>NC_089839.1:306166454-306796454 GCF_035609145.1 Eleutherodactylus coqui
TCCAGGAAGATTGGACTACTTCACACAGATCTGCATTTTTTGGTTTGGCCTTATAAACCCCATGTTTGATGTCCTCCCACAAGTTCTCTATGTGTTGAGGTCTGGGGATCGGGCCGGCCGCTCCGTTACCTCAATCCTGTCTGTCTGTAACTAAGATCTTCTCTTACTGGTGTATTTTGGGTTATTGTCATGTTAAAACACCCATTTCAAGGTCATTTCTCCTTCGGCATGGGGCAACATGATCTCTTCTAGTATTTTCACATATTCAACCTGATCCCTAATCCCTCGTATGCGATAAATATGCCCAACACCGCGGTATGAGAAACACCCCACCGCCATGCTTTACTGTCTTCACCGTGTACCGTGGCTTCACTTCAGCGCTCGGGGATCATCTGACATAATGTCTGCGGCCACTAGACCCAAAAAGAACAATTTTGCTTTCATCAGTCCACAAAATGTTGCGCCATTTCTCTTCGGACAGTCAATGTGTTCCTTAGCAAATCTTACTCCATTCAAAACAAGTCTTTCTTCAAAAAAAGGGACTTTAGGTGGAGTTCCTTCTGGTAACGTGGCTTCACTTAATTGTCTTCTGCTGGTAGCATTGCTCGCTGGTAAGTTCAGGTCTTTGATCTTTGTGGAGGTGATCATTGGCGGAGTCTTTACCATTATGGCTATTCTTTGATCCGCTGGAAAAGTAGTTCCCCACTTCCTTCCGCATCTTTCAGGTTCGGGTCGCCACTTCAAGGCATTTGAGATAATTCTAGCTGAGCAGCCTATAATTTGCTGTACTTCTCTATGTTTTTCCCTCTCCAATCAACTTTTTAATTAAAGTCCGTCCTTCATCAGAACAATGTCTGATTTCACCAGTATTTCAGAAGGAAATGCACTATTACCAATATTTGCTGCCCACTTACCTTAAATAAGGGATAAATTAACCCATTATTCCACAGAATTCATGATTTCACCAATTTAACTCTGTGTTGCTATTATTTTGAAAATTCCGCTTTTAATTAATGATTCGATTAATCGCGTCCTAATTAGAGATGAGCGAGCGTACTAGCTAAGGCAAACTATTTGAGCAGGTAGTGCCTTATGCGAGTACCTGCCCGCTCGTCTCAAAAGATTTGGGTGGCGGCGGGGGGCGGGGAGCGGCGGGGGAGAGCGGGGGGGGGAGATCTCTCTCTCACTCTCTCCCCCCCCCCACTCCCCCCTGCTCACTCCCGCAACTCAGTGCTCTCCCCCGCCGGCACCCGAATCTTTTGAGACGAGTGGGCAGGTACTCGCATAAGGCAATACTCGCTCGAATAGTTTGCCTTAGCGAGTACGCTCACTCATCTCTAGTCCTAATTGTTGGCTCTGATCACTTCTATTACTCCCCACATACAAGTAAATTACTTGTAGAAATGTCACTTCTACCAAAAACAGTGATTTACCTGGTTAATGTTGGACTAAGCTTTTTTAACACTGCTGTACAAAGCTCCTATGCAGAACTATGGGTTTCCAGGGGTTCAGACCCCAGACACGTCTTGTAAGTAGTCTGATCCTACAATACAAGAAAATAAATAAGGGTATGTGGACTTATTCAACCAGTGCACTGTTGCCTCTAAAACGTCTAGAATAAGGAAAATTACAAATAGTCTTGATAGAAAGCCTCTGACTGTTTTGTATTCAGCTCCTACGCAGAGCTATGTGTTTCCATGGCGACCGACCACAATCAGAAAATATCTATTTTTGCAACCAAGATGATATTGCCCCAGTGCATCTAGAATTGAAACAATCATGATTAAAAATCTGTTTTGCTTATTCAACTCCTATGCAGAACTATATGTTTCCAATGTTAGAGACCACAGACATTTCCTGAAATTAGTCTGATCCTACAGTATAAGACAATAATTAAGGGCGTGTATACATTTGCAACCAGTGATTTATTGCCTCATTGTATGTAGAATAAAAAACATGATTACTCTTGATTAAAAGCCTCAAAATGTTTTATGAGGCTCCTGTGCAGAGCTATGGATTTCCACGGTTACAGGCCACAAACAGATCCTGTAAGTAGTCTGATCCTACAGAACAAGAACATAAATATGGGTATGTATAGTTATGCAACCAGTATGTTATTGCCCCCCTCTTCCTCCCCCATGCATTCTAAAAAATGCAAACAGCCTTGATAAAAGGTCTCTCTAACCATTTTGTGCATACAGCTCCTATGCAGAACAGGTCCTGCAAGTAGTCTGATGTTACAGTACAAGAAGGGGATGTAGACTTTTTGCATATAGTGTTACTGTCCCTAATGCATATAGAATAACAAAAAGGCAAATAAATCTCTTAATAAATAAGTCTAAATCTCTGTTCTGTGTATCCAGCTCCTATGCGGTACTACTGTGTTCCTATGGTTACAGACTACAAACAGGTCCTGTAAGTTATCTGAGCCAAATAATACAAGAAAGTAAAAAGGGTATGTATAGTTTTGCAACCAGTCTAGTGCCATATAGAATATAAAATGGGAAGCCTTGATTGAAAGTCTCCAACTGTTTTATGCACAACACTCCTAGTCAGGGCTCTTTCCCATGAACGTGGGCGTTTTTAAGTGCGCCCATTCAGATGGCATGGGCCCAGCGGATATACACCGAGGCTGCAATGCCATTGCCTCCCCTTCCCTCCCCCTCGCCGGCTCACCTCCTCTCTCCTCCTCTCTGGCTGTTTGCAATTGGAGTGGGCAGGATGGGGGCAGAGCTAAGCACCCAGCCCTCCCCGCCCTTTATCTGCAGCCAGCAATGGGAGTAGCGGAGTGGGGCAAAGCTTTGCTCTGCCCCTTCCCCCTCCCATTGCAAAGAGCCGGAGGAGAGGTGAGAGGAGGAGAGAAGAGGGAGGGAGTTTAGCAGTCACGCTACATAGGAGCCCATGCAGCGGCCGACGTATGCCAGGCATTAAGATAGTTCCAGGACTATCTTTCCTGCCCAGCGTAAAAGCGCCCGGTGTTATATTTGCCATCTGGGCGCTTTTACACCACGGGAATACGCCTGTGTGATCTGATGAATTGGATATACGCTCATGTGAATAAGCCCTGAGGGTGATGTTTTTTCATGGTTGGAGTACAAACAGGTCTTGCAAGTAGTCAGATTCTACAGTATGAGAAAATAAATAAGGGTATGTATACCCCCTGCAGTCATGGGACTCCAGCGCTGCAGCTTGCTGCGGTCCCATTGACTGTTGTGACAGATGATGTCACAGGAAATCACATGACCACTGCAGCCAATGAGAGGCTGCAGCGTCATGTTCTTGAACTCCTGGCATCTTGGCGCTCAGGATGTACAGTTGCGACCCAAAGTTTTGATTTTGGTTTTCACAGTCTGCTGCTTCAATGATTTTAGATCTTCTACTCAGATGTTTCTATGGTTACTGATGTACAATTATAAGCATTTCATAAGGGTTTAAATTTTTATTGACAAATGCATCAAGTTTAGGCAAAGACTCAATATTTAAAGTGTTAACTAGAGATGAGCGAGCACCAAAATGCTCGGGTGCTCGTTACTCGAGACGAAATTTTCGCGATGCTCGAGGGTTCGTTTCGAGTAACGAACCCCATTGAAGTCAATGGGCGACCCGAGCATTTTTGTATATCGCCGATGCTCGCTAAGGTTTCCATTTGTGAAAATCTGGGCAATTCAAGAAAGTGATGGGAACGACACAGCAACGGATAGGGCAGGCGAGGGGCTACATGTTGGGCTGCATTTCAAGTTCCCAGGTCCCACTATTAAGCCACAATAGCGACAAGAGTGCCCCCCCCCCTCCCAGCAACTTTTGCTCCTGAAAAGCCCTCATTAGCAATGCATACCTTAGCTAAGCACCACACTACACACTCCGCTGCCACTTCTCCTGGGTTACATGCTGCCCACCCACCCACCCCCGCATGACCCAGTGTCCACAGTACACATCAAAGTGTCCCTGCGCAGCCTTCAGCTGCCCTCATGCCACGCCACACTCATGTCTATTTATAAGTGCGTCTGCCATGAGTAGGAACCGCAGGCACACACTGCAGAGGGTTGGCACGGCTAGGCAGCGACCCTCTTTAAAAGGGGCAGGACGATAGCCCACAATGCTGTACAGAAGCAATGAGAAATATAATCCTGTGCCACCGCCATCAGGAGCTGCACACATGGGCATAGCAATGGGGAACCTATGTGCCACACACTATTCATTCTGTCAAGGTGTCTGCATGCCCCAGTCAGACCGCGGTTTTTTATAAATAGTCACAGGCAGGTACAACTCCGCAATGGGAATTCCGTGTGCACCCACAGCATGGGTGGCTGCCTGGAACCCACCCGCTGTACATAAATGTATCCCATTGCAGTGCCCTGGACAGCAGAGCAAACGTCAGATTAAATGCAGGTGGGCTTCGGCCAAAACTGCATGCCCCAGTCAGGCTCGAGTTTTTTATAAGTATACACAGGCACGTACATCTCCCTAATGGGAAGTCCATGTGGACCGACAGCATGGGTGGGTCCCAGGAAGCCACCGGCGGTACATAAATATATCCCATTGCAGTGCCCAGCACAGCTGATGTAACGTCAGCTTTAATGCAGGTGGGCAAAAAATTAATTGGATTACACTGTAGGCGAGGGCCCAAAAAAATTGGTGTACCAACAGTACTAATGTACCTGAGAAAAATTGCCCATGCCCAACCAAGAGGGCAGGTGAAACCCATTAATCGCTTTGGTTAATGTGGCTTAATTGGTAACTAGGCCTGGAGGCAGCCCAGTTAAAATAAAAATTGGTTCAGGTGCAAGTTTCAACGCTTTAATGAGCATTGAAAAGTATAAAAATTGTTTACAAAAATTATATGACTGAGCCTTGTGGGCCTAAGAAAAATTGCCCGTTCGGCGTGATTACGTCAGGTTTCAGGAGGAGGAGCAGGAGGAGGAGGATGAATATAATACACAGATTGATGAAGGAAAAAGGTCCCCGTTTTTGATGGTGATAGAGAACGATGCTTCCATCCACGGGTGCAGCCTACGTATTGCTTAGGTATCGCTGCTGTCCGCTGGTGGAGAAGAGAAGTCTGGGGAAATCCAGGCTTTGTTCATCTTGATGAGTGTAAGCCTGTCGGCACTGTCGGTTGACAGGCGGGTACGCTTATCCGTGATGATTCCCCCAGCCGCACTAAACACCCTCTCTGACAAGACGCTAGCTGCAGGACAAGCAAGCACCTCCAGGGCATACAGCGCGAGTTCAGGCCACGTGTCCAGCTTCGACACCCAGTAGTTGTAGGGGGCAGAGGCGTCACCGAGGACGGTGCTGCAATCGGCTACGTACTCCCTCACCATCCTTTTACAGTGCTCCCATCAACTCAGCCTTGACTGGGGAGTGGTGACACAGTCTTGCTGGGGAGCCATAAAGCTGGCAAAGGCCTTGGAGAATGTTCCCCTGCCTGCGCTGTACATGCTGCCTGATCTCTGCGCCTCCCCTGCTACCTGGCCCTCGGAACTGCACCTTCTGCCACTAGCGCTGTCGGATGGGAATGTTACCATCAGTTTGTCCGCCAGGGTCCTGTGGTATAGCATCACTCTCGTATGAGAGTGGAAAGGTTCTCCTTATACCGTGGGTCGAGCAGTGTGAACACCCAGTAATCCGTAGTGGCCAGAATGCGTGTAACGCGAGGGTCTCGAGAAAGGCATCCTAACATGAAGTCAGCCATGTGTGCCAGGGTACCTGTATGCAACACATGGCTGTCCTCACTAGGAAGATCACTTTCAGGATCCTCCTCCTCCTCCTCCTCAGGCCATACACGCTGAAAGGATGACAGGCAAGCAGCATGGGTACCCTCAGCAGTGGGCCAAGCTGTCTCTTCCCCCTCCTCCTCATGCTCCTTCCCCTCCTCCTCAACACGCTGAGATATAGACATGAGGGTGCTCTGACTATAAAGCGACATACTGTCTTCCCCCGCCTCCGTTTCCGAGTGCAAAGCGTCTGCCTTTATGCTTTGCAGGGAACTTCTCAAGAGGCATAGCAGAGGAATGGTGACGCTAATGATTGCAGCATCCCCGCTCACCATCTGGGTAGACTCCTCAAAGTTTCCAAGGACCTGGCAGATGGCTGCCAACCAGGCCCACTCTTCTGTAAAGAATTGAGGAGGCTGACTCCCACTGCGCCGCCCATGTTGGAGTTGGTATTCCACTATAGCTCTACGCTGCTCATAGAGTCTGGCCAACATGTGGAGCGTAGAGTTCCACCGTGTGGGCACGTCGCACAGCAGTCGGTGCACTGGCAGATTAAACCGATGTTGCAGGGTCCGCAGGGTGGCAGCGTCCGTCTTGGACTTGCGGAAACGTGCGCTGACCCGGCGCACCTTTCCGAGCAGGTATGACAAGTGTGGGTAGCTTTTCAAAAAAGCGGTGAACCACCAAATTAAAGACATGGGCCAGGCATGGCACGTGCGTGAGGCTGCCAAGCTGCAGAGCCGCCACCAGGTTACGGCCGTTGTCACACACGACCATGCCCGGTTGGAGGCTCAGCGGCGAAAGCCAGCGGTCGGTCTGCTCTGTCAGACCCTGCAGCAGTTCGTGGGCCGTGTGCCTCTTCTCTCCTAAGCTGAGTAGTTTCAGCACGGCCTGCTGACACTTGCCCACCGCTGTGCTGGCACGCCGCGCGACACCGACTGCTGGCGACGTGCTGCTGCTGCTGACACATCTTGATTGCGAGACAGAGGTTGCGTTGGAGGAGGAGGAGGAGGAGGAGGAGGGTGGTTTAGTGGAGGAAGCATACACTGCCACAGATACCAGCACCGAGCTGGGGCCCGCAATTCTGGGGGTGGGTAGGACGTGAGCGGTCCCAGGCTCTGACTCTGTCCCAGCCTCCACTAAATTCACCCAATGTGCCGTCAGGGAGATATAGTGGCCCTGCCCGCCTGTGCTTGTCCACGTGTCCGTTGTTAAGTGGACCTTGGCAGTAACCGCGTTGGTGAGGGCGCGTACAATGTTTCGGGAGACGTGATTGTGCAGGGCTGGGACGGCACATTGGGAAAAGTAGTGGCGACTGGGAACCGAGTAGCGCGGGGCCGCCGCCGCCATCATGCTTTTGAAAGCCTCTGTTTCCACAAGCCTATACGGCAGCATCTCCAGGCTGATCAATTTGGCAATGTGCACGTTTAACGCTTGAGCGTGAGAGTGCGTGGCGGCGTACTTGCGCTGGCGCTCAAACAGTTGCGCTAGCGACGTCTGGACGCTGCGCTGAGAGACATTGCTGGATGAGGCCGAGGACAGCGGAGGTGAGGGTGTGGGTGCAGGCCGGTAGGCACTCGTGCCTGTGTCCTCAGAGGGGGGTTGGATCTCAGTGGCAGGTTGGGGCACAGGGGGAGAGGCAGTGGTGCAAACCGGAGGCGGTGAACGGCCTTCGTCCCACCTTGTGGGATGCTTGGCCATCATATGCCTGCGCATGCTGGTGGTGGTGGCTCCCCAGCTGATCTTGGCGCGACAAAGGTTGCACACCACTGTTCGTCGGTCGTCAGGCGTCTCTGTGAAAAACTGCCACACCTTAGAGCACCTTGGCCTCTGCAGGTTGGCATGGCGCGAGGGGGCGCTTTGGGAAACAGTTGGTGGATTATTCGGTCTGGCCCTGCCTCTACCCCTGGCCACCGCACTGGCTCAGCCTGTGCCCACACCCTGACTTGGGCCTCCGCGTCCTCGCCCGCATCCACGTCCTCTAGGCCTACCCCTACCCCTCAGCGTGCTGTATTACCAGTAGTGCAGAAACAGAACGCTGTAATTAAATGTGCCGCTTATTGGCCTGTGGTTGGAGGCTGACTTCGCTTACGGATCGCACAGCAGAGCCAGGAAAGAATTTTGCGCAAGCCTGCTGTAACACTTAGCTGGCTGCGTATGAATTAGGAGGACAACTACACCCAGCACAGACCCAGTACACTGAGGACGGTCACAGGCAGCCCAAGATTTTTTTTCCCAAATGTTTTTGGAAAGGCCCACTGCCTATATACACTAAATATGTCTTCTGTCCCTGCCTCACCACTACTGGCCCTGCACTATGTAAAATTACTGCAGACTGTTTCACTGTGGACAGGAATACAGCGGTGATGTAACAGGCAACACAGAGCCAGGAAAGAATTTTGCACAAGCCTGCTGTAACACTTAGCTGGCTGCGTATGAATTAGGACAACTACCCCCAGCAGAGACCCAGTACACTGAGGACGGTCACAGGCAGCCCAAATAGATTTTTTTCCCCAAATGTTTTTGGAAAGGCCCACTGCCTATATACACTAAATATGTCTTCTGTCCCTGCCCCACAATATATGTCTTCTGTCCCTGCCTCACCACTACTGGCCCTGCACTATGTAAAATTACTGCAGGACGCAATGCTCTACACGGCCGATATACAAAAAAAAAAAAAATGTGCAACACTGCAAAAAGCAGCCTCCACACTACTGCACACGGTCAGATGTGGCCCTAAGAAGGACCGTTGGGGTTCTTGAAGCCTAAAATAAATCCTAACACTCTCCCTATAGCAACTCCAGCAAGACAGCACTTTCCCTGAACTATGTCAGAACGCATCTGTGGCGAGCCGCGGGAGGGGCCGATTTATATACTCGGGTGACACCTGATCTCGCCAGCCACTCACTGCAGGGGGGTGGTATAGGGCTTGAACGTCACAGGGGGAAGTTGTAATGCCTTCCCTGTCTTTCTATTGGCCAGAAAAGCGCGCTAACGTCTCAGAGATGAAAGTGAAAGTAACTCGAACATCGCGTGGTATTCGTTACGAGTAACGAGCATCTCGAACACGCTAATACTCGAACGAGTATCAAGCTCGGATGAGTATGTTCGCTCATCTCTAGTGTTAACCCTTATTTTTCAAGCCTTCTGCAGTTTGTCCTGACAGGCTGGATATCAACTTCTGGACCAAATCCTGACTGATGGCAAGACATTCTTGGAGTTCATCACAATTTCTGTGTTTGGTGTGTCCACCTTCCATTGAGGATTGACCACCGGTTCTCAATGGTTCACCTTCCACAATGACTCTAAGCACACAGCCAATACAACACAGGAGGGGTTTAGGGACAACTCTGTGAATGTTCTTTAGTGGCGCAGCCAGAGCCCGGACTTATAATAATAATAATCTTTATTTGTATAGCGCCAACTTATTCCGCAGCGCTTTCAGGCATGGATAAATGCAAACAATACAACAATTGCAGCAATTACAATGTGAGGTACATTGGGTTAGACACAAATGGGTTGAGGGTGGTACAGGAGGTTCAGGGGGTGGGGAACACAGGCAATAGGAAATTTCACGTACAGATCATTTATTATAAGGCAAACAGGGTGGGGCACCATAGGGAGGGGCGAGGGACTAGGTCAGAAGATTTGGTATGCTTCCCTGAAGAGGTGCGTTTTTAAGGCACGTCTGAAATTTCGTGCATCGGGAATTGTCCGGATGCCTTGGGGTAGAGCATTCCAGAGGATGGGTGCTGCTCTGGTGAAGTCCTGTAGGCGAGCATGAGAGGTTCGTATTACAGGGGTGTTTAGTCTGAGTGTGTTAGCCGATCGGAGTGAGCGCGCTGGGTGGTGTACTGACAGTAGGGAGGCAATGTATGGTGGCGCAGCGCCATGCAGAGCTTTGTGAGTGAGGTAGAGGAGTTTAAATTTAGTTCTGCAGTGGATGGGCAGCCAATGCAGCGACTGGCATAATGCAGAGGCGTCTGAATAACGACTGGATAGAAAAATGAGTCTAGCTGCTGCATTTAGTATGGATTGGAGCGGAGCGAGTCTAGTGCAGGGGAGGCCAATGAGTAGCGAGTTGCAGTAGTCAAGCCGGGAGTGGATGAGCGCAACCACGAGCGTCTTTAGCGTGTCCGTGGTTAGGAACGGACGTATTTTAGCAACATTTCTGAGGTGCATGTGGCATGTTTGGGCCAGAGATTGGATATGGGGGGTAAAGGAGAGGTCCGACTTGAACCCAATCCAACATTTCTGGACAGATGGCCACAGGCGGCGCCCATCTAACCTACATACATACGTAGGAACATACATAGCATGTTACGCTGAAGGGAGACAATGTCCATCTAGTTCAGCCTGTTTCCAACCCCCTTGTTGATCCAGAGGAAGGCAAAAAACTCCAATGAGGCAGAGCCAGTTTAGCCGATTTTGGGGGGGGGGGGGGGGGGGGAACCTACCCGACTCCATAATGGCAGTCAGAATAATCCCTTTGAAAGTTCCTACCTGACTCTAAGACCCGGATCAACAACGCCGCTGGTCACCTAATGTCTATATCCTGTAATATCATAGCAATCTAGAAAGACTTCTAGTCCCTCTTAAACTCCTCTATGGATTTTGTCCTCCCCACATCCTCAGGCAGAGAGTTCCACAGTCTCATTGCTCTTACAGTAAAGAACCCCCTTCTGTGTTGGTGATGGAACCTGCTTTCTTCTAGACGTAGCGGATGCCCTCTTGTTGCTGTCGCAGTCCTGGGTATAAACAGATCATGGAGAGATCCTTGTATTGTCCCCTTATGGATTTATAAACTATCTTTTCGGTGGGAGTCTGACCACTGGGACC
Source organism: Eleutherodactylus coqui (assembly GCF_035609145.1). NCBI lineage: Eukaryota > Metazoa > Chordata > Amphibia > Anura > Eleutherodactylidae > Eleutherodactylus > Eleutherodactylus coqui. The sequence continues at coordinate 306,177,011 of NC_089839.1, forward strand.
CCAGAAATCATGAGAATAGAGGTCCCAAAGGTCCCCAAATGAATGGAGCATTGGTCATGCATGCATGTACCATTCATTTCAATGGGACTGCTGGAAAGAGCCGAGTACAAGCGCTCAGTACCTTCTTCTCCTAGGAAAACACCTTTAGTACAGAGGAGTCATTTTATTTCAGTGTGACTCATGGAAGCCTTTACACTGTAGAATATTCCAGATGCATACCTCTGACAGAAGACTGAAGCGTGATGTGAATAGACCCAACAATGTGTGGGTCTTGTGCACATCTGTCCTATAGGTGCACAGGTGAGCCTCGGATAATGTAACGAGCTCATGTGCTGACTGTACGCTTTGGGTGGCGTTACCTTTGCAATGTTTGATCAGGCAACGTGATGATTCCACCTCAGGCAATAGGTTTTTGGCAGACTTATTAAAGGGATTGGAACTCTTCTGACTATTGTTGGACGTAGTGGTATTGTTGCTCTTTAAAGTGCAGATCACATATGCAGATATTTATGTTTGTATAGGACTTTCAGTTACTTCCCCGGGCGATCCTATTGTTGGACGCACCCCTGTTTATTTCTATTCCTATTAAGAATTCTAGGATCGGTCATTAATCAATACAACCATGAAATGTGCCCGGGATATGTACAGCCATGGCCCAGATGCAGCAAACCTTGTTTATGCAAAGTCACATGAACCTTGTCATATGTCCAATCCTTTTGGTTCTGCCAAACTACCAAGAGGTATCAATAAGGGGGTTGTACCATGGAAGCAAGTTATCTCCTATCCACAGGTTACTGATCAGTGGGGGTCCAACCACTGGAAGCAATCCCAAGGTCAAGGCTGTGTTCAAGCACTCAGCTATCTTTGGCAGACCCCTTGAAGTAAATTGAGTGCTGGCGCGCATGTGTCACCACTGCTGCTCTCATTTCACTGTTCTGAAGGTAGGTTGGGGTACCAGCAGTCAGAAGCCCACCGATCAGCACATTATCCGTTATCTTGAGCATACAGGATATCTTGCTTTTGTGGAATAGCCCCATTAAGTTGATTTTCTCTGAGGTCTAAAGATGCTGAATTCATGTAAAGTAGGAGCAGGGAGTCCCCTACCATGAGGCAACCGGAGCCTATCCCCTCAGTCGGCAGTCTATAGGACCTCAGAAGGGCAGCAATAGAGTTGACATCTGGCCGGCAAGTCACTGGCCCAGCAGCTGATTAAGTCTAAAGGATGGTGCCGGGATTTATTTTTAACTGGACATATTAATGATTATAGAAAATATTTGTCAGCTACCAGCTGGCCAGGAAACAACTAACACAGCAATGACCTCACTAGGTCTGTAGCTCCAGTCCAGCGGGGGAGGCAACGGTGTTCAGAGTGTAACCCTTCATCTCTCAAACCAACATCTGTGTTGCTGCATGGAGTCGCTGTCCTGCATGCAATGCAGACAATTGGTGGGGAGTTCAGGGGTCGCAGACTGATTACAGCAGCAGCCGTTGGACTGGAGCCACAGATATTTTGAGTTAAATGCTTGATGGTGTCGGGTTGCTGCCTAGCCAGAAGTCCACTAAGGGGGGCATTATTAATACTGAGGCCACTATTGGGGCCACTATAACTACTGAGGATATTATGGGGGCCACTGCTACTACTGGGGCCGCTATGGAGGCCACTACTACTACTGGGGCCACAATGGGGACCAGTATTTCTGCTTGGGCCACTATTACTGCTGGGGCCACTACTACTATTGGGGCCACTATGTGGGGCATTATTATTACTAGAGCCACTAATGGAGGCAATACTATTACTGGGGCCACTATGGGGGTCACTACTACTACTGGGGCCACCAATTTTTTTATTTTTTGGCCAGGAAGGGTACCATGTCACAGTTTGCCTCAGGTAGCAGAAAGGCTTGGGGCACCCCTGCAACCATGTTCACTTTTGCAACCATTGTTACTGCTCCTCTGTTTCGCTGTCTGCATGTTGGGGGATAAGTGGTGTATATACCTGCCCTCTTGTATCATTATATCAGTAAGTTTATGTCCACTTTCTGCAATTTGTTTTGTCTGTTTATATTTTCCTTTCTGTGATTTTAATTAATGCTAGTGTAGGAACCAACAATAAGCGAGGACCCTTGACGTGGGTTGTGGGCTTACATATTTTGGCCAAAATATTAACCAATACCTCGTATTTATCTAGTTTTATCAGTAACAGGCAGTGCGGCTGTGAATGCTGGGGGAGCCTAGGATGCCAGTGTGGTTCACCTTTGTGGTGCAGGGCAGCTCGCTGGATTCAAATATAGAGTCACTGAGAGGTTGTAAGCCTGCATGGTGCACAACACATACCATGTGGTGTGACACCATGTATCTACTCTTTTGTGTTGGGATAAGTACTAAGCAGTCGCCTGCTCAGTATAAGGAGGGTTTGTGAATGGCTGCTCATCAGTGGCTTCAGATGTGTTACTCGCTAGGGATGTGGTGTTCATGGCTGCCCTCTTGTATCAGTATATCAGTGGGTATATGGCCGCTTTATGTGATTTTTTTATTCTTATTGCTCCAGTTCATCTAAAATAAAAACACGACTTTACTTTTAAATGGGCAAATATTCAGCGGGTCAACAAGCACAGATCAACAGTATAGCATGCTGATTGGCTCTCGCTACTGCCATTTACTGCAGCAGGTAATGTATAGGGACAAACAATCATCAAATCAATCATTTGCCCCAATGCAGTTTTTGTTCATCAAAAATACAGCTCGCTTACAAAAAATATGTGCTGCTGACGAGAGCATTTATTTCAATATGATCAGCAAAATTCCTGATCGGCTGACAAACGAGCATGCGTTATGCTGTTTGCGTAATTCCCATTGACTTCTATGGGAGTTATGGAAGCAGCCTAGACTAGCCGCACTTGGCTGTTCCCAACCTCCCAGCCACCTCATACACGTCAGTGTTCTCTTGACGGTCATGTTTAGCTGCAGATGAAAACACCTCTTGAGGATAGGTCATTAATAGTAAATGCCTGAAACCCCCCTTTAATGCTCTGCTGGTTCTGATATGACAGAATGGTATCTCTATTAATCATGCATGTATTGATACAGATATTATGGCAGCGGTGTCCTGTGAATCCTGATAGTGCTACACTGACAGCCAGATGATACTAGCTCGTGATGGATTTAGAGTGACTATGGGGATAACAGAATATAATCGCATGACAGGTCAACGTTCAGCATGTATAAAGCTGTTGACCTCCTGGAAGATGCAACAATCACACATCTGCCATCTGCCACCGGCTAGGACTGGATCAATCACCTCGACACTCAGTGCTCGCTGCTCTATTCCTGCAGAGAAAAGTACAAGGCTTCCCCGGGACACTGGAGACTCTTTGTGATCAGACCCAGGAGTATAAAGACTTTTACCAGTGGTGTCAATCATGCACGGCTCAGCACATGCCATGGACTATATTATATAGCTGGCCCTTAAAATACATTCAACTCTTGCTGAAGCTGTTGGACCAAGAGTCACGGACAGACAGCGGCTTCTAATATTGAGACACCAAGATCCATTTGGTGGACAGCGTATTTACATCCTCTCAACCCAACTACTAGTTGGTAGGGTGTATAGTGAGTGGACTTTCTTATTGTACAATAGGTTTCAGTAGCCCAGGTTAAAATAGTCTTGTTGAAAGGAGGCTTCAGGGTCAGGCTCTTGGGGCTCTTCCCTGCTCTTCAAGGAAAAGTGGACCGACTGGGGAGCTGGGGACACCACAAGGAGAGAAAGATCCAGTTGGTGGAGGGTCAGCATGGTTTCCCCTTCTACATACATACCGTGTTTACCCAAAAATAAGACACTTTCTTATATTATTTGTTGGCCCAAAAGAGGCACTAGGTCTTATTTTCAGGGGGATGTCTTATTATACTTACCTGGCAGGCTTGGTGCAGGTCCCTCTCGCTGCTGTCCCGCTTCCCGCAGTCCTTGGCCGCTCATACAAAATAACCTCCTTGTTACAGGATTTATAAATCCCACCTCCACAATGCGATGGCTGTGATTGGTTCTTTGACTGCTGCTCAGACAATCAATGCAGCGCTGGGTGAACCAATGTGATGGTTGTGATTGGTTTATCCAGCACAGCATTGATTGGCTGAGCAGCGGTCGAAGAATCAATCACAGCCATCGTTTCCCGTAGCCGGGATTTATGAATTGACTGAGCCGCGACCAATCACAGCCATCGCATTGGTTCATCCAGCGCTGCATTGATTGGATGAGCAGCGGTCGCAGAACCAATCACAGCCATCACTTCTTGGAGGTGGGATTTAGAAATCCCGTAACCAGGAAGTGATTTTGGATGAGCGACTGAGGAGTGTGGGTACCGCGCTGAACCTCTAGAGAGCAGCGGGAGGGACCAGGGTTGAGCCTGCTGGATAATGTATTCTTTTTTTTTTTTCAATACAGTGTAGCCAAGGCTTATTTTTGGGGTATGGCTTATATTTCAAGAAAATAAGGCTAGGGCTTATTTCTGGGGAAACAGGGTAGCAACAGGCACCAGGAGAGACTTGTGGCTTGATTCTGGCCACACAGGTTCACTACGGGCCTGGATCTGAAGGGGGCCCATAGGCGGCATGGAAAATTACAGTATTCGGGGGACTACAGATTGGCTGCTGCAGAACAATTTAACAAAAATGAGAAGCTGGAATAACAAATGCTTGTTGCCGAGCTGCAAACTGGAAAAGTCCTTGTCAATTACCTGGGTCCTATGCACTAGTAATGACTAGTTTACCAGGTTACAGTCCTTACTGGTTGGTCGGAGCCCTCAGTCTATTTAGTTATAGCCCATTGTTCAGGCACAACAACCCTGGCTGAACAGAATACGTGCTCAGTCTTGTGAGTCTCTTACCCGGGTACAGGGTCTGGTCTGTTCTGTATCAGCAGTCTTGGTGGGGGTCTCACCACTGAGACTCTATCGATTTTAAGAACAGAGGTCTTGTGTCCCCCGTTCTCACTGAGGGGTTACTGTACCTCCCTTAGCCCCCACAATGAGGAGGAGAATGAATAGAACGCTGACATTTCAAACGCACTAGCGCTCTATTAACTTTTAACGAGGTTGGGGTGATAGCCGAGGGACACCGCTCAGATATTTCCGTCAGCCCCATTGAAAGTGAATTGAGCGCTGGTGCGCTTCTACAACCAGTGCTTCATTCAGTCTCCTCCTCACTGTGGCGGGTATAGTAACTCTGCAGTGAGAAGGACGGTGGACACGGGCCACCAGTCCCAAGATAGGCAGGTGGTGAGACTGCCACTGATTAGCAAGTTGAAATTCTGGTCCAACCCCTTAAAGGAGATGAACTCTGTCAGCCATTTTGAGCCCTTTAAGTGCATAGTAGCTGACAGAGTGGTTACAAGGTAAAAAAGAATAACAATGGCAGCCTATGGGTTCAATGTTTTATACTTACCTACCCCGGTGTCAGCGCATTGAGCAGCACGCTAAACTTAGAATGCAAGGACTACTTATCGTGCCAACCAATGCACTGCAGCAGCCGGTTTCAGCGCTCATACCGTTGGAACAGTTGGAAAGGTAAGTATAAAACCCAGCTTTGTGCACATAAGCTTAGCTTATAGGGCTAAAACTAGCTGACAGATTCCCTTTTAGAAAGAATATAAAAAAACTATCCAAATACTGCTGATGATGGCAACCTACCTCCACAACCTCAACATTTAAAGCCAAGAGATCACTATGTAGAATAGGTCTCAGTCAGAATAGATTGCATCTGTCTTTAACTCACAAAAGACTCCCAAGGAAGAACATCTAATGAAAAGCAAGGATTGACATTGTTTTAAATACTGAAAAAGTGGAGTCCCAGCTGTAAAATAACAAAAAAAAAAACTCATTTGCATATTAAGCTTAAAAGTTATACAAAAATAGGCATCCCCTTTAAATGTTGCCAACACTGAATTCCCGGAGCCTTTTTGTAAATGTCAGGCTAAACACAGTATCAATGTAATTTGTTAAGACAAGATGAAGTTTCTGACAAAAAGTCATTTTTTTCATTTGCACAAAACACAACATGGTAAAAGAAATTACTAACCTGTTGAACGGAATTACCCGGGTTGTCAGCCCCCAAGTCATGACAAATGGGAGTGCAAAAACAGAAGCCGGGGTGTTTTGATGTTTAATAAAAGACATTTCTGCTATTGATGTGATTCAAGTCAAGTGATTGTTTAGGCTATAATTAAGATTTAATTGTAACTCTTTGCTTATACAATTTACCCAGGCTTCCTCTGGATAACATATAATTTACTAAACAGATGATTTAAATACATTGCACTTTCGAAAAGTAGACAAAACTTTGCCGGCTCTACAATCTGCTTCTGCAGCATATCAATATGAAGGTGTCTACAGACATTGGCAAGACATTGGCCATAATGACCAATCATGACAGTTTCCACCAAGCGTTGCCAGAAATCTGAGTATGTACGGATGCTCTCGATGATTGTCATGCGACAGACATCTGTTGAATGCAAAGTTGGATTTCCCTTGGGTTTTTCCTAGCATTACTCCATGATAAACTGTTATTCATTAAAGGGGTTGTACCAAGATTTCAAGTTATCCCTCGTCTACAGGATATTCACAGGATAGGGGATAACTTGCTGATCGCTGGGGATCTCACCACCCAGACCCCTACCGATCTCGAGAATGGGAGTCCTATGTTCCCATCCTTCTCACTGTGGAGTTACTGCATCCCTCACAGTGAGAAGGAGACTGCATAGAGTTCTGGCCGCCCAAGTGCACTGGCACTCCATTCACTTTCAATGGGACTACCGAGATTGCCGAGTGGATGCCACTCAACTATTTCTATCACTTCCATTGAAAAGAAGGGACTGACTGCTCATGCTCGGCCAGTGCAGACCCACACTAATCAGCAAGGCCATACTGCTATATCTCAAGTGTAGGGCCAGTTCATCAGAAGTTTCAAGGAAACCAAGAACCTAGGTGTGTACAGCAGGTAAGGTAAAGTCCCCTGGTGCAAGCACCAAGTCATGACTGACTCCTTGGGTGACGTCACATCGTGATGTTTTCTTGGCAGACTGTTTTTGCGAGGTGGTTTTCCATTGCCTTCTCTAGTCATCTTTTACCCCCCAGCAAGCTGGGTTCTCATTTCACCGGCCTTGGAAGGATGGAAGGCTGAGTAAACCTTGAGCCGGCTACCTGAACCACAGCAGAGAGACCACTAAACAAGACCCCACTAACCACATTCCCATTCTGGGATTAGAACCGTTCACATTTTTCTTGGTGGCGGTGAGAACCGGCCACAAATTTATTTAACCATTAACTTTTTTACTAAACATTAACTCTTAAACACCATCAGATATTTTTGCCTGGGCCGAAGCCATATACCCTGCCGGAATCCCAGGAGGCAAGTCCACCAACAAACCCTCAACTGGGCAATTTCTTATTTTCCATGTAGCTGTCACAAAACATCAACACAAAGAAAGTAAAACAGAGGACCTGAGGGGGTTGGGAAAAAGCCTTCGGGGCTCAACTAAGTGGGGGAAGAGGCAAAAATGGTGTTAGACCAGACTTATAAAACATGGGCAAGTCGTGGCGAGCTACACCTGCCCTTTGGCCACCTCATTGACTGGCCTTCAGTCATGATGACTTAAAAGATGAAAGGAGGAACTAGTGGACCATACCACCCTACCAAAAAGGTGGGAAGAGCCTACATATAGCATGGTGAGGCATGGGCTTGTACAATGGAAGCACTACGGAGCCCATAAGTCAGGGGTTCATTCACTAATGGCTACAGCGCCCACAAAGCATGCAGATAATGCTAATTATGGTGTCACCATGCTATACAACATGTACAAGCTGCAAAGATGGTTTGCATACGATGAAGATAATGACGGGTGGGGATGGGATTGAAAAAGCGATATATATTCTAAATATCCATGCGTGACATGATACGTAAAATCCTACCCCCTAACATTGCACATCTGGTCGCTGTGTGAACAAGAGCAGCTGAAAAAGACTTGGGAGGCCAAACAGCGCTGCAACCAGGCTGATGTATATCCAGGCGCAGGGCCCCAGCCGGGCACCTGCCAAGCTGTCACATTACTGAGCACACATTGTCTGAGGCTCTAACAAACATATCTACAATATGTACAGATTCTGCCCTCGGGCCGTTTGGGGGGTAACTGATGGTGTTTACTACAGATAAACAGAGCACAAACTGCAGACATTGCACATATAAGCTGCAACATGACTTTTTAATTGGGCTGGTTTAGGATTTGCAGCTACGTGTACAACACAAAATACAATTCAGTTTTCGGTCCCCGGGGGACGAGGTCCGGCATTGTTAATTTTCTGGTAGGCGTTATTCAAGTTTTACAGAAACTTAGCGAGCGGTTTCCAGCTGATCTTAAATAACGGCAGGAATAATCAAAACATTATTAGAGTGCAATGGGTCACTTTTAATGGAGGATCGGCTTTTCCAGCGCAGGGGAAAAGAAAACACCAGATATAGGGGAAGGACAGTTTTGCGAGCCTTCGGTAAAGACCAGACATTCATTATAGCGAGAAAGGGAAAGTAAACATGGACTCAAATGTCTTCAGACTGTAAGTTTGGGTTTCTCAAAACAAAGAGATACTTTGTGATTTCCCTTTAAGAGGAGCAATAATCACTATACGGGGCCCTCTGTATTTAAAGGCCATTAACTGCATTGTTAGACACACGTGTGATTGGGATACTTCACAGTCATCTCCAGGCAGCCGCATTGATCAGGATCATCTCTGCCAAGAAACGGAGTCACATTTTCTGTAAATCATTTGCACCACATTGCACATATTGCACATATTGCACATATTGCACCACATTGCACCACATTGCACCACATTGCACACATTGCACACATTGCACATATTGCACCACATTGCACCTGATGGTTGCAGTCCTTTTGGACTCTGTTGGACTGGAATAGGTCAGCATACCTTTATTTCTGCTCTATGAAACAGTGTAGTCAGCAATGCTATTCTGCACAAAGACCTCCGGTAAGAAAACATGTACTGCATGGTATAGACTTTTTGACATAGAAGCCTATAATATGGGCAATAGATGCTATCGTATATATATATATATATATATACAGTATTTGTACTGCGGCATACATCAGAGGAATCAGTCAGGATATCCACCATATACCTCAGTGCACAGACCCTGACTTGCATGTTAAAGAGGTTACCTAAGATATAATCCTGGCTGGCCTTAGCTATGCGAGACCCCTGCAGTTACACAGGGCGCTGGCCACCAGCTTGTAGGCAGGGAATCAGGCGGATGTAAGCTGGGGTGATCGTCCCCCTTAGACCCACCTGGCCAGAGGATCTTCTTTCTCCATGCGTCTTGTGACGCTACATGAGTCATCTTCCTTTTGGTTCTGTTTTCTCCCCTCTAATGGTTCAAGGTGCCAATGTCAGCCCATCACTCCCAACATCACAATTGCTTAATTCTGCTACAGTATTTATGGTTTGAGCTTGGTTCTGGTGCTGTATTTATGGTATTAGCTTGGGGTGTGTGTTGTTTTTATGGTATGAGCTTGGTTCCGGTGCTGTATTTATGTACTAATATTGGTTATGCTGCTGTATTTATCTTATGAGCTTGATTCTGGTATTGTATCTATGTATGGAGGTTGGTTTGTGCTACCTTTATGCTATCAGCTTGGTTCTGGTGTTGTATTTATGTACTGGGGTTAGTTTGTGATGTGTTTAAGTTATGAGCTTACTTCTGGTGCTGTATTTATGAACTGTGTTGGTTCTGGTGCTGTATTTATGTTATAAGCGTGATTTTGTGCTATATCTATGTTATGAGCTCCGTTTTGGTGTGGTGTTCATGTTATGATCTTGGTTCTGGTTCTGTATTTACTGTATGAGCTTGGTTCTGGTGCTGTATTTATGTACTAATATTGGTTATGCTGCTGTATTTATCTTATGAGCTTGATTCTGGTATTGTATCTATGTATGGAGTTTGGTTTGTGCTACATTTATGCTATCAACTTGGTTCCGGTGTTGTATTTATGTACTGAGGTTAGTTTGTGATGTCTTCATGTTATGATCTTGGTTCTGGTTCTGTATTTATGAACTGTGTTGGTTCTGGTGCTGTATTTATGTTATAAGCGTGATTTTGTGCTATATCTATGTTATGAGCTCCGTTTTGGTGTGATGTTCATGTTATGATCTTGGTTCTGGTTCTGTATTTACTGTATGAGCTTGGTTCTGGTACAGTATTTATTCACTGACCTCTTCTCCTGTGGATATGCTCCAATAATTTGCTGTTCTCTTAGCAGTTGACCATGAATATCCTTTGTGGAAGAAGCAATTGCTTATTTTTATGCGATTGGAAGAAATGTCATTCCCATATTTCAGATAGATATTTTTGCACTCCTTAAGGTCGGGTTGAGATGATCCAATTTTTGAATATTTGAATTGTTCTCCAGTTCTTGTGATGCTTCAGAACTTTTGATAATCTCTTATAATTCTTGCTTCTGGTCATCTGCATGTGGAGATTATAACAAGATGCAAAGTCATAATGTATAAGAGCGGCGTGGGATAAGTATAATGCAGCTTCACGCTATAAGGAGGAGGTGTGGGAGACGCACAAAGGAGCTTCTGTTTACTTCTTACTTTCTTAGGCGGATAATAAGATTTTCCTGTGGAAAAAAACAGGAAAAAAGATCCATGTATGATTTATAGCCGTAAACCTCCTCAATGCCGTCTTGATTTATTCATACATACATGTGGTTTCAACCCCACCATGATTTATACTTATTAAAAACCCATTTGGAAGTTAATACTGGTCTGGTTTCCAACATTACCTAAGGGTTAGTAGAAAATTTCACCTTGAGGTCGTTGGTTCAAATTAGACATTGGATGTTATTGACTGAGAAGGTTTTAATATTTGATGGCTGCTGATGGTCCTTGGAAAGAAAGTTAATGGGCTACATTGGACTTTGCAGTGCAGGAGGTCAGCCGGACACCAGTGCCTTCTATGCCGGGTTTAACATCTAATCCTCATTTCTTTTTCTAAATATTCTTACTTAAAATGGGTTGTACCAAGAGTACAAGTTATCTGCTATCCATAGGATATCCACAGGATAGCGGATAACTTGCTGATCAGTTAGGGCCTTATTGCTGAGACCCCCACTAATCTTGAGAACAGGGGCCCCGTGTCTCCCATTCTCCTTACTGCGGGGTACTGCATCCCCCCCCCCCAGTCAGGAGGAGACTGAATGGAGCACTGATCACAGAAGTGTACCATTCAGTTTCAATAGGACTCTGGGGATACCTGAAGGCTACCCGCTCAGGTATTTCCACCAGTCCCATTGAAATGAATGGAGCACTGACAGAGCATGTGCAGTCAGTGCTCCCTTCATGCTGACATCACTGTGGGGAGAGAAGCGACCTCCACATGGGAGTCCAATTCTGCAGTTCAGTGGGGGTCTCAGCAGTAAGACCCGCACCAATTAGCAAGTTATTTCCTATCCTGTGGATTTCCTATGGACAGGAGATAACTTGTAATTTTGGTGCAACCCTTAAAATTGATCTTTCACATGTCAACTGGAATGTTTCTAGATTTCTTTTGGAGCTAACAACATCCAAGAACATTCAAGATGTTCTCGTAGATAATTCTTGGGTCCAGAAGGTACATTTACTGTGAGTGGAAAACCAAAAGAAATACTTTGGAATCTCTTCACCTTGATTTACATAAGGATAATAGTCTTAGACAACTTTGTTTTGTTGAGGATTGCCCTTAATAGGGTTTTCCAAGACTAATGGTTCTTTTACATGGACAGATATCTGCCCAAGTTAACAACCATTGATCATCAATGAGCAAATGGATGAGCAATCATTCCCTCTTTGTACATGGGAAGATTATCTGCTCCAGGGGCGTAACTATAGAGGATCCAGGGGATGCGGTTGCACCCGGGCCCAGGAGCCTTGGGGGGCTCATAAGGCCTCTCTTCTCCATATAGGGAGCCCAGTACTATGTATAAAACATTATAGTTGGGGGCCCCATTCCAGGTTTTGCATTGGGGCCCAGGAGCTTCAAGTTACGCCTCTGATCTGCTCTATGGGGTCAACCGGTCGTTAACATGATCGTTTGTCCCCATACAGCTGTATTTGACTAGCTGCACATTTTCCCATAGCGATTTACATGGGGAGATGTGCAGCCAGCCAGATAGCTCACCTAAGCAAAACAATCAGCCACCAAGCGAGCCTTTGCTCGTTCATTAACTAATTTTTCCTCCTTTTACATGGCCCAAATGTTTGGCAAATGAGCATTTTAGGAATGCTCCAGTAATTGACCTTTGTAAAAGGACCTCAAGTTATTGATGACCTATCCTCAGGATAAGTTATGAAAATCAGATCATGCGGGGGTGCTGATTGAGACCCTTGGCATTCAATTGTTATCCAGCCCACTGTTAAGTGTGGACAGAGTTGGAAGGCAACACCAGGATGGATAACAGCTGATCTCTGGGGGTCCTAAGCAGCGCAACCAGTTAATCAACTATTGATGACCTATCCAAGACCCAGCCATTCCCTTTAAAGTTCTTAAAATAAGTGTCTGGTCCAAGGACAAATTTTCCAGGAACCAGAAGGGGGAGTTATATTATATTGTGCCTTCCTTTCTCCCTGTTCTGCCACAAATCTGGCTGTTCCTGGGGTCCCTCTTCATTCTTTTAAGATGGCCACCATGGTTCTTGGACAACTTGGTGCACACTGAGCCCTGGTAATGCATCAAGACATCACAAGCTGCTCTGATTGGCCAGCATTGCTCACGTGACTACCGAAGCACAATATGCATCGAGTAGTGACAGGAGCACCGCCCCCCATTCCGATCCTTGAACAAATTTGGTCCCTAATTTGTAGGTTTGCATTTAGTTTAGTAGTTTAGTAGACGATAGGTAGATATATTACGGGAAGTATATTAGAAAGTTGCATACCTTTTCATTATGCCAGTTATCCCACAGAGTAGGGAGTTGTCCACATGGTCTATTCAGGCACACGCCATGAAGGAGGGTCCAAGTTAAAGACTTCTGTATTAATAAGACTAGACAGATACTGCTACTACTCTGGACGACTCAGAGCGACTATTTGTAATATGATTACCCATTAATTAAATTGAACATTACAACTAGTGATGAGTAAACTTTTCAAAAGTCCTGTTTGGCTGATTCACGGAATATGGGCAGAAAGTTTGGTAATGTCCAAATGAGTTTGAACAACACCCATACTTCACCATTACCCCTAAAGCTGGTGTATGTCACTATCTAAGAGCCATAAATGCCAAGAGGAAGAGCAGGAGGAGAAGCAGAAGACAAAGAAGAAGACTAAGAAACTAAGGAAGAAGGAAAAGAAGACTAAGAAGATTAGGAAGAAGAAGGAGAAGAAGATGAGGAAGATGAAAAGGAGGAAGAAGAATAAAAAATAATTTCAGTGGGTTTGACAAAGAACAACAGTTGAGGTTTGGGCTCACAACTATCTGAACTTTTAGCAAAGTTTGACCTTTAACAGAGTTCAACTGTTTCGGTACGCTCAACACTGGTTACCATGTTTTTCTACCTGCAAAAAACCCTTCTAATGCTTTACAGACAGGGTTATCCATATTATAAAAAGAGGTTTCTTTAAATGATATTGATAGGCAGCCCATCGAGTTTAATGGACAAGTGACATCTCTGAGGTACGAGGTTCAAAAATGCCTTACGCCTCAATGATGACCTTGATTTTAATATACCCTCTCTCATGTTCCCACTCACAACTGAGTTGATATGCCATATATTTTCCATCCATGTCTTTTAAATCTCTGTATGGTACAAGATGTTGTTATAATTTATTTATGAGCCATCCAGCTGTACTGTACAGTCGGGGACCAATAATTACAAACAGAGCCGAACACACAGACAAAAAAAGCAGAAAGAATGGTGAGGGTTAAGCCACCGCGAGCTCACGAGTGATATATCGACTTGCCATACCTTCTACTACTGGGGCCATAATCTAATTTATAAACCCTACCTATAATGACAGGGATAATATTTTTAAACAATGTTAAAGCTTTTGAAGCCCAGACTAGGGGCGGTGGCAATGAATATTTTATTGATATCTTTTTCAGCCTTGTTAAAAGACAATTTTTTGCAAACATCATGTTTTTGAAGCACAATAAAAATCCAAAAATATTTGCTGTAATTTTTAGTTTTTGATTCAACAAATATAACAACCGAGTCCCGCTGAGCAGAATCCTGCAAGTCTTTTGCTCGGCTTGTTTAAATTGAAAGCATGAGTCTGTAGAAGTTGAGAAGGAATATCCCTGGCTTAAAAATGTTTGAAGCCCATCAATCTCTCCGACCACAGAGCTAATGCATTCCTTGTGTTTTCTTTGAATGAAATCACTCTGAGTGGTTATATGTTGATCTAACATAAAACAAATGGAAATGGGTGTTTTCCGCAGCCGCCTCTAGAATTTATTTTGAAAAACAATGAAATTTTGGCAAAAGCATGCTGAGTTTTTATAAGCGTGGAGCGCATAAAAATAATACAAAAAAAAAAAGAGTTAAAAAATGTGCAATTTTTCAATTTCAAAAAAGTTAATATTTGATGTAAACTCAGTCATTTTTTTTTTCTAAATCTTCAAATCAAACTGACAAATCAAAGAAAGGATGCCTGGAGCACAACTGATATTTTTTAAGAGCTACCACAGTTGTGAGATTAAAAAGCGGAGCATTCATGCGAATGACAATCAAACTGACAAAAACATCACTGACAAAAACATCAACAGCTTTTTCCCATTTTTTAAAACAGTTTGTAGTTAGAAAATATTACAGGGTTTTGGAAAAGTTCGGTGATTATCAATGTGGTCTCTTTTACAAGATTTATTACTCAACTTTTCCAGGCCCGCTAATGGCAAATCTGCCAAGTTAAACAGTAGGGGCATACATAGAAATCAAGGTGCCCCATATAAAAAGTTGTTTAAGCACCAAAACTGGAAGAGGTAGAGGAAACACTATCACACCGAAGAGGAGGTGTGGGAGGGATTTAGTAAATTAATAATATATGATTGTGCTGACTTTGCCCATAATCGGTTGGAATGGAGGTAGGTTGATTTGTCCCCACGACCTTCTGCTCCGTAGGCCCCTTATCAGCTGTGTTGTTTGCCACCATTGGTGGTATGCCATAACTATTCAGATATATACTCATGCTGACCTTAAACTAGGCTGATATACTCTTCAAATCTCTAGGTAAGTGGAGTAACAATATTGGTTTTCACCCAGTTATCTCGAAAATAAATGTCACAGAACCAACCAACGTGATTTTTTTGTATCCACTCAAAGGAACTATCTACTTTGGACAATTCAATTTTCTTAGAAAGGTCACACAAAAATAAGCTGATTATCCGGCAGCTGGAACATCAAACAATCAACTGTAATCTGCAGAGGAATCCTCAGCAAGTGCTCAATTCCCCAGCAGCGCCGCCACAGGGTAAATGTTGTATTACATGGTACTAAATGAAATTAGTGGGCATTTTGTGTAATGCATAACTTCAGATAATAGATGAAGGTAGCAAATGAGGGTCTCCTGTCCATTAGGGTCACAATGTACACGTAAGGATTTTGAAAAGAAGCATTGAACTGATTGTGCATGTTCAGTGTAAGCAACAGCAGATACTCCTAAATGGGTCCAATAAGGTTGCCAGGGGTAAAATAACAACCTGAGATATACTTACCCCTCCACTGCCGTTGGAATCCAGATGTAAGTTGCACGCAAGTCTCTTAGACACAACTTGCATTACAACAAGTGTGTACCCATTCACATGCGGAGTGTGTATAAGAAAACTGCAGCAGATGTGACCAAACCCTTAAAGGGGCACTAACTTTTCAGAGAATTTCTGCTCATCTACTAGCTTGTGTTAGTTTCATCATTTCTGTAATATAACCACATTAAACATGTTGCTTTTCCACTGTAAACACGTTTGAAGTGGCTGCCACTAGGGGTTTCCCTTCCAGCTTCTCTGTAATCCACTGGCTGTTGTTAGGTAAAGAGCTTCATAGTATCAAGAACACAGGGACATTCTCCTAGAAATAGGGGAGGAGTTATTTCACAGAGGCGCTCCATTGCACACACATGATGCAGCCTGACAGATTTGTAAACACTGTGATAACGATCTCCACTCTGACTGCCTCTTCTGGGGGTGTATGTGTCTGTGTATGTACACACATCTTATTAGGTTTACTCATTATTTGGCAAGAATGCCTGAATCAATCTGGGAGAACAAAGGAGCAGGCATTCATGCCTGCCCCCCTGCTGACTGGATCACAGACTGTGCAACGCAGCATGGGAATTCAGGGCAAAGAAGTGCAGGACAGTAAACTACTGTGCATGAAAGTGGATTGCAAACAGCAGGCAACACAAAATGGCAAAGACCACCTAAAAATCAGAAGGTAGAGACATGAAACAGTGTGCAAATAGCAGCAAATGAGAATAAAGAGAACTTGGTATATTTTAGAAAACGTCTTGAAAACTCAGATATCTTTTATAGCCGTTTAGATTCCAGTCTAGCGCCGCTCCTATGTATAGTAGTATAGCTATGGAACACATTCCAAATTATCCTCATAATTAGCATGCAACATGATTATAGGATAATGAGCCCTGCTGACATTACTTGTGGAATGCGGAGGGGGGCAGGGTATCCCAAAAGAAACATTGACATTCAGAAGCCCAATATAGTTTTATCCACATAATCATGCATAAGGGAACGTGAATTCACCCGCTTGTTCCCAGTTCAGACACTTGACCCGCACTCAGAGCAAATGTTTACATTCCGGGAGAAATTGAACTAAAGGAAAATGACTGGAAGCGGGCGGCGATGGAGGCTCTGCCATTTCTTCGTGTCTGCATACCAAATTCCCGTGAAGATGTGTTCATCCGCAAAGCCCAATCTGCAGTATATTACAGCGTAAACAAATTGTTTTGTTTCTTTGCAAACTGGTTTGTGTTTTGTATCAAGAAGCCTTTTATTCTGTTTGTGTAGTCGCGTCTTTCAGGCTTTTTGATGTAAAAGACTTGGAGCAGAGACTGTTGAATGTGCGGCTTTGTGAAAGAGAAGTGGGATGGCTGCAGAAATTGCCAGTTTTTCTTTTGTTGGAGAAGCTAAAAAAGTTCTTAAAAGTTTAAAAGAATGTAAAAAGTAAAATTCAGTTTGAAGAAATGCTAGAAGTTCAATGCAAGAACTCGTCTCTACATACTTAAGAGGAAAAATATCTGCTACAATGTAATGTGCGATTATCACAGCCGCATAGCGGGACTGAACCACGCCCATCTGAAGAAGCCCTTAGGATGTATACATACCTGCGATAAATCAGACTGAAATCACACCAAAATAGCTGTTTGAAATAGGGATAGTCACGTGGGCTTCTTTAAAAAAAAATTTAGCCATTCGGGTCAATGGGGGCATTAAAAAACATCAGACTGTAGTCACAGGATGTGAGTGAAATTCATTCTTAACAGAAATAACCTTGAGGACCATAAAAAAGAGAACCAGTAAGTGCAGAAGCGGTACATTTATATGCATTTTGAAACGTGTGTGAAAAGTGGATGAAAAACGGGTGAAAAATGCATGTGAAAATCGCAAAAATGCATGAAAACCACACAAAAAATTTGTTTTTTGGACCGAAATTGCAATCACCTGTGTCAACAGATTCTAACGTGGTAGAGGTGTAACGCGGTTCGGTTATTATTTTCATTACTATGTTGCATATAGGGTGTAAATTTAAATGACGTAACTGTGGATGGCTACCGGAAATGAGGGCTATTGGGCTCCATCTTGTGGTGGCGCAGTGAGGGAGTAAAGGACACAGCGAAAGGACAAGTCTGCGTGAGCTCCGACCCTTTGCGTAGAAGGCTGCAAGCTTTGCTGCCAATGGCTATAGCGGAATACTGAAAAGTGAAACCGGTGAATTTCTAGGGGAATCAGAGAAGCTCCAATGACCAAGAGCTTCTTCTTCACCCACATAAAATGATGCACCTGCAAAAAAATCTGTGTGCGGATAGGTGAAAAGGAAACTAAAGGGGATTCTAATACTCCTGAGTTGTCCTACATATAGCAGTTGTACAATAATTACAAGTTAAGCCCCATTTAGATGGGATGAATGTCAGGCAAATGATGCCCAACACTTGTCCCCGTCTGTCTTCGCTCTTGTGCTATTACATGGGAGCTAGTAGTGCTGGCTCGCTCACAGAGCGGCCAGAGAGGCTGCCGGAGATTTCTCTCCTTGGCTACCTGCCCCTCTCCATTGAATTAACATAACGGCCGTTCAGCCACTATTTACACTGAACGTGCAGCGTTTATGCTGCATGTGGCTTTGAACGATGAGATGATTGACGATCGCTCACTGTAAATAGCAGCTGTTCAGTACTGAACGGACGCTATATTAAGTCAATGGAGAGGGGCGGGGGAGCGCAAGGAGAGAAATCTCCTGCAGCCGCCCCGCCTCCCTGCTGGCCGTTCTGTGAGCGAGCCAGCAATACTAGCTTCCCTGCAACAGCACGGGAGCGAAGACAGACGGGAACAAGTGTCGGGCATCGATATTCGTCTCATGTAAATGGGCCTTAAAGGAGATGTCCCGAGGCAGCAAGTGGGGTTATACACTTCTGTATGGCCATAATAATGCACTTTGTAATATACATTGTGCATTAATTATGAGCCATACAGAAGTTATAAAAAGTTTTATACTTACCTGCTCCGTTGCTAGCGTCCTCGTCTCCATGGTGCCGACTAATTTTCGGCCTCCGATGGCCAAATTAGCCGCGCTTGCGCAGTCCGGGTCTTCTGTAGTCTTCTATGGAGCCGCTCGTGCCAGAGAGCGGCTCCGTGTAGCTCCGCCCCGTCACGTGCCGATTCCAGCCAATCAGGAGGCTGGAATCGGCAGTGGACCGCACAGAAGAGCTGCGGTCCACGAAGAAAGAGGATCCCGGCGGCCATCTTCAGCAGGTGAGTATGAAGACGCCGGACCGCCGGGATTCAGGTAAGCGCTGTGCAGGTGGGTTTTTTAACCCCTGCATCGGGGTTGTCTCGCGCCGAACGGGGGGGGGGTTTAAAAAAAAAAAACCCGTTTCGGCGCGGGACATCTCCTTTAAGGCTGGCCATGATGATGATTATGATTCTAATAACACTAGAATACATTTCCTGTTACTTTTTACTTTTATATTACTATTATTTATGTGATTAGAGCTTTCCAAACTTTTTCCTCTTGGTTTAGGCTGTCACAAGTTGGTGACCTACCCCACGCGCACGCATACTTTCAATCTCTCATAATAGATTTATTTTTATTTTTTTGTAGTTTAGAGGGTTTTTTCTTTCTTCTTTATGTCTAACTTTTTTTTTCTCTTACTTTTTTAAGCGCTCAGGTTCTTTGTAGTTTCAGGAAAATAATAAGCGACCATGTGTTATTTTTGCAATTCACAAAACAAACAGCAGTTTTTTTAGTTTGTGAACAAAGACATCTCTATTTTGCAGGATCTGCGTCCTCCCCCTCTGTCCTCTGGAATGTACACTTGCTGCTGGTAACACAATGCAGAGTAAGGCAGTTGAGCTGAAAAAGATTTAATGAATGTGTGACCAGTGAATCACATTGAATCAGGCCCGGCTGCCTACATTATCCCTAAATACATGACAATAACAGACACTGCTGCTTAGTGACTTCTTAAGAATCCAACCCTAAAGTGTAACAATTGCCTAATAACCTGCAGCATTATCCATGGTAAATGGTGGACTGGTCATTATTAATCAGTGGTAATTCAGCAGAAAATAATTAGCGGCTTCATTTACATGACATAGATGTTGCAGGCGGCAAATCACTGTTTACCATAGACAAAGTGCGCAAATCAAGAGGAAACTACAGATGTGAACTGTGCAAAAGTCTGTAAAAGAATTGGTTTCGAAGCAGAACTTGAGTTTTGAGGCGTACTTGCATAAAACTTAGCGCAGGCTTAAGATAGACGGGTTATAAACTCGTTCATCACTTGTATAGACGGGATAAGTGGCTACCAGGCTTGTAGGCATAGATGGAGGGTTGGAAGGTACTGGATGCTAGATGAGGTGCCAATGAACCACTTTGCCTTGGCCATGTTATTTGTATAGCACCAACTAATTACACAGTGCTTTCAGGTAATTTTTTTTGTATTTATTACCGCCCAGACCTTGGAAGGATGGAAGGCTGAGCCAACCTTGAGCCAGCTACCTGAACTATACGGGATTGAACCCACAATATTCAGGTCATGAGTGAGAGCTTAGGACTGCATTCTGCTGCCTTAGCACTCTGCCACACGAGGCCACAATGGGCCATGTAAAAGGACCAATGATGCACGTTGGCTCGTTCAGTTAGAGCAAGCATTAAAATGTTCACTAGTTGGCTATAGATCTGCCAGTGTGAATGTGGTGCTGTACAGCCAATCTATAGGAATAAACAATTGTACTTGTGATCATTTGTCCCCATAAGCCAATTCATGCATGCATGACAATCAGCAGTTGTTGCATATGGCCGATGATTTGACAGGGTTAAAAGGTTCGTAAAAGACAGTGAACTACCTCATGGATGTAGAAAGCCTAGCTACTATCAGGATTGGTGGCTGTGGACTTGCTGTGCCACACCCTGATTGACTTTGGGACACATCCAGAGGCAACTTTTGAGGAACCCGGTCTTCACCCTTTCACCTAGCCTGTTGGGATCTGGGTTTCGCTGCAGGGTCCCCAGGCCTTTACATTGAAACTGGTCCACGTCAGCTGAAGCTACAATAGACCGGGCCGTGGTACAAGAATGTGTGAACAAAGGTGTAATAAGAGGGTTCTAGGTCAAGGCAGGCAACGTAAATTCAATACGTAACAAGCTAGAGGTCAGGACATAGGGTAGGTAGCAGACAGGAAAATGATCAATACAACAAGCCAGGGTCAGGAGTAGCCAAAGTTTGAAACTGGAAAATCAGAACAAATGAGTAGCACCAGAAAGACCAAACGCCTGGGCACCTTCATTAGGTGGAAGGTGCTTGATATGACCAGAAGTGATCCATAATTGGCATGCAACAAAATTGGAAGGTGCAAGCTGGCCCTTAAAGAGTGTGAGCGTGTGTGCGCAGGCCCTATGGTCAGCAGTGAAAGACAAGGAGGGCACTAGAACTCAATACCTACAGGAGAGCTGCAAAGAACACATGCCATGGAAACCAGCATGGGAAGGCAAAGTAGGATGATGGCTACAACCACAAATCATAACAGCTGTAACTTATAGACATGAGAACTTTTGTTGAGGCACCTACTGATTTCAGTGAGAGCCAATGACATTTTCATATGTATGGTTAATGGCAGGCCATGACATTGGGTGAGATATTGATTTAATGACTTCGACTTTAATCTATCTGTTCCTATTGCTTATCCAATCATCAGCAGCTCTGTACATGATTACTGGGGTGGCCACCTTGCTTGAACTGCTGCTCTGTTAACAGTACCCAGAGCTTTTCTTTACAGCAGTCACTGGGACTAACGTAACTGCCAGATCTCCAGAAGAACATGGTCAGAGATCTGGTGGTATCATCTGCCAGATGCCTCCTCTAAAGCTTAACGTACTATTGAGGAAGCTATTGGGTTGTGGGTCTGAACCTCTTTGCTCTAAGGTTTGCAAGAACTTATGCAAGGAAAACTGGCCCAAGAGCGATGGAAAGAGGGTGGAGGGAGAGACAAACCATCAAATGTCTTCTGTCCTGGATAGCAAAACCCAGCAGCATAATGGGTTTGATCTTACCTATGGTGCCCTCTCTCTTCTGCATACACCCACTTTATTGGTAATCATCTTGAACATATTCAGGAAGCTACTTAAGAGCATTTTATATAGCACAATAACGTTTGACGGAATATTTATTTCCCTGATCATTGGGCCAAGTTAAAGGTACAAAGATCAATTAAATGCCCATTTACACCCCAAGATAATCTTTCAAACGACTAAAGATTGAAAGATTTTGCGATCTATTTGCATAAACTCTTAATGGCCATTAACAGTTTATCATCTTCATTTGCATGTAAAAGGGCCTCCAGCAGCTGTTTGCAGAGCGCAGCTTGTGATTTATCACTTGCCCAGCTGTGCACACAGCTGCATTGTTCTGCTCACGGCTGACAGCAGATTGCAATGTTATCTCCCGCCTCCCGTGGAGATAACAGTTTGCAGTCTAGTGAGGGATACTTTATCTCTCACTATCTGAACAATGAATTTTAAGTTCACCCTAAAATCATTGTTCAAACGAAAACTGCACGATGCTCACGTTTACATGTAACGTTTATCACTCATTTTTGGTCGTTTGAACGAATTTTGAGCGATAATCGTAACATGTAAAGGGGCCTTAAAGAACAAGCATATGCTCATACAGTGGCTGATCGGCTAGTTTATGCAAGCACAAGAATGCTCACTAGTCAGCAGCACATCTCCCTTTGAGAGAGATGTGCATCCAACTAATGATAGCATTATGGGAATGAATGATGGTATCAGCAATACAACATATCTGTGCTGTCCAACATGCTCATTGTTGGTCAACAACTCGTTAGCACAAGCCAATGTATAAAGAGCCTTAGCATAGTCTAAAGATGCCCATACACATTGAAGTGAGTGAAAATGGACAATCAACCAAAAAGATTCTTAGTTAGATAAAATGTAACATTGAACAATCATGTTAGGCAGCAGATGACAGATTATCACCGTTGGCCATGTGTGAAGTTTTCGACCGATAGTTGGACAAAAGATCTCTTGCTGAAAGAAAGATTGTTCAGACTCTAACGATCTATCATTGAAAGAACGTTTCCAGAAAGACCTTTTGTCCGTCGCAATGTCATTGAACGTGGTTGGCCAGTTTGAACAACTGTGACCGCCAATATGGAGGGAATTGCGTATGGCTGCGTAATGAGTGTTCACCAGACAATTGTCCATTCCATGGCTCTTCAACCAGCTTAAGAAAAGGTAAGCCAAAAGACTGGAGAAGGAACGCTTCTTCGAGTTCTTCTTTATATAAAAACCGTTATAAAATAACGTTAAAAAAAGCCCAAAAAGCATAAAAAGTCACAATGTGGAGTTATGAGATATGAATGCAACGGTAAAACAGAAGATAACATTATGTTTATATCTCATCTCTATCATGGTCTGAAATGCTGCCAGCTGCTCATTACGTCTCTTGTATCTCTATGACATTACAAGGAAGCTAAAACTGTGTCAATAATTACTGCTAACTTTCAATACTCACCCCCAATTCACGCATGATGCTTAGAAACACCAATAGGAAGACCCCTACTGAGAGGAATAACACCCCCATCCACCCTCACCCCCACCCACAAATAGCTCAGAATGTGTGTTTGTCAGATATCAATAAAGTTGTATTTTGTTTGTTGCCTGTAGACACTGCTGCTAGTTTAGACGTGGGGGCGCTATTATGTAAAATAACAAAATAAGTAAATCAGAGCTTGACTTTATAATATACTAGCTTCTATACCCATCTCCATAGGATAGGTGCTAAGAACCTGATTTGCTGGGGTCTCATTGCTGAGACCCCCACAGATTCCAAGAACATGGGATCCCATGTCCCCCTCTGTTTCTCATTGGGGGCTCACTGCACCCCCCATAGTGAAGAGGAGATTGAATGGAGCTGTGGTTGAGTATGTGCTCCACTAATCTTCATTGGGACTGCTGAAGGTAGACGAGCGCTTGTACTCCGTCCCCCCATTGATATGAATGGAGCGGCACCGACCTCTCATGTGTGACTGCCACTCCATTCAATCTCCACATTACTGTGGGTGGGTGCAGCGAGTCTGGAGTGACGAGAAGAGTCAGGTGACGAGATCGGTGAGGGTTCAGCGCTGAGACCCCAACCGGTCAGACTTTTATGACCTATTCTATGAATAGGTGGTAAAAGTCAATTTTGGAAATACCACTTTAAATCGGGTCTCTTTAAATGCAAAATTGCAATATATCAACACAAAGTATCATTTATACATTTGAATGTTTTTTGGAACATAGAAAATGGTGATTCTTTTTCCTTTGTCCACTCATGTCAGGGACGGACGACTGCAGGATCGGGCCACAGAGTTTGTTTGTAGTTTGTAACCATAGAAATACATTAGAGATGAGCAAGTATACTCACTAAGGCACAGTACTCGAGCGAGTAGTGCCTTAGCCGAGTATCTCCCTGCTTGTCTCTAAAGATTGGGGGCCGGCGCGGGTGACAGGTGAGTTGCGGCGGGGATCAGGGGGGGGGGGGGAGAGAGGGAGAGATCTCCCCTCCGTTACTCCCCGCTCTCCCCCGCCGCTCCCCGCCGGCCCCCGAATCTTTAGAGACGAGCGAGGAGATACTCGGCTAAGACACTACTCGCTCGATGTGCCTTAGCGAGTATACTCGCTCATCTCTAAAATACATACAATGAGTTCGGAAAATCTTTAGACCCTTTCATCTTTTTACATTTTGTTATGTTGTGCAAAATAAAAAAAAATGTTTGTCCCCCTCATTCTGCACTCAGTACCCCAAAATGACAAAGTGAAAGCAGAATGCTGGAAATCTTGATACATTTTTTAAAAATGAAAAACTACCATTCTGCAGAGACATCAGCATTCACACCCCACACTCGGTACTTAGCTGAAGCCCCTTTGGCAGTGATTCCAGCCTCCAGTCTTCTTGGGTGTGATGCCACAAGGTTTGCACACTTGGATGTGGGGATTTTCTGCCCTCAGCCAGGTTGGATGGGGGCCGTCTGTGGACAGCCATTGTCAGGTCTCTCCAGAGATGTTTCATTGGGTTCAGGGCTCTGGCCGGGCCAATCAAGGACATTCACAGATTTGTCCCTAAGGTGATTTTGTGTTGTCTTGGCTGGCGTCTTAGGGTCATTGTCTTGTTGGAAGGTGACCCTTCTGCCCAGTCTGAGGTCCTGTGCCTTCTGGGTCAGGTTTTCTTTATTTCTGTACATTCAGCTTTCCATCCCCCCTGACCGGTCTTCGCCAGCACGATGCTCCACCACCAGGCTTCACGGTAGGGATGTTATTGGGCAGGTGATGAGCGGCGCCTGGTTTCTCCCAGACAAAATGCTAGGAACTGAGGCCAAAAAGTTCCATCTTAGTTTCATCAGACCAGAGAATCTTGTTTCTCACACTCTGAGAGTCCTTTATGTGATTTTGTTAGCTAACTCCAGGTGGCTTTCATGTGTCTTACTGAGGAGGCTTCTTTCTGGCCGCTCTGCCATAAAGCCCAAATTGGTGAAGGCTGCAGGGATGGTTGACCTTCTGGACGTTTCTCCCATCTGCACACATGATCTTTGGAGCTCAGCTGGAGTGTCCATTGGGTTCTTGGTCTACTCTCCTACCAAGTCCCTTCTCTCTCTTGGTCTGGTGAATCGGCGGCTCTAGGAAGAGTCCCGGTGGTTCCAAACGTCTTCCATGTAAGAATTATGGAGGACAATGTACTCCTGGGAACTTTCAGTGCAGAAGGATTTTTGTAGCTTCCTCAGATTTGCCCCTCAACATAATCCTGTCTCTGATCTCTACAGGTAGTTCTTTCCTCCTCTTGGCTTGGTTTTGGCTCGGATATGAATTGTGAGCTGTGAGATCTTATACAGACAGGGGGAGCCTTTTAAAAGGATGTCCAATCAACAGAATCTACCACAGGTGACTCCAATCAAGGCGTAGAAACATCTCAGAGATGACTGAGGGAAATGGGAGCCACAGAGCTAAATTTCAAGTGTCAAACCAAAAGGTCTGAATGCTTCTGTCAATGCTAAATGCTAGTTTTTAATTTTAAAAAAATTACAAATATTTCTACCATTCTGTTGTCCGTTTGTCATTAGAGGGTACTGAGTGCACAATGATGGGGACATTTTTTATTTTTTTTTCTTAAAGGGGTTGTCTCGCGGCAGCAAGTGGGGTTATACACTTCTGTATGGCCATATTAATGCACTTTGTAATATACATCGTGCATTAAATATGAGCCATACAGAAGTTATTCACTTACCTGCTCCGTTGCTGGCGTCCCCGTCTCCATGGCTCCGTCTAATTCTGATGTCTTCTGGCGTTTTTAGACGCGCTTGCGCTGTGCGGTCTTCTGCTTCTGGTTGGTCCGGGCACGAGCGGCATTCTGGCTCCGCCCCCTTCTACGCGTCATCACGTAGCTCCGCCCCGTCACGTTTGCCGATTCCAGCCAATCAGGAGGCTGGAATCGGCAATGGAACGCACAGTGCCCATGGTGCACCATGGGAGAAGACCCGCGGTGCACCATGGGAGAAAACCGCAGTGCATCCCTGGGAAAGGACCGGCGGCCATCTTAGGGAGAAGATTTTTATAACTCCATATTTCGTCGGATCGGTGAGTAGCAAGCAGTTTAAAAACCACTTTAAATTGCTATTTTATGCCAGGGGGGTGACAGGGGGAATGGGCTAATGTAAAATTTTGATGTTTGCCGCGAGACAACCCCTTTAATTTACACATGGCCACAACATAACAAAATGTAAAAAAGTGAGAAGGCCTGAAGACTTTCCGAATGCACCATAACTCTGCAGGGAAGCTGAATACACTAACGATAGGAGACTTTTTAATCAGGACTAATTGCAATGTTCATTTTTATTATTTTTTTAATTTTAGATACACCAGCGCAATAAAAAAGTGGGCCTTCCCCATAACGTTTGCGTTCTCCTCATCACGTTCCTTGGCGTTCTTATCTGTACACTTTATGAGCGGTCAATTGGAGAATTCCAACATTAGGACATGCTTCATTTTTTAATTAATAGTTATCTTCTTGGCACTTTTAGCGGTTGTCAGTCATAACCTGCCGGGTTTTCTTTGGCCCTTTGTTCATTTCTTTAGGTTTGATTACGGGGCTTTGATTCCAGTCCTCGATAACAGAGACATTCCTCGAGCCGCCCGTGAACGTGCTCAGTGGACAATAGCAAACTTGACGGGATGATTTCAATTTAAGGAAATGAGGGAAACAGACCTCGAGAACTTTGATTACATTTGGGAGCTCCTAGCCATCCTTCCTTCCTCTGTTCCAAAGTCCTCATCTATTCCCCTCACAAACAAATCTCTGTGACCTGCCCGGCTCCTTGAAATTACAGTAAATGAAACACGCAGACGTTTTCTAATGTAACCAGGAAAATGGAACAAATGAGAAGAATATGAGACAAACTCAGACGAAAGGACAGTCATTTGTTATACAATGAGGTGTTGGCGGCGAACTGCGATTACTGAGTTGTGACTTCATCACCGGAATTAAAGGGGATTTTCCAGGACAATAAAATGCTCCACAACCACCCTGTACTTCCTGATTGTGCTAACCAGGACATGTGACTCCTACAGCCAATCAGTGGGCACAGCAGTGGTGATCTATAGCCAGTGATTGGCTGCTGCAGGGGCGTCCCTACAATGAGGTAACCTGAAGTTTGCTGCCTCAGGCGGCAGTCTGAAGTAACTCAGGGGGAGGCGAGACGCCACTGGGCCAATACAAAATATTTACCAGCTGCCAGCAACCTGACCGCATTTCACTTTTTCAGCCTATAGCAGCAGTCCACAGGTGGCTGCCGCTGATTAGTCTATGACCCCTCACCTCTGCCCCAGGATATGCTCTGCATACAGTTGTTCCTATCTGCCCACAGACACCGGGGCTGGGGGCGGTGGGTGGGGGTGTTGAGAGGTCAAGGTTCAGAGATTCAGCACAAGAGGGGGACACAAGAGCTTACGGTCTATGAGTAAATAGGGGGACACAAGAGCTTACAGTCTATGAGGAGATAGGGAGACACAAGAGCTTACAGTCTATGAGGAAATAGGAGGCACAAGAGCTTACAGTCTATGAGGGAATAGAGGGACACAAGAGCTTACAGTCTATGAGTAAATAGGGGGACACAAGAGCTTACAGTGTATGAGGACATAGGGGGACACAAGAGCTTACAGTCTATGAGGAAATAGGGGGACACAAGAACTTACAGTCTATGAGGGAATAGAGGGACACAAGAGCTTACAGTCTATTTCCTCATAGACTGTAAGCTCTTGTGTCCTCCTATTCCTCATAGACTGTAAGCTCTTGTGTCCTCCTATTCCTCATAGACTGTAAGCTCTTGTGTCCCCCCTATTTCCTCATAGACTGTAAGCTCTTGTGTCCCTCTCTTCCCTCATAGACTCTAAGCTCTTGTGCCCCCCTATTTCCACATAGACTGTAAGCTCGTGTGTCCCCCTATTACCTCATAGACTGTAAGCTTTTGTGTCCCCCCTATTACCTCATACACTGTAAGCTCTTGTGTCCCCCTATTTCCTCATAGACTGTAAGCTCTTGTGTCCCCCCTCTCTTTCCTCATAGACTGTAAGCTCTTGTGCCTTCTATTTCCTCACAGACTGTAAGCTCTTGTGTCCCCCTATTTCCCCATAGACTGTAAGCTCTTGTGTCCCCCTATTTCCTCATAGACTGTAAGCTCGTGTGTCCCTCTCTTTTCTCATAGACTGTAAGCTCTTGTGCCTCCTATTTCCTCATAGACTGTAAGCTCTTGTGTCCCCCTATTTCCTCATAGACTGTAAGCTCTTGTGTCCCCCTATTTCCTCATAGACTGTAAGCTCTTGTGCCTCCTATTTCCTCATAGACTGTAAGCTCTTGTGTCCCCCTAATTCCTCATAGACTGTAAGCTCTTGTTTCCCCCTATGTCCTCATAGACTGTAAGCTCTTGTGTCCCCCTATGTCCTCATAGACTGTAAGCTCTTGTGTCCCCCTATTTCCTCATAGACTGTAAGCTCTTGTGTCCCCCTATTTCCTCATAGATTGTAAGCTCTTGTGTCCCCCTATTTCCTCATAGACTGTAAGCTCTTGTGTCCCCCTATGTCCTCATAGACTGTAAGCTCTTGTGCCCCCTATTTCCTCATAGACTGTAAGCTCTTGTGTCCCCCTATTTCCTCATAGACTGCAAGCTCTTGTGTCCCCCTAATTCCTCATAGACTGTAAGCTCTTGTGTCCCCCTATGTCCTCATACACTGTAAGCTCTTGTGTCCCCCTATTTCCTCATAGACTGTAAGCTCTTGTGTCCTCCTATTTCCTCATAGACTGTAAGCTCTTGTGTCCCCCTATTTCCTCATAGACTGTAAGCTCTTGTGCCCCCTATTTCCTCATAGACTGTAAGCTCTTGTGCCTCCTGTTTCCTCATAGACTGTAAGCTCTTGTGTCCCCCTATTTCCTCATAGACTGTAAGCTCTTGTGTCCCCCTATTTCCTCATAGACTGTAAGCTCTTGTGCCTCCTGTTTCCTCATAGACTGTAAGCTCTTGTGTCCCCCTATTTCCTCATAGACTGTAAGCTCTTGTGTCCCCCCTATTTCCTCATAGACTGTAAGCTCTTGTGTCCCTCTCTTTCCTCATAGATTGTAAGCTCTTGTGTCCCCCCTATTTCCTCATAGACTGTAAGCTCTTGTGCCTCCTATTTCCTAATAGACTGTAAGCTCTTGTGTCCCCCTATGTCCTCATAGACTGTAAGCTCTTGTGTCCCCCTATTTCCTCATAGGCTGTAAGCTCTTGTGTCCCCCTATTTCCTCATAGACTGTAAGCTCTTGTGCCTCCTATTTCCTCATAGACTGTTATCTCTTGTGTCCCCCTATGTCCTCATAGACTGTAAGCTCTTGTGTCCCCCTAAATCCTCATAGACTGTAAGCTCTTGTGTCCCCCTATATCCTCATAGACTGTAAGCTCTTGTGTCCCCCTATTTCCTCATAGACTGTAAGCTCTTGTGTCCCCCCTATGTCCTCATAGACTGTAAGCTCTTGTGCCCCCTATTTCCTCATAGACTGTAAGCTCTTGTGTCCCCCTATTTCCTCATAGACTGTAAGCTCTTGTGTCCCCCCTATTACCTCATAGACTGTAAGCTCTTGTGTCCCCCTATTTCCTCATAGACTGTAAGCTCTTGTGTCCCCCTAATTCCTCATAGACTGCAAGCTCTTGTGTCCCCCTAATTCCTCATAGACTGTAAGCTCTTGTGTCCCCCCTATTTCCTCATAGACTGTAAGCTCTTGTGTCCTCCTATTTCCTCATAGACTGTAAGCTCTTGTGTCCTCCTATTTCCTCATAGACTGTAAGCTCTTGTGTCCTCCTATTTCCTCATAGACTGTAAGCTCTTGTGTCCCTCGCTTTCCTCATAGACTGTAAGCTCTTGTGTCCCCCTAATTCCTCATAGACTGTAAGCTCTTGTGTCCCCCTATGTCCTCATAGACTGTAAGCTCTTGTGCCCCCTATTTCCTCATAGACTGTAAGCTCTTGTGCCTCCTGTTTCCTCATAGACTGTAAGCTCTTGTGTCCCTCTCTTTCCTCATAGACTGTCAGCTCTTGTGTTCCCTATTTCCTCATAGACTGTAAGCTCTTGTGTCCCCCTATTTCCTCATAGACTGTAGGCTCTTGTGTCCCCCTATTCCCTCATAGACTGTAAGCTCTTGTGTCCCCCTATGTCCTCATAGACTGTAAGCTCTTGTGTCCCCCTATTTCCTCATAGACTGTAAGCTCTTGTGTCCCCCTATGTCCTCATAGACTGTAAGCTCTTGTGTCCCCCTATGTCCTCATAGACTGTAAGCTCTTGTGCCTCCTGTTTCCTCATAGACTGTAAGCTCTTGTGTCCCCCTATTCCCTCATAGACTGTAAGCTCTTGTGTCCCCCTATGTCCTCATAGACTGTAAGCTCTTGTGTCCCTCTCTTTCCTCATAGACTGTAAGCTCTTGTGTCCCCCCCTATTTCCTCATAGACTGTAAGCTCTTGTGTCCCTCTCTTTCCTCATAGACTGTAAGCTCTTGTGTCCCCCTATGTCCTCATAGACTGTAAGCTCTTGTGTCCCCCCTATTTCCTCAGACTGTAAGCTCTTGTGTCCCCCTATTTCCTCCTAGACTGTAAGCTCTTATGCCCTCCCCATTTCCTCATTGTTTAAGGTCTTGTGTGTCCCCCTATTTCCTCATAGACTGTAAGCTCTTGTGTCCCCCTATTTCCTCATAGACTGTAAGCTCTTGTGCCCCCCTATTTCCTCATAGACTGTAAGCTCTTGTGCCCCCCTATTTCCTCATAGACTGTAAGCTCTCGTGTCCCCCTATTTCCTCATAGACTGTAAGCTCTTGCGCCCCCCTATTTCCTCATAGACTGTAAGCTCTTGTGTCCCTCTCTTTCCTCATAGACTGTAAGCTCTTGTGTCCCCCCTATTTCTCATAGACTGTAAGCTCCAGTGTCCCCCTATTCCCTCATAGACTGTAAGCTCTTGTGTCCCACTATTTCCTCATAGACTGTAAGCTCTTGTGTCCCCCTATTCCCTCATAGACTGTAAGCTCTTGTGTCCCCCTATTCCCACATAGACTGTAAGCTCTTGTGTCCCCCTATTTCTCATAGACTGTAAGCTCCAGTGTCCCCCTATTCCCTCATAGACTGTAAGCTCTTGTGTCCCCCTATGTCCTCATAGACTGTAAGCTCTTGTGTCCCCCTATTTCCTCATAGACTGTAAGCTCTTGTGCCCCCCTATGTCCTCATAGACTGTAAGCTCTTGTGTCCCCCTATTTCCTCATAGACTGTAAGCTCTTGTGCCCCCCTATGTCCTCATAGACTGTAAGCTCTTGTGTGCCCCCTGTTTCTCATAGACTGTAAGCTCTTGTGTCCCCCTATTCCCTCATAGACTGTAAGCTCTTGTGTCCCCCTATTTCCTCATAGACTGTAAGCTCTTGTGCCCCCCTATGTCCTCATAGACTGTAAGCTCTTGTGTCCCCCTATTTCCTCATAGACTGTAAGCTCTTGTGCCCCCCTATGTCCTCATAGACTGTAAGCTCTTGTGCCCCCCAATTCCCTCATAGACTGTAAGCTCTTGTGCCCCCCTATTTCCTCATAGACTGTAAGCTCTTGTGTCCCCCTATTTCCTCATAGACTGTAAGCTCTTGTGTCCCCCTAATTCCTCATAGACTGTAAGCTCTTGTGTCCCCCCTATTTCCTCATAGACTGTAAGCTCTTGTGTCCCCCCTATTTCCTCATCGACTGTAAGCTCTTGTGCCCCCTATTTCCTCATAGACTGTAAGCTCTTGTGTCCCCCTATTTCCTCATAGACTGTAACCTCTTGTGTCCCCCCTATTTCCTCATAGACTGTAGGCTCTTGTGTCCCCCTATTCCCTCATAGACTGTAAGCTCTTGTGTCCCCCTATGTCCTCATAGACTGTAAGCTCTTGTGTCCCCCTATGTCCTCATAGACTGTAAGCTCTTGTGCCTCCTGTTTCCTCATAGACTGTAAGCTCTTGTGTCCCCCCTATTTCCTCATAGACTGTAAGCTCTTGTGTCCCCCCTATGTCCTCATAGACTGTAAGCTCTTGTGCCCCCTATTTCCTCATAGACTGTAAGCTCTTGTGTCCCCCTATTTCGTCATAGACTGTAAGCTCTTGTGTCCCCCTATTCCCTCATAGACTGTAAGCTCTTGTGTCCCCCTAATTCGTCATAGACTGTAAGCTCTTGTGTCCCCCTATTCCCTCATAGACTGTAAGCTCTTGTGCCTCCTGTTTCCTCATAGACTGTAAGCTCTTGTGTCCCCCTATTTCCTCATAGACTGTAAGCTCTTGTGTCCCCCTATTTCCTCATAGACTGTCAGCTCTTGTGTACCCCTATTTCCTCATAGACTGTAAGCTCTTGTGTCCCCCTATTTCCTCATAGACTGTAAGCTCTTGTGTCCCCCTATTTCCTCATAGACTGTCAGCTCTTGTGTACCCCTATTTCCTCATAGACTGTAAGCTCTTGTGTCCCCCTATTTCCTCATAGACTGTAACCTCTTGTGTCCCCCCTATTTCCTCATAGACTGTAGGCTCTTGTGTCCCCCTATTCCCTCATAGACTGTAAGCTCTTGTGTCCCCCTATGTCCTCATAGACTGTAAGCTTTTGTGTCCCCCTATTTCCTAATAGACTGTAAGCTTTTGTGCCTCCTGTTTCCTCATAGACTGTAAGCTCTTGTGTCCCCCTATTCCCTCATAGACTGTAAGCTCTTGTGTCCCCCTATTTCCTTATAGACTGTAAGCTCTTGTGTCCCCCTATTTCCTAATAGACTGTAAGCTCTGGTGTCCCCCTATGTCCTCATAGACTGTAAACTCTTGTGTCCCCCTATGTCCTCATAGACTGTAAGCTCTTGTGCCCCCTATTTCCTCATAGACTGTAAGCTCTTGTGTCCCCCTATTTCCTCATAGACTGTAAGCTCTTGTGTCCCCCTATATCCTCATAGACTGTAAGCTCTTGTGCCCCCCTATTTCCTCATAGACTGTAAGCTCTTGTGTCCCCCTATTTCCTCATTGACTGTAAGCTCTTGTGCCTCCTGTTTCCTCATAGACTGTAAGCTCTTGTGTCCCCTAATTCCTCATAGACTGTAAGCTCTTGTGTCCCCCTATTTCCTCATAGACTGTAAGCTCTTGTGTCCCCCTATTTCCCCATAGACTGTAAGCTCTTGTGTCCCCCTATTTCCCCATAGACTGTAAGCTCTTGTACCCCCCTATTTCCTCATAGACTGTAAGCTCTTGTGTCCCCCTATTACCCCATAGATTGTATGGCAGTCATGGGCAGAGATGGCTCAGAGCTGGCAGTCAGCGACAAAGGCCGAGAATACAATAATTTATTATATTATATTGGCATCATGTATTCTGCGGGGTTTTATGCTGCACACATTTTTATCCAGCACTGAAGTCAACGGCAGAAGCCATAGCGCTGCTTAAAGGGACTTGTTATCAATGTAGTGATCAGCTTTCTGCTCCCCCTACTGGTAACCCCATGTATTACACCTCCGCCATAACATCACCAGCACTCACTAAGTATTGACTACAGACAAGCGGAGACGACATGCTGTGCATACGGTACACATAGGAAACTTCCAATTGTCCAGCATCTGATTGTTTGGAAGTTTTGCTGCTATGGTATGCAAACAGAAAGTAACATGGCCAGAAGTGTGGGACTGGTTTGGCAGACACTGGGTATCGGAAATCCAGAATTGGTATCAGGGATGTTTCCATACTTTCCTGCACTTTCTTCGGAATGTCTGATAGTCTGGATCATGAGAGCCATACATGCCAGACTATCAGACTAAGATGATGGAGTTTGATGAACTGAAATGCAGGTGATATATGAAAACCGCAAGCCCGGATCTGCAGTGTAGTGGAGGAGGTTCCCTCTATAGGGGAGGATTATATAAGTGAGGCGGCAGCATGGAGCGGAGAATATAGTATAGTAAGGGCCGGTGGGCCCTCCATACAGAATAATTTAAATTCTCCGTCTGATGTGGTAATAAGCAGTGCCAGCCTTAGATTGGATGGCACCCTGTGCAGATCACCCCCTCCACACCCCGCCTTGTTAAAGGGGTTCTCCAGTGACATACTATTGATGACCTATCCTCAGGAAAGGTCATCAATAATTGGTCGCTCGGGACCCCGATCAATCAGGTCAGCAGGCGCGTGCTGTCAGCGCCGCAATAACACAGAGGTCGGAACGGAAGCCTCTGCGCCAGCCTCTGTGTAGTGGCCGGCATGTGTAACTGCAGGCATAGCTCTCATTAAAATCAATGGGAGCTGTGCCTACAGTTACAAGCGCCGGCCACTATAAGGAGGTCGGCGCAGAGGCTTCCGTTCCCACCTCTGTGTATACTATTAACGGTGCAAGAATCCCGATAATGAAAACAAAACCATTGAAATCAATGGTTTTGTTTTGTCCCGTTATGCAGCTGTGATTATCACGGTCACCAAAGGGGAGAAATTCACACCAATGTGTGTAAGCCCTCAAGCGCAAAAAAAAAAAAATTGCAGAGACGTACTTGTTTTCACAAATAGTCCGAATTGGCCCGTCATTACTAACATTTCTGTGCAGACCCGCACAGAAATAGAACATGCTGCGATTTGTTTTCACGCGGACAGATCGCGGCTGTGGGCATAGGATTACGTTTTGCAATGCAATCCTATGCAGCCAGGCACGGGGGGAAAGTCTGCGGGAAATCCCGCTGCAGAATTTCCACCCGTGTGCAGGGGGCCGTACTGGAAAAATTTCCCATATTTTTACAGACAGTGTAGGAATTTTCGGATAGTTGGCGATGACGCTGCCATCACATTTTTTTTGCCAGAAAATGGCATATTTGACAATAGTTCAAGTTCTTGCAAGAACAAAAAGCAGAGTTTAACCACTTCAGGACCTCAGAATGCATATAAACATCCGAGCTCTGATTACAGCGGTTAACTGTTTAGATGATGCGGTCAAGGCTAACAGTGTGATTAATTAGTCAGTGGGAAGGGGGAGCAGAACCCTTCTGTGCCCCAAAGGCACCCCCTGCAATGTGATTAAGGTGTGCTGATAGACTAGCATGGCAGCCCGGAGCCTGCTCAAGCAATATCAGAAATCACTATAAACTGCAATACTGGAGTATTGCAGTATATAGTACAAGCGATCAAATAATTGCAAGTTCAAGTCTCCTCCGGGACTAAATATAAGTGTAAACAACTATTTAATCAAGTGTTTGTTAGGGCTCCGGCACACTTGCGTTTTATCTGGTGCGTTTTTTTTCACACAATTGTCAATGGGTCTTTCTAATGTTAAAAACGCATCGCAAGTTGGTGCTTTGCAGTTTTTGTGCGATGCGTTTTTAACATTAGAAAGTCAATCATTGACAATCACGTGAAAAAAACGCTGCGATATCGCGTGAAAAAAACGTGCAAGAAAAACGCAATTGTGCAGGAGCCGTAAGTAGGGAAAAAATAAAACTAATACAAGTGAAAAAAAAACTAAATAATTAAAAACCTCCACATATTTGATATTGTTGTGTCCGTAAAAGTCCGAGCTATTACAATATCGCAGTATTTATCTTGCACAGTAAGCGCTCTTACCCACTTGCGTTTTTTTTTTACGCAATATTGCTGAAAAATCTCTGGTCCTGAAGGGGTTAAGAACATTTTAATGAAAATTTCAGGTGCTTCCAGGAAGAAAAGAGTGGGTCTTACAAAAGTCTTAAAGGGGTTGTCCCGCGGCAGCAAGTGGGTCTATACACTTCTGTATGGCCATAATAATGCACTTTGTAATGTACATTGTGCATTAATTATGAGCCATACAGAAGTTATAAAAAGTTTTATACTTACCTACTCCGAACGGGGGGGGGGGGGTTAAAAAAAAAACAAAACCCGTTTCGGCGCGGGACAACCCCTTTAAGATATGGCATCCAAATGTTGAAAGCTATGGTTGTGTCCCTCTACAATACAAGTGACACGGTGAGCGGCTGTCCAGGTCAGACACACTTCCTTGGCTGGTATAGCAAAAGATTTACGTAAGCAGCACCAATATAGTCGCAGTCAAGGTCGGGCAAACAAATGCAACAGCCAAAGTGTTCAGGAGACGGAATATAACTAGAGATGAGCGAGCGTACTCGGATAAGCACTACTCGCTGTGCTCGTCCCTGAAGATTCGGGTGCCGGCACGGAGCGGGGAGCTGCAGGGGAGAGCGGGGAGGAACGGAGGGGAGATCTTTCTCTCCCTCTCTCCCGCCCGCTCTCCCCTGCTCCCCGCTGCGACTCACCTGTCAGCCGCAGCGGCACCCGAATCTTCAGGGACGAGCACAGCGATACTCGGATAAAGCCAATTACTCGAGCGAGTAGTGCTTATCCGAGTACGCTCGCTCATCTCTAATTATAACATAACAAAGTAAGCCATACATCTATATCTGTGCAAAGTCAACAGCGGCATCTCTTATCGAGGGGGACACACTGGAACCTCCGGCTGTAAGCACCTGAGAACAAATGGGAAAAAAGGGGGGCATGATTAAAATACACTAAAACATATAATTTATGCATTATCAAACTATTCTGACGAAGCCATAGAAGACGGTTCAGAGACGGGGCGTATACACATATTCTAGATTTAAACCTTTTGGAGTCATTGTATCCAATTCGTAAATCCATCGGAGCTCACGTTTTTTCAATTGTAGACTACAACCCCCCCCCCCGCCCCCCGGCAAAGGAGGAACGTGATCGATCACTCTGTATTTGAATTGACTAATAGAGGGCCCACACTCTACAAAATGCCGAGACACCGGCGATTCCGTATTTCTGGTTCTGATTGTACTCTTGTGCTTCCCCATCCGTGATCTAACCTCAAGAGTTGTTTCACCAACGTACCCAAGTCCGCAAGGGCATGTGATGAGGTAGACCACGAATGATGAGGCACAAGAATAACGATTCTTAATATGATAGATATTACCCCAAAGGGGATGGAAAAAAGCGGCCACCCTTCACCAAATCCCCACAACAGGCATACCCCAAACATGGGAAGTTCCCTGTCTTGGTAGGTGCCTCAGTCGCACAATTTCTGGATGTATTGGTGGTGAAGGATGGTAATGCACCATGAACTGACCGGTATACAAAGGTCACGGATCGCAACAACTTGTCATTACATGAGAGTAATCATCCACCATCAACTCCTTACCGTGGAGCCAGTTTTTACGGGTGAGGCGTGTCACTCATGATGACCTTAGACTCCGCGAGATGTGTGGCAGATTTCTGCAGAGGGGATATCCGAATGGATTACTACAGGAGGCCATGAGTAGGGTTGGATCTCTTACACAGTCTGAACTCTTAACTAAACCGAGTGAACGTATTCCATGCATCTCGACCTTTAGCAATGCCAGTCGGAGAGTAGCTGGGATCATTAATAGACATTGGCCACTGTCGACCATGGGATGTCCTGACGTACCGGAGTTTATTCATAGACCTATGATGGCATATAGGAGAGGTAGAAACATCGGAGATCAATTAGTACACTCGTTCTATTCCAATTCAAAGGCTCAAACACAACGGACTTGTGGGGCACAGACCTGCCACAACTGGGATGCAGATATGGTTAGTCTGTGCAATCCATGCAGTATCTGTGTTGTCCAACCAGATCACGGCTTTGATTTTCAAACCAGCTCTGGGAGAATGAAAGCTGGAATGTGATTGGTTGCACTGGGCAGC
Organism: Eleutherodactylus coqui; assembly: GCF_035609145.1. Classification (NCBI taxonomy): domain Eukaryota; kingdom Metazoa; phylum Chordata; class Amphibia; order Anura; family Eleutherodactylidae; genus Eleutherodactylus; species Eleutherodactylus coqui. The sequence goes on from NC_089839.1 coordinate 306,215,029, forward strand.
ACTTTTATAATGTACAGTTAGAGCAGTGTACGCAGCACAGTACGCGGAGGGTTACTACACAGTCTGAGGGCGCTTTTAGAGGAGCACATTCTAATTTCATATTTGGTCGGTATTTTGTAGACGGTAAAACAGAACTAATATGAATCAATCTGGTCCCCCACAATACGCCCCCCGCCCCTCCCGAGGGCTTTACACACTTGCCTATCATGTACACTTCCTGCCCCAGACCTCCTGTACTACTCCCACCCCTAAAAACTGTATATCACGCTATCGTTGTATTGCTGTGTTCGCCCTTGCTCCGCCGCCGCCCGGTACCTTCTGTACATGGAGGGAGCTGGTATCATCAGATGGTGGTAGTGTACTCAGTGCTGTACATAGAGGGAGCTGGTATCATCAGATGGTGATAGTGTACTCAGTGCTGTACATAGAGGGATCTGGTATCATCAGATGGTGATAGTGTACTCAGTGCTGTACATGGAGGGAGCTGGTATCATCAGATGGTGATAGTGTACCCAGTGCTGTACATAGAGGGACCTGGTATCATCAGATGGTGGTAGTGTACTCAGTGCTGTACATAGAGGGAGCTGGTATCATCAGATGGTGGTAGTGTACTCAGTGCTGTACATAGAGGGACCTGCTATCATCAGATGGTGATAGTGTACTCAGTGCTGTACATAGAGGGATCTGGTATCATCAGATGGTGGTAGTGTACTCAGTGCTGTACATGGAGGGACCTGGTATCATCAGATGGTGATAGTGTACTCAGTGCTGTACATAGAGGGACCTGGTATCATCAGATGGTGGTAGTGTACTCAGTGCTGTGCATAGAGGGACCTGGTATCATCAGATGGTGGTAGTGTACTCAGTGCTGTACATAGAGGGACCTGGTATCATCAGATGGTGGTAGTGTACTCAGTGCTGTACATAGAGGGACCTGGTATCATCAGATGGTGGTAGTGTACTCAGTGCTGTACATAGAGGGACCTGGTATCATCAGATGGTGGTAGTGTACTCAGTGCTGTACATAGAGGGACCTGGTATCATCAGATGGTGGTAGTGTACTCAGTGCTGTACATAGAGGGACCTGGTATCATCAGATGGTGGTAGTGTACTCAGTGCTGTACATAAAGGGATCTGGTATCATCAGATGGTGGTAGTGTACTCAGTGCTGTACATGGAGAATTCTAATATCATCAGATGATTGTAGTGTATTCAGCACTATGCATGAAGCGATCTTGCAGCATTAAATGGTTGCAGTGTTCTCAGCACTGTACATAGGGGGGGAGGGCTGGTGTTGTATGGTTGAGTTGTATTCAACACTGTACATGGAGGGAGCTGGTAGTCTTAGATGGTGGTACACGGAGGGGTCATTTGTCACCAGATGATTGTAGTGTCCTCAGCCCTGTACATGGAGGGATCTTGTAGCATTAAATGGTTGCAGTGTACTCAGCACTGCACATGGGGGGGGGGGGGGGGGGGGGGAGAGTATCATGAGAAGCTTGCAGGGCACTCAGCACTGTGCATGGAGGGAGCTGCTATTATTGGATGTTTGCAGTGTACTTGGCACTGTACATGTGGGGGGCTGATATTGGATGTTTGAAGAGTATTCTGCACGTTATATGCAGGATCCTGTATGATCCAGTGCTTGCAGTGTACTCGGTGCTGTACATGAAGATCTTGTAGCATCAGATTGTGCTGTGCATGGAGGATGTGCAAAGAAACTTCATATACGTCGAGCAGGCACCATGAATGCATACAGACACACCGACTAAAGCACTGCGTGTGATGAGCCTCTGATCGCCCCCTGTAGTGCAGCACATGGCAGATTTCAGCTGTGAAGGGTTACAGGCTGTAACGTGCAGGGGCCCCCAGAGCTCTACAGATGGGGCCCTGGATGCAGTCATGTCGCTGTCTGCATGGCAGGGGTCAGCACTCCTGCCCGGAGGGTCCATTGCGGCCATCAGCAGAGGGGTCCATGCAGCAGAGGGGCGAGGGGGGCAGAACAGCGGGATGCTTAAATAAAGAGCCAAAAAAGCTGAGAATCCTAGGCAAGCTGAGCCAAGCGATCCGGGTCACCAAACCGAGCCAGAATTGCCATCACTCCCCTCCGCATGTGCCAGGCTCCAGCTCCAGAGCCCTGGACTTTATGCCGGGATGCAGTCCATGCTGGTGGAGGGGAGGGAGGAGGAGGAGGATGGGGCTGGGCTGCTCTCTCTCCCAGCACCGCCTCCTCCCTCCCCCCTCTCCCCGCTCCGTGCAGCGCTCTGTGCCCGCAGTGTGTGCGGGGAGATGTGACAGTGAGAAGCCCAGCACAGGCCACCATGTCCCCGGGAGCGGCAAGCAGGCTACCCCGCTTCTGATAGCAACCCCCTGCCTTGCCAGCCTCAGAAAGCAGCCCAGGAGTCCGGCTGCCAGGAGTAGAGGGGCCCCCGCCTGCCACAACTGTGCCCAGGACTCGGGGGGCTCAGGGCTCCTCGCACTTCTGTTGGGAAACTGCTGCTGCTGGAACATGTTGACTTAATGTTGGGGACCTGAAAGACAGACAGAGCTCTGCCCCGGATCCCAGCACCCATCAATCTACTGGATCCATCCAATCACTGGACCCCAGCCAGGATCCCTCAATCTACTGGGGTCCATAACCCCACTGCATCCAAGATCCGGGCTTCTGCAACCTCCTGGACCCCCTCCTTTCCTTCTACATCCAGGATCCCTGAACCTACTTGATCCCTAAAGTCCATTGGATCCCAGGCACCTCCCGAATACAACTGGATCCCTCTGTGCAATTCCCGGAATCCACTTATTGGGTCCCCAGAAGCTCCTATTGCTGGATGCCCGGCTCGGCTCACCTGCAGATCCCTCCTCTCAGCCCCTGATCCCCGGATCCGGCTCATCTCCTCCTTTTGTTACTTTGTTACTTTGTGGAGGAAACTATTGGAAACCTTGTACATTGTTACCTGGAAGCTGGGAGCAGTCAGCAGGTAGGAGGGGGTCTATACTGTATGTGCAGCTCTCTATATACCGCCTGCAGCTCTCCCTGTATATATATATATACTGCCTGCAGCTCTCCTTCTATATAGCTGTATACACACTGTGTGCAGCTCTCCCTGTATGTAACTGTGTACACACTCTCTATATATACTGTCTGCAGCTCTCCCTGTATATACACTATGTGCAGCTATCCCTTCGTATCTGTATACACACACTGTGTGCAGCTCACTCTATATACTGTCTGCAGTTCTCCCTATATCTAACTGTATACACACTGCAGCTCACTCTATACTGTCTGTAGCTCTCTCTACTGTCTGCAGTTCTCCCTGTATATACACTGTGCACCTCTCCCTAAATATAACTGTATATACACTGTGTAGCTCTCTATATACTATATGTAGCTCACTATATACTGTCTGCAGCTCTCGCTATATGTAGCTGTATACTCTATGTGCAGTACTCTCCCTGTATATAGGTATACTGTTTATGCAGCTTTGTCTTTGTATATAGGTATACTGAGTATGCAGCCCTCTCCCTAGATATAGGTATACTGTGTATGCAGCTCTTGCCCTGTATATAGGTGTATTCCTGGATTGCTCTCCTCTCTGCAAACTTCTATTATCTCCCTGCAGTGGAGGTTCAACTGGTGTAATGTGCTGCTTATACTGGGAGGATTTCTCCACCTAAGCAGGAGGCTATTAGTTCTCCTTCCATATTTAGGGGAGGGGGTCGTGGACTGCGGTGTCCTAGCATCGGTCCTGTGCGTGTAACCTAATAGGATCACTGGATCTCTAGGGGTGATCTGCTCACAGACAATGGGAAGGCTGCTGCTGTATATCCTTGTGTGTCTCTGGTGGGCTGTATAGTCAGATCTCTTGTGTGCATCCTATGAAAGAGGGGATTGAATACTAACTAGTAATAATGACTTTTTATATAGCACCAACATTTGGTGCAGCGCTGTACAGTGTGGGGAGGCTGGACACAATGGGGAACACCGTCCTCTAAATGCTGATCCTGAATGACTCCTGGGTTGTAAGTAAAAGGCACAGGCAGAACCTCATTATCCCTTTTGTTTGTGGCCCCCTTGTACCCACTCATGGGCGAGGGGAGACAGGCAGGGGGTTGCAGAATCTGTGGAGACATTGGGGGATGGCGGAGTTGTTCTTGTACCTTGGGACAAGGAGAGAGGTTACATGAAAATGCAGCCAGATGTGAACTGGCTCCGGTGGTGGTAGTGGGAATGGCAACAATTAGATGTAGGATCCTTTGTTCTGAGGGAGCCAGACACAATCTGGGGACTGACTTCCCAAACTTTGACATAGGGGAATAGGCAATGCCTTGGGCAGTGGATGTTTATACCCACTGAAATGCCCCTTTATTTGATTTATTATATTAAGGCTCAGTTTGTACCAGGCCTGTTAAAGGGGGATGCTAGATGTACCAGTTTCAATGCCTCCTCTCCCATGGCAAGCTTGGTTTGATCTATTAAGGTACAGTTAATGCCAGGCCTGGGTGAAGGTAAGAAAATAAGAGCAGATGGTGCCCGGCAAATGCAGCCTTCTACTGCATCCACATCCCGTAGGTTGGCAAGGAAAGGAGAAGGGGGAGTACACTGATGCCTAGGGTCTCATTCACCATGTCATAGCTCCTTGGGCATATTCTGGTTTGGTGCCCTCATACAATGAATGCTATTACCTGCCCTCCCTCTCCTGAATGAGAAGGACAGGGACATCCACCATGGCATGCTTTGGACAGCTGCAGCGGGCAACAGAGAAAGGGTTATCTTCTGCAGGCTGCTGGGTATTTATGTGTAGCTGTGAATCCATTGCCCTGTGCCAACATCCCAGGAGCTCAGCTCAGGTGTGTGCCTGTTTTATTTGCACATAAATATCCTAGTGCACAAAAGGATCCTGCAGAACAAATGCCCCGTTGTTTGGTTTTCTCCAAGCTTCTTTTCTCCAAGCCCCCTCCTCTTTTGTTGCTGCCACTAAGAGAGGTGCCATTTCACATCATTCTGCACAAATTGTTAGAATTAATGCAAGTGTGAATTCTTACGGTTCCAAGGGGTCTATTACCATATCAAAGCTCATCCAGCTTCTGGCTCATTGGAGAAAACTTTAGCCTGGCTTGCATTTCTCTACAGAATAGAGGCCCAAAGGGGCAGTGAGCAAAAGAAGGGGGGGGGGGGGGGGATGCGGGATGGTTAAAATGGGGCAGAGGAGGAGGTTGAATGGAAGCGTCTGCTGTTTTGTAGTCATATTGACCAAGAAACATTTTTGGACAGAGCTTCTTGAAAGGAGCTAATCTGTTTAGAGCTCATGAAAAGTGACCTTTAAGAATGCTGCTGTGTGTTGGTCCTCAGAGGGGGGTGAAAAAAAGGGCCTTTATTGGGCATTGGATTGAATTTGGCCTTATAAGCCTCCATGTCTTCTCATACACACTGTCCTGTGAAGCCCACATTTCACCTTGGTGGAACTGTATTCTTTCAGTAGGTACGCCAATGCTGACATATATACAAGCCCTGTGCCCTCCTGCCATTGTGGCTCAGTATAGCCTCTATAATAAGCCTTTTTTTTTTTTAACCTATTCTATATATTAAGTCAATGGTGAACACTGTATAGTAAAACTGGTGCAGCCGTTGTGCCTCGTGACATAGAATTAGTGGAGTGCGTAGAATGACGTTTATTTATTTTACTATGTTGTTTGTTTTGTGCCTAAACAGATTCCTAAAATGATACAAAAATAAACAAACATTGTAAATTTCTAGTAGAAGTGTCAAAACAGAAAAAACATAATAATATATATATTTTATTAACGTAGGGTTTCCGGCATTTTGTACGTCATTCCACCCTATTAAAAATCAATGGGTCCCATCAGTCCATCTTGGAGCCGCCATGTAAAATAACTCAGACCTCAGTGCGTTAGGCCTTTTAGGATTTTTTTTTCTCTTCTCTTTTCTCTGTACTCTCCAGTTAAGCAAAAGGCTTCAGAGCAGTCAGTGCATTTGGTTCTACTGTCTGTGCCAAAAGTGATATTTCCTGCTAGGCGATCTATAGTCTGTCTAACGTGCTATCTGTTTTATTACTGTAAGTTGAGAATTTGAAAGGTATTAAACTCGGTCCATAGTTTGTTTTATAAGTTGAAATGAATTTATGGATGGATAGCAGATTTTTTTTTTTTTTTTTGTTACATGAAATTGATAGTTCTTTTATTGTAAACGGCCTGGCCTGGCGATTTACAAGAATTCCTTGAAATGTATTTAATAAAGAGGCAAAAGGGGAGGGGGGGCAATTAATTACAGAGTTAAACTTTATCATTAGGCAGAGTTTGATACAATCTATTTTTCTTGACTTTACCACCAACTGTTTCGCTTGTGTATTTATAATTTCTTTTGCTATTTCACGTTAATCGTGGCTTCGTTAAATGCCAGTTGCCGTGCTAAATTCCTGCCATGATAGCTGCCTATTTTGACACCATTTTTTTAGTATCACGACGAAGTTGCTCTTCGTCATAATTCGGTTTCCTATAAAAGGATATCAGCCCTTGAATTGGCATTGAAGACGTAATGGATACTATAAGGCGATACCCTTCGCTTAATATGATGCCCTATGGTCACACAGGTGTACAAATCCTTGACCTACATTCAACCTGGCAACATTTAATGGTTTATTGGAGCGTGGCATAGAAGATATTTATATTTTGGGTGCTCGAGAAGAGAAAATCAAGATAGTAATGGAAGTAATCATGAAAGAAAGCAATTATTCTTCAAGTTTTGACTTGAACTTTCAATAAAGATCCTTTAAAGGGTTTGGCTGGGTGAGTTTTTATTAATGATTTAACTTCAAAGCAAAACAACAACCCTCCTTCCCTTCCAATGCAGGGACAAGTTCTGAGATCCCAATCTCCCATCCACCCTGCAAGTTGAGGTTTATAGCCATCATTGTCACAAGCCTCTGATACATTACAGCTACAGTAAGTTCTGGGTGTCTCCCTTTGAGAAAAAAAAAGCAGGGGGCCTTTGTTTTAATCAATAGCCAAAGTTACCAATACAGTTGGGAAACACCACGTTAATGGTATGGGATTTCCTCTTGACCTACCTCCCGTTAACCCTACACGGTCCAAACCTGGGTCTTCCACTACTTGGGAAGTGATACCTATTTTTCCTCCCCAATTGGTCACATTTACGCTCTTGTTCCATATATTTGTGCTGCTGTCTTTAATGCCCTTTTTAAAAGTCCTAAATAATCTTTATATTGACTCTTTATTAAGCCGGCCACTGCTTAGCATTAGTGTGAATGGGTGACATTTTTCTTGTTTAACAAGGCCTTCCATGAATAGCACAGAGTACGTCTTATCATTTCGCTTTATATTTAGTGGCTCTGTATCGGATGATTGACATTTTGTTTATTATGATACATTCAGTCGGATTGCTTCCGATGTACTTTTGTTCCTTACGTTTGGCCCTCCTGACCCTTTTTTTTTTTTTCCTTTTTTTTCTTTTTTTTCTTTTATGCATCTTTTATATTTTTTCATGTTTTATATTTTTTATGTATCATCAAAGGCTTTAATACCAGCATACAACTTTCATAGTCCTTTTGGGTAATGTTCAAAATGCTATATTGTTCTGTCTTCAGGGTTTGATGTTTAACGGTGGCATTAGAATTGGAAACTTAGGGTTTGTTTTGTTGTTTTATGCGGAGCTGCCTGGATAATTACAGGAAAAACGAAATAATGACATCCCATAGACAATGAACACACTTCTTGTAGTGCAGCGTTCGCCATTGGGGAGGCTGGCAAACATTGATGTAACTTGAGGAGTCAGGGTCCTTCCCAACAATGTGCCATTGTATGAGCGACCTGATTCATTCCCTGAGAAATATGCAGGTTTTTTCTATGAATCTGCTTGTGTTGCAGCCGTACAGCGATTGGATTCTTATTATCTGTGATTTTATGTTGCTGAGAGATACTGGAGTGCACAGCCATGTAAAAAGACATCCACCTCCAACTTCTCTGTTTTTCATTATAGTGTTATTGACTGACCTGGTCTGACCTTATACTTAGATTTCGGGTCGTTTTTGCTTGCTAGGACTTGATTAATATTATCAGATATTTATCTTAAAATGCACAATAAGGGCATAATAGTCGAGATCCCTACCAGAGGTATAGTGGTCCTGGTGTCCCCAGATATCCTAATGATTATGTGGGCTATGCTTAGTTATACAGAAATGTTTTTTTTTGTTTTTTTTTTTAAAGTATATGGGGTGTTGACCTTTTTCACAGTTAGGGGTCATCTGCATGTGGATCAGTTGGTTAGTTTAATTTCCGAGAAAGTTGTTTTAAAAGGGATAATAATTTATATATTAATATTCTCTCTTAATTATGCAGATTTAAGACCTGATGCTACTGGCTTGCTGGACACTCTGCCTTGCTATTTTGCTCATTAACGTCCCGTGTCTTCCGTGGCCATCAGCTTTGCAAACTTTTTAATTCTATCATCCTATTTCTTTTTTTTCCATGTTCCCTCCCTCTTGCTCCCCATTTCCAATTTTCTCTTCCCAAGTTGTCGCCCCCCCCATTCACTCTCTATATCATTTTACTCTATTTGCTCCCCGCTCACTCTCCCGTTTTCTTTTCATGTTGACCCCTCTCAATCTGTCATTCTCACTCAATTGCCACCCCAAGTTCTGCACATTGCCCCATACAACCTTTTTCGGCCCCTTTTTGCCTATGTCTAGATCCCCCCCCGGCTAGTCTTCCCATCTATGCACCCAAGTTTCAATGTAGCCTATAGCTGTGACTGAACTATTAGCTCTCCTGATTTCTCTACCTTATGTTGAGCCTAGACACCATTTCAGCGTCGTTACAGATGACCTCCCGCGCTGCACCATGGGGGCTTTCAATCACCTTATGGTTAAAAAGCAAATGCAGATCTTTTTCTGAGATGTTCTTGACTTAGAATCCAGATAAAATGTAATTACTGCTTGCCTGGCCATTGCTGGATTCTTAGAGTCTTGTGTGTGTTAAGAACTTGTTTTCTAGTAAGTTACTTGCTTTGCTTTGTTGCGTTATGATGGTTGTAATTTCTCATAGAGGGTGATAGAATCAAATTTTTATTTTGGGGGGGGGCAGTTAATTTTTTTTTCATCCTTTTCCTGCACCTGCTTTTTGGAATTGGCTCTGATACTTTAAAATGTTTTAAGCACCTGCCTTGTCGCTGCCCCCCACCCTTCTTTTTAAACGCATAGCATCTTGGTTCACTTTGTTGCCATAACTAACAGGGCTCGGAGAGGAGGGCAGGCTCTGTGACATTTTGAAATCCATTCAGTCACTCCCAGGGTCAGCAAGCCAATTTGCAAGAATTTCCGGGGAAACTGGTCAAGTACAAAGGACAAAGTTCTTTTTTTTTTTTAGGCTTATTTGAAATAGAAACGTCTTCGCCTTTTGCCATAGGCTAAAATACATTTTGGTCTGCTCTCCCGGATGTAATGCTGCCTTTTCCTCTAGACAAACACATTAATCATGAGGGCTCTCTCTGGTGTTTTTAAACCAAATCGGCCCCTGTTGGTCTTTCATTTGTATTTTATCTTTATTTTTTAAGTCAAGAAAAATCTGCCTCGTAGCCCAAAAATAGTAATTTACTTTAAATTAATTTTTGTTTTATTATATGTATGACCAGAAATGTGACGATTGGTCTAAATGGTCCTTTATGGATGATCCCTGGTTGTCCTTTTATGGACGACTCTTTGATTCTCCTCTTGGATGACTCCTTGGTTCTCTGGGCTTGTGGCTTTTCAATGGAGGGAGGTTTGTCGATGATGGAGACGTTACAGCTGTGGAAAGGTATGTCAGTCACAGCTTGATTGAGATTTGCACTCGGTTTGTTAAGCAAACGGGACGGGACGACTCATCCTTCCTTCCCGATGGCACATCTCATCCTTCCTTCCCGATGGCACATCAACTGTGGCAGAATATTTGCACTGTGAGAATAGTTGAATGTAGCTATCAAGTCGTTTGGAAAAGGGAAGGCACAAAAAGTGATGGCTGTTAGTTGTTTAAAGGGGCAATGAATCTTAAAGTTTTTGTGCCATTCGACTTCAATCTTTTGTCCTCCGATAGCAGTTATTTCAGGCCAAGTGGAGGCTTAATGTTGTGTTCTTCAAAGAGATTTAGAAAAATGTCTACTCCGATGATCACGACTTTATCTCGCACGTCTCTAGTTTTGAGGACCTCTGGAAGACCTTACTTATCTTATAAGTTGTAGTTTTGGGATCTCGGGCATGAAGGTTGGCGCTCCTTCAGTTTGAAGTGTTTTTTGTTTTTTTTCCCTGTTGTTGAAACATTGACCCTCCGCTTTATGTTCTTCGAATGATGATCTAAAGCAACTGTAGACCAACCATTGTGCATTAGAGCTCCTCCCCTTCCCTTCATACTCAGCTGTTCCTTTTCCCATATTCCAAATTAACCGGTGGAAAAATGGCTTGAGACATGACTTCCACTGCAAATCTTAGCAGGCACTTTTCAACGTCTAGAGAAGCAGAGCTGACTTTGTCATTGACTGGCATGACTGTAGCCATATGGAAGACAACAGATGGCACATAGATGGCATTCTTAGCTCTGCTACATCTACAGGTCAGCGCCTTTTATGTTGTATTCTATGGGCCTTAGTCATATGGATTTTAGACCTGTTTTTTTTTGGTCCTTACGCTCGACCATTTCACGTCCCACTCTCTTGTGCGTTAACGTTTTCACCAATGTCAATCTGCTATGTCTCCTCCCAGCTCTCCTTGCAGTCTTCAAGAGCTGTAATTTTTCTCCTTTCCTTGCACGATTCACAATGTAGCCCTGGAAGGGTTGACACAGGAGAATGGCTGTAGTGAATGGTGAGGGGAGACGCGAGCTCCTGACGACTTGTCTCACGTCGGTTTTCAGTGGCACGTCATGTTCTGTCTCGGTATTTTCTTATCAATCAACACCTCAGTCCGATTATTGCTCTGGATACAGATGACAGAATATTCTATCGCCCATTACTGTCGAGAGTCGTTCTTGGCAGCTGTGGGGTGGAATGACCTTTTGGTAATTCCCCACTACTTTGCTTTGTTGAAAGGTCCTTCTTTGCATTTAAGTAGCAGGTTTATTATGGTCAACCTCATATTTTGGATGCTTGTTTTGGGCACGGAGGACAACACCAGGCAATGCTACATATTTCACAGCCACTCATTTGAATTTGAGACATTGTATCAAACAAATGAGAGCCTGATTTATTTGCATGTGTGTGCCTCACTGCTTACATGTAATCTATCTCTGCTTCTGGATTGTCTATGCACTGCCACAAATTAACACTTTGCTGACGTGGTGCTCTGCAGCAGCCAGAGGTTGTGCTTACACCTTCTGTATGGACGTTGATATGTGTTTTTATATTATCATTGACCTCTTAGATACTCCTAAATGTTTCTACCTACTATTTTGGAAGTATTTGTAGCTGATTGGTGTTTGATAGTAAAAAAATGACCGCTTTTCTTTTTTTTTTTTTTTTTTTTTTTTTTTTAATTTTGGGTTGTTAGGGAGCATTAGGATTGGAGAAGGGGGGTGGAGGGCTTGTCTCAGTCTTGTGTCTGGGATTCACATCTATTTAATTACTGTGCTTCCTGTTGTACAAGTGGTTACCAGCTCTTTACAATGTAACCATCACTGCAGCTTTATCTGGAAGGCTCCTTATGTGCTCCAGTTGCACCAACAGGTACTTTTCATGGAAGTGCACTCCAAGGGGGGTGGTGGGCGATAGTAGCGGAGGGATATCGCTGTTGACTTTAAACAGCATTTCTTAGAGTGTTTCTCCCTAGTGGTGTAATTTTTGTCTAAAGGTCAGGCTGCCAGAACAGATTTATGCTTTATACAAGACAGGAAGGGTTTTTAGAAGGCACCATCTATATAGCATTTTAGGAAATAACTCTGTAGATTGCAAACAATACTGGCATTTTATTTCTTTGCTCGTAGTATTTTATCTTTTTATGTCAGACGTGTTGAGTTGTTTTTTTTTTGCCTGGTTGTGATCAGCCTTTTATCTTTTTTTTTTTTTGCTTGCTTGCTAAAAAGAATCGTCATTATTGCAACACTTAAGCATTCCATACTGGAGGACACAAAGGAGCTGCAGAGTTTTGAGAAGTCAATCCTTTATTTTTAGACTCTTTAATATTCCGAGCATGTTCTTTTTGAGAATTGGAAATGTACTTGAAGGGGGGAAAGTATTTAAACATGGAGAAGGTCCAAGTGTATACTTGACAAAGAAGGACAAAGCAGGCGAAAGGGATATTTGTAGCTGAGGGAACAATAGCCAGGATGCACAGTGGGGTTTTATGCTGGGCACCAGTTTGTTGTGTTGATGGTAACAATTGGGTGAAGATTGTTGATGACCTCTAAAGACTCATCGCTGATTGTATTAAGTCTTTTAATTCCTAACACTGAACATTATTTAGATGTTTGTTCATTTTTTTAAAAAAATTTTTGGGGGGCGGTCTCCCGTTGAGTTTTTTTTTTACCTGATTGCTTTCAGACATTTATGTTGAGGGTGGGCAAGTAAAGGAACTTATTTTTGCATCAGTGAGGTCTTTTTTTTCCTTAAGTGTCATTAGAACAGTGACCCTAGACGTAAGGTCGAGTCCAGGCTTTATTTTTGGATGTTTTTGAGCGATAGACCTATTTTGGACTCCTCAAGATGGAATGATGTGAATTCTGTTTATTTCCTCAAGACGAACGCTGGCTAGCAACAAGCTCCAATGTCAGAACCACATTGAAAGCCTTTCCTGCTTTAGAGGATCACAGTATGTGTGCAGCATCTCTTAGGACTAACAAGGCCTCCTTTGCTATAGTTTTTTTGCTTGTTACTTGATAGTCAGTGACCATTTTTATTCCTTCGAAATATGCCCTTGCTGCTTAAAGCTGCCAAACCAGATCTGCAAATATAAAGGACATTCCCAACAGCAAGGATCCATGATAAGAAAATACTTGGCAGTGCTCTAGTCAGGTCTTCAGACCTTCTGTAACCTGGAAAGTCTGTATCTCACTTTCATGCATGTAACTGTATAACTCCAGGCTGCTCTACTGATAACTGAGGAAGAAGGTAAAACAGATTGTTTTTTTTTCTTTCTGTGTCTTTCATATACTGTTTTTTTCCCTTTTGTCTTCTATGTTGTCGTGAAGCATTTTTCTCCCTTCCTTATTTATCGCTTCCGATTTTCTTTTTAATCTATAGATTACACTTAAGCTGGAAGTCGTTTGCATGTTTGTAGCTTCCCAGGGCAAATCTTCCCGTAAAATACAATTTATTTAGCGTTTTGCAAGGCAAAAATAAACTATAACCATAATGGGCATTTTAGGATCTGAAAGCTTCTGCGAGGCTTATGTTTTCTCATCTACTGAAAGTATAAATCCAGGACATTAAGTGCCGGCTTTTTCCATTTCATTTGGTCTTAATAAGAGAGAGAAAGAGCTCTGTGTTTGGAAGTTGTATTAAAATGCACTTTATTTGGATAAGAAAACAAAAAATGCAAAAAAAAAAAAAAAAAAATTAATGCGAAGAACTTTATGTCACGGAGAACGATCGCTGCACAAATAGTTTGACGAGTTTTTGCCAACTTTTTTTTTTTTATTTTTTTTTTATTTTGTGGACCGTGGGAACTCTTCTTACAAAAATATGACTCTTGCGTTACCTCGAAGGGCAGCATGGATTTTGTTTACTCAAGCACTCGGAGGTGTTTGGATTAAAATACTACTTTGCCAGCTGACTGCCCACTCTCACACTGGCGATTCACTGCAGAATTTATCTTTTCAGCTTTTGGATGTTGGACAGTCTGTCACGGGTGTGGAGGAGCAGAGCGGGTCCCCATCGTGGTGCCAATACGTTATTTAGTCTGGCTAATCCTTTTGCTAATGTGAAAAAGCCAGTTTGTTATTGTTGAAGCAAATGGCCCTTTAAGGAAAGAAATGGTTAAGTAGATCTGTTGTAATATGTAGTTGTCTAATGAAGAGCTTTACGGCACTGGCATGGGCTATTGTGTAGGCATTACCCTCTCACAGCATGCATACGTATTATCTTAACAACTCTGCCACATTTCATAGGAAACATTTTCATAAGAGGGCTCGAATATTAAATACAACAATTGCTCTCCAATAGGATTATTGTAACATGAAATAAAGGAGGGGGGGGGGGGGGGTGAACTGTGAATAGTGCACCGAATTAGGATTTCTGTGTCGGAGCACGATTACTCCATGTAGTAAAAACGTGCACAGTGGGAGCGCGGTGAAAGACATTCTGCTTGCACAGATATTGGTCTCGGTGAATGACTCTGAGATCTGTAGGGATTTTGGCAGTTACCGCTTCAAGAGTCGAATGTTTGATAATCCATAGGCACCAAAATACTTAGAAGGGGGGTGGAGGGGGTGGAGGGGGTGGGGGGGGGGGTGGAAGAGTTAAAAAGTTTTCAGTCCAGATAATGGTTCACAAAAGGTTGTTATTAATGGAAAAATCATTATATTCTGTATACTTCACGAGACTTCCGGGGTATAGATTATTGACTGACTCATCAGGGAGCCTAAAATGGCTCATTTCATTTAGACATCCCTAGATTTAATGATGTTTTTTATTATAAGCAGTTGTGCGCTTTTTGACATTACTGTTCCATATTGAATCCTGTTGTATTCTGACTTTCGTTGCATTAAAGGAGGTGAATAATTTTTTTTCATCCAAGTTGACTTTGCTCAATATGACCTCCTGGAACAGGAAAGGCACTAAGACGTTTAGCGTATGCATGATTCATACTTTAATAGGTCTTGTTTATATTGACCTAGTCTGTAGGACTGTATAGTGTCTGCGTTGTTTCCCATATGCTTACCTAATCTTGGGTGTATTCGAGCGCTAATTAACGGGAATCCACTCCACTTGTGCATATAGCTTACCTCTTCTTGCTCCTTTCCCTTAATACCTGCGTGAATATCCATCAGTGCTTTTGGGAACCTTCCCCAGACGTTGACAGTCTTTCTGTGATATCGGTTTCAAAGTGAAGCCGTCAAATATTTCGACTCCTCTTATCTGAGAGTTAATTATACATTGTAGTTTAGAAGGTGTCCAAAACCTCCATCTGAAAACTTCGACTCTCCTAGTCTGTGAATGAGGAAGGTGTCACGATTCGAGAGAGCATTGGACTCCGTAGGCCAAGGTCGGTAAGAGCATGTGTGTTTGGAATGGATGGGGTTGAGTCTTTTCCCATGTCATAGGCATAGACCCTCCTAGTCGTCTTGATTTAATCTAGGGTTGTGCACAGGTGAAGGTGCTCGGTGCTCTCAAGTAAGGGAAGAATGATTAAAAAGTACCAAAAAAATCCGAACTTGCTCTCTCCATTTTTGTGCCCAACATTCGACAAGGAATGCTCTGTTTGTAGATAAGTCGGGCTTCGACACAATGTAAAAATGATTGCTTTGTTCACGGCTTATTAGTTTATGATTGATGGTCTTAAACGTCTGAATGGGTTATTTGTCTGACACCCCATAACAATGACATTTTTTGTTTTCATGGATAAGGCCGCAGTTATTGCAGTCATGAATGTTGGCATGCGATATGCATTTCATAATCTTCCTTGAGTGTGGTTACATCATTGGGTAATAGTCTAATTGTTTTGATGGAAGACAGTCTGGCTCATCGGATCACGTATAGAGCGCCGGGTCCTTTTTTTTTAATGCATTTTTTGTTTTTCCTCATTCTTCAAAGTAGATCCATTGCCTTTTTGCCTAGCAACTCCATAAACTCCCAGTAAAAAGCACCGTGGTGTATCTATTGTGCAGTAACTATTTATCTATTGACTGGGTTTCCAGGTAGGGTTGTTTTTGTGTATAGACCGCTATCTGGGGGATTTTTGTATAATTTCCTGTTCTTTTGTGTATATTGAAATGCTGTGGTGTAACTCTATGTTTGCCAGGGCTTTTTGTAGTTCTTTTTAACATTGTTTTGTGCTTTTTATACCCATCTTGTGATGTTTTTTTTTTATGAAGCTTTGTCTGTAAATCTGAATGTTTTTGAAAACGGTAAAACAGGACTGCTTGTCTTAAAATGGTTAATGGGCTCTTCTGTTAGTACTCTATACGACTCAGCTTTGCTAGGAGTTTAAACCATTGCTGTCTGTGAATTTCATCCTACTTTGTCTGTTTTAAGCCCGTGTATATTTTTACTATGCTCTGCTGGCCCACTTGAATTTCTGTGCATCTATCAAGCTGAAACCTAAGAAGTCTGCCAGACGTCAATCATATCACTTTTCAGATATGCTCAAAATAGCACCATGTTAATTGAAGTATCACACAGCTCCTGGCAGACCATTGCCAATGAATTGCATGCCACCTCGTGTAACATGGTGCTATTTTGAGGTTCATACCTGGTTTGGCTCTTTTTTTTTTTTTTAAATGGGAGCTTTCTGAATTCTGCTAATTAAGATATGTCGTGAATAGCTCAAGTCACACTTCAAGCATGCTGACAGAATGCAGATTGTGGGTCTGTTCTTTTTTATGTTCATAAGTGACACTACATACTTGCGTCTGGTCTATGTCTAAATGATGCCAAGTTATGCTTAGACACAACAACAGCAGCAGATAACTGGGCACTGTGTCATTGCGTTTATTGGGTAAACATCAACACAAGTCGTTAGAAAGTCTTGGCTCAACTCTTACTTCCACTTCTTGGTTTTTGAGTAATTGTATTGCAGCACACTTGGTTCTTACTTATGATTTAATTCTGGAAATAAGTGGAACGAATACGTGATCTAATGCCATGTAGATGCCGTCCAACAACAATTTGTAATATTGCGACTCATTTTTCAAAAGTATAAAGGTCACCATGTTTTTCCCTTGAGATCATATGATTTCTTGGCCAAAACAGTGGGATATGCCCATTGGGTTTTAAGCTTCTGAAAACTCCAATTATAGAAAGTTCAGACTCCTTAAAAAAAATTGGAGATTTTTACCCAAATTTTCCAAAAATTAGAGAGCCATGATGCCTCCTTAACGTCTACAGTACAGTCACCACTTTATCCCCATTCTTGATGGGGTCATCCCACAGTTTTGGTGCGCATGACTCGCTGTGCCCTAATTAAAAACTTTGCCTTGTCATGGTTAGGAACCTCCTCCATTATCCCAGAAATCCTTATAACTGAAAATGTGAGTTCAGTAGTGCTCCTCCCTACAATCAGCTGTAAGTATCATATTTATTGTTGGGTTTTCTCATGTCTTCCATCTGTCTTTCCTCCAGTTTCTGTTGAGCATGCAATGGCTTTGACTGGTAAGCCGTTGTTACCATTCTAAATCAACTGCCTTAGAAGTTGATCATTTGTGCTTGCCATTAGTCTTCGTTTGCATGTCCTTAAACTCCATAGCGATTGACCTATATGTATTACATTTGTATGACCTATCTTCTAGGTTGACCACATTTGATGTAGGTGAATGCTGTTTCTGGCATCTGCTCCCAGTGTAGGTGAGATTGTGCCACTTGATACAATTGCAACTTTTTGATCTGCTCTCCACTTTTGAATACTCAACTGCCGAATACTTGACTTGGACTTTGTTTATTTCGTGAGCTCATTCTTTGGCTCGATGTTTGGTTTTATTTTATTTAGCGATTACAGTTAAATCAAAACATTTTGATATTGATCAGCTGGCTTGATAAAAGGGAACATTTGAGACATTGAGACTTTAGTTTGGCTTCGTTCTAGGTTTTGGTCATGGCGATGAAAGGTCTTATCTGTCTCGAGCAAGTCAATTATGGTTTAGCAGCCCTTCGCCATCTTGTAGACTGCACTTTTTCTGTTCGTCTTCTCTAGTCGAATATGTCGAATAGTTCATTAAGTCTTGCTAGATTGGGTTGGAGTAAGCTATGCCTTCTAGGCAACACTTATGTATTTTCCAATAGATAGAACGTTCTACAAGTAGATGTAGGTCGTTATGTCTTAGTAGACAACATTTGAGTCATAGACAACGTTTGTCTTCTCTGTTAGTTAGGACATGTCTTGCCATAATTTGTAGTCAATTACTAGAATAGGTTTGCCTTTAATATGTCTTGCTGGGACTTAGTTACTCCAGCGAGTGTATTCTATACATCACTTACTACTACTTACATGCAGAGAAACAAAAATATTCTACCGTAGGCTTAATGTCACAACGGTAACACCTTTCGAGGCGGCATATTATAGTCTTTTGTACCACGATGTCGGTCTCTGCATTACCTCATTGTGTTTTTAGCACAAACATATGAAGACACTTAGGTCAGTAGCCGGTTGGTAGTCAGATCTTAATGCATTTAGCTTAGGTGTTCACATTTTCATGATTTATTCATGTTAAAATTTCATATTCGTCAAAAAAAAAAAAGTTTCTGTAGTATTTTAGTTTCCACCATGTGTGCTTAAAAATTAATCACCCTGTTGAATAATGTGCCCAATTACTGTAAATTATTAATGTCTCGGTCCTTGGTTAAAATCTGGTTCTACAGCCCTTTTTTTTTTTTCCTTCTTCATGTGCGGCAGATTGTTTTTAATGAGAGAAAGGGAGAGATTTGTTTGGAATGCGATGGATCATAGTCTGGACATTCTACACTATTTAATGGATCTAACCACTGACAAATGATTCAAGAAGGTGTCTTTGGTGCGATGTAGGAAAGTATGAAGCTGTTAGGTCTTGGTTTGATTTTCAAGATGCAGGTGTGTAACAAGAAAGAGGTCGAGGTTGCTTAGAAGTCCTTCTGGTTTCTATTAAGAATGAAGACAATTCCCCTGTTACTAGATTAATGTGGATTCCTGTAATGTTATAGTAACACAAAAGCTACAAGTAGTCCTGAAAGTCAAAAATGGATGTAGGTTTAATCAATTCTTTATTACGGTGGCTCCCATCCCAGCTTTCTCTGAACCATAGTAACCAACTATATGCTTATTAATACAAATATTTTTTTTATTTCCTTTGTCTTGCAAACTGTTTTTGTTTGGAGATCCTCCGCAGTATCTGTGCCAAGTAGTGTTACAGGGTTTTATTACTGCTGGTAATTCCATTTGTGGTTGAGAGAAGAAGGAGGAAAAAAAAAAGAATTCGACATTTACAATAAAAAAAAAAAAAAAAAAAGACTTGCCGTAAGAAAGTAACAGGGTTTAACTTAATAAAGTGATTTATTAAGGACTTTGTCACGCTTTTGTCTTGACCCAATTCGCCCCCTTCCCAAAACTTTTGACTAATGATCATTCACTTGAAAATCATCTAAGACATTTTGACAAAGTGTTTTATGTGACCAAAGTTGGAAGAGTTCTCTATTGCGTGATTTGTGTCAGAATTGGCCAATCTGTGAGATTTGACGGTTTTATATATATATTTTTTTTCTTAACCATTTACATGCTATCAAAAGATCACTCGGTCTTGTTTATTTGAATGACATTTTTTTTAATTTATTAAAATTTTTTTTTAAGTCCCATTGTAATTTTTTCTTTCTTTTTTCTTTTTGGTTGATTTTATGAGCTAGACCAATGACCGTATTAAACAAATGTGCAGGATAGCAATTTTATAATCTTGAGTACTTGTAGGTTTAGATATTTGGATTCCTTTCCAAATAATTTAGAATCCTACAAACCTAAGAGCAGATCGGGAGGCCGGAGTTTAGAAGATGTGATATTTCCTCTGTTTTATAGCATCTTGACTTTGGGTTGCTGACTTTTGGATGTGGATGCCATCTTAAAGGAATTTGCCATTTTAGGATTTATTTTCAGCCTTAAAGCGCCCCGCCTTAGTAATGTTCATAAGAACTCCAACTAAGTTTTAATGTCAAGTTTGCATGAATTTTTGCCCAGTCGACAAAATGCTGTCACCACGAGACTAGATTATGGATGTGTTTAGATGTCCCCAGTGGCGGCTTCTAGTGTAAACTATATCATAGCTGCTTGCTTTTTCAGAACAATAACCTTTGATTGAGTAATGTCTTGCATTTATTGCTATTTTATGTTTTCGGTGTGTGATAAATGTCTTTTTAGTATAGTTATTACCCTTAACTATCGTGAAGGATGCAGGGGTTTGATATCATATTGTTAAAATCTCTGCTGTTCTAATAGCGAATAGAAAACGATACTTATTGATTGTGTTCAATGTAAATATATCTATAGGTCCGGTCCAGGACCAACATGATACTGTAGGTCCGGGACCAACATGGTACTGTAGGTCCAGGACCAACATGATACTGTAGGTCCGGGACCAACATGATACTGTAGGTCCGGGACCAACATGATACTGTAGGTCCAGGACCAACATGATACTGTAGGTCCAGGACCAACATGATACTGTAGGTCCAGGACCAACATGATACTGTAGGTCCAGGACCAACATGATACTGTAGGTCCAGGACCAACATGATACTGTAGGTCCAGGACCAACATGATACTGTAGGTCCGGGACCAACATGATACTGTAGGTCCGGGACCAACATGATACTGTAGGTCCGGGACCAACATGATACTGTAGGTCCGGGACCAACATGATACTGTAGGTCCGGGACCAACATGATACTGTAGGTCCGGGACCAACATGATACTGTAGGTCCGGGGCCAACATGATACTGTAGGTCCGGGGCCAACATGATACTGTAGGTCCGGGGCCAACATGGTACTGTAGGTCCGGGGCCAACATGGTACTGTAGGTCCGGGGCCAACATGGTACTGTAGGTCCGGGGCCAACATGATACTGTAGGTCCGGGACCAACATGATACTGTAGGTCCGGGACCAACATGATACTGTAGGTCCGGGACCAACATGATACTGTAGGTCCTGTTCGAGTAACTATGCTCAGATAGGTACCTTAAAAGGCAAAAAAAAAAAAATCCTATAAATAGTCCAAAATGGTGTTCTTTAATCCTATGGATTGATTGCTTCCTAGCAGAGGGAGGTTTATGAAGCCCATATTCTGTGAAATTGTATGGATCGAGCCTCTACTTTAAATTGCAAACTGGAAAGTTACACCAGTAAATGGACTGGAGAGTATAGATGGATGTAAGCTCGTGGCCTCTTCTCGGTTGATGTCATTGGATTTTCAGTGATTTATCTTGGAAGAAAGATTTTGTTTTCTTAGACTTGATTTACTATAACTTCCTTTTTCCAGTAACCCTTTAAAGATCTTTCTGATATCCCTTTCTAGTTGCCTCTAATCACGTACATGACTGTGACGACTGTGAACTCTGAGGATGTATGCCTATACAGATCCATCAGCCAGCTGTATGATAGGTGACCTGAAATGATTCTGGTAGGCAAGAATGTTTTTGTACCGAAGGCAGTTTGTTGCCATTACTATCTGTACATAGATGGTAGGGGAAAAAAAAACAAAAGTACTTCGGTGTGTGCATTTTAACAGTTGGAAACAGAGAAATATGACTAAGGTTCATCAGTCAGGAATAATGGCTATAACCACCCGTTGGCATTTATTTATTTTCTTTACGGCTTTTTTTTCTTTTTGTTTTCTATGTGATTGTCTTTTGTTTGATTTTTTTTTTTTTTCCGGTAAGTCACACATAAGTGCAAGAATGGAAGTCTCCAGCTGGTATAATTTTCCCAAACAACAACACTTTCTTGGTGTTGAGTTTAAATGACAGTTTATAAGACCTTCCACCTTCGGTTCTTATACTAAAGTGGATTTGTGTTGGCTACACAAAGCCATCTTGATATCTGTAAAAATAGTTTTTTTTATGGTTTTTCTTTTAGTATTGACTTTAGGCGCAGTGTCTGTGGTTTTTGCAATAGTTTTGATGCAATTTTATGTAAATTTGACAGTAAAATCCTATGCAAAGTATTTACCTTGATATAAACTGGTACCTGGGAACCCAGCGTTGGACTTCATTCCTACGTGGTGTTCTTGTGCGGTTACAGTACTTTATTGGTTTCATTGGCCAGATGTGCAGTGGTAGTAAATGGGATTTTTTTTTTCAATGTGGTTAAATGTCTTAAACCATATTTTTGCGTACCGCGTGGTTTCATCTTTGTAGCTGATGGTGTCTTCTGTTAATAATTTGGCTATGGTTGACCCATAGAATTTTTAGTAGGAAATGGTAAAAAGATTTCTTGATGTGTACCAGGCAGTTTTAGGAATAAAGTGCAGTAAATAGATAATTTTATCTATTATGATAATTGCATTAAAGCAAATATGAATTCACAAGGGCAAGTCTAGTTCTTGTGATCCTGTTGGTGCCACTATGTAGGCGGAGCCAATATTCAAAAGCGCATAATCGCTGAATTCTTTAGGGATTTGCAATATCTTGAATATTTTTCCTGCGTCGGAGATTGAAACACACTTGTTGGCTCTTGATTGTATTCCGGTTTTCAACATCATTTTGCAATTGCCTTTATATATAAGGTAGTGGATGCACCTTGAACTATTGCATGATCCCAACTCAATTAGCTAATGCTGTAGTGGAGAGTGACTGGCACAACCGTGATCATTTTTGTTGGCGAGTGTCTAGACAGGGGAATTATAGTGGCTTTATGGAAGTACGGTAATGTGTTTCTCGTGGTAGCTAATAAGTAATTGCCGAGTTAAGGGAAATATCACAGCAACCCCAGGGAGATTGAGGATCTGGCCCGGTGAAGGTTTACTTTTTATGCATGTGCAATAATTGTATTAGAAAGGGAAAAGGGGACAATTAATTTTATTAATGATTATTTTTCTTCACAAGAAAACCAGAATTTTTGAAAAAAAAGTAAATATTTTTTGTTTTCTTTATGCATGTTATATACTACACCTGTTTTTACCTTTAATTCCATAGTTTCTCTTCAAAATAGACACGCTAAGCTTTATTATTATTTAGACCAACAGTCTGAACTGTTCTTTCCAGAAGTGTCATCGACTGCTTGTTTTCCTAAATAACTAATTTGCTGCCTTTTATGTCTCCAATTAAAGTGTTCTAACCTCAATTCATGACTGTCACCATAGACCTGGCCTACATCCTTGTCTTCAGTTTCATCCGGTCCACCTTCAGCTGACAGACATTATGCCTTGGCCTTGAAACAGCAAGGCCTCGCTTGGGTGTGAGTGACATGAAACACGAGGACACTACATGTAGTTTAATCCGTTCTGCGTGAGAACCTATACTCCTGTATGGGCCGCCATAGAGAGCAGACGAAAGTGTAGATGGCGAACCTCGTTCTTCTGTTGATTTTTAGTTGAATAGGTATGCCAATCTGCAAACATTATCAATCTGACCTGTCAAGTGCCCGGAGTGTGATGCCAAGCTGAAAGAGATCTATTGGAAACAGCTGGGGGCTTTGCATGGAGCTCCAGCCTCGTTGGGTTTTTTGGATGCAATGATTATTTTAAAACCTAAAAAGTTTAGTTTTGCCTTCCTCTAAGATTGGGCAAATTCTCTTTTGCTATTCCCGTCGTGTTTCCTTCTGTTTGCAGTAATTAACAGCAAGGCAATAATTACAATTATTAATGAACAGTCAAACCTCCAGCCTTCTCCAAGCCAAGTAGTCGAAGCCCTTGCATGTTGTTTTCCATCTATTTCTTACCGTGGCCAACTCCTTGTTGATATTGATGACCCAATATGACACATCTTAAGTCATTATTATTTCATTTAGTGGCTGTATGTATAGACCAAGTGGGAATCTGACTATTGATTCGCTGAATAGCTTGTAACATTGATTTATGAGTCAAGGATTTTGTGTGCTGAGCCAAACACAGTTGAGATTGCATCTTATGTGCCCATTGATTTCGTTTCAGATTTCACTTCGCAGTAATTAGACTATGATCTCGCAGATGTTAACGTTAAATTTGTGTTTTTTCTCTGTAAAACAATCTTGCAAATCACTCAAAAATTTTCCTATTCTGAATGATTCTAAAGCTTGTGAAGCCCGTGTTCTAGTACAGCTCTAGAAGGTGAGCGTTGTGCGAAGGTCAGTCAATATCTACTATGACTTTGGATGATTAAGACTGAGTGGTGATAGCGTAAACATTGGGCAAGATAGTCTTAATGTGCTGGCAAAGTACTGATCACGCTGCCCGTTACAAGTCTACCAGTAGCACAGTAGTCATGCACATTTTAGTTCAGATTCTTCTCAATTTTTTGTGTTTTTTTTTTTTTTTAACTTTTAGAGGTAAGGCTCTGTTGACACCTGCATCGGAAGCTCTGTTTGTAACCCCTAGCGCAATACCATCTAGGAAAATGACGGAGAGCGTAACAGAAGCCGAGTAGACCCTATTGTAGTAAATGGAGTCCCCCGGACACTCTATCATATGGCAGGTCCATTTGCTGCAGGGATTCAGTCTTCATGTTCCAATGATGAAACAGAAAAACCAAGACCCAATTGCAGTTCTGAACAGAGCCTTGTAGTGTCATGTTTAAAATGATTGCACAACATGGGGAATGTTAAGGAGAGCCTGAAATAACTTACATTCAAGGGCTGAAATAGATGACCAGAAGCTGTAGACTTAAAAAGTTAGTCCGGTCTCTCCAGTAACAAAGTTGACCTTTCTAGTGGTCACGTAACATTTATAGCCAACAGAAACCAACCCGGAAAGCTTATAGTTTTGTAAGCCCATTTGCTATCTGACTCTTGGGATTCATTCAACCCGGTCATACTACTAAAGTGCAACTTGGATAGTAGACTACACTTATATGTTGGTTAAAATTGACCACTTGAAGTGAGATGTTTCGGCAATCCTCCAGGTCATTGAGACACCTACTGGTTCTCTATTCCCCGAAGAGCTTGCCACCCAGCAGTTGGCTATTATCTCAAAGGAAATGAAGTCCAGCCACTGCAGGTAAAATACGAGCATTATAAGACATTCATTATTATGTAATGTATAGAATAGACTGTTCCGTCAGACTTAGAGCTGTTCTTACTTAATGGCTTCCTTCTCTAGTACAAAGTGTGGGTTTCTGAGTTGGAATCTCTTTATGATGTCCATATTATAATGGTGCAGATTGACATTGGTTTTTTTGGTGGGACAACCCGTTGCTGAAAATAAAATTAGGTAAAAAATTTCTTGGGCATCAGTGACTTCAAATATGAAATAACTTAAAGGGTTATCCCCATCTCCGTAAACTTTTCTCTCTCCACAGGATAATTAATCACCTGCTTGTTGGTGGGGTTCAGACTGCTGGGACCCCACCGATTCGGACATTTCAGCTCTGACACTACAGTGTGGGCAAAGGAGTTTACACCTCTGCTCCATGCACTTCAATAGGAGCGCCAGAGGTAACGAAGCCCTCGAACTTGACCATATCTGGTGGTCCTATTGAAGCGAATGGAGCAGAGGTGTTTATGCATGGTCCCCTTTTGCCCACACTTTGAGTTGACCTGAGGCTGAAATCACCGTCTAGGTTTAGGTCCCACAGTCAGACTCACATAGATCAGCAGTTATCTCCTACCCTGTGCATAGGGAATAACTTTCTGAGAAGGGAATAACTGATGTTACTTGCACTGCCACTTTCTCTGAAGACAGACATAAGGTAGTTGATCCAATGTGCCTATGAGCGCCAAAACAGTCCCTTGACATGTGGAGAAAGTAGTATCAGGCATGTTGGATTTCAAGTAGCCCAATCTTTTGTTACCCCCTTCCCAAAATAGTAAGGAAGGCTATGAAGTGGCAGATAACCATCCACCGGATTATAAGTTTGCATAAAGCTGCATTGCCACAGCTGAGATCTTTATTCCTCGATGTTACCCTCGGCCCCCGTGTTCGCCAGACGGAAAGTGCACTATAAGCCTTGTCTTCATTTAAAATTCAGGTTGTTGGTTTTCATGTTTTTGTCTTTTGTTCCAGATGTCCTCGCTGTTAGTAAAATGTTCAGATTTTTGGATGTTTTGGAATGAAATCTGTTTGTTACACCAGATAAGCAATGTCTAATAGATGCAGCTGCAAAATGCCTCCGAGTCTGCCTGTGGTGTCCAAAGATATTAGCATATTTAACATGCTTCTCAGCAGGACACTAAGATATAACAGTTGTAATTGACTTACTGAATCTCTCCCATTTCCTTCTCCCTTCGCCTGTGTGTACGGGAGATGTCTTATTAGTGCCCGATCACCAATACGTGATCCGGCGACGGTATGAATCATTAATAAATTCAGCACTTACCAAGATCATTTAAAGGCAAAGGCGGCGAATCCAAGAGCCAGCGCTCCTCTCTAAGTTATGCAAGTTCATGCGAGAGCCACCAGTTGCTTTTCTTTTGGCAAAGGGAGGCAAGAGAGTTCAGTTCCATGACTTCCATGTTAATTAATAACTGGTATTTTAGACAAAACCTGAGATGCATAACTTCCAGCCAGGCAGCATCTTCACTGCCTTTATGGGAACTTTCCATCATTGGACATGATTTATGATGTGATAATAAAATAAAAGGCACAATGAGTTCTCCAGCGCCGTTACGTGTCGGAGGAAATATGTAACCTGTTGGAACAAAGAGCAGAGAGTCGAGAGTCTAATTAATGTAAGTTTATGTTACCATGTTGTTTTTAATTAATGGTGTGCGCTGGTTAATGGCTTCTAATGGTAGGGTTAAAAAGAAAATAAAGAAAAAAAGGGGATTATATGGTTTTTAATTAATTTGACATTTGTTATTACCACTAAAAATGTAATTTAAAAATTAGTTTCGTTTTTACGCCGTTAATTTGCTTACAATTAAATAAAAAAGACGTAGATCCTAGTTTTTTCTTATATACATTTTATTAGTATTTATTGCATTTTAAAATCATTTTTTTTCTTGCACTTTTAAAGAAGAAACTTTTTTTTTTCTTTCTAGAGTTTTTCATTAAACTTTTTGTATTCCGATACTATAAATATTTGTGTTTTTTTTTTTTTGTTTTTTTCTAATTCTTAATAAGTGCGAATACTTCAAACGCTTGAAGCTGGCTTTATAGAAGCGCCATGCGTGAACTCCAGCCCTTGTCTTGTTACGATGGTGTTAATTGTGCGTATATGGTTATGGCATTTATATGGTGACCACCTATAGATTAATCATCGCTTGAGTGATATTTTAGAGCCCTCTTGTGTTGTTGTTTGGTTCCTTGGTTGACTTTGGTCGGTCGGCAGCAGCTGAATCAATAGATGGGATGCAGAAGTGAATTTAGATTGCACCCATGTGACTGATGTACATGGAAGGTGTTAATGTGTATAGCGGAGTGAGGACATATATAACTGTCTCCTCCCAGACGGCTAACATGGAACATATGTCCCTTTGCTCTTTAGGTTACGCTTTCTTTTAACGTTCTTCTTAAGATTATAGACTCCTTAGTTTTTTTCTGTTTTACCCTTTTTAAATCTGCTTTTAATTAAATTGTCTGACTCAGTCCATGGAAGGCTGCTCTACATATCCTTTACTTCACGCTCTCCTCCCCTTCCTATTGAGATATTCACCACCTGAGTGCGGAAGGTTATATGTACTTTTCTATTATCTGGTTTCTCTATATCTGGCCCAAATATTTTGGAGCACTTTTTAATGATACCTTTTATGGTTGGTTTAGGGTAGGCAGTGTTGGAGTTGCCTGTGGTGACGTTGTTCCCTCACATCCAAGTGTTTGTTTTTTCCTTATCTGCTTTTGATTCCTTTTTGCTAAAGTCCTCTTATCACTGGGTGTGTTGCTGCTGGAATTCCCAGGGATTAACTGGATGGTCTGAATTAGCTGTGATTGACTGTAATTGACCCAACGAGTAAGGGCCCATTTAGACACAATGATTATTACTCAAAATTCGCTCAAAAGCCATCTTTTGAGCGATATCCGTTGCATCGAAACGTGCAGGCATCATGCACTTTTTGTGCGCTATTCCTTCATCTGTGATTTCTAGCAAGCTAGAAATCATTGATGACTTTTATCAGCGCTGCACACTGATTTTCTCAATGGGCGGCGTCGATAATGTTCTTTCAGCTGGTATCCCGCTGGCAGTTCTCAGCGGGACACCAGCTCCGAGAACAACAGCTGCTTTGTTCTTAGAGCTATCGCGGTAGTATTCCGCTCTCCCTGCATTAACTCTTAAGTAGCTAATTAGCTACTTAAAGTTATACAAAGATTATCACTCAAAACTGTCACTCTGTCATTTTGAGCCATTCTCTTTCAGTGTAAATAGCCCTTAAGAGTTCAATTCCACTGTGGTGCTCCCACAGGTGAAAAAAAGCATTACATGCTTAACATTGAAATTAATGGGCTGCCCATGTAAAGCTCAGATGTGGCGAGTCCTCCAGAGTAAAAAAACACACACTCTTTGTAGCAACTCTCTGCTCTAGCTCAGGCCGGCTTCACGCGATTGGGTTGGATTCCAAATGCGGGATCCCGCTGCAGATTCTGTCTGTGAAGCTAGCCGGTGACCCTGCGTACCTGTGGTACCCAAAGTAAATGCTTTTCAATGTGTGCCATTTGCTGCGGATCCTCCACATGGACGCCGATTGTGGGTTCCACAATAGGAGACCGGTCGCGTGAAGCCGGTCTTAAGCTGCTTTCACATCTGTGTAGGAGGTTCTAGGACAGAATGCCTGACAAAATTGTTCATTGTACTGTACTATTTTAACCAGTAAAATGCCAGGCAGCATTACAGCAACCCAACAGATCCCATTATACTCAGCAGGGTCTGTCGAGCTTTGTTTATGCCCCTCATGTGCCATCATTTGGATGCTATATTGGAGCTCGGCCACGTAAAGGTGTAGCGTTGGTGTTAACAGAGCCTGATCGAGATGGCGTGTTGCCTCATTTGGCACATTATCAACTCTGAAAGTCCCAAGAGTGCTAGAAATTCTTTAGGTTGCTCTATATGTTGCACATTAAAAAGAATGTCTATATCAATGATCCCCGACCCGTCACCCTTTCGTTATTGCAAACTTGGTCTGTCGGTGCATTGTGGTTTTGCAACAGCTGGAGAGTCACAGATTGTGGGTGATTGGCCTATCCAAAACCATCTTTGTATTGTATGGAGTTGCCTGTAGTTAATGTTTGGGCAGTAATCATTTGGGGGGGGGGGGGAGGTTCCCTTGGGGGGGGGGGGGAGTCCCTTTGTGCACAAAGAGGGCAGACATTTTGTAAGATTCTTGATAACATAGTCTCTGTTTTCCCTCGAAAACTAGTGATGTTTCAGAGGCCTGAAAAATATTTATGGTTTAGTAAGGTAATGCCTCCCTAGGGACCGCTAGCATCTGCTCATGTCCCATGCCTCAGTGATGTTACTGGTTCCATGTGAATTGATAACATGCACGGCCATAAATACAGGTTTATATCCTGGAATTGTTTCCTCTGCCATGAATTACTTATGAGGAAACTTTAAAATGTCCGTCTCAATCCGGTTTTATGATCCCCGATCCATCCGTCTGATTGACTGACAGACACGCCTGGAACGTTCACATGTTACATTACAGCCCATGTAAACAGTCCGTTCTCAGTAATGCTCCAAATGCTTTCCTACATTACAAGCAGAGCCGTTAAAAAGAAGCCTGTCAGGTACTAAGAGCCGCGTTCCCGTAACTCATTGGTCGGCCTGAGAGATGCAAGAGCAAGCCAGTGATGCATTAACAGGCTTTTTATATGTCAGCATTATAGGATCTTTGATAGGCCTTTAACTCGACAAAGGATGTTCATGATAAGATCTTTTGGTTGAAAAGGCCTGACTACGGAAGCATATCACAATGTCTGTATTTTATCTGGATGCCAGGGCTTTCGAATATTTACTCTATACTTGCCGGGAGGTGGCATTGCATAGAATATTAACTTTCGGCATTTGTCATTTTGACATATTTTAGAATGCAGAAGTAATTGATACTTTTTAGAGGTTTTATAAATTCATATAAATAGAGGTAAAATAATGAAAGGAAACATGTTACCAGGTTCGTGCTGCCCAAACAGGCAGTATGAACCCAAGATGGATATGCCCATTCAGCCAGTGTTACATTTCACAATAACACATACGTAGAAGTTTGACTCCAGGCTCAGCTCTCCAAGGCCTTGAGTTGTAGGCGATGGCCAAGCTGGGCTCTACCCACCCATGTTATAAAGATTGACAGCTCCTCTTCCTGCTTGTGTATAGGCAGAGGGCTGTCAGTCGTGGTAATTCGGGAGGTGAGAGGCCGGCATGGCCTACCTCTTAGCTCCAGCTCAACTCCAAGTCAAACTTGTGAAAGTTTGTGAAACTTGTGAAATGCAGCAACATTTCAGAATAAAATCTCCATGGGCTGCATGGGCATACCTGTTCAGGTTCATGCAGCGTGAACATGGTGACTGGTTCACTCTAAATACACCTAGTGTTCCTGCTTACCGATATTGTAGTTGGTACTTTTGAAAAAAAGATACAAAACATTGATCTCAATCATAGGTGGGAAGAGGGTGTAGAGGAAAGAAGGGGTAAATCTTAGGGGCAGATTTACTATTGGAAATATGGCAATTTTCTGGTGTCAATTGTGTGAGAAAGGATGCACCTCTGCCTTGGTGGCTCAGTGGTTAGCACTGTTACCTTGCAGCGCTTGGGTTCAAATCTGACTAAGGACGATATTTGCATGGAATTTGCATGTTCTCCCTATGTTGGCATTGGTTTACTCCAGGTAATCTGGTTTCCTGCGGCACTCCAAAAGCATGCTAATAAGTGAATTTATATTGTGAGCTCTCATAGGGCAGAACCTAATGTCCAGTGATGTATAGGGCTGCAGAATATATAGACGCTACATAAATAACTTCCATAAATTATATTTATGATGTATTTTAGACACTTTTTTTCTTGCTCGCCTTATCTGACATGTGACTTCATTGTGCAAAACTTTGACACAAAGTTTGACATAAACCAAACAAAGTAATAGGTGGTATACAGTTAGACTGGACGACCACCCGGACTGCTGCTTTTTGCACCACCTCCATTTAAAATCGAGAGAGCTGTTGGTCAAATAAGCGTTCCAGGTACAGCTATCCTGTATGGCTGGCTTTATACACATCTTTTGGAATACATAGGATTTTTGCTACAAAAATAATTTGTTGGTTTAGTGGAAGTTCCATTTAAAAGGGTTGTATCATATTAGAAAACCAGTCTGCCTTTTTCCAGAAACAGCAGTACTCTTGTCCATTGGTTGTGTACGGTGCTGCAGCTCGGGCTCATTCCCATGAATGGCACCGGGAAGCCCATGCGAAGGAGAGGCACAGTTTTTAAAAGATGGTAGCCATGTTTTTCTGATACATCCCTTTAAAGGGAACTGTTGGTCAACATGCTGCGGGCATAGTTCAGGCAGCATGGACCTGGGACAGGTTCCCTTTTAAGGTATTGGTCAAATAATCTAATTGCTATGGATCATATTGTCACCTTCTGATACTTAGTTGCTTCGCTCCTGTAGTTTAAGCTAATACCATTGGACTTTGTTCCATAGGCAGGCGCTCAGCTGAATTACAGAATTCCTATTTTTGTTTAGTGACTCACTCGTTTGCATTGTTTTGATTGTCTAAACTTTAGGAAGTGATTTTCCGTTGACATACTTGATGTTTCTTTGGAATGTGTAGAATTTTAAGAGTTACTTCGGCATGGTGCTTTCTATTGTTTGAGACTAAAACATGATGTGTGAATGACACATTACATTGTGGCTGAAGTATTCTGTCTAACTTAATGCAGGTATTTTTCCACTGTGACTTCTGGTCAAATAGAGAATGCTTTTAAATGTTATGTTTAAGGGTGGCCGTGAACGGGCCAATGTCTTATGGGCGCCAAGACATCTACTCGTCCTCAGACCTTCCTCCATTATCATCATATCATTTAGGGTCCTTTTACACACACAGCCATTTCGTCGAGTACCAATGAGTTTGGCACTTGTCCCCATAGAGTTTCGGCATTGTGGGCAGCACAAACCACATTGATATGGGGATATGTGCTGTTAACATAGATTAATTATTTGTGCTACCTAATAAAATGTGTGCATCCGACAAACAAGTGTTTGCTTGTTCGACGGAGGATTCGTACCTCCTTTACACGACCGATTCGGGCAAATGATTGCTCCTAGGAATGTATTTGCTCAATAATTGAGCTGTGCAAAAGGCCGTTTTATATTAATAGTTGTGCTGACTAACCCTTTGCAATCCAATTTTGGATTCAGGGTTTCCTAGGGGGCTTTCTCTTTCTGCCATTATACAACGGTGCCATCTGCTGGCTAGAACCAGCACTGCGGTATATGACATGCTGGAGAGGCCTCCGACAAAAGAGCAGCCAGTAATCTACAGTAAGAATACCCTGCCGGATGTCTTCCGACATCAGAGCTGTACAGCCTTCAATCTGAATGTCTTTACACGTCAGACAGTGGATTGGGAAGGGTTAATGGCATAGCACTCATCGACCAGACCTTCACTTTCTATTAGGAAACAAGTGATTGTTCATCCAAGAGAGCTTCATTATTGTCAACAGCACATCCTCACTCACCTGGGGAGATGTGCTGCCGAAAACAATACATTTTAGTGCTGCATAAAATATGGGATCCCCCAACAAATGAGCGTTTGCCTGCTTGTTGGGTAATCGGCAGTACCTTCACACAGCTCGATGATTGAAGGGGGTGGGGGGAAAGAACATTCTTAGGAACATTTCGTGCCCAAGCCTCAAGCTGTGTAGAAGGCCCTTTTACTCTTCTTTGGATCTCCAACATACTCTCTCCTGGTTTGTATCGGATTGTGTTCATTGGCTGGAGTTGTTGAGCCTTCTCTCTCGAATGTGGAAATGTGTGATGAACCAGATGCTTGGAATGTCACTAACTCATAGCGCTTACATACATGGACTACATTAGCTCAAAACATGGTTACCATCACCGAGTACTGAGTGATGATGTGTTTTTTGTTCTGTTTTTTCATTATCTCCATAGGTTGTATCGCGGTTCAGAAATGCATCTTGAGAGCTTTCTTCTGTTGGATAGATCAGAGTAAAAGTAATTTCTGCAGCATTTCTCGTATTCCTACCATCGCATTACTGACAACTATTCATTTCTTTTTAGACATGAAGAGAAGTGATGTCTATCCCTCTCCTCAATGAAGTTGGCCTTGATTAACTGGATTCATTAAGGAATACAAAGAAATCATTACAAGGGATCAATAATGGGGGCTCCTGGCAGCATAATGCAGACCCATTGGTTATTCCTTCTTATCGCCATCTTGCAGTGTACAGAAGGTAAGCCTTTTTGTTTCTAAATAACATCAGGCCCGTTAATCGGTCCGTGATTTAGGTGATCTGTGATGTGCAGCTACTCATGCAAACAACATATTTGCCCCTTCACATTGACTCCTCCATTAATATCAGCCTAGTTGCCTTGGTCATTGATGTGGAATTTTCACCTTAGGTTCAGGTTTCTGTAGAAACGCTCTGTAAATCTGTGAAGGTTCTCTAGGAAATAAATGCAAAAATCCTGCTAGATTTCATTATTTATATCCACATATATACCAAGTATATAATTTCCAAGACTTGTACTTTTGGCACCTAGAGGACCTGTCATGACCTCAGGTCAACACGGATGGCAGCATAGCTTAGCAGCTATGGCCCTGATGACTCTAGCGCAGCTCTTTTCTTTCTACTCCTCCCTATACCATGTCCCGTTAGATTTGGCTCCCAATGCTTTGAATCTTTCAAGCGGGCAATCCCCTCTGCAAATCTGACATCATCCTTTGACACTGAGTGGTGGAGCCTGTCCACTCGACAGATTCCAAGTGTTGAGAGCCAATTCTAGAAGGACTCTGAACGGGGAGAGTAGAGAGAAAATCAAAGCTACAGTAGAGTCAGCGGGCCCGCCAGTGAAAAGCTCTGTAGCTGGCCCTGCCGACCCGAAGGCATGACCGGTTCTCTTCAAAACACAAGTCGTAATACCAAGCTTTTAACCATTTATGGTTAACAAGATGAACCAGTTCTTGGGTTTGTCCGGCAAAGTTTCCATTCTTCTTTAACATTTTATCAGTGATGATAGTGAAAGCCCTAGTAATTATCAAACTAATTGCAGTTAGGGACGGGCTATATATTATGATACAATTCTATATAAAATGGGCTAGCTTCAGCTATGAGCTGCTGGGTGACATCTGGGCTTAGAAACCTTCCAACACGTCAAGACGAATATCGGTGATTGAAAATACTAGTAACTATTCGAGGGGAATCCCCGTGTTTGTGATACTTGGGTTCAGTGTTATCAACTCATTAACATATAGAGCGAGAATATATACACCATTTGATCATGCCCTGAGATTTTACACGGTCAATCAAGACTTTTTGGTTTTGATGTGTAGCGTTAATGATGTTGACCTTCATGTGGCGGCAGTGAAATCCGATGAGTTTGTGAGTGAGAGACTACATATGGAAATACCTATTTTGTCTTCCATTTGTGAAGGGCTCTTTTGATTGAACTGATTAATGGTGTTATGTGTTTATAAGATCTGAGGATCACAATTACATCCCTAGCTGTATTTTTAGCTTCTCAATAGTCCGTGTTCATTTCACCGCTTGCGTTCCCTTTCACTTCTGGAAGTGATATGAAGCACAGACCTGCCCTCTCTTTGCACAATGTGTCACTTCATGGAGAATGCCTCCCTTTGTTCGTTTCACATCAGCCCCAGTTAACGCATTGAGATTTCCTAACAAGGTAAATGAGGTGTTATTTTGTGTCTTTGAAATATCTCCACTCTTCCTTCTCCTGTTTGCACCATTTATGCTCTGGCATAAAATAGACTTTGTTAATGCAAATGTTCTGCATCGATGCACCCAGTGAATTGCCAACTCTACATGCTAGCTGTGAAGAATAAGGATTATTGAGCCCGTAAAACCAGTCAATGCACAACACGACTTGTAGCCATTTTTCCTTATGGTTCCTTGGTGTTTTTTGAGTTGTTTTATTTGAATTGTCATGTGGTTAAAATATCTGCTCCACTAAAGGATACAAAACCCATAGCACAAATCCTACCAAAGTCCAGTTTACTAAAAGACGCTTATATCAATCCCGCACATGTATGTAGATGTTTCTAGAGGTTCTCTGGACTGGAGGTATATGAGACAGTGTTGATCCTAAGGACAGGGATGTTCTGCCCTTCCGGTTAGTCATCCCATGCACGGTCATCACATCCCCCCTCTACTCTTTAAAGGGCTTTTCCTACTAAATGATTTTATCCTCTACCGGCGTTGTCCCCGTCCCCCACACAGACCTTCCAGAAGAGGGTCACTCTTGTCCATGGGCTGCATCTGGTTTTGTAGCTCTGCTCCATTTACGTGAAAGGAAGTGAGCTGCAATATAAGGCATGTATGTCCCATATACAAGAGCGTTGCGGTCCATGAAAAAATAAAATGTAGGCTTTTTTTTTTTTTTTAAATCTCGTAGAGCTCCTTCAAAATTGGTGGCCTGTCCTCAGCATAGCTCTTCAATTTCTGATCCGTGGAGGCCCATTGCTTGGAATCCCTGCTGATCATTTTTGAAGGGGTTGTAATGAGCATGGACCTTTTCATACTCGGAATGCCGTACTATGTATACTCGCCGTTTTGGGGACTGCGGGCTTGTCCTATTCATTTCTTTTTAAAAGCTGGATAACCCCTTTTAAGACTGATGACGATCATGGGAACAGAGAATGGACAGATGTTTCACTCATTACTAACTATCCTCTTTTTATTGGTGACAATCCATGAAAAATGAGGTCATTAGCTGGAAATTTAGGAAAAGGCCCCTAGAGATCTTATATTTTAAGCCTATTGGTGAAAAAAGAATAGTTATCAACCTAATGTTGCTTTTTTTTTTCTTAAACTGGTTATGATCTCAGTTAGGGTCCTTTTATACCAAACAATTATTGTTTGAATGAGCGAATGTCAGAGTTTGCTTGTTCACTAGTGCAGCCTGTTTATACGGGCAGGTACATTATTGGAGGAAAAACCCCTACGCCCGCACGTTCAGCAGCAGAAGCAGTATAGTGGGAATTTCCTATATAAAAATATACATAACTTTTTGGGGACTCTTCCCCCTCCCTGATAATCCCATGTAACTGACGTCCGCACCGAAATTCGGAATGAAGTTGCTTTCCGGGACGACCCTTGTTTTAGTGAGTCCTTTGATTGTATATATATTAATGTGCACTTGGTTTCTGTAAAGTTCATGCTTAAAAAAGGAGCTTAAAAGCGCCAAAATGCACAGTAGCCTATAACTTTGCCTTTATCAATGGTTTTTATGTCTGTGGATTGAAAGCCTTTTATATAAAAAAAAAGGCTTTAAAAAAAATCCAACATGACCCTATTTACAGTCAGCTCCACTCATCGGTTTACAACGCTTATGAGCGCAGCCCCCTTTTAAAAAATTTATTAATTTCTACTATAGTGGAAATGGAATTATCCACTTCCTGCAGAAATCTGCTTAGTAGAGTTGCCTACCCCCTGGCAAGCAGCTAGTTAGCAGGGATCCTAGGTTCCAGACCCTCGCTGGTCTACTATCTATGACCTATGCTAAGAATAGGCCGTCAGTAGTTTACAATTGGACCCCTTTAAATACTAAAATCCACTTTGCATAATAAAAATGTATGACTATTATATATAATATATATAAGGGAGGTACAGAAGACCCCATATTCCCAAAGGCAGGATATACTTGTCAGGAAATATCAAAGGTAAAGAAGAAAAACGATCCAAACGCTTCCCGGGATAAAAAGTGGATCCACTCAATGGATACTAAGTTCTAAAATTTATATAAAATTTAGGCAATAAATTTTAGAACTTAGTATCCATTGAGTAAATCCACTTTTTATCCCGGGAAGCGCTTGGATCATTTTTCTTCTTTACCTTTGGAAACTTCACCATTGGGTCCCCCGGCTTGGAGGGGCACAAAGACCTGAGCAGCTCTCCATTAAGGATTGGGATCAAAGATCGTCCACTCTTAAAGGCCTTTTTGGACTTGGAGGTACCGGTGGGAGTCACCCATGTGACTTCACCGAGTGCCAGGGTAAGTCCACTATATCTTACCACCTCGATTATATGCACGTAGGGGGCGCTATTCTGATTCCTATATATTTGTATTGTCAGGAAATATGGCGCTTGGTATTGTTCAGGAACTTACTGGGAAGTATTTTTTATAAACCCGTTATTGTGTCTTCACCACCCTTCAAAATGTTTAATGGCGCTCGTTAAGCTTGGCAACAAGGCTTTCAGTGCAGTTATTGCCAAAAAAACAGGAGTGTTTTTGAGCACAACCTTCCTATAGCCAAACCTTTGGTTCGTACCGTTGAAGGTTGGTTCTCTTCATGTTTCAGGCTAAACCCATCCTTGGCGTTTTCGAGGGCTTGTTTAGGTTAAAGACCTACAATAACGGCGTCCTTTTATCTCGTCTTTGTGCCTGTCACATCCATAAGTGACCCCATCGGTGTGGGCTTGTTTCTCCTATTTCACAATTTGGAGGTGAGAGAATATAAATGGTTCAGAAACGAAACCACTTTAATAAAAGAACACATTCAAAATAAACACATTTTCAAGGGCATTAGATGTGAGCGAAGGTTTTCTTACGGATAGACGGGTGGCGGATCGCTGCATTTCTCCCCATTAAAATAAAAAAATAAATTAAAAAATTGTTTATTTCTGAAAAGCTTCCCGGCATCGCCACAGACTGAAGTGTAGTTCAGGCACCTTGACCGTCGAGGGTATCTGAGAACCAATTAACCTTCAATAAATAAATGGTGTGTCGACACGACTTTGATAATTTACGCAAAAAGTCCATTTCTCATTCAGGAACACAAAAGCTCTTTGAAAAGAAGAGAAAATGAAGACCGGGTTAAATCTCCTAAACGTCCTAGGAGCCGCGAGGCCGGTTATTTATTCTAGCAGTGTTTTTGTTAGGGGGCTTATTTTAATCAGTGTATCGGCAGTGGAGGTTAATTACTAGCCATGCTCGATAACCCATAAATAACAGACATTGACTTCTATTGTCGAATTCACTTGTGCTCGATAGATCAAAGCTAATTATAGGTTACTGCTTTACGGGTTCTGTTAGTAAATAGCGCCCTTTGTTATTGACTATGGCAACTCGACGTGGCTGAAGATGCTTGATTTCACATGTGTATTTGCCTAATGTGGATAGGACGTTTTTAAGGTGCATCCAACCTAAAATATTGCAGTGTAACCTCCCCCAAAAGAACACATTTTTGAGAAGACTACCCTTTTGTCTAGACTAGACTTTTAATGACACATTACTCAGTTCCATAATATATTATGCATACTAACCTGAAGGTTGCGAGTTCAATCCCGGCATGATTCAGGTAGCCAGCTCAAGGTCGACTCCGAGGTCGGTAAAATGAGTACCCAGCTTTATGGGGGGGGGGGAGAAATTAATAAATTACTTGAAAGCACTGCGGAATAAGTTGGCGCTATACAAATAAGATTTTTTTAATTTTTTTTTTTATTTTAGAAAACCACTCCTTTTATAGGATTATTTTTTAAGGCAATATTTGGGTTTTCGTCTCACAGGTTTTACTCTCCAGGTTTAATAGTAGAAAAGAGCTGCCATTAATATTTACAATTCTCTAGCCCTCATGCACACCGGACCTCTATGGAGGCACATCTTGTATAGATGTATAATGCCTTCTGCACCATGTTATGGGGGGGGGGGGAATCCTCCTAGAAGCCATGTCCGTTCCAATGGAATGTGGCACAAATTATTTTTCTGTTGGAGTCATATGAACTTTAATAAAAGAAACCTCTGTATGATATCAAAGGTGAATGGAGGTACAGTAAGGCCCGGATATCTCTATGCTTGACATATTACAGCTCAGGCATCCTGAAGATCCTACCGATACATAATACCTTGTATGCATGAATCCTCATGTCAGTGTTTTTCAGGTGTGAATAGAGATTATGGGGGGCACATAACTGTGGACTGTTGTCATATTCAGGATATTACAGTCATCCTATACGTAGCCGGAAGGTCCTGTTGGGTTCACACTGCAGTTGTGTGCTTCTCTGCATTTTCCTCTTATGGTTCTGTCTGAACTGCTTAGAATTGCATTAAAGCAGAACCCTGGATGGAGCGATAAGCTTTTATTAACCAATTGGAGACCACTTTGGTTTTTAGTCATGCACTATGCCAAGAGACTCAGACAGGTGACCGATATCTCGCAAAGTGCCCTGTTGATGATCGCAAGTAGATGAGACGATTATCGCCTGAATTCACTGTTTCCAGCGACCATTCAGGTAATAATCGCCCAGAGTAAAAGTGTTTTAGGTCTTAAGTACCAATCCAGCCCACTGCGCAATGTACGTAGCTGTCTGCTTTCTGCGGCTAAACATCTACCGTGTTTCCCCGAAAATAAGACAGTGTCTTATATTAATTTTTGTTCAAAAACGTTTAACTTTTTTACATGTATAGCTGCCTGGACACTGTTTAAATCGACTTTTTTAAATTAACTGTTAGCAGGGCTTAATTTTGGAGTAGGGCTTATATTTCAGGCATCCTCAAAAAGCCTGAAAAATCATTTTGCATCCTCAAAAATTCTAGAAAATCATGCTATGTCTTATTTTCAGGGTATGTCTTATTTTCTTGGAAACAGGGTAGAAGTGGTACAACCCCTTTAATTTGGTACAATGCATTGCATTTATCAAAGCTCAATGAGATAAGCTTCACGTTAAGTTTTCCTTCTAAATTTCGGAGGATGTTTTTTTTTTCTAATTCACACGGCTTGGGTCATGGAGTATTAATACCCCAGAGATTGAGAGATTTAAAATACACACATTTTCTAAATAACATTAAAAGTAATCTCACATTTCCCTTTCCAAAAAGATTTACATAAAAACTACTTATTCAATTCTACATATTAAGCAAATCCAAAAATTGCTAAATTCTTTTCTGAATGGTCTACATTGCGTCCCTCATTGTCCCCTATGAGGTTAAAAAAAAAACCATTTGGTATTTGTGCAGAGGACCTTCTTGGAATGACATTTTAAAGCGCACCAGCTCAGGCTCCAGTTATTTGTTCAACATTTAAGTAGAACCTAAAAAGTTCTCCTTGTTATTCCAATGCTGTAAATCGGGCCGAGACACAAGTTCTTTGAGACCGTATTAAACATCTAGGTAACGCGAAGATTTTTTTTGGAAATAGAGTGGGGAATAGCACAAGCTTCGTATATGAATATTAACATGGCTTAGAGCCACCCAATTCACGCGAGAGTCCCTACACATTTCTTACTCCTCGCTCGTGGAATGGAAAATGGGCCAAGGGCAACACCGTAAAAATTAGTAGCACCTAATATGAATGAAAAAGGGAAAAAGTGGAAATAAATGTTATGTTAGAGACGTGAACTTGGATGACTGCTGGAGCCATCCCCCTTTTTAAAAGGCAGCCATGGAAATGCTGTGTACTTTTCCTTTTTACAAGATCTTGCAGCTGTTTCAGAAAATGAAATTAATTCCCCGCTGTTAATCTTGTATGTTTCTGTATAATTTTGAGGGATCGCAGGTGTAGGCAAATTACTCCTTATTCCATATTGAAATTTCCCCTTCCTCCTTGCCAGACAGATACTGGATTCTTTGTCGAATTCGTCGTGTCCTCTTCGAAAGCAGAAGAGGTTAATTTCATTTCAGCCGGGTACATCTATTGCCTTGCCAAATGATTTGAGTGGCACATGGAAGGATTTTCTCCGACAGATCACGCAGTTGGTTGCTTGATAAACATCAGCCAGTTTCTGTTGCTTAAAGGGCCGTCACCGCGTTAGTTCCAGTGGTTAGTGTGTCTCTTGCTGTGGGCGAGAAAAACCATCGCATAGAATGTAGACTTTGTTACCAGCAGTGGCGAATAAAAAAAAAAAAAAATCTGTCCTTGCCAAGAACTAATTCCACTATAATTCCATCTCTTCTATTTTTCCTGTTTTCTTAGAAGGAAAATATTAAAGCTGCTTGACTTGACTTTTTTGAATAGTCCTTCTGCAGGAGCCGGTAATAATGACCGTTGCTGCGGGGGCTTCTTGTTTGTCACATAACAGATCTTGCTCCGGTCTCGTCTAGTTAGAGGGTCTTTTTGGCCTTTTTCTCCTGAGTGCTCAACAGTCATTAACTTTCAGGAAATTCCCTCCCTCTTATTTCTTATTACTTAAGTAATCTCTTGGCTGCAAACTGCAAGGAGAAAGAACTAGTGCTTTCAGGCGACTCAAAGGAAAATACACAGAGAGACAGTAAAGCTAATTTTTACAAGCTAATAAAGTGAGACCCAAAGATCAGAATGGTAATATTCGAATAGGGAGAAGTTTGGCTGGTGGGGGGGGGGGTGGTGGTTGGGAAGGGGGGGGGGGGTGGTTGGGAAGGGGGGGTGGTTGTTCGAGTTCCCAGGGGTAGTATAGTAAAATGAAGTAGGAAATGGAGGCTGAATTAAGATACCACATTCTGACCAAATCTAAATAGTCAAGAGACAAGCTCCCAATTATAGAATTGCTCTCACATTGCACATCTGCTACAACTTTTATCAGAAAAGGAAACCTATTAAATGGAGCATTTAGTTTTATATGCCCTTGTCTTCTATACGTGAGCGGTTCAGCCCGTGATTTTGCCACATTTCGTTATGTCTCTTGAAAGAATACATCGTCTATATGTTTGCCAAACGTTGGGAGCATTTTTATGGCTCAGCTTTCATTTTACTCCATTTTACTCAAACTTTCCATTTTTATTTTCCTCCTCGTCATTTTTTAAATCCCCCCTCTCAAAGCACATCTGTCCCTGCATCTTAGAAAAAAAATAAATAAAAAATACTGGTAGCTTCTTTATAAAAAATATATAATATACGTTTATTTCTTAAATAATATAGTTGCAAGTAAATATATAAATGTGGATTTTCAAATTTATTTATTTCTTTTTTTTTAATGGGTATTTCCAGTCAAGCTGACCGGCACCAACACACTCAAGAAATCGGCTATATGTCTCTTATTTAGCGCAGGGAAAAGATTGAGTGTGCTGATTATTTATTTTTTTATTTTTTTATATTTATTGATTATTATAATTTTTTTTTTACATCTAGTATTAGTTTTATTTTTCATTTTTCCCACATTATGTACTTCTTTCTACATGTATCAGATGATGTTCCGCTCAGGCTAGGGATAACCTACATTTTAACTTCCAGCCTCAATACAGCTTGTATAACATTATTGTTGTGTTTTTATAGGAAAAAAAAAAAAATTCTGGTATTTGTATTTATTTTTCCGCTTTTGTGACGATACATTATTACATCTAGTTATCACATATCAGCGTTTGATTCAGTTGTCCTGATATCTACCTGCATGTAATATACAGCTGTGTACACAACGGCTCGGGTTGGTGCATTAGCCTACATTTTTTGTTTGTTTTTTTTCTTTCTGTATCACATCTGCTTTTGTACCTCAGATGTGAACTTCAAGAGTGAATTATATTAAATAATGGAGAAGGTTTTCGTGTGAAGGTTTCTTGGAAGCCATTTCTCTTTGTAGTGTTAAATGGTATTTACAAAACAGTTTTTATGTGCAGATGAATGGGTCAAAAAAACCTTGATGCGTGGCAGATTTTAACCTTTTTTTTTTTTTTTCAAAGCTGCTTTTTGAAAAAAATGATATATATCTATTAAAGGAAAATTCTCAGGTCCATCCTGATGGCAAATATTTATTTTGAGATTTAGAAAATTCAGACGGAGCTGATTTTTTTTCCTTCTTTTTTTTCTTCCTTTTTGCATATGTGTGTATTTTTAGTACCCTGTTTCCCTGAAAATAAGACATACCCTGAAAATAAGCCATAGAATGTTTTTCCAGAATTTGTGAGGATGCAAAATAATTTTTTTTAGGCTTTTTGAGGATGCTTGAAATATAAGCCCTACTCCAAAATTAAGCCCTGCTAACAGTTAATTAAAAAAAGTCAATTTAAATAGTGTCCAGGCAGCTATACATGTAAAAAAAAAGTTAAACCTTTTTGAACAAAAATTAATATAAGACACTGTCTTATTTTCAGGGGGAAAAAAAGTCATGGCAACATGAAAAAAGTTAAATACTAAATGCAGTAATGGCTTGATGTGGGGGCTCTTTAAAATATTGTCCTTCTACCATGGCGTCTTTTGCAAACTGTCTCTCCTCATCAATATTGAGTTGACGTTTCTCCATTTCTAAGCCCTTTACTGCTGGCTGCCCTCAATGTCGAGCGAAGATGTAAGTGAAACAGACGACCAATGAAATTACACATTACGGTCCCTCCTTTTGTTTCTGGCTACCGGAATGTTCCTTTTTCCTATTGTACGAAGGATTAAAGTGCATAATCATCCGTTTATAAAACTCCCGTGATTTATGGCATATATTCTGCTAAAATGAAATGCGCTAAACATCGGGAACTTGTCACCGGTTTGCTTTTAGAAATGAGAACAATTCGAGTTGGTACATGCAAGGGTAAAGCTACCTTAAGGCAAAATGACACACATTTAAAATGCTTTGTCTGCTAAAACCATTTTTTTCCCTTTTTTGTCTCTTGAACTTTCTCTGCCAGTGTTAAAGCGAGCCGCGCATCTCTCAGTCTGTTCTCACACAATGTCTGGGAAGTGACTTGGTCACAGGATTAACTCTTTGTCGGAAAAGGAGAACAACACTTGTTAATGGTTCTCTATTAGTTGTCTCCTTTGACGTGGACATCTCAAAAAATATTGTCTTCCCTAATTTAGGCGATATTCACATGCATGAGTTCAATTTCGGTCAAACCTGGTAGAATTAACCGTTTTACATCAGTTTTTGCATTTTTAACTCATGCGTGTCACCCGCTTCTCACTCGCATCCAGAAAAGGAAGGTGGCCCAATTGGTGCCCTATAAAACGTCTATGGAAGTCAATGGGTGTGGGGT
The DNA here is from genome assembly GCF_035609145.1 of Eleutherodactylus coqui. Taxonomy (NCBI): domain Eukaryota; kingdom Metazoa; phylum Chordata; class Amphibia; order Anura; family Eleutherodactylidae; genus Eleutherodactylus; species Eleutherodactylus coqui. The sequence continues at coordinate 306,258,820 of NC_089839.1, forward strand.
GTGTGGGGGGGGGGGGGGGGGGGAGAGAGCGTGCATCCCCATGATATATGAATGCATTCCGATTTTTTTTTTTTTTTTTCCGGGTAATTCACCCATTGGCTTAATTTGGCAATTCTGGCTGAGAAGCGCACCACAATAAGACATGCCATCTTTGGGAAAGATTAATTAAGACCGACGTTTTAAACATTGGTCTTCCATATAATTTTTGTCTAGTGCACAATTTGCCTAATATATGTCTAAGTCCATGTCTCTTCATACTTTAGGCACTTCTCAGCACTACCATGTACCTACAAAGAAACACATGGCGGTTCCAACCTGCTCTACACTTCTGGTGTAATTTACGCCCGTATCTGGTTGTCACCAGACTTCATTTTTATGTATATGACACCTTTATGTTGGTTACTGGCGACTTCACCAGAAGTGCCTCAAGGGGTGTTTGTAGCTCATATAACGTATGTCCAAGTTAAACAGATGTCGAGAGACAGTTAAAATAGCAGGGGGGTGCAAACAATCTAACCTATGGAAGCAGTAGAAGAAGCTAGAATTAGACTAGGACTTCTGCCAAGCAATTGTAGCTTTACTATGTGCAACTTCTATAGTCAACCCCCAAGTCATTTTATACGTTCAGCTGATAATGCATATGACTTAGGACCGGGTGCACCAAATATGTTGTTAAGCCAGGTTTAGTTAAACTGAGATCAACTGTTAAACTTGGTTTGAAGTAAAAGTGTGGCACCAACACTCTTTCATCTAAAATTTGCCAAACCAAGTTCACTTGATGTGCGATCTAAGTTGAACCTAGAAAACCTGTATCAGCATAGTAATTGGTGACTGCAGTCAAGTGATTTTCCCAGCATTCATAGCAAAAGTAAAAACCTCTCCGCTACCGTAATTTCACCACACAGGAAAAGCCTATCAGGCTATCAGCTGAGTCCGCTGTCTTGGATTTCAGCTGCTAAACCAAGTTCAAATAGTTTGATGTACCAAAGTTGAGGGACCAAGTTGAACCAAGGTTTGAACCAAGATTACAGGAAGTGTTGGCACAAAGTTTTTCTACCTGGCCTTAGACCAACTCTTGTTGATCTCAGATCAAAACTTTGATGCCACCAGTCCTTAGCGACAAGTGCAAATTTTAATTGATATGATGTAGTGAAATCTCGCTTCACCAAGTTTCCCTCTAGCAGTTACCTGATGGTGGTCTGTTTTCCTACCTAACATTTCGTGTATTTATTTTCTTTTTCTAATTTTTCACTATTTTGCCCAATTTTTCTCAGCAGAGGTCTTTTGTATTCAATTATTATTATTATTTTTTGTTTATTGCTCCTTTTCTTTTTTGACAGTCTTCACCATGCGTAGCTCCAGGTAGACTGCTCCTTGGGGTACCTCACAGCCTATAGCCAAATATCTCGGCACCCTTTTCCCCCCCCTCTTCACCCATTGAAGTGAGTGTTCATTTCCAGGTCTTAGTGAGAAATCCTCAGGCAAATCTCTAAAGAGTTGATTGTTGTAGTTGACAAGGATTAAAATGTCACTTTATAGTTTCGGTTCCTTAATCCTCTTGCCAGCCTTAACATACCTTTCAGCTCACTAATTAGCTTTTTTAACCTTTTAAGAAAAAAAAAAAGTGTAAGATGTATTTTTTGGGTCTGATGTATCATAAATAAATGTGGAAGGTCTGTTTTATCTGCATTTAGTATTTGTTAGACTGCTTTGTTCTGTATATTTTTACCCAACTATTCCAAGGCCGGAGAATGTAATCATCCGTTATAGCTGCAGTCATTTAATGGAACTTTTGTGCAAAATCTATTCAAGATTTTAATTTAATTTATGTATGCTTTAATATGCATGATTGATGCTAAACAGCCAAGGCCTTCTTGCCACTGGTAAATAGAATACATTGTTACCCCTTTTATATTCCTTCTATACATTTTTCTCCTTTTTGAGCAGCTGTTATCTGGCTCCACTATTGCTGCTTCTCTGTATTATTTTATATGGGGTTTCAGTGTTTTTGACAGCAAAATATTTTAGTCTGCAGTCAAATAGTCCAGAACCCCTTTATATGCCATCAGGGACGTAACTATAGAGGGTGCAGGGGATGCGGTTGCACCCGGGCCCAGGAGCCTTAGGGGGCCCATAAGGCCTCTCTTCTCCATATAGGGAGCCCAGTACTATGAGTAAAGCATTATAGTTGGGGGCCCTGTTACAGGTTTTGCGTTGGGGCCCAGAAGCTTCAAGTTACGCCTCTGTGCAGCATGGTTTAGGTATGGGTACGGGTACAGATACAAATAGAGGAGGGGCCCCAGCTCACTTTTTGCATCAGGGCCCCTGAGCCTTTAGTTACGACCCCTATATGCCATCATGTACTGTTGTTTCTTAGCTGCTTATTTATTCCAGGACCGAATTATTGATTGGTCAGCTGATTGAAGAAGTCATGGTTGTCGGTGAGTGCCATGACCTTTTCTCATCAGCCACATGGCCTGAGAACAGCTCAGTCCCATTCAAGTGAATGGGATTGAGCTTCAGCCATTGTACACCGTACTTTGTTTCCAGTATGGTGGCGCACATAGAAAATGATACAAAATAACGCCACGTAGAGTGAGTGTGTCCGAAATATGATTTAAGTGATATAGGCTCACCTGTCGCGGTTATACTACAGGCATAACATTCGTAGTAGATGTAAGTAAACCCCTAAAAATTACCGCTATCATGGAAAACCCTCTCTGGACAGGTAGCCAGCTTCCTCCCAGATGAGTGAATTACCAATATGAGAATTTTGTCCAAATACGGCGCAGGGTCCAATAATTAAAAAATATTTATTAAAACTGCTAAAAGAAAGAACAAGGAACAAAAGTCCCCTCCTTCATATGGAGAGGGTTTTTCCTTATGAGATAGCCCCATTAAACTGATTCTCCACAGCTATCTGTCCAGCCTCCTCATGCATGCTTTTTTTCTGGGATAGCAACATATGGGTTCCTATACGTTATTTTAGATGGCTGTTGTCCAACTATGTTGCCCAACAACCCCATGCATATGACAACTTCCTGGTCCTGATTTTCTCTGATATCTTCCATTGGGAAAGAGTCGTAGGGCCATCAATACACATTTGCAGTTGGCCATTCTAGATCTCATGTGTATGGCTGCCCCAACTCCTTCTGGAGCAAAGGATCTGCAGTTCGGAAGTCAGGTTAGCCACATACCCATGGCATGATCATGCTAATTCTGCTAATTCAGCTGTAATGTGTATGGGTAGCTTTAGGCATGATGGTATTAACCGGTATCACATTTTTACCGACGAGTTCTTATAACTAGGTACATTTACACGGGGGGATTGTTGGGCACACAAGCTCCTGATTGCAGTCCTACGGGGTACCACCTAACGATCACTCCTGTGCTTTACACATTGAGTAGCTCCTGTTTACACGGTCACTTGGTTTTTAGTTTTGCTAAACCTAGTGACTCCCGATAGGTGAAGGATTTCTCCCTCGGGGCCCTGTCGGCCGCTGTGTGCTCACAGGATGGGTATCACCCGAATTTGTTGCTTCCAGCAAGAATTCCTTAATAATGGCCCTGTGTTAAGCTGTCTTACCTCTCACCAGCCACCGCTCCCCACTATCTCCTTTCTATTTGTGCCCTGTGTGTACATAAGGCATTCCGAAGTGTTAAGCACCAGTGAAAGTTCTTCCGCCGTTTTTATATGACAGCAGATAACTATTTGAATTAACTTTATGTTTGGTTTAATTTGGGGTCCTAATTATTCCTAACTTACGTGAGTAGATTTCGATTACACCAGACTGCAGGGATTTGTAACTAAGGCAACTGAAAGATCATTTTACATAAAGTAGTTTTGTTCTAGCGATTAGGTTAAAATGGAATGTCAGACAATTGAAACTCTTGTCAGATAAGGCCTAGAGTTAGACACTCGATTCCTCCGCGTCCGTAAAAGGGCGCCCTTTATTAAAATCAGGAGATAGGTGCAATTTTTTTTTTATTGAATACATAAAATATTGTTTTATTGACGCTGAAGGGTGAACTTGTATCCACGCAGAAGTAAGATGGCCCAACTTCTATCCACTCTACAAAAAGGAAAAACATTGGTGCTGTCTACGGTGCACCTCGTATATTTCGGTGGGTGTCTCATCACCTTGGTTGCTTTTGCTTGGCACAACTCTAAACTGTGCTGAGCGGAAATCAAATTTCTTGAGACAGTTGCAAATTCGAAGGTTGAGCAGATCTTCCTAAAACTTGCTTTAAATGGAAAACCTGAATTTCTGTAATTTCAGTGCATCTAAAAACTCTGGTCAAGAATAAGTTTTTTCAAGTTTCCTTTTCAGCCTAGAACCTTTTTTTTCTTTCTTTATTTTGCAATTGTTTATATTTATTTTGTTGCTTATAGACCCGTATTTTTTGTTACCAGTCATGCATGCATATATAATACTTCCTCATCTATTCTCGCCCACTTCTCTTGGCATGTTTGCCAACCCCATAGTCAGACAGTAGTATTTTTTGTGTGTACTTTCATCAGTAAAGAAAGTGTACCTACATTGAGGAAATTACCGTAAAACCTTTTCATGGTCACTTGCATAGACCCTGTGATCTAGTAATACAAACTTTTCCTTGATATGAGGATTAGTGATAATAAATACTCTGGAATGAAAAAGACAAAAGTAATATACTAATAAAATGATATTTGCAAGCTTCTGAGGCTTCCTAGGCCTCTTCATCAGGCTAATGCTACCCGATGAAGCTCTATCGGGCTAATGCTTCCTGCTGAAGATCTATCGGGCTAATGCTACCCGACGAAGCTCTAGCGGGCTAATGCTTCCCGACGAAGCTCTAGCGGGCTAATGCTTCCCGACGAAGCTCTAGCGGGCTAATGCTTCTCGACGAAGCTCTAGCGGGCTAATGCTTCCCGACGAAGCTCTAGCGGGCTAATGCTTCCCGACGAAGCTCTAGCGGGCTAATGCTTCCCGACGAAGCTCTAGCGGGCTAATGCTTCCCGACGAAGCTCTAGCGGGCTAATGCTTCCCGATGAAGCTCTATCGGGCTAATGCTTCCTGCTGAAGATCTATCGGGCTAATGCTACCCGACGAAGCTCTAGCGGGCTAATGCTTCCCGACGAAGCTCTAGCGGGCTAATGCTTCCCGACGAAGCTCTAGCGGGCTAATGCTTCCCGACGAAGCTGTAGCGGGCTAATGCTTCCCGACGAAGCTCTAGCGGGCTAATGCTTCCCGACGAAGCTCTAGCGGGCTAATGCTTCCCGACGAAGCTCTAGCGGGCTAATGCTTCCCGACGAAGCTCTAGCGGGCTAATGCTTCCCGACGAAGCTCTAGCGGGCTAATGCTTCCCGACGAAGCTCTAGCGGGCTAATGCTTCCCGACGAAGCTCTAGCGGGCTGATGCTTCCCGACGAAGCTCTAGCGGGCTGATGCTTCCCGACGAAGCTCTAGCGGGCTGATGCTACCCGACGAAGCTCTAGCGGGCTGATGCTTCCCGACGAAGCTCTAGCGGGCTGATGCTTCCCGACGAAGCTCTATCGGGCTGATGCTTCCCGACGAAGCTCTATCGGGCTGATGCTTCCCGACGAAGCTCTATCGGGCTGATGCTTCCCGACGAAGCTCTATCGGGCTGATGCTTCCCGACGAAGCTCTATCGGGCTGATGCTTCCCGACGAAGCTCTAGCGGGCTGATGCTTCCCGACGAAGCTCTAGCGGGCTAATGCTTCCCGACGAAGCTCTAGCGGGCTAATGCTTCCCGACGAAGCTCTAGCGGGCTAATGCTTCCCGACGAAGCTCTAGCGGGCTAATGCTTCCCGACGAAGCTCTAGCGGGCTAATGCTACCCGACGAAGCTCTAGCGGGCTAATGCTACCCGACGAAGCTCTAGCGGGCTAATGCTACCCGACGAAGCTCTAGCGGGCTAATGCTACCCGACGAAGCTCTAGCGGGCTAATGCTACCCGACGAAGCTCTAGCGGGCTAATGCTACCCGACGAAGCTCTAGCGGGCTAATGCTTCCCGACGAAGATCTATCGGGCTAATGCTACCCGACGAAGATCTATCGGGCTAATGCTGCCCGGCGAAGCTCTGGCGGCCTAATGCTGCCCGACGAAGCTCTGGCGGCCTAATGCTGCCCGACGAAGCTATATCTTCTGACTTTCTTCTCCCTAAAATTGTGCTTCCACTCAAAAACCTTCTCTTATATAACCTGCTACCAACTAATTACCATATCCCTATCACCACCAATCCACGTATTGCCCCTTTTCCATCCCACACTACCCTCTTTCTCTCCTAACTCTGATTTAATCCTTTCATGTATTCTTGCTGCCTGGCCACCCTGTCATGTAGGGTCTCCCTTTAGGACCCTTAATCCGGCCCTGTACTTTTTCATGTACCTGGCATATGTGATATTTAATAAAGCAATCTTTTTTTGTTTAGTGAACTCTTCTGCCTTTCCTTCCACACCTCTTTTTTGGGTTGGTTAGGTATATATTTTTGGTGGTTGTGTGGTGATTCCACCCCTACATTGTAGGTGGTGCTAACTTCTTCGTTATGTAAAATATGAAGTTTAAAGTAATAATCTACTTTAAGAAATATCTATACGAGAAGAGATTTGGATGTATGTTGGGAGGACATTTTAATATTTTGCCAAGAGTGTACCCAATTGCCCTTCTTGCCACGTCAGAAGACACTAGTGTGTAATACATGGGGACCTAATATTTTTTATATTTCGTGAATACTCGAGTCTATCATGTCACACAATGTCATATATGCTGTATAAAAGCAGAAGATGTAGCAAAAAGAAGAAGAAAGAAATGTGTCCTCTTCCGATGCTGTCATCTTGCGGTATTGAAGCTATTTTTCCTTGAAAGCAAAATATTTTCTATTGATAGACAACAGAAATCTATTTTTTTGGTTTAAACCGTGTCTAGCAGAGTCTGCAGCCCCAGGGGTCTCTTGTCTTTTAATACACCGATGTTCCCCTGCACGACTCTCTTGTCAGGGCGGTTTTCATAAGACAGAATAAGTAATGCGTTAATGTTAGTTTTCTGTGATTCCAAAGTTTTTCTTTCAAGAGTTCCCCGCTGTTTCCACCCTGCACCTTCACTAGAACATGTCCAGAAGGAGAGCTGGAAATGAGTCGTATAATTGTTCACTTTTAAGCTTTACTGTCACTGTTTAGTTTGGCAGAGCCTTTAGATCCTTCTGCATCTTCCAATATCTTAAATGTTTTCTTTTTTCTATTCTTGGCGTCTAACCCTTTGCTATAACACGAAATTCCTGAATTGCTATAAAACAAGTTCGTGCAGGCTTTAGACAAAGCTTTCGTTTAATATGCGCCCATTACCTACACGTGTGTCATGCTTTGGTGATGTCACTAGTCCTTGGTGAATTAATGGGCTTCACACTTGTGAATGCTGGATCAGATCTGGAAATGGCTTCCTCCATGATATCACTTAATTGCCCCCGAGAACTGATGAGCTAGTGTCCTAAAGACATTCACTTACTTCATGTTTTGACAGTTTTGGTGATGTCACAGATTCCTCCTAATTACTGTAGTTTGGCTTTAGGTTTGTTTAGCTTCATGGAAAGGTTGATGTTACAGTTTTGTAATTCTTTTAATGTTTGTTATAGAGATGTCACCATTTTTTGGCCCGATGGTTATCAGCACTTTTGGCTTCATTCAATTTCCATGTTCTTTAAAGCAAGTGACTGTCCAGTTTTGGGACATTATTCTGTTCTGGGACCAGAGGGCACAGGCGTTAGATTACCTACAGTAGTTCTTCTCTTCTGTTCATCCAATTTACTGGTTTCAGGTCCCATTTTAGGCTGTTCAAAATGGCTGACCCAATCTTTAGACTACTTAATCTCCATAGTGCATTGGTAGTATTAGGCTACTAATGCACTATACTTGCTCCCTAGTTTGCCAGTGCTGCTCACATGATTGGCGCTGGCCAATCAGAGAGCAGTACACAGTTGGCTATAGAAAATTGTAGTGATCATTTTGGATGGCCGAAAACGGAGACCAGAACTGGCAGATCAAATGGACAGCAGAGAATAACCAAGATGCGCCCCAAAATCAGAGGGTCGCTTTAAGAGGTAGGAAGATGAAGAGCGGATGGACAACTCTTGCCCATATTCACATAATCCTAGTTTCCTTCCATGCTGACCTTTGCATGAAGCCTCTCATACATTCTATTCTTTGAAAGATCTGGATTGCATAAAGACTAATCTGAACTACACGTACAATGGGAGATTTCTTCCTTACAATTCTCAAATCCCCTTCACTGACCTTACAGACACAGTATGGCATGATCCTCAGAAACCACAAGAGGTTTTTCAAGAAGTTTGGTATTAGAATTAAAAAATTCTGGATATTGCACAGACAATTTTTTCCATTTACTGAATTTTTTTTCGAACGTATTAGACCTTTGTCTTGGCAGCAAATAAGAGAAGTCGGCCTCAGTTGATGAGAAATTTACCAACATATGGCCACCATGACACCTGAGGCTTTTGTTTTTATTTCCTCCAAGCTATCATATAATGGTCATCTTTTACCGTATCATCGTGTCCCAAGACATTTGGCAGGGTAGTATATTGGTTGGCACTAAAGGTGGATATAAACATTAAATGAATGTTGGCTGAAACATGACAATTTTGGCAAGACTAGTTGACCATCTGATGTGTATGGGGAGTCTTGTTGGATTTCAAAATGCCCCATCCTTTGTTTTCATGAGAGATAAATTGCTGCCAGAGGTGTTTTTACAGCAACTTATTCCCCTCTCACCAGTAAGAACACATGCACACTCATTCGAGCTCAGCTTGCAAGTATACGGGGAGGTGGGGGATATACAGAGGGATAGCTGATAGCTGTCTAAGCCTCCATTCAGACCTTTTTATTGGCTCTGCCCAGGGATCAGGACGTTCCCTTAAAATCCTGAAAGCAGCTCCACTAGACGGGACTTAGGCTGTCTGTCCACAGGCAAGGTGACATTGCGAGATCCGTGGCGATAAATCGCATGTGGAGCTCGCATGACACGCTTCCCATAGGATAACTATGGAAAGTGCAGCCTACTGCACACGAGCGGAAAGTCATAGTGATTTTCCACTCGTGTGAGCCTATCATTAATATAGGCTCATCGAGGAGACCTTTTAGTGCTCCTCCCCTGGGGTGGAATATCGCTAGCAATATTCCTTTGCGGCCGTGGACAGGCGGTCTTAGACAGAGCCCATCTTGGCCATTATTGAAAACTGTTGAAGCTGAAACCTTGTTCCCTCACCGCAGTTGTTTTGGTCCTCAGCCTAAATGTTGAAATGTAGACCAATAGATTTCCTTTTTGGCAGGTTTTTGTTCACTTCCAGCATTTTGTGGTGGATTGTGCAATTTTTTACTTGCACAAAATGCCAGAAATGAATCTAAACCTGCCGAAATGGAGACCAGTGTTCTCTGTATCAGCAATTTTTAATAATGGTCAAAATATGTTCTATCCAGGTCCTGTCCTTCAACTGTGTTTTTTGAGATTTTTAAATGGACACCCAGACTGGACCCCCGAACGGAGTGAATAATATGGTCTGAATAGGGCCTTAATTGAAGGGCTATCGAGGCCCAGGGTTTAATTCTTGATCTAGGTGAAATCTACATGTTTTCTCCAGATAAATCTCTTCAAGCCCGAATCATTCTACTGGGTCAACTGATGTTCCGCAACGTGTGCCCGAGTCCCAGGTCCACAACACGTGTGCCCGAGTCCCAGGTCCACAACACGTGTGCCCGAGTCCCAGGTCCACAACACGTGTGCCCGAGTCCCAGGTCCACAACACGTGTGCCCGAGTCCCAGGTCCACAACACGTGTGCCCGAGTCCCAGGTCCACAACACGTGTGCCCGAGTCCCAGGTCCACAACACGTGTGCCCGAGTCCCAGGTCCACAACACGTGTGCCCGAGTCCCAGGTCCACAACACGTGTGCCCGAGTCCCAGGTCCACAACACGTGTGCCCGAGTCCCAGGTCCACAACACGTGTGCCCGAGTCCCAGGTCCACAACACGTGTGCCCGAGTCCCAGGTCCACAACACGTGTGCCCGAGTCCCAGGTCCACAACACGTGTGCCCGAGTCCCAGGTCCACAACACGTGTGCCCGAGTCCCAGGTCCACAACACGCGTGCCCGAGTCCCAGGTCCACAACACGCGTGCCCGAGTCCCAGGTCCACAACACGCGTGCCCGAGTCCCAGGTCCACAACACGCGTGCCCGAGTCCCAGGTCCACAACACGCGTGCCCGAGTCCCAGGTCCACAACACGCGTGCCCGAGTCCCAGGTCCACAACACGCGTGCCCGAGTCCCAGGTCCACAACACGCGTGCCCGAGTCCCAGGTCCACAACACGCGTGCCCGAGTCCCAGGTCCACAACACGCGTGCCCGAGTCCCAGGTCCACAACACGCCTGCCCGAGTCCCAGGTCCACAACACGCCTGCCCGAGTCCCAGGTCCACAACACGCCTGCCCGAGTCCCAGGTCCACAACACGCCTGCCCGAGTCCCAGGTCCACAACACGCCTGCCCGAGTCCCAGGTCCACAACACGTCTGCCCTGACTATGTATAAATGAGGTCTCCTTAAGTAAACATGCTTTAGACTTGTGTGAAAGTATGAACATGTTATACTGCACAAAATAGATTATGAAACCAGCAATACCTTAAGTATCATGTATCCATTTCTCACTCTGGAATGCAATTCATTTTGAATGTATGAAATTATTTTAACCACCAAATAGGACAGGAACGTGTGAATTTTTTTTCTCGCACTCTCTAATGGGTTTTTGTGCTAAAAATAGTTTGTTCTCAAGCCCCCTCGGATAAAATATCATTAACATAAGTAGCTGATATGCTTGAATCCAGAGGTTAGGAAGGAATACCATGCATAATGATTTTTTTTTTTTGTGCTGCACAAATGAAGTCGTTCCTTGTAACCAAGTGATTGCCAAGTAATCTGATCTATCTTCCTAGCAGCTGGTGGTTTTTCAGAAGTGCGGTTATCGGTTCGGGCACCGTAGGAATGTCCCTATTTTCGTACATTTTAATTTAATTTTTTTTTTTACATTTTGCTTCTGTGTTCGGCTCAACGGAGTGAGCAAGATTTGTTGGTTTTATCAGCTAGATCAGTTTTTGTTCTTTTGTGTGTTTTTTTTTCCTTTATGCATAAGTGCCCATCCTGTGTGAACCCCCTTTTTTGTACTTTTGTGCTTACTTAGAACTTTCTAGTGTTTTTCATATCCTGGGAATTACAGACGTAGGGGTTTATGCAATTGTGTAATTCTTTTCTTTCTTTTTTTTCTTTTTTGCGTTCACTGCCCGGTTCAATGTGGCACTCGTGCTCAGATCCCTGTAAAAAGTGTTAATCATGCAGATCTTTTTTTGTTTCTTTCTACAAATGTGTTGTTTGCTTCTGTGCTGAAACGTTAAGGGTTTTTTCGAATGGTTCGGCAATTTTTTTTATTTTTGGATATGTCCCTAAACCTCAGCACACCCAATGACTACCCTTAGGGTACATGGGGGACGTGTTTTCTGTCATATTTTCGGATGGAAATGGCACTCACTGGGTGTATGCATATGGGCTTTTTTTCACTCTGATTGTCTGAGAAAAACAAAAATTGCAGCACGTCCTAAAAACAAAAATTGTACCACGTTCAGTTCTTCTCTGATTTAGCACGACATTGTGTTGTATTCAGCACATGGACGGGATGTCCGAGTGCTGACTGATGCGAGTTGCGCCCGAGAATTTTTTGGAATGTTTTTTTTTTTTTTTTTTTTTTTAAATCGCCCATGTGTACGTACTCTGAAATAGTCAAGTATTTCACACCTCTTTATCTAAGTGAGTAAAATAGAAGTTCCTATAATTTATTATTTTCTAATAGGGTTTTATAACCTTATATGAAGCCCCTACGGAACTCAAAAATCCCAGACTTACAAAATAATGAAAAGTGTTTTTGTAGTGTAATCTTCCGTCTTTTTCGTCTTGATTATCCCGTGATTTTCTTCCACTTATATGCCAATTGCTTGTTAGATCAGAAGATCATAGACTCTGTATTAACCACTGGTGCCGTTACCTACCGTATATATTACTGATTCACACGGTCCACCCTGAGCCCCATCTGAAGAAGACTTGTAGATTAAAGCAGTCATTTGGTAATTACCTAAATTAGTGAATTTATATGTTTCTCAACCAATCAATCCTTGGAATGCCTCGCTCTTCTGAATGTAAAATAGTCCCTCTTATCTGCCGGCTCTCATGGATACCGATATAATGGTGGAAAATCACATTATTTTTTCACATAATAGAAAAAGAAAGTTTTCAAAAAGGTTGTAAATCATCCCTCCATCCAAGAAACGGCACCAATTTTGTGTAATGCGATATTGCGTTTAAGCTCCATTTAAAGGGACTGGATCGCCTATCATTTTTTTAAACTAAATATAAATGATAGGGAATTTTTTTCTTTTTTTTTATGTTCATATTTTATGGTTGTAGGTATTCTTTTGTTTGTCTATGACTATGGGCCATGTTGTTTAAGCTGCAGTTCACACGGAATGGATTTGCCACGGAAATTTTGTGCAGAATTTCTGTGCGGCAAATTCGCCGGCAGCTCCTAATCCCGGGATTAGTCAGCCATGTGGGTGAGATTTTGCAAAAATCTCGTCCTCACGGGGCCACCAATCCGTCGAGGCAAAGCTGGTCGGAACCGGCAATGCAGTGCGGAATAGACAGCCGTGGCATGCCGATTCTTTTTTTGCTCCAAAACCCGCAGTAAAATGCCACGGGTTTTGAAGATGTGGCTCTCCTTCTGAAATTTTGCGGCTTTTCGGTGCTGCCAAGCCGCAAGATTTTCGCGGGATTTCCATCTCGTGGGAACCCAGCCTTAGAGAGCTTCTTTACAGCAGAGCTCATGGGCCATTCACACAATAGACCATATCTAACCTATTGACTGCTATGGGAGAGGGTTGTAGGCATACTCTGTGATCTGTGCAGGGAGGGGGAGGAGGTGAGCTGTAAAATCACTTAATGTAAGTGGTAGATTCCATTTTATCTATATACCGGTGTCCCCTTTAACTGTAATCCTGCCTGTGCTGAGAATGAGATGACTGCTGAGAAGTTTTCTCTACAGAATAGAAAGTGTCAGACTATTATGAGGCCTGGGGGGTCAGTGTGCGTACTGCAGGATTTTAGGATATATTTAAATCTAGATTTAAGTAAAAAAATGTAAAAAAAAATCACCAAAAATTCTTAAATATGTCCAATATGAAAATTAAATTATACCATAGATCTATTCTGCTAACACTTTCCCTTTATGTGAAGGGGTAAGGGTGGTACTGTTTCTCTAAAAGAAAACATCCTAACGTAGACAGTAAAATTGGCGCTATTTCAAAAAAAAAAAAAAACAGACACAAATTTTGTCAAGATATTTGCAATAAAAGATGAATTTATTAAGTTACTAAAACCAGAACTACATGTTTCAACTCTGGAGGGGAGTCTTCATCAGGCATCGTCTGTCTTCCTGGTGCCTGAGGAAGACTCCATTCCAGAGTTGAAACGTGTAGCTCTACTTTGTTTTTAGAATTTAATGAATTAATCTGCTACTGCGAATATCTTGACAAAAAGTAGCCTGTGGTAGCCATTTTTACTTTCTCCGTTCAGATCTTGAACTCTGCTTAGAATATTGGGAAGGACTCTTCCGGTTCTCTTAGGTTTTGGTCCTGCCTTTCTCATATATTGAAGGCAATTCTACAAACCCGTGTGCTCATTTATAATACAGCTGAGTGCAACAGCCATTTATGTAATCTTCATTACCTATAATGACTCTTCCTGTACAACAACAGATAGCGCCCCCCCCCCCCCCCCCCCCCGTGGCTTTCCTTCCTCTTGTGTTCTCTTCCTGAGATTCTTTTGAAAGAAAACATGAAAAAGTGAGAAGTTTTCAAAAAGTTAGGCACCATTGGTCATGCAGCCAGCTACATTTTTGAATGCAGATTTGGACGTGAATGGAGTTCTATGCAATGCCCCGGTGTAAGAGCCACATCGGGACCACAGAGGCCATGCCACCGGCAGTGTTAGGACCACATCTGGTCATGCAGCCTGGACTCTAGAAGAATGTTGGCTGCAGCTCTAGATGTGACCGGTATGTGAGAAACAATGTACTGCAGTTCTAGATGACAACATTAAATGGCTTTAAAGCTTTCACAATCTCCAACTTGTATATTCGTGATCCGAAGCATAGTTTGCATTCTTGCATTCTGGGATCTGCCCTTTTTGCGTTTACCATAATTACCGTGTTCTGCTTTCTTTGAATTATGTTTTTGTATTGAACCAAAACATTTTCTTGCACTATGGCTCCGAGCCGACATCTTGCCACATTAGCGCACAGCATTGTGGGTAAAGCAATGCATTCTCCTACGTGTCTAAATAAAAGCTATTGATTTTTTGCTCTGAGAGTACTGGATTTTGATTAGGTACAAATGAGAATATGAACCATCCACTTACTAATAAGAGGTTGTTGTGTGACGCCGGCCGATGTTTCTTGCTGATTTATTTGGATACTTTAAGCTTCATTATTTAGGCACTAGAAATGTTGTTTTAAATAAGTGACCGTGTTATGGCAAGAACCCACCTGGCCTAATGCGCCGCTGTCCGATCGCCTTCCCCACGCCGTTTGTACGTGACTCTCTGTATAGAAAAGGTAATCGAGCCGGTTTGGTTCAGGGCAGTCAGAAAACGGCGGGTCACGTTTCTGCCGGGGAAAAACAATGAAATAAGTCGTTATTGAAATGTCTAGGGGGGAATACTTAATTATTAGAGGCGAGGGAAATGGCAGGCGGCTCCTTCCACATGTGCATGTCAATATGTCACCAGCCGGGCCCGCACCTTTTGATTAAAGGTGATGATATAGCGTTAAAGCCAGATTACGAGAGCATCTTAACTCGTATTGATTCTGTCAGGCTCGCTTCTATTTAGACAATATAAAAATAGACACTTACAAGTGCTATATAAGTTGTCAGCGCACATCTTTATGGCAGGATAGCTTCGCGGAAAAGCCAAACATGGAGCACGTCCATCAATCAGAGAAATAAAGACACAATCTGGGGCTTTAACGCTACTTTTTTTTTTTTTTCTTTTTTTAACCGCCTCATTGGAACTTTTATGTTGTTGTACATTGTTCCTTGCACCGAGATCGTACATCAAGAGCGAGTTCTATGGCTGCTCCTCTCGTATTTGTGTGGTGACGTCATTTTTGATAGGATTGCTGTCTTAAAGGGGTATCCCACCTAGCTTGAACAAGTCCACATTCATGCTGCCCAGAAGCCCTTCTATGGAAAACCACATCCGAACCCAGCGTTGACCAAGTAGGTAGTGGGCTTGCTCTCCTGAGATGCCGGCTACCACAATTGGGTGAAAGAATGGGGCGTAGAAACACACAAGCATCAGCCTCCTCCACTCGATAATGCAGGTGGTCAGTTCCTCTGGCAACAAGCTGCAAACAAGAGGACAGAGAAATTAATATCTGGAGAACGGGAAATAAACATCTTATGGGTGGTGCATTGTGCAGCCATGTACAGTAGAACGCATTGCAATAGGATTCCCGAAAGATGACAATTCCCATTTAAATCCTCTATTACTCCCTTGATTGGTATTGTAACTTTTTTGCCCCTAATACCTCTTCTTAATATATTTTCTTTTCTTTTAACAAGATCCTTTTTGTCTTTTAGAAGCCTATAGATAGGTGGCGCTGTGGAGGCTTTTTTTTTCTCTCTCTCATTTGTATACCTTTTTCCCAGGGAGCACTGCATGCTCTATAAGGCTCACAATGCCTCTGTAATGCTTTCCTTAAAGGGGTTGTCCCGCGCCGAAACGGGTTTTTTTTTTTTTCAACCCCCCCCCCGTTCGGCGCGAGACAACCCCGATGCAGGGAAGTAAAGGAAGTTTACCGGAGCGCTTACCTTAATCCCCGCGCTCCGGTGACTTCAATACTTACCGCTGAAGATGGCCGCCGGGATCCTCTGTCTTCGTGGACCGCAGCTCTTCTGTGCGGTCCACTGCCGATTCCAGCCTCCTGATTGGCTGGAATCGGCACGTGACGGGGCGGAGCTACACGGAGCCGCTCTCTGGCACGAGCGGCTCCATAGAAGATTACAGAAGACCCGGACTGCGCAAGCGCGGCTAATTTGGCCATCGGAGGCCGAAAATTAGTCGGGCTCCATGGGAACGAGGACGCCAGCAACGGAGCAGGTAAGTATAAAACTTTTTATAACTTCTGTATGGCTCATAATTAATGCACAATGTATATTACAAAGTGCATTATTATGGCCATACAGAAGTGTATAGACCCACTTGCTGCCTCGGGACAACCCCTTTAAGGCAAAAGATTGCCCACCCCCCTCCGACCCATGTAGGTGGACGTTCATCCAGCCAACAAGAACCCTACTTTGTAGTGATGAAGGGCAAGAACCCTAAAATGGCCCTCTGTATATGGGGCCGTTTTAGCATTCTTATGTACAGGGCCCCTAGCGAACATTAAGTGGGTCCTCTCATGGCAACCCAGTGTCTTGCTTTAGTGCTTCCCTATTTCTCCCTGGTGGTTTGGGTGCTGGGAAGGGTTGATAGAGGGTTATCACCGGGTCAGGGGTTGAGCATGCTTACAAAGATCAGTGGCGGATTAGTAATGGGAGTTTGACGTTTTCTTGGCGGACTGTTTTTGTGGAGTGGTTTGCCATTGCCTTCCCCTATCATCTTTACTCCCCACCAAGCTGGGTACTCATATTACTGGCCTCGGAAGGATGAAAGGCTGAGTCAACCTTGAGCCGGCTACCTGAACCAATTTGCCTGTGGTGGAAATTAGATTTGTGGGTTGGTTGTAGGTGACGTCCATAGCTCATCTGACGTGGACGTGAAGTGCCCCGCCCTCTCTCCGTTCCTCACAGCTTTTTTTTAGTGTGTGTGTATCAAATTGCAAGGCCTATAAAAAGGTTGATTGTAGGTTAACAAGTGGTCAAGTAAAGAACCCCCCCAAAATGTTCCATTAAACTATACTTCACAAATACAAGGTTTAGGTCCAGTCCCCTCCTGGGTGTATTTGCACACAGAGTCCCTATTTCATAAGGAATATGTATTGTGTTCACTATTATGTCCACTAAATCAGTATTTTCCAACTCTATATATACGCTAGTTCTGGATTTGAGGATAAACCATGGAACTATGTGAAGATCCTAAAAGCATAACCTTTTGAATGGCTCTTGAGAACTAGAGTTGCAAAATGCTGCACTGAATGAAGATGACGCTGTTGAATTTCTAAGAGGGTTCCCCTAGGGGGTGCATAGGCCGAGCTATAATGGGTGTAGTGGGTGCAGTCACACCTGGGCTCTAGAACTTTAGGGGGCCTAGAACATCTCTCCCCCCCCCCCCCCCCCAGTGCTATAAATGAAGCTTTATAATGGGGGGGGGTTACAGATTTTGCTCATCGGAGTGATCATCTATTTTCTGGCCTTCTGATTGGTGCTTTTTAAGCCGGTTCAGGGAGTACAATTGTTCAGTCTGTTTTCTGCATCTTCCAGATGCTCTGATTTACGAGGGCCTTTCCCAGTACCCATTTCCGTGACGCCATCCGTCATGCCCTTTGGGCAAATGTTAAGTGTGAAGTTATGTCACCTTGTTCCCTTGCTTTATTAGTTGTATCTGGACATGAGCTGCCATCTTTGCCACCCACCATAATCCAATATCCGTAAAGTTGGAGGAATCTGTTCCTTTAACTATATAAATGCTTCCTTCTTAAATGACTTAGTGGTCTGGGCAATTAAGGTTTAATTACTGGACATCTGTAACCAGCCGTTAACTGCGCACAATGCAGCATGTAAGGCGTAAATGAACACGGCGATTGGTCGCGTTTTGGATAATGTGTCCGGTCCCGTACTTATATATTAATTAACTTCCATATTGCTAATGTTTCCCCTGTGTGTAATTGCTTAGCCAATCCATAACTACATATATCCAGCGGTATGTTCCTTCCTCGTCCTCTTCGCACGTGGCGTCTGGCTGATTGTCTTTGACCCCGGATCATGATCGTTCTTGGAATATGATGATTGCTTCCTTTGTCCATCCCAGTTATTTTATAGCTTATATTCCTGGACGGAGCAACTAGTTGTTGCAGAGCTGAATCTGTTAACCCCTAAGGTCTCTACGCTAATGAGGTAGACTAAAATCAGAACGGGTTGAAACGTTCATGCCGCCAGTCTAGACTCTGCCTCTGATGATAATCATATAGTTCTTCTTAAAGGCTATGAACAGCTTCGTCCTTCTGCAGCTTCTGCATATCACTGTATATGGAAACTTTAGACTGAGTCTCAGTAGGAGTTCCATCAGTGAGACTGGGCTGATAGCTTAGGGTGCTTTTACGAAAAGTTTCAGCAATAGTCGTCCTGTGTAAAAGCAGGACCTAAAAAGGTAGGTGCCCTCCACACGGGCGGAAATTCTGCGGAGGGATTTCCCGCAGAATTTCCGCCCGTGCCCGCCTGCATGGGATTGCATTACATTCTGTCCGGGTCTCGCAGAGGCCCGCACAGAAATGTCACTCCCGGTGCGCCGGCTCGGCTGTGCACATGCGCCGGCTGGGCGGCAGCCGGAACATCACAGAGCTGGAGACTCGGGAGAGGTGAGCGCCGCACTATGTTAACGTTTTTTCTGCATATTTTTTCATCGCTCATTCAGTCCATCGTTGGTCTGTCAGGGGGGTCTGGAAATGCCTGAGGATGGTCTGTGAATGACTGGCAAATAACGAACCATGATTTTTATACCTGCATAAAATGAGCAATGAATGATAAGCGGACGACTTAACATTCATTGTTCATTCACTAGCAGTGTTTACACTGAACAATTTTCATTCATTTTTGTACAATCCAACAACTATTTAGCAAAAATCATTTTATGTAAAAGGGCACTTGGACTGCACTTTCTGTATACAGTGGTGTGCAGAAGCTGCAGAAGACAAACGCTGCAACACTTTTAATTAAACCGGGAGACCGGTATGCTGAGTGTCATTATGACATGGACCCTGTGTTATCTACATACTGCTCTATGTCATGTTAATTGGATGACTGCTCTGAAGCTTTCTCTATAGAACAGACTGAGTCAGTGTGAAAAATGCAGGATTTTTGGATTATGTTTTGAGTATAGGTTGTGCTTGAAAAGTAAAAAAAAAAATGTGTAACTTAAAAATGTGACTTATTCACATTTCATAAATCAAGAATTTATACAAAAAAGTGTGACTTCTACCGTATAATAGGCCATTTCCTGATTTCCTTTTCAAAACTGTTTTCCGAAACTTCATTTTAGCGTAAATATACTAATTTAAAAATCAACTATAAATAAACTTTTTTTTTTTTTTAAGCTTTGTGCTCCTAATGAAACTAAAAAAGCAGGAAAAAAGTTCTTAAATAGCCCTATACGTTACTAGAAGAAAAAAAAAAGTTACAAAAATAATTTTGGTAGCCGGAAAAACTAAAATAAAGCAATAAAACCACCACATGGGTAACATGCCTAAAAAGTGTTGGGTCCTTAAGGGGTTAAAGATGTTTTCCACATCAGGATAACCTTTGTTCATATGCCCTATTATGAACACCATAGAGGGGGGGGGGGGGCTCCCTACTCAACACCCTCCCTCTATGAAGCAAAGAAAATTGCAGATTTGATACATGAAAAGTTTGCTCCGCCCCTACATGCGACGGTTGGCCGTCTATTTGAATGGCTGACCTGGACAGCCGGCGATCAGCTGCACTGTATAAGACCTCCCCTTTAGAGGACTAGTGCCGTCGTGTAGCCTGCAGTCCTATGTAAGGCATACATCCGCTCTTCTCTATCTTGGTCTAGGCACGTCCTGGAGAGCAGCGCCATCCGTAGCAGCGCCGCATCTGTCCTCCGTCCTCATTTACATTGTAATGTCCATGTAAAAACCGATGTAGCAGTGGTAATGCCCCCCGCCGGTTTTGTCACAATGCTTTTGATCAAACAAAATGTATATGAGTATTGTGCGGCGGCGGCGACTGCATGTGATTATAAAATGGCCTTTTATGATGGTGAATTGGAATAATGAGTTAAGTCACATAACAGTGGAGACCATTTAGGATTTCAAAAACACAGCAGGGGGCTTTTAAAAAAGACATAATTAAAATCAACGGAAGATGCAAAAGACTGTTATGGAGCTTAAGTCCCCGGCTTCCATGATGATTTAAACGTCTCCAGGGCCCTTTTCTCCTGAACGCGGCCTCCTAGATTTATTAGAATATTTCTCATTTTACAGTTTATTTACATTAATACCTCGTCCTCTTTTTACCTTTCTCTCATACAAGCGAAAGTCTTGTGATATATGAAAGCAATTTAGAGCGACCGGGCAGCGGACCCAAGTATCGGGGAATCGAACCCGTTCAGCATCGGCACAACTTTTTACATTTTTTTTTTTTTTTTTTTAAATTTAACTGTTTGTTTTCATTTTTTTTATTTGTTTGTTTTTAGCACTCGTGTTACCGGACAGATACCACCGGGGTTCACTAGGAACACACATAAAGTGACCGGTAGAACCCGCCTCCACATTTCTGTAGGATGTCACTTGTATCGTGCCCAGCGCAGACTGGCAGAATCAACCAGTTCCGAGGGATGTCCTAACACAGAATGTGGTTTGGTTTAACTCTGGAATACCAGCAATCATGTGGTCGGCACAGAGTGTGAATTGTAGAAGTGAACCTGCAATATAAGCCCTTACTGGGCACTGATTCGCCTCCTGCTCCCATGTTGGTGCCCAGTTAGACAGACTTGCTGTTCAGGGCTCTAGGAAAGCTGACGGCCACGGTGGGCACCTGTCTAAGCAAAAAGTTACCTGTAAAATTCCGCGAGTCACACATTTTGTTAAAGGGAATTTGACATCAGAAAATGACCTTTTCTGTAAATCGAGTCTTTATGTTCAAACATATATTTTAAGGATTTTTCTTGATTTTTTTTCTTTCCTTTTTAATGTTACGATCTGTTTATATAAAAATATACATACATTACATATAATATGTATAACTAATATCCTGAAATCCTGCAGTTCTCACTCCGACCACTAAGCCTAATAACAGTCTGTCACTTCCTGTCCTGTAGAGAAGCTTCTCAGCCGCCATCTGATCATCATCGCAGGCAGGATTACGTTGATCTGTACGGGCTCGCTCAACAAGCGTATCTTTTGCGCAGTCGTAAAGCCCCATTACTTTACATTCGGCCATTCAGAATGGAGTTTTTCAGAAGTGAAAAATAATGATAGCATACCCTATTCCACACCAAAATAGCCCATTGAAGTCAATGGGAGGGAGTGCGTAGACATGATACACGCATGTCCACTGTGTATTAATAGGGAATCAATGGAGCCTTACACATATAAATGCACCGTGATCACTGCATATTTAGGTGCGGGGAAAAAACACAATATACAGAGTTCGGTAGCGTAAATATGTAGCATATTTACACAACCAAATACGCATACACCCGTGTGAGCCCTAACCTGTGTATATAGAGAACGCAGGATCCACCACTCACAACAGCTGATGTCACAGAGCATGCCCACAACACTCTCTCATAGAATTCAATGAGTCCCCTCCTGCCGTTGTATCTATGGCCCATGAGGCTGCTGTAAAGTATGTATCTAAATGCTGTTGGCAGCTCAGGCAAGACGGTCGCCTCCATAGTCATGTACAGACAATATAATAAAAAATCTATAGTCGGGGAATGAAAAAAAAATGAAAAAATGGAAAATATTCCAAAAATATAGGTGATGATTTCCCTTTCCCATTTAGATGGCCGTAATGTGCCTGAGCATCCCGGGCGCAGCTGGCATCGGGCAGCCCATGGGCACAGGTCTGTGCGGGGGCAGTGCACATTGCATGTGTCTGTGTGTGAATAGCCTCCTAGGCTATAATGGGTAATGGGGTCCGTGTGCTCTTCATGAAATATCCGGACATAATACAGTATAACCAGTGGTGTAGTTGCGTGTAGGAGTGCCGAGGCGTGTGTTCCTGTCCTTCTTGCGGTCGCGGCTCATGTGCAGCCTCACATTTAGTTGTTGGACATGGTAGGTTTGCTCCACGATGTGACTTGGGCTCCTGTATCTCCTCATCTCTCGTATACGATGTTTAGTGCTCTGCGTTGGCCTGAATCGCGTTGGGTTTAGATCTACCCAGGAGTAAATGTCCCTGGAAAGTTCACATGTTGACAGCTAAAACTTCAGCGTCTCCTGAGCTATGATATTCAGTCTCGTTGTATTCACCAGCTCGGTAACTGGGGGCTGTTTTGGTCAGGAGACTCAAGGGTCCCAATGCATCATCTGTAACAGAGACCCCTTAACTGCCATTTGTTATTAACGTTCTGTGAAGTGGTGGAGGGCCTATGGGGCCGGCTCTTACCTTTTGCACCTTTTTATTTTGAAGCTCCGGGTTTTAGTTTTTTTTTTTGTTTGCAAAATGTCCTATTGTAGATTAAATTGGGCTAGAATGACGCGTTTCGAGGCATTCGGTGGAGGTTTATTTTGAGCCTGTAAAGAATGACCAGTAACTAATTACAGGCCGGTGTCAGAACAGTTATTAGAGCGTCTGCAATTAAAGAGTGCAAACTAGTCAAGATGAATTCATGCCCTCCAGCCCGACCCCCTTAAATGCTGCGCTCTGCTTTTAACTCCTTTCTCTATCATCTATCCTTATAGCCACATGGGAGAAAACAGCCCTTTCATTTATTTAACAGCAAGACAAATGATGAGGGTCTTGTGTCTGGCCAACGGTCAGCGAGGGGGTTCATGTGCCGGTACTCCTCCCCAAATGGTATACATAGGAAATATCTGGTAGTGCGGTGCTTTACTTTATAGCTAGGGTTGACACCAAAAAATACCAGCCAAGATAATAGGCCGTGATTTTGGGGGGTGGCTTATCACAACTTATGTTTTTACAAACTTTATTCCAGTGGCCCCAATAGTGCTCCCTCTTAGTGGCTCCAGTAATAATATGGTTCCCTCCCAGTCACCCCAGTAATAATGGGGTTCCCTCTCAGTGGCCCCAGTAGCAATGGGGTTCCCTTTCAATAGTAGCATTAGCACTCACAGTGGCCCCCAATAATAATGTCCCCTCTTTGCGCCCTCCCTACCCGACCCTTTGCCTGATAGCAATCCTATCATCAAGCACTGTAACTCTAAAGCTCTGGTCGGGACGCCACTGCAGCGCTCCGAGACGATCTTCACTCCTCCTTCCCTTGCTGTTTGCACTGCGTACAATAGCAGGAACGCAGACACTGGGAGGAGCGAGGATCTTCTCTGAGCTTTGGAGTGGTGTCCAGGTTGGCGTTTCAGCATGAGCTACAGCTCTTGATGCCACGGCTGCTGCCGGCCGGAGGAGCTCACACCTGGTAATAAATGCCAGCACTGGCCTATAGAATAAACTACCCGCCGGGCTGGTGGTGTACTGGCATTTGGCAACCCTACTTGTAGCTCATTCTGGGAGCGTTGGGCAACAATGTAGTTACCCTACTGAGTCGTCGGAGCGGTCGTAGGCCTCTGTCACACAGGATGGAATACAGGACACTGCAGAAAGGTTTGTCGTCAAAATTCGCAGGTCTAAATGTCAATTTTGATGTGAAATTGTTGGCAGAATGCTGCAATATTCAACTCTGCACCAAAATCCACGTGTTTGACACCGATTGTGGCGCAGATTTTTCCACGTGGCAGAATATACCGCATCATCCTGTGGAATATTCCGTCCCGTATGAAAGAGCCCTAAGAGTTCCGAGGACAAACGCCTGGCTGTGGGTGATGCGCTTCCTTCTCTTGGATTTTGGTATTATGAAGTTGATTACTTGTTCAGAACCCCAAGAAAGTTGGGTGACTCCCCCAAGGGGGCGGACATCGCAGTCATAGCTGTTGGTCCTCGGCTTTCATAGAAAGGGACACAACTGGGGGGGGGGGGGGGGGGGGGCTTTACACCCTAGGAAACGACTAAATACATTTTTTGAGAGAAGAGGATAGGTCCGTGTCCCAATAGCTATACTGATGTAGTAGAGCTGGGTTTGTCATTTGCATAATCTTTATATCCTGACAAGTTTCATGTTTTTTGTTTTTTTTTGTTTGTTTTTTAATTTTAGAGCTGAAGGTAAACTTACTGCATTTTTAGGGAATGTATCCCCTATATTTTTTATTAAGGAAATCCACATAGTGAAATATCTTCCATTTTTCTGATGTTTTTAATTTTGGATTGTGTCTTTTATTTTTTTTTTTTGTTCCTTCATCTGAAGATTACTACCCGGGGGTGCGGGGGGGCTATTTTGCCTGAGCTGCAGTTAACAATATTTTTAGACATGCCTTCATGGGTCACCAACACAGTGGACAGAAGTGGAGTCATTGACTACTATGGGAGAGTGTTGTAGGCATGCTCTTTGACTGTGCAGGGAGGGGGATGAGGTGAGCTGTGACCATCAACTATTGTAAATGGTGAACCCCCGTGTTTTTAATGTATGAGGCATATTTTAAAGTAAGGTACGCTTTGAAATTGGAGAACTATACAAGATAAATATTATTATGACCAAATATATCTACATATTGACTTTATTTTTCCCTATAGTCACCGTTAACTGGCACACTTGCCTCATGTATGTAGGTGGCACTTCATCTGTTGTGAATGGTGGCCCCTGTATTATCTCTGTCTAGGTGTCCCCTTTCAGTGTAATCCTGCCTGTGATGATGATCCGATAAGGGCTGGGAAGTTTTCCCTACAGAACAGGGAGTGTTAGACTATTATTAGGCCTAGTGGTCGCTGTGAGAACTGCAGGATTTCAAGAGTTTTATTAAATCTAGATCGTGATATCAAAATAAAAAACACCCTAAATTCTTCCAGAATTCGTCTAACCTGAACTTGATTTAAACAATAGGTTGTTTTCTGATGACACATTCCGGGTTCGGCCGGGCTCACACGAGCGTACGATTACCGCATGTTACGTGGTAATTCGCAGGCATACATTGCTGCGCTGTTTCGCTGACATTTGCGTGTATGCTTTGCTTAATACACCACTGCAAAAAAAGAGCGCAGCATGTTCTATTTTATCGCATTTTACACGCGACATAGACCATTGCCCTCTATGGGCGCGTAATCGGCGACACCCATATGCAGTTACATTATTATATATGAGCTGCTGCAGAGTGACAGCACGGGGGATTAAAAAAAAACCAGGAAGACTGTATGACCGCGTGCGTGAGATACGCAGTACAATATCGCTGCTATACGTGGTGAAAGGCCATCTCCACAGCGGTAAAACCCTGAGTGACTCTCTTTTAGGGCTTTACGCATATGGTGGAGTGAGCCGGCCTTAGGCAATGAGCTCTATGCCGTGGATTACGCAATTCCGACCCGCTAATGTAAGCAAAACTCCACAATTCAATGCATTTGATTGCACCGTGTATTACCGCGGATCAAACACTCGCGGAATCCGCAATTCAAATCTGACTTCCTTTAACATATTTTAAACCTGCAGCCTCGAAGGTTTCCGTGACAAACACAGCTCCACTACACCGCTGGTGGAGAATTACAGTTGAGCCTATATGTGATAACATCTGGTCCATGTATTAAGCCGGTTGTAGACCCAAGAACTTCAGCTCTGCTACATCCGCAGCTCGCATTCAGATTTTTTTTGCAGTCTGCCAGCAGTCAACCTTTTGGCTTGCGATGGGTTAATGCGTGTAGAGCTGCTGGTTCAGCGCCAAGCGGCAAGTTAATATGCCTTGCAAATCATCCTTCACTATCAAGCAGCCTTAGGCCTGTGCAAGACATTATTGCATCAGCCCCCGGTGCCCGGGCATTGAGTTCCTTACCCCCGTCGGTGGCACAACCAGACGCCCCATCCAGTCTAGTAGAGATCGGAGCCCCTGTGCCCGTACCATGGCATAAATAAAGCTTTTCAGTGTGTGCATCAGAGCCGTGAAGCATGAATACCCCGGTGGACTGGGAATTAAATGCCAAGTGAGGGTCAGATGCAACAAAGACTCGGCAAATGTATACATATTAGGTAAGGAACGCTGCCTGATGCAGAAGGAATTGGAGAAGCACCTTGCTTGGTCTAGATGGAGCATAAAGACGCCTTTTGTTTGCCTGAACTGTCGGCGCTGACCCATGCACAATATGCCATTATTGGATGACTTAGGACAGTGCGTTATTACAGTACGGGGGGGACGCTCGCCAGCCCAGCGGCTTTATCCCTGGACCGTCTCCATACCAGGGATTCTCTTTCAGAGTTAATTAGACCATCGCCCTTCTGGATCCGCTGCGTCCCGTAAATATATTCATGAGTTTGACATGGCGAGGTGGAAGGTGCGCGGCGGGCGAACATTACTCCTGTAATAGCTGGTCCTGGGTCCAGAGGTAAATGCCCCCGATCTCTAGTTAACCAGCTGTCCTTGCCAGCAGCGCCAACAATAACAGGCGGCCGCCTTCAGCTTTCACACCTAGGGAACCTGCGAGAACTAAACCTGAAGTGCAAAGCCTATAAAATGCGGCCGTGGAAGAGGAGCTGCTGGCAGCGGTCACACCGGACCTGGGAAAAAGTTTTTGGGAGGATCAGGAGTTCATCAGTCTTTTTTTTTTTTCCGCTGGTCAGATTGGCTGATAACAGGGAGCAATTGATTGCATGCTATACATTAGGTATTTCACCCATAGAGATCTAAGCCATGTCGCTGACATTGAATCTTGTCCATGTGGTGCGGTACAAAATCCGCAGGAAATCTGCAACGGGATCGGCGTGCGGTGTGGATTTTAACCCCTTAACGCCACAAGGCGTGCATTCACGCTCCTGGTTGGGTGGAGTTTATATGGAGCGGGATTGCAAGGCGATCCGCTTCATGCAAGGTAGAGGCGCCAGCTGTCTGTGATGGCGGACATCAGCCTGCAACAGCCGCCATCAACACCAACGCTGATCACAGCTGTTAACCCTCTAAATTCCACTCTCAATTCTGATAGTGGCATTTTAAATGCCCCGATTGTTGTTTGGGGGGGCCGTTAGGCTGACATGGCAGCTGGGGGCCTTCTGAAGACCCCCTGGCTGCTATGAATAAGGCGTGCCTGTGGTAGCACCTACCTGCCTGCAACAGCCTGTAGCACACTTTCATAGACTGCCTGTCAGGATGGGGTATAATACTGGGGGATTACATTCGAATATTGTATGAGCGATCAAACAATCACAGCGTACAAATCACGTACGGGGACTTGGGGAAAAAAAATCCCAAAAAACTGTAAAAATAAGTAAAAAGAATATTTTTTTAATTATTGGAAAAATGAAGGGCGTAAAAAAGTTAAAACAAAAAACTTTCCCCATATTAATAATAATTCAAATAAAAGCCTATTTAGCATCGCCGGGTCCTTAAAAGTCGGATCTAGGAAAGGAGCTCATTATTTATCCCACACAGTGAACGTCGTCAGAAAAACAGGGCCAGAATTGCGCATTTTTGGGCACAGAGTCTCCAAGAAAAAAATCTAAAAAACAATGAAAAAAAGTCACACAAACTCCAGAACCGTATGAAAAGAAACCTATGAGACGTCCTGCAAAAGAAGAAAACCCTCGCAGAACCGCTTCAACTGAAAAATACGGTCACGGCTGCAGAAAATGTTTTTTTCCGAACATGTGGCGGTTTTGTTTTTTTTCTTTTTTTTTAAAAGTAGTAAAGCAAAAAAAAGAAACAAAAATAAACTCTAAATGTGGTGTTACTGTAATCGCTCCGACCCGCAGAATAAAGTGATGTCATTTTTGCTCCAATGTGTTCGCCGCAGAAAGACTTTTAAAGAACGATGGCAGATTTTTTTCCCATTTCCTTCCACTTGGGCTTTTTTTTAAAGGTTTGCAGGTAATTATGCGGTACATGAAATGGTCCCATTGAACAATGCACCCTGTCCGGCCGTGCCGCGCGGCGCTGCTGTGGCTGTCTTGCGCTCGCCTGCTTTCTCTCTCTCTCTCTGGCTGTTTGTGCGACTCTGTTCAGTAAAAAACGTACTGTTTTCCGTAGCGCATATTTCTCTGCGCTGCATTTCCTTTTTTCCCCCTGTAGTCCCCATAGTAACCGGTGTTAAAAACCACGCCCCCTCTACACCCACCCTCCCTTTTGAGAAAATTAATGAGCAATTCTTGAAAAAGAATCACCCGAAAATATGACATGCAGAGATTTTTTCAACCATTGGTTAGAGAGAGAAATCGCTGGTGAGAATTAACCCATTCAACTGAATTTTCCTTGCAAGTTGTGTCCATCTCGGAATCGGACGTACCTCGTACGGGAAGGTTGCTGGTGTGAATACGACCTCGCCTCTGTCTGTCTCTACTCATCTATATGGTCTACCCTTCTGCTAAGACCCTCTAAGCCTCTGTTCACACCTGCATACAAGGTGCTGTCACAGCTGTCACTCGTGTCGGGGAGCGGCGCACCACGTGGGGTCTGTAGCGTGTTGGATCCGGCGCTGCATCGTGCTTTCTGTTATGATGGAAGCCGTGACGCGGACGTCTCCAAGAGCTGCTTCTTCATAGCAGAAGACTCGGCAGAGAAGCCGCTCCGCCGTCATTCCTCCATCCATTAATATTCCAGTATTTTTCTAGAACTCAAGTTGAAAAGTTTTGCTGCGAGTTTCTCCACTTGATTTGTTTCTAATGGCGCGCGATAATGCATTAGCTCTTCCCGATCTGCCAGAATCATGTTTTATTGAGTTTTCTTCAAGTGATTCAACAATATTTGATGTGATTGTGCAGACAAGTTGTCGCCGTTGCGAACAAACACATCTCCGGCATTAATTGGGCTATTAGTGAGAAGACACATGTATCCACGATGACTGGGGAGTGCGTGTGATGTCACACTGGGGCCACAGAGGACCTCCCCGCGCCCTGGTGGCTTCAGAGACCCATCTATGTTTGTTCTATAGAGCCGGCGCTGCCGATGCTGTAATAGGAGGCCGTGGAGTATCTGGAGAATACAACCTTGTTTTTATGCCTCCTACTCCCGGGTAGGAAATGGCTGCTTTTATGAATGAAGGTTGTGGTTTCCATTTAGTTTGAAGCCAATGTGCGGCGCCTCCAGAGAATTACTTTTTCTTCCAGTTTAGAACAGACTTATATTTCAGTTCGCAAAAGAAGAAAGGAAAATGTTCATTTTAATGGGTTTTGGGTACGTTTCTAGGACAACGGCCCCATTCCCCGAAAAGGGCAAAAAGGGAGAAAAGGTGCTGTGGCTTGCAGACCGCTACCCTTGCCCTTAATTGCATAAATCAAGAGGAAGGAGTGGACCAACCGAAGCTCCTCCCTACACAATGGCCTTGGGCGCTACCCTTCCTTTTTGCCAGAGTACTTACTATATTTGTGCATAAGTGCCTTATCAGTAGGTCTTCATTGGGGCTTTTTAGGATATGCTGTAGAATGTATATGGCCATGTGACTCGCCGTCTACATAATTGTTAATTGGGAACTGTATCTATTCTCTATTTCATCCTGTTAACCCAATAAGTACCATAAATATACAACGCTTATTCCTGGGCTTTATGCCCATTGCCATAGTAAAAATACGGTGCAGGATTAAAGCTCTTGCTATTTTGTTGGATCCTCTGCTAGCCGCCTCTTTTGCAGGCTATATAGCGCCCAGTGAGCATTATTAAGAGAATAGAGAAAGAGGAAGGGCCACTTCTGCTATTTGACCCGGCGATCAGACCCAAATCGGCTGCTAGAATATACCGCTCTTCTGACCGGCAGCGCAGACAGCGGAAACCCTTAAAGGAGATGTCCCGAGGCAGCAAGTGGGTCTATACACTTCTGTATGGCCATAATAATGCACTTTGTAATATACATTGTGCATTAATTATGAGCCATACAGAAGTTATAAAAAGTTTTATACTTACCTGCTCCGTTGCTAGCGTCCTCGTCTCCATGGTGCCGACTAATTTTCGCCCTCCGATGGCCAAATTAGCCGCGCTTGCGCAGTCCGGGTCTTCTCCTCTTCTCTATGGGGCTCCGTGTAGCTCCGTGTAGCTCCGTGTAGCTCCGTGTAGCTCCGCCCCGTCACGTGCCGATTCCAGCCAATCAGGAGGCTGGAATCGGCAATGGACCGCAGAGAAGCCCTGCGGTCCATGAAGACAGAGGATCCCGGCGGCCATCTTCAGCAGGTGAGTATGAAGACGCCGGACCGCCGGGATTCAGGTAAGCGCTGTGCGGGTGGGTTTTTTAACCCCTGCATCGGGGTTGTCTCGCGCCGAACGGGGGGGGGGGGGTTTAAAAAAAAAAAAACCCGTTTCGGCGCGGGACATCTCCTTTAACATGTTCTATGCTCCTTACAGTCTGAAGGAGGAGTTATACCCCCGAAACGAGTTGCGCTTTTTAAGTCCACATTTTTGGTTGGCGGCAGTGGACAGGAAGCACCTCAGTCCATTTCCTGTAAGGAATACGAATCCTTTAAGTGAAGGAGCCCCCCCCCCCCCACCTCTTCTTGTCTTGTATCCTGAGAATAGGTCATCAATACAAATTGCCTGGAAAATCTGTCTAGGAAATTTTTTTAACGTCCTGAAAACCCAATTAATGGAAATTTACCGTATACTCTTGATATCTAAGGAATAGAAATGTGTTCCATATTCTCTACTAATAGATTATATAATTACCAGACTTCCGTCTTCTCACCGGTTCAGGCACATTCATGCCAACACGTTTGAGTCACTGTTAGGACCACACATTGTCACCAGAAAACTGGTTCTCAGGGACACACCCTGCTAACAACAATGCTATCAAGTAGGGATTGTAATAATCCATGGACACAAATGTAATGTTACTAATGGTATTTAATTGGACTTCCACTAATGATGGGACTTTTTATGGCCGGACTACAGTCACCTCCATCATCCAGGGCCTTGGCACCGTCATCGGAATGACATGTGATGGTCACACTATTTTATGTGATGAGACTCGATATTTCCTCTAAAATTCTACTGAGGTCTACAAAAACATACAAACAAGTGATGATTCTGCAACAGTCGTGTTTGCCAATAATATAACATGTGAAGTCTATTGTGTGGCCATAGACTAACTGGCACCTTAATGTGAAACTGCAGGCAAAAACTGCTTATGCATGTGGTTCTGTCCCCGTACCGTCCTGATATCTCTGCACGTCTTCTGTAATCCACTGTTGGGATGAACTGAGAGGAAGGCTTGGCTTATCCAGAGGCATGACTTGAAGCTTCTGGGCCCCAATGCAAAGCCTGTAACAGGGCCCCCAACTCTAATGCTTTATTCATAGTACTGGGCTCCCGATATGGTGAAGAGAGGCCTTATGGGCCCCCTAAGGTTCTGGGCCCAGATACAACTGCATCATGTGCATCTCCCATAGTTATACCCTTGGGCATATCCCTATCTGCCAAAGGGGACCAACCCGGTGATACAGGCCAGGTTGCACTAGGGAGAGGCACACACAATTCTCTTTGCACTTGCAACTGGACCATAACTGTCGTCATTGCTTTATCGGCATACACCTGCGTTGGTGAAAGAAGGCTTTCGTGAGCAGATTCTGGCCACTCCAACATACACTGTAGTCCATAATTCTGCTCCTTGAATTGCCACTCTGGTGTAACAGTACAGCCTTCGGCCCAGATACGCTGCTCAATAACTTTTAATAAGGAGCGGTAACTGTTTAGTGAACACAACTGGCTGTTAACAGGCCGCTTTAGCAATCTAAGGTCGCCAGAAACCGGGCCGGCAATATAGAGTCTACTTCCTTATCATGTCCAGGTAACTGGAAATGGCAGAGTATCCGGTTGAAGAACAAACTCCCCTTGCCCGGGAAGGAGGATACTTAGTCCTTTTCTTTTTTCTTTTTTTTACAGGTCTAAATGCTATTATATCAGCAGCCAAAGAAAGTTTAGTAGTTTGGGAGGTCTTATGGAGGCAACTGGTTCTGGTCCAATTACAGAGACAAATCTTCCTACCCATCAATCTATACTTGCTGTGCAATCTGCCAAGAGGGCAAAAACCCTTTCTGACTTGAACTCTGTAGCAAAGCTGTACCGCTTGTCATCTTGTCTCACTTGTTCCTCATGCTCTGCCACTTCTGCATTGCAGATCTGTGGAGTCCCACCAGAACCAGCCATTTTCCGAGCCCTCCACATATACCTTTAAGCCGGAGACACATACAACAGATTGTATAAATAGCAAACACAACCGTAACTAAACACCCTCCTAATAACTCCACCATTCTAAATCTATAAAAAAAAAGTGATTGCCCGAAATAGACAATTTTGGCCATTTCAGGCCAACCTTCCTTAAAAAAGTAATGCAAAGGATCTCTCGCGATGGCAGACCATGGTGTGGCAAAGATCTTGCAGAAAAGTTACCTTCTGATAGAATGCGCTGTTGAGGCACTGTAACAGCTCCCTTTTGCATTCCAAATTTCCCAGAGGAGCATGCATGGCCTTCTCAGCACCTAGGTGGTCTCCACAATGAGAAACTGAACCCTTCCCAACCAACTTTATTATACAACTCTAGACCTGATCCTGGATAATCACCTTTACTGTTGCTGGTTGGATTGTTAATGTAAATGACCCCACAGATGGTCGATCGGCCGCCTCTTGGACAATTATGGTCTCAAATGTACGATCAGCTTAATGCCTATAGTACTGACCCAAATATGTAGTTTGGGGGGTGTCATGGAGTATGTGGGACTTTTCACACTTTATCTTATTGCCCCTTCCTGGCAAAAATGGCTGAGATAAACCACAAGCCTCTATAGATGACCCAACGACTGCACAGGGCACTTCATGATGTCCACTATTGATGGCCTAACCTCTGAATAGCTTATCAATAGTTGATTGACAGGGGCCCGACGATCAGCTGATTATTTGGCCCACTGTCAGTGTAGCGGTCCGGTAATTACACTTCCGGCTCCTCAATAAGGTCAGGACTGGGCATCTGGCTCTGACTGCAATGAGGAACCATAAGTCTACTAGGAGACAGCCATACAATTAATTTCGATGGGAGTGAAGCCAGGTTTTATACTTCCGGTGCTCACCAGTGATGATGACATCCAACCACTCCACTAACAGTGGTCCAAATGATCACCTAAACATAGGGGGTCTCAAACGACTGGCCCCTATCAATCAACTATTGATGACCTCTCATTAGGAATAGGCCATCAATAGTTAACGTTATGGAATACCCCCTTAAAGGGGTTGTCCATGACCGCTGCTTTTTTACTTTGATACCCTTTCAGTTGAATGTCCAACCCCTGTGACCCTCATAGTTGCCCTATATGCCAGTGTATGGCAGAACAAGCATGCCCTCTCCTTTAGAGATGAATTGGAGAGTTCTAAATGTGAAAAAAGGGGATTGTCGTTGCCAAGATGCTGCATCATTATGTGTGAATTCAATACCCGTGTTAGTCGTAGGATTATACTATCCAGCCAGCACTTCTATTTAACTGCCCGTCTCCTAAATTTCGCATTGGTTTACCACTTCCCTAAAAAAGTTATTAGTCAAGAGTTGTGAGCTCCGGGGTTGGTGCAGCAGTCCCTGTGGTTTTGCTGACAGGATGTTCTCTCGCAGGGTAGAGGGGTCCGAAACGGTTAACGAGTTTTGCTCGTCACTTAATGACTGGAGTCATATTGGTTGAGATGTCGGCGGTTATTTATTTATTTCGTTTCATCAACTGCGAGCGCCATATGTTTAGGAAGAATTATCTCACCGTACAATTAAGGATTATGTATGCTGCATTTAATAAGGAGGGGTGGAGGAAGGCAGACATCCTTGTAAAGGCGGCCCCCGTCCTCGCACGCGCTCTCCAGGTTTCTTGTAATGTATAACATGCACATGTGCATCAAAGTGCTTCTACAGATAAAAGGGTCTGCTATGGATTTCTGGTTTATTTTTAGTGGCGAGTAGAAATGCAGAGCAGGGAAGGAGGGAGGGGGACTTAAAGGGATTGCACAAGAATAGGCT
Source organism: Eleutherodactylus coqui (assembly GCF_035609145.1). NCBI lineage: Eukaryota > Metazoa > Chordata > Amphibia > Anura > Eleutherodactylidae > Eleutherodactylus > Eleutherodactylus coqui. The sequence goes on from NC_089839.1 coordinate 306,292,832, forward strand.
TTTATCATCTACCCACAGGGTCGGTGATACATTTGATACTGGGGTGGGGGTGGGGGGTATTCTCACCTTTGAGTCTCTCACTGATTCCAAGGGGGTCCTGTGTGCCCCCTCTTCTTGTCGCACCCGTTTGCAGTGACAGCGCTGACCGAGCATGCATGGCTGCCACAACATTCATTTCAACGGGCTGGCTGAAATGGTCTTCGGGGTGGTTTAGTAAATCCATAGTGAGGAGGATCTCAATGTTGAGGCCCCCATCGATCAGACGTTAATCACATATCCTCTGCATAGCTGATACAAGTCTATTCTGGTGCAATACCTTTAAGATGCTCTTGTATATATCTGCAGTTTTGCGGCCAGTTGGACTGTTTTAGACTAAATTGGGTTGCTTTTAGCACATTCTGAAGAGGGATCTTGTTTGAGGTCTTGACTAGAGGACCCAGGACCTCTGTATTTTATTATTGTCAGTGGACCCTGTAATACTTCCTTTCACCTCTGGTGGCACTGCATAAAAATTGGACACTTGCTCCTAGGAGCTCTTACAGACTTGCTCTGTGATCGACTTACTTTCAGGGGACTTTTCGAAGAAAAAGGATTGTAAGACGTGAAGAAGACTGTAAGAGGCTTTGTGGCTACTTTGACTGTGACACAAGTCTTGCAGCATAAATCCAAGTGTAGCACTGGAAATTCGCAACATACAGTTGTGTTGCGATTTACCAGTTGCCGTGACCCATACATTGCAAGAGTTTCTTGTGATCTGTAGGTCCGGGTCATGGCAACTTGCAAGCTGAAATGCAACTACATTGACTTATGACCACCTTATGCTACGATGTCACAGGGCAGCCATCCAGTCTTGACGTAACTTGCAGCACAACCAAAGTCACCATGTAGCTCTAGCCTAAATCTACCCCAAAAAGGTCATACTTGTTTTTTTCTTTGCATCTGGCCTATAAGAGGTTGTGAGTATGACTGGTAACACCATATATGTGGGTGATGATGCCATTTTAGTTACCTAACGGGGTTCCCTACTTTGGACAGCCTCTACTTGTAATAAGGATCCCTTGACAAAGACAGATCAGCAATGGTCTTCCACCTTATAACCTCCACTAGTTAGCTGTAATGTGTGGATAAAATGGCAGTAACTGTTTAGTTTCCCTGCAGTGCCTCCACAGGTGAGATGAAGCATTACACTGTGTACATTTGTATGAATGGGTTGTTGCAGGACAGGAAGGGTCATTTAGTCAAAGAGACACTCTGTGTAACCTCCCTCCAATCTGCCCAAAACATGAGGATTCCGAAGAGGAGACCTCCCTCGAATGCACAATTTCCTAATGGGTTTTCTGAACCGCGCACTCCCTATTAAAGCGACTGTCCAGTTTGGGCACAGAATTCTGATTTTCTCACCCATCATTGCTTTCTGCTGGTTCTGGTATCTGTTTTTGGGCACCCAAGATGACAGCTGCCATCTTTACATTACGTAATCCTCTACAGTGTATTAGTAGTGTCAGGATTACCAATACACTATACATGCTGTGTGATTGGCCTGCGCTGCTCATGGGATCAATCACAGAACAATGCGCACTAATTAGAAAATAGTGGCGGATGTCTTGCCTGCCCCAAAAAATGGGATCTGAAACCAGAGGGGTGGGGGGGGGGGGGGGGGGGGGGTTCCAAGCAGAAATACTATTGATGGCCTATTCCCAGAATAGGTCATCAATATTTGCATCGGCTTGCCTCTACCGCTCGAGATCCTGGCCAATCAGCTAATCGGGCACCAGCAGTCAGTGCCAGGATACACAGGGGTAGTCGGCGGCACTTGTAACTGCAGTCAGTCCCGGGGCAGCGGCTTCCGCGCTGATTGTAGGCGCCCATTCAGCTCATCAGCCTAAATTGTGAACGGCAGACCGATTAACTATTGGTGAAGTACCCTGGGGATAGGTCATCAGTAGTTTAGTTCCAGAAACCAAGTTTAAGTACAGGTAATCCACTCTTTAACCCTTCGGTCCCAGGACATGATTTCATCTCAAAATTGGAGGGTAGTGTTAAGGTGTGTATAGATGCTCTGATAATTCTGTGTATTATTCTGATACTCCCTAGATGTAAATTGCCGGTATATCCGCTATATGATGCTTGTGATCTGTAGTATATTCACATCAGTTAGCTTGTTAGCCACCAGCGCACACTTGTGTGTTCTAATTTGTAGATTTGTTTCAACTGGTTGTTCAGAATTAGAAAAAAAAGCTTGCTTTTTCTTTTTTTTTTTAACTCACAGCGCCGCACCTGCACACAGGTTGTATGTGGTATTGCAGCATGGCCTTATTCATTACAATGAAATAGAGCTGCAATACCACACACAGCCTAGGGACAGGTGTGGCGCTGTTTCTGGAAGATAGTAACCATGTGTTTCTACTCCGGTAGGAAAGCCCCACCTACCGCCGTATACTTTGCTCATATCCCGGTTATGTTCTTTTATCTCATACTTTTTGAATATTTATAACATTTTACCTTAATACAGCAGATATCTGATATGAAATTCTCTCCCACTTCCTATTGCGGTGGGTGGAGAAGGTGAATATGAAGACGAGCAATAGATGATCCAAATCTAGCACCTTCTTAGAAAGGCTTTCCTTAAAGAAATGTACTTTTCTTGTTAAGTCAACTTCTGCAAAATGGTATTGATGGCCCCCCGCCGCCGCGTGCCACGTAGAAGATGGAAAGATGTAAATGAGTTTTTAAGTAATTTACTTGCCTTTGATTACAAATGATGGATCGCCCTCCATCCTGCGCTCCCACAGTGAAATACTAGTGTGTGTTCACCGTACACCAAAGGAAACTGCAGCTTGTCATAAAACATTACCATTAGCCGCTCCTTATGAGTGCATGCTTGTTAGGGCCGGATAAAAACCATTCCCACAATAAGACCCGTCTGGCTGAACACTGCGCTCTTTGTAACGCTGCACAATGACATCGAGGTTGAAGGACCGCGAATATTATTGCAATGCGAGAAAAAAATCTGTAAATGTTTATCTAGAAGTAGCCTATTAGGTAAACCCTTGACGCGAACGACCGTGACACCGGAGGATGCAGGGCGCAGGCACGGCGCGGCTCGTTGTGTGCCCGGGGTACTGCAGTTCAAGCTGTGGTCACTGCTGCCTGGGATAAGTAGGAGCCCTCATATGTAGAATGGCAGTGCACACCGTGCCGGCCTTAGGTTGGATGATACCAGGTACAGGAGGTTTTTGGGAGACCCTAAGTTAAAAAACAAAAAAGCAAAAAAAAAAAATATCTATATCTATGTATGTGTGTAGATCTATAGATATATATAAGCAAGCTTAGTCTATGAATACAGCAGTGGAACCAAGCTTAGTACAGAAATAGTCATTGTATAGTATGGCACTATGAAACATCAGAGGGAGGAGATAGAGCTAGGCAGAGGATGATCCATGTACCCTGTTTTCACAAAAATAAGACCTATCCTGAAAATAAGCCCTATCCTATATATACACACATACTGCATAGTTGCATACCTGCACCAAAGATGCTCACTGACTAAATGCAGTACCGGAACCAAGCTTGGTGTACAACTACAGTACTGGAACCAAGCTTTGTATATGAATACAGCAGTGGAACCAAGCTTAGAGAAATACAGTAGCAGTCATTGTATAGTATGGGACTTTGAAACATCAGAGGGAGGAGATGGAGCTAGGCAGAGGATGATCCATGTACCCTGTTTACATGAACATAAGACCTATCCTGAAAATAAGACGTATTCTGATTTTTCGGGATTTCTGAGGAGGCGATAGAGCTAGGCGGAGGATGATCCATGTACCCCGTTCCCCTGAAAATAATACCTACTCTGAAAATAAGCCCTAGCTGCATTACATATATTTAAAAAAAGGCATACTTGCCTAGCAGGCTAGTTCTGGAACCTCCTGCTGCTGTCCGGGTCCTGCAGTCCTCTTTTACTCACAGAAAATCACTTTCTGGTTACCAGATTCATAAATCGCACCTCCAGAAAGCAATGGCTCTGATTGGCTGAGCAGCGCTCCAGAACAAATCAATCGTCGGAGCTCCGGAGAGCAGCAGGAGGCTGCTAGGTAAGTATAAGGAGACATCCCCGAAAATAAGACCTAGCGCCTGTTTTGGGGCAAAAATTAATATAGGCCAGGGTCTTATTTTAGGGGAACCACGGTAGCTCCACAAAATGCTGCTGCATGGAGGAAGAAAATGGCCAGGTGTTCCTAAAAAGGATGATCCCCACTTAGCCTACATCTACCTGATGGCCAGCATCCTGTTCGACCACATGGGTCTCACGTATCTAAGGCTCGCTATGATTGCACACCAAGCACTCCTTCTTATAGAGTGGTGAGCGCTCGGTCACTGCTGGGCCTGGGTTACTTCATTCAAGCTTTGGATATTGCAAACTGGGTAAACTGGAGGTCCTAGATCTGTGCAGCATACGATGACCATGCATCCGGAGCGGTCACAATGGATAGCCATAGATTTGGATGTCCCTCTGGGTTACATTGCCGGTCTCTGTATATCTATAGCACATGGGATGACGATGCACACTGAGCCTTTTATTAAAAGTTAATGAAGTGTTGGAAACTCAACTTTTTTGCAGTTCTGCTTATTTTTGTGCCATTAATTAAAAAAAACCAAAGAGGCTCTTCACACTTTTGGCATCAAGGATGGGGCAATGAGCGTGCAGAACGTCGCCCAAGATGAGAGTTAGAAGAATAAAGATACATGGATTTGTTATGGGATCTTGTGACCTTCTGTTTGCTTTGTACATTGAGTATGGCGGCCGCTCACCCTTCACTACAACTGCTGGACATCAGCAGATCGGAGTTAATGAGCCCTTATGTTAATTGCGTAGAACTTGGCTTATCTATCCGCCCACCCATAATTTCTCTCTTTCGAAGAGCAAGGCCGTATTTACGTAGATACTAGTAATAAAGCAACATAAAGACAATCACCTCTTTGTTTAGTGGATATATAGTTTTCATGGCAATGGAAAAAAAAAAACTAGTTAAAGGGGCTCCTTCACAGACTCATGTTGGAAGCTTTATTGGCGGGCCAGGTAGTATTGACTGCCTCTTTTAAATGTGTCAGATAATGAAGAATTGTATCAATCCAGTTTTTTATATTAAACATATTTCATTTTTTTTTTTGATGTCCCTATAGAAAAAAATCTGAAATGCTACATTTTTGACACTGAGCGCTAAGCCTAACAGTCTGACGCTTCCTGTTCTATAAAGAAGACTTCTCCATCATCTCATTATAATCACACATTAGATACACTAGGTCCAGCATACACAATAAGTGATGGTCACAGTTCACCTCCTCCCACTCCCTGCACAGGTCACAGAGCATGCTCAAATTACTTCCTTATGGAAGTCAATGGGTCGCTTCCTGTCCATTGTGTCTATGGCCCATGAGGCTGCTGTAAAGCATATCTATAAATGCTTTTAACTGCAGCTCAGTAAAAATGGCTGCCATAGAGGACAATAAAATGAAAAAAAAAATGCAAAATAAAAACAGATTTAAAAAAAAAAAATGTAAAAATGTTCACTTTCTTGTTTTGAGCAGTAAAAAATAATATACAGCTGATACATTTTCTCTAAATGCACATATGAAGACGTCAAGTCAAGAGCATACCGTTTCTGTTAACAGACCCAATGCAAACCGTGTAACCTGGTGAAGCTTCATAAAACCAGAAGTACACAAAAAAACAAACTATGTGTGCTAAAACCACAGCAGACCTCCTCCGGAACCACAAAACAACCACCCGTGTGAACCACGTATTATGCAAGTAGCAGCAGGGAGGATTTGAACCGGCTCACCGCCTGGGATTTCAGGGGAGTCCTGTGCAAGGATCCTGCATGGACAATCTGGCTCCACGGACTAAAACAAATTAAGGAATACATGAAAAATTGAGATCGTTGACCCCCAAACCTCGCAGACTCGTCTTGGGCCTAGTATGCACCCTTAGTCGCTGCGTTTGTCACATGGAAACCCATTGCTACTTAAAATACATATTGTCTGAACCGTCCCATGTGACCGGACATGTCAGACATGCACACGCCCTCTGCTCCATGTTCATGGGGTCTGTCTTATGCAATTTGTGTGCTCTGTACGAAACTCTTTTCTTCGTCGTAGACTGCACCAATTCTACACCACAATAAGGCCATGGATATGCATGAGGGGGTCGGTGCTTTTTGATATCCCCAGTCACATGAGACCGGCTGAGATGTGGGATTGGCCGATATGTATTTTAAATAGCAGTGGATGTCCAAGTATCAAGCTTAGCGACTAGAGATGAGCGAGTATACTTGCTAAGGCACTACTCGCTCGAGTAATGTGCCTTAGCCGAGTATCTCCCTGCTCGTCCCTAAAGATTCGGGGGCGGGGAGCGGCGGGGGAGAGCGGGGAGCAACGGAGGGGAGATCTCTCTCCTTCTCTCCCCCACCCCTCTGCTCCCCGCCGCAACTCACCTGTCACCCGCGCCGGCCCCCGAATCTTTAGGGATGAGCGGGGAGATACTCGGCTGAGGCACATTACTCGAGCGAGTAGTGCCTTAGCAAGTATACTCGCTCATCTCTAGTAGCGACTAAAAGTGCATGCTGCGCCCAAAATGGATCCGTGTGTTTTTCTTGGGATCCACAGTCTCTGGATTTCAAGCATTCTTAATAGAGTTGTTGGATTTGGTCCAAAGAGGTGGGTTGTTTTTCTCACGACCAACAAGTTAAAGGGGTTTTCCTGGACTTAAGAAAAATATATATAAAGGTATAAAATGGTGTAAAATAAATAGCATATGCTTACCCACTCCAATAGCTCCGGGTCCAGCACTGGAACCCCCGTTCCTGGTGCATGGAACCCAGAAGAAGCAAGCCAGTGGGCACGTGCCATTTATTATACTTGTGAACTTTCAACCAGTTAGTCTCAGCTGTGATTCTTTCCTGGCCACTAAAGCCTGTGATTGGCTCAGTGGTCACATGCACAATGCATGATGTGACTACCTACCGTTTCCCTTGTGGGGTCCGAACCCTGAGAAATGGGTCTCCGGCGGTGGACCAGGAGCCACTGGAGTAGATGTATATACACGTTTTCTTTATTTTAAACCTGTAAAAAAATTTTAAAGTCCTGGAGAACCCCTTTAAGGCTTATTTCAGAAGGGTGTAATATGGCTATATTTACGGGTCTGTGATATCCGGACCTGTGTTATAATGGGCTTAAAGGGGCCTAAGGCACGGAGTCCATTTTTTTCCCGACAGACAGGATAAGTGACGTTTGCTATTTTAAGCACAACAGAAGGCCGCCCCGATGGAAACCTTTATATACAATTTGCCTTCTATAAAAGTCCCATTTACGTCCTCCACAAATATGTTAAAGCTCCCACATCTTAGACAATTTCTGACATTACTGTGCAGCTGTTACCAGCCAGTGCAAACAAAGAAAGGTTTGACCTTGCTACGAGTAAATACGTGGGCAGACAAGGAAGTCTGCGCCGAAAATCAAACTATGATCAGAACATTTCCACATAACGTAAGGGCTAATAAAGATTTGAAAGATTCCAGTTAGCTGTGTTTGTATCAGAGACTCAATTAAAGGGACCAGTTCTAAAATATTGATGGCCTATCCTTAGGACAAGTTAATAGTAGATCGTCAATGCTAATTAGCTGCACTCATGTACTGAGCTGATTTTTGCAGGAAGCAGACAGCTCCGTTCCTACTGCAGTGGCGAGGCTTGTTATTACAGACATTACCAATCAGTTCAGTTGGGACTGAAATACCAAACCTGGCCACTACAGTGAGAACAGAGCTATGTGCTTCCTGTCTGCAGAAAATGCTCATGGCCACTAGTTGTTGGGATTATGGAATCGGCCAAACTGATTGTTCTATATAGTTGTTGTTATTCCTATAGAAGTAAAAGGGAGTTTCGAAAAAAGTGCAGCATAGCAAGCTGAGCTGCTTCGGCAACATGGCTGTAATCCTGGCCATTGGTGGCCATGGCTAATGGACTTGATATTCTAGTCCCAAAACATGTTTGGCTGAGATGGAAAAGGGGTTGGGTTGTCCAAAGGGTTCCCGAACAATAAGTTAATGGCAATGGGGTGCAGTGCTGTGACCTCTAACAATAAACTATAATTTTGCATGGTGTGTTCAGTTCCCTTACGCTGCGACCACAAGGGAAGGGAAGCATTGGATAGTTTTTATTAAACTCAATTGCCTAGTTGTGTACTGCTTGAACTTTCTGAGTCCTTGGCGTGATATACTATTTGGAACCACTCTTCCCTTGATTATTACCGTGTTTCCCCAAAAATAAGACAGTGTCTTATATTAATTTTTGTTCAAAAAGGTTTAACTTTTTTACATGTATAGCTGCCTGGACACTATTTAAATTGACTTTTTTTTAATTAACTGTTAGCAGGGCTAAATTTTGGAGTAGGGCTTATATTTCAAGCATCCTCAAAAAGCCTGAAAAATCATTTTGCATCTTCAAAAATTCTGGAAAATCATGCTATGCCTTTTTTTCAGGGTATGTCTTATTTTCAGGGAAACAGGGTAGATTAGGGTCTTGAACATGTGTTTGTCTCATGCTTGGGAACCAGTGAAATGTATTGGAAAACAAAGACAAATCCCAATTTTCCGCCGATTCAATGTGGATTCAAGGCTTAACCTATAGAGGAGGTAGTAGGGTGAAAACACAACACTAATAGACATTTGTGGTACAATTATGACTGCTGGTGTCCCAAATAGATGCGATCATTGCAATATGATGCAAGAGGATAGCAGAAAATAACTCTGACGTGGCGTGACATTAGAATAGTGCGAGCCACAAAATATAACCTTGACTTCTTTTTATTTGATCCCGACTGATGTGTTTCGGGATAGAAGCCCCCGTCTTCCGGTTTACTGGAGGGGTGCACAACCGTGACACCTGTTGGAGAAGTAGTTTTAAAGCATCCCTCTGATTTCGAACCAATCTTCTGTCCCAGGACCAGAGAGGAAGGGTACATTATGTGCAATGGTTCTTCTCTGCACTTCCTCCGATTCGATGTCCAAGATGGCCGATGCATTCTTCACACTGCCTAATCCCTACAATGCACCATTGTGGTTATAATACTTTTGCAAGGGCCAACTATCGCCCAAAATAGTGTTCAAACAAGTGATTTCCAGTGATGGTCGTCCCATGCAAAAGTGGGACCCGCCAGAGTACTGGGCAAGAAATCGCGCATGAGGCCTCCCTCACACAGGGCGTTTTATACAGCGTTTAGCGCTGCCTTTTCAGCCCAGCGCTAAACGCTGTACAGCACTCCCATTCATTTCAATGTGGCTGCTCACACAGGCCTTCCAACACTGCGCTGTGACAGCGATGCATGTTCTATTTTTGGCCATTTTCAGCCCTGCGTCGCCCATTAAAATGAATGGGCAGCGGTTTTAGCACTGCTGAAAACGCGGCAACACTTGGTGCCGCGTTTTTGGCAGCGTTAACCGCTCGCCGATTTTCGGGGTGAGGGCTTGCAATAGAAGCCCTCACCCTGAAAATCAGTCCCAGCTAGGCTAGGTAGAAAAAAAAAAGGAAATGCTCACCTAGCCGCTGCAGTCCAGGTCATTGACTGTCTCAGCCAATCAGAGCTTGCCGACGCTGATTGGCTGAGACAGTCAATGAAGGGCTGTGATTGTGCATTGAGCAAGCGCCGACAACCAATCACAGCACTCTATTGCCGGAGGCGGGGTTCTCAAACCTGGCCTCCGGCAATAGACTTGGGAGTGCAGGGGAAGCCCGGATCAGCGGCAGAGACCAGCGGCCGCGACCCGGACTGCAGCGGCTAGGTGAGTATTGCTTTTTTTTTTTCTTTTCAGCATTCTTGGCTGCGTTTTCAGCTCGGCTGAAAACGCAGCCAAAACGGCCAGCGCTGCTGAAACGGGGCGGAATCTGCAGCAAACGCAGCATTGCAAAACGCTGCGTTTCTGCAAACGCCCTGTGTGAGGGAGGCCTTATTTCAGCTTCTTCAAACAAGGCAACTAACGAGCGACTTCTCACTCGATGTAACACAGCCAGTCGGTCATCTATGAATGACTGTCTGTTCACAGTGAATGGAGGCGGCCGGCTGGAAGAGATCTCCAGCGCTCTCACTCCATTCATTGAATGACTATTAGATGGTTTAAAACTGGTCCCATAACTGATGGATCAGAAGGATGGCAAAGACCAACTACAGGTCATCTACCCTTCACCATCCTGTCCTTGTCCCAAAACCAGAAAGTCGCTTTAACTGTTCTGTCCAGCGGTTTGGCTTCTGGGATATTAGAAATTAAATTTTTGAACCTTAGTAAAAATCCAAAAACTTTGTGATTTTGTATGTATTTCACCGCATGAATGAACATTGGCCTACGAGAAGCATTTGTGAAGATGCCGTCTAATACGATTTTTCTTCTTGCACGGTAACTACACCGCCTTTCTTACAAGATGTTGGAGAATAACCAACCTCCTACTAGTTAAAGCTTTTAATCATAGCCTTCAGATAATCATCGCTATATCTGAGAATGCCCTCCATGAAAAGGTAACCTGGAATCAGATTACACCCGGAGTACTCTCCGTGAGAAGGTTTTATTGCACACAGTGCAAAATCTGTTTTCCACTAATCCTGTATTGCAATTAAAGTCCCGCTTTATTCCCTCTCTAATACATTTGAATAACAAAAGTGTCTCAATTAAAGAAACACAAACTATTACAGGACGGGGTTAATACCATGAATTCCAGGGGTTTTTTGGTTTTTTTTTTTTTTGCAAAGTCTACTTTTTTTTCCTGTTGCCTTTACCCTGCGAGATGGTGTCAGTTCATGTCCCGCGAGGAATACTAGCCGGGCAAAAGTAGAACACTTGTGGTTCCAAGATTACTGCTGACTGCAAACTTTTTTTTTTTTTTTTTTGTTAATCCCCACCCCCTCCCCAAAATCTCCCCAGCAAGTGACCTTGTCAGACAGAAGTATAGAATAATAGGTTGCAGCCCAGGGACCGTGGTTCATTTACAAGCAGCTGCTTGCTACTGTCAGTACAAAGACAGGCCCCGCATTGCATTAATAGAGTATGACATGCTCATAGAGCAACGGTGCCCCCTCTTTGCAAAACAATGCTCGACAAAAGAACACAATTGGCCAATGCAGAGGTCCCTATGCACGGCGGTGATCCGTTACCAATAGGAGGAGGCCTAGGAGTCACAATCAAATGCCTGGACTACTTATTTTTTTTTTCAATGATCCATTTAATGCCTTTATATTTACATATAATAGAATATATTTGGGTGATGTCCGACCCATCGCAATATGGTCAGATGCCGCAAGGGAAAATAAACCTCATTGATTTCATTCTCAGTCTTCATACAGTCTCCTCTATAAAGGTAGCGTGCTCTCTTATGGATTCACCGCCACTGACCTGTTTCAGCCCATCAGGCCTTATATACCTAACCGAGGGGTAGCCCCTCCCAGCTATTTCGTGCACCCTCTCCATATTAAGCTGGAGTTCTCCATGTAACACAACACCATATGGAGGACACTGTGCCTTGGCGGTATGTCCGTCTCTATAGTGTGCACTCTAGAGTTATCCAAATGTCCCTTTCGAACATCTTCCCAGGATGCATTCACATGGGCGAGAGAGGGTTACATCCGACATCCTTGGGGGGCGACTCATGTCGGACAGGACACGGACACCTCGTCCATGTCCTCTGCGCAGAAGATCGCGCTGTGACTTCTGCTTCTGGCGGCGATGCTGCAAGAGACAAGTCACCCGTGTAAACACACCCGTTGCAAATACCGGATTCTATTTTCCTGTGATGTTAGTCCATCTTGCGAAGCACAAAACTGGCACGGTTTACTTCCCGATGCTTTGTGATGGATAACAAATGTATAACTATATCTCTCTTTTTCTATTTTCTTAACTTTTTTTGTTTTTTTTATTTTTTTTTACTATTTTGGATCATTTTATTCTCTTAAATCCACACTATCAGTGCAGGCCGCCCATTTTCCAATAATGTCCTCTTGTTGCTTGCCAGTTGTATAGCCGGACTAGAGCTGGGCAGATGTGACCGAGCACTGGTCACACCCAATGACAGAAACCGCAAAATGACAAAAGCAATTAACAAGTAATTAAGTAAATAAATGAGTTGCTCCGTCGGAGAGGATACTCACTGCAGACTTCCTTAAATACCGCCTAATCAATCACGGAGCTGCAACACACTAATGAGTAAAATAAGATGGATCCTCCCCCCAAAAAACATATATATATATTTTTTTTATTTCCATAAATCGTAATGATCGTCCGACTAAGAAATTGGCAAAATAAAAAATGTTTTAGGAGTCTTTTTATTTTATTTTTTTTTTAAGGCACAAAAAAAAGTTTTGTCAACTAATTTTTTTTTTTCGCCCTGAAAATAAGTGGGGGTGGGGAGGGGTGTGGGGGGGGGGGTTGTTAAAATTACTTCTAGTCTATCGTCCATTAACCAAATGCATTTGATTGTGAGATCTAAGCATGGACCATAGAAAACATAACATTTTTGTTTGTTTAGAGGCCATTGCCATGGGGAGATAGGTGAGCAGCATCGGATATTCTCCGTGTCGAACAAGTCCAACCTTTCAGTAAACACATCTGCCGAGACCCCACCGGGGCGACTGTAAATAGCTCCACTCTGATTCCAATAGAGGGCTTGGCGTGAATCTAGTGCGGCGCACCAGTTAATTCCCATCTACAGACACGGGCAGGACGGCCTTGAATGAGGCGTTTGTGTGTTCAGTCCGGCTCAATGCATGTTACATGATTGCCTGAGAGGTCTGGAAAAGCTACTTTCTCAGTCTATGACCAGAATTCAAGATCAGGCTCGGTGTCAAAAAGGCCAAGGTGCCTATCACAGCAATTATGGCAGTCGGCGCAGTGGTTTCCATGACAACAAGATTGTGGATTCTTTGTGATTTATTATTTACCACTTCAGACTCTCATTCTACTGATTTAATTAGAAGAAGGGATTACCATAAGGTCTGTCACTTCCAAATCTGAATACCATTGTTATGGCTACCCAGAGACTTGGCATTTAATCGTAACCCGGGCCCCTGATCACTTTTTTTTTTTCGCCTTGTTGGAATGTTTCACTGGGACTTTGGGCAACCGAGTCATAAAAATAACCAATTTCTCCCCTGATTAATTGCCTCTCGCTAACAATAGCGCCAACGTTCAAGGTCACTTTCGGGTTACATTGTGTTTCTCCGTAGGTGAAGCTAATGCCGGTTTGAAGAATAAAGTGGAATTTCATTCATTTGTTATTGAATGGCTGATTTTTTTTCGGGCTCCCGTCTGAATGGCCTTTTATGTGATGTCTAATAATAGCCGTGACTCGCCGGCACTCATATTTAGTAAGAAACAAAAGGCAATACGCCACTTCATTACCGGCGATGGCTTCATGGGCCTCTCGGTAGTGGGTGCGCAGATCAAGAGGATTCTTCAGTTTCTTAGCTTTCATTCATTTGATTTTTTTTTTTTTCTTTCATAGAACAAACTGATAAAAAAAAAAATATGGCGGTAACAGAAATATTTCATTGTGAAGTATTCCTTTACGCAGGCGCACCGATACGTAGCGTCCGCACTCGTTTAGGGAGATGTATGTTTAATTGACGAAAACAAAATATATGACTGGTGGGGATTTTTATATTTTTCAGTAATTACTGCAGAGTTTTTGAAAACTTTTCCCATCCGCCAAGTGTATACATTTTAACCCCTTAACAACCACCTGTCATAAATGTGGACAAGGGTGATGATGTATGAAGCAGGTTTGGGAGGCGAACACGCTCCGTACCCAGCGGGTGCCGGCTGTTATTGACAGCTGACGCTCATTTGCAATGGCAGTGATCAAAGCTAGTTCCTGATCGCTTTCATTAACTGTTTAGATGCCGTTGTCAAAGTACATAAAAAAAAAAAAATAAATAAATATATATATATACACCCCCTTCTCATATAAAATATTGGTAGCCCTGTGAACGAAAATGTCCAAACTATTAAAGTATTTTTTTACCCCGAGTGTTTATAGGAAAACAAAATAATGCCAGAATTATTGGGAGTTTTAGGCCAGCACCTCCCCTAAAAAAAAATGTTTTTACAATGGGCATTTTTCACACACAATTTCTGTGCTTTGGGAAATGCAAAGAAATCGCACATGAAAATAACTTCTTTTACATGGGCAATTTTACTCCCGAAACGAGAGCCTGAGATAGAATTTTTTTTTTTTTGGTTCTCAGTCTGAGAAAAAAAATTGTAGCATGTCCTATTTTTGCGCAGAACCCTCACAAGTGATAATACATTACCTATAAAGTGTGGTATTCCCACATTTGTACACACAGAATAAGGCTGAAATGTCAAACGGTGAATACCTTAAAAGCAAAATGCTTGCAGTTTTTTTTTCTATTTGCCCCCCCACTTATAAAAGCTTACGAGGTTTTCAATCCTTGATGTGATGCATTAATTAGTACTATTAAAAATAGAGCTCATCTCCCAGAAAGCAAGCCCTCATAGAAAGTTAGAGCACTGGAAAAGTAGGGGGGGGGAGGGGGGGGGGAGGCAAAAGGAAAACTTTAGAAACTTGCTGGTCGTTAAAGGGTTAGTGAAAAATGTGTCCTAACTTATTGCATGATGGCCCCACAGATTCCGACTGATCAAGTGCAGTTCAAAAGTATGTGCTATAGGTCTACATCTGACCTCCAATATGGCGGAGAGAACTGAGAGGGCATAATGCCTCACTAGTGACCAGGCCTTTTAAATAATAGTTTTAATGGTATCTTAGTAATTCAGTCATGTTAAAATGGGGGTGGGGAATAAAACTCAGCGCCATTGTTTTTGTTACCGATATAGGTTTTACTTCTGTATCACAGAACCTTTAGGGTAAGGGAAAGGAAAGTCCGGACATCCAATCCCAAACTATTCAATTGTATACAAGACACAAAGAGGCATATCTGCTAAATCCGTCTAATATAATATGCAAATAGAATTTATAATTTTTTAAATTAATTTTTAATATTTTATTTTAATGATTTTTAAATTTTTTTATTTATTTTTAATAATTTTTTAATTATTTTTATTTTTAGTCTAGTCAATGAAAGGCATTCGATACGTCTTGGACTCCTTGTGCCTCGGTGAAAAAGCAAATATAATTTAGACAGTACAGATGTAGATTAGACAGTGTTTTAATGTGCCAACCCAATCACAGGGACTAAACTTCTACCAGCTTATAACAGTGCCTCAGCGCCAAAGTGATTTGCTCACAAGCGACCTCATCAGGGGGCGGGACAGAATAGGCCCCGCCTTACATCTACATACTTGTGTTTTTCTAGCCTTAAAAATTTTTTTAAAAAGCATGTTCTGCCCCATAAACAGAACCATCTGCACAATGTATACCTTATTATTACTTTTAATGTTAAAAGAAAATGTATGGAAACTCTGCAGCTCCACATGTTTAATACAGACTTGCCTTCAATTTTTAAAGCATTTTCTCTTTTTAAAGACTTTAAAATGAAAATCATATACTTTTTTTAGTACAAAGATGGACACAGACATATGGAAATGTGTAATGTACATGCTAAAAAAACACACATGCTTAAAATTGCATATATGTGCATGCGTATGCCCCCCCCCCCCCCCGCCCCCCCACACACATTTTAAACGTACGGTATATTAAAAATGTGGTGTGAAGAAACCCTCTGAGAATTTGGATGGAAGAGGCGCACTCAAAAAATAATATAATTCTGAAGATAGATTCTAATATATAGAATTCAGATTAGATATATATATATATATATATATATATATATATATATATATATATATATATATACCCTGTTTCCCTGAAAATAAGACATACCCTGAAAATAAGACCTATTATGATTTTCCAGAATTTTTTAGGATGCAAAATGATTTTTCAGGCTTTTTGAGGATGCTTGAAATATAAGCCCTACTCCAAAATTAAGCCCTGCTAACAGTTAATTAAAAAGTCAATTTAAATAGTGTCTGGGCAGCTATACATGTAAAAAAGTTAAACCTTTTTGAACAAAAATTAATATAAGACACTGTCTTATTTTCGGGGCAACACAGTATCTATATATATCTATCTCAAAGAATTTGATACAGAAATGTAAACTCTTCTAAACTTCTATTACGAAGATGGATATAAAAAATCTACCTAATAAAAAGTTTAGACTCTACATTTTTGTTTCGAGTTCTTTTCTGCGGCTCCTCATGGTTGGCCCAGTTAGGCTTCTATTCTTTTTACCTTCTACACAAAAACAGCGAGGGGTGCATCTATTGACCGGTATAGCGGTGATTAACATGTGCAGATTAGAGCAAACATCCGAGTTCACGCCTCTGGCCAGATCTCATACATCTCTCGTATCTCTTGTCACAGTTCCAATAGCGATGGAGTGCTGAGTAACCAACTCTGATTATTGCTGCCTCCACCCCGGACTGCCATGCACGCCGCCGTTATATTTGGAGGCGATTAAACATATAACACAAGTTCTACTCATTATGGTTTTTCATTTGCTTGTAAAAAAAAAAAGTGAGGAGAGATGGAGGAAAATGAAGGCCTATGCTGAAGCCATGAGCTAATGCCGGAGCGTCCGGTAACACTGCGCTCATGTCACCTTGTGGAGCCGCAGGATCGGCCGGAGGTTTTTTTTAGCATTTTGTCATAACTGGCACAAACATTTTTCATCCTAATTGGCCTGTTAAAGGTGTAATCCGCTCGGTGAGGAGCTGGCGAGGTGTGCCGCGAGCGGGCAATGTTTAGCCATTGATGTAATGCATCCTGCTTTCCTGCTTACACATCAGATTAAACTTTGAAATGTGCGATTTTGACCCTCGCAATAAAAAAATAATAAACATAACTTTGTGCTGCAGGAGATTTAGGGGGGGCGTCACAAAAACCGTGTGACAAAGGTGGAAATATGGTGACTTCATTAGCGTGAAAGGTGCTTTTATACATTTTGAAGCCAAGAAATAGAAGTTTTCCTGTAGAATTCTCCTGCCTTTATGGTGCCCTCCTGACATTGTGCTCAAAAACTGCAACAGAGCCTCTTTTGTGAAAGCATCCTCAAGAAGTATCGCTGTGCCCCCAAAGCCCGCAATTAGCAAGTTTGGGGCTTCAGATCTGGAGATTGACTTCTACTTGACTCTTGAAAGGATTGTCCAGTTGTAAACCATCCGAATGCTATGTTTACACGCAACAATATTGTTCAGGAAATCGTTCAAATGAGCCCAACTGAATGAGAATCGTTCCGTATGAATGCAAGCCAACAATTGAACAACGAACCATAATTGCGCTCTTCTTGTTCGTCGTTCAGTCTCAGCGGGCATAACGATCGGCGCCGGCACGTCTTGTGGAGTTTAAACTCTAATTGTTCAGTGTTTCACATAGAAATGAAAAACACTAAACAATTAATGGACGAGAACTGCATGATTCTCAGCAAAAAGCTTGCAGTCTAAACAGAATGCCTGAGCGCGAACGGGCTGGTGATGCCATCGTTCCTTGAAAAAGGGGCGTCAGGATAGGCCATCAGTGCTTGATGGACTAGGATCTGCACTTATGCACTGAGCTGATTTCTGCAGGAAGAAGCTAGCTCCATTCTTTCTGTAGTGGTTAGGTTTGGTATTACAGGCCAAGTTTCCATTCATTTCAATGGGAACTTGCCTACAGTTGGAACGGAGCTGTCTGCTTCCTGCAGAAGTCAGTTCAGAGTATAAGCTCAACAGACAGCTCATCAGTGGGGTTCTCAGATGGCAGACCTCAATCTACTACTGACAGCCTATCCTGAGCATAGCCATCAATAGTTTACACCTGGACAACCCCTTTAAAAGCTCATTACTGTGGCAGAACGTGGAGAACCATCAGGAGTGGAAGGGGTCTTGTACTTTACTGGGCCTATCTGTCCCTCTAACTTCTTACAGTAGATTTCTAAAATTTGGTCGCCAAGCACAGAATCTAAAAAAAAAAAACCGCGGTTGGGCAAGATGGGCATTTTTTGCCTCTGCCTATATAGACCTTCCCTGGATACTAGATACGCCCATACCATACTGGTCGGTTTATGTGTACCATGTGGCCCCATGGATGATGTGAATGATGGAAGTCCTTATTTTCACTGTTCATGCAGTGAATTTTCCGTCACGCTTGCGGAATATTTCTCCATTGAATCTGTCAGGGTCCGGCATAAACCTTTATCCGTCCTTAAAAGTTTTATTGATTAAGATATAAAAGTTATTCCCAGAGAACCTGTTGGCTGGCAGATTCTGGTCATAAACGAGGGCCTGTCACTTAACAGGTAAATTGATTTTTACATAGCGCCCTTTGCACTGGCAGGCATATTAACCCCCTATGTTATGAGTAGAGATGAGCGAACGGACTCGTTTAGGGCGATTTCGCAATCGAGCACCACTTTTTTCGAGTAACTGACTACTCGGGCGAAAAGATTCGGGGGGCGGCGTGGTGGAGCGGGGGGTAGCAGTGGGGAGCTCTCTCTCTCCCACCCCCCCCCCCGCTCACCCCCGGCGCCCCCCGTATCTTTTCCCCTTTTTGGTGCTCGATTGCGAAATCGCCCTAAACGAGTACGTTCGCTCATCTCTACTTACGAGCATTAATTTTTGGGGGCCTTTTTCCCTAAAATCGTTTAACCATTTGTGACTATAAATCTATTAACCCCCTCAATGCATTTTGGTTCTAAATACCAGGCACGTTTTACCGTTTTTTTTTTTTCTTTTTCCTGACAATGTTGAGCGAACCAAAACGGTCGATCCCGGTTTCTGGTCAAACTGTGCTAAAAATTTGATTCGGCAAACACTTGAACTCAGGCAGTTCATCTCAAAGCCAATCGAATGGCATTTCTTCTTTTTCTTCTTCCTCCTTCTTCTGTCCTCTTTTGTCTTTCTTCTTCCTTCTATTATGCACCAGTTTTAGACGTTTCGGTCATGCTCGGTTCAAACTAATTTGGGTCAAACTGATTTCTTTTTTCCCCAAGTTCGGAAAACCAACTGAATCAAACATTTGAAACGTTTGCTCATCTTTAGTCTTAGGGTCTCAGAGCGTTGTACTCATCACAGCCCATCCGCTCTGCCGGCAGAGATCACGTAGGCCTGCGATGGGTAATGCGCATGCCTGAGATTAGGATGTCACGAATATGCAAAGTGGGACCTTTTATTTTTTTATTCCCACGCTCTGTGCCGAACGGGGCTCCGTATTAAATGCTGTCCTTTTGCAGGCATTGCGAAGGGGCAGTGTTTCTATATGCAGCCCTTCCAATTTAGGCTGGGATCACACAGGGCGGATTCCCGTCGGAAATCTCGCTGTTTGGCCGCAGCAAAAACCGCGAGATTACCGCCGGGAGAACCGCCGCGGTTTAAGTCGCGGTGGCTTTGAAGCGGCTCGGCCGCATGCTTTTCCGTTGCGGACGGCGCTCCCATAGAGGAGAGCGCAGCCGCGACGTAAATAAACAAAAAAAAAGAAAGTA
Organism: Eleutherodactylus coqui; assembly: GCF_035609145.1. Classification (NCBI taxonomy): domain Eukaryota; kingdom Metazoa; phylum Chordata; class Amphibia; order Anura; family Eleutherodactylidae; genus Eleutherodactylus; species Eleutherodactylus coqui. The sequence continues at coordinate 306,312,364 of NC_089839.1, forward strand.
AATAGACATGCTGCATCTTTTGAAACCGCGGATTTACCGCAGCGGATTAGCCGTCCCGTGTGGACGAGGTTTCTGAGAAATCTCCTCCACATGGCTGGCTAATCCCGAGATTAGCGGCCGCGGGCGGTTTTGCCGCGGGCGGATCTGCTGTGGCAAAACCGCGGCAAATCCGCCTGTTGGGGGCTTAATGTTTTGTTTTTTTTTAATTATTATTATTTTGGTACTTTTATTTATTTTTACATCTACGCCCCCCTGTGACGACATATAAGATCTCTGGGGGTCGTTTACAAGAGGAGGCAGAAGTGCTTCTAAATCGCTTACAGAAGATTTAAGCCCGCACAAATAGGCGGAACTGGATGGGCATATATCATTTCCCTGCCTAACATACTATGTTACTGTACAGTTACAATGCCATGGGTTCAAATCATTGGACCATGCCTGTATAGCTCTTGGGCTGAATTGGGTGAAAGTATTTCAATCCTAGAGGGAAATAAGAGGGACACTTGCATCGTGAGAACATTTTCTAACAAATTAGCAATAAAGTTAATCCAACAATTAAAAAAACTATTTGCAAATATATTTTCTGCCCAGTTGTTAAATATCCTTTTGGTCGGAAGCAAATATCTATCTCTGTTATGAGGTTGAGTTACGAAGATTCTACCAAAGTATAAAAAGTAAAAAATGTTGGCTAAACTGCAAAACCGGCCATTTGTGAATGACAGGAGTGGCGCGGTCTTTTGGGGAAAAAAAAAACCAAACAACTTTTCTCCAGTCTTCTATAACCCCTTCCATTTTGTAAGTACTGTACGAGGGTGGCTTGTGTACGGCAATGGAGCGAGGGAGAATGAATCGTGTGTGTTTAGCAGCGAGCTTCAGTGATGGGCTCCCTCAGGTATAATCCAACCTGAAACAGTGCAGATGAGCCAAGGAAAACAGGAGAAGACCGCACAGGGAATTAGCGAGCAGGCAAAGTTGTGATGGGAACTCGCCTAAAATATAGACAGTAGATCTTGTTTGTCACACTCGCTGTGTGTTTGCGAATCCGTGCCTCCTGCAGTTCAGAAGCTCCTTCAGCTTTTTTCCCCCAAAGCTGATGAGATATTAAGATCTGATTGCACTAGAAATGTATGAAATATGCAAAAAAATTGTAGTAGCCCAGCTGGTAATCCCCAAACTGGGAGAAGCTCGCATCAGCCTTTAAAATGTATTTCTCATGAGTTGTAAGTCTTAAAATCCTTCAGATTCAGAAGACTCATTCTTAAATGGGTTGTCTGGTTAGAACTAGAGATGAGCGAGCATTGCCCTTAGCGAGTACCTGCCCGCTCGGAAGAAAAGATTCGGCTTCCGGCGGCGGGCAGGGAGAGCGAGGAGGAACGGAGGGGAAATCTCTCTCTGCCTCTCTCCCCGCCCGCTCCCCCCTGCTGACTGCCGCAACTCACCTATCACCCACGCCGGCAGCTGAACCTTTTCTTCCAAGCGGGCAGGTACTCACTAAGGGCAATGCTCGATCGAGTAATTGTCCTTAGCGAGTATGCTCGCTCATCTCTAGTTAGAACCATTTGAAATACTTTTTTTTCCCTGTAGGATAAAAAGACCGGCTAAGCATTTTCACCTCCAATACCAACTGATAATTCCTTCATTGCGGAGACTCTTAAACTATTTCTATGCTCAGACGTTTTTTAGCACAGCCTTGAATGATCGTCCTATGAACTTTTTGTCCATGTTCTGGCACAAATATTTTGATTGACTATTTGCATTGACTTTGTGTCCCATCAACCCCTCGGTGACATCTGACTTACATGTACATCAGCTGTGTGAAGGTCTTGTATGGATCAGACTGAGGAGCAAAGCCCACTCCACGCAATGCAGGTGTCTGCTGTCTTCGACAGCTGATGCCCAGCCACAACGGCCATAAGAGGAATTCACGCTGGTCAAGGCTGTTAAAAATTAAAATTATGACATTGGCTTTTAAATGGCCTATCAGCATGTAGAAGGGCCTCAGGGTTCCCATGAATGTTTGTTTATTAATAGAATGCCTGTGAAAATACAGTATACTGTAATACTATAGTATTGTAGTGTACTGTATAAGCAAATGATTGAATGTTCAAGTCCCCTCAGGGGACCAAAATAGTAAAAGTGAGTGAAAGTTTGTTATTAGTTAAAAAAAAAAAAAATACATTTTAAGAAGAAACTTATTCCCATATTTATAATTAAAGAATTGAAACAAAAAACTAAACTTATTTGGAATCGTTGCATCCGATTTGTTAAAATAATGCAGTATTTATACTGTTCGGTGAATGCCTTCAGAAAAAAAGCATACTTTTTTAAATGTATTTTATTTTTTTAAAGTAGTACAGCAACAAAAACTATAAATTTCACCATTACAATTGAACTGACCCAAAAAATGACAGTATGGAGTTTTTGCCGCAGTGTGTATGCTGTAAATCAAGGCCACCCCCAAAGGAAAAAAAAATCGTCCAATTGCATTTTTTTTTCTATTTCACTCCACTTAGAAAAAAATTTAAAAATTAAGTACCTTCATATAGCACATTAAATAATACCATTGAAAAACCCAACTCACCCCACAAAGAGTAAACCCTCAGATAGAAAAATAAAACTATAATTTTTTAACCGTGGGGAGCATAAAACATATAAAATCTCAATGTCTTCAAGGGGTTAATGGTAAACCATTTAGTAGAAGAAATAATGACAAGTTGTTAAAAATCTGGTCTGTATATCGCTGAAAAATGGCTTTTTCATGATTACTATCAACAGATTTTCTTTGCCTTTTGAAGTAATCTTTTTTTCTTCTTATTTTTCAGGTTTTAGTCGAGCAGCACTGCCTTTTGGCCTAGTAAGAAGGGAACTCGCCTGTGAAGGATATCCCATTGATCTTCGATGTCCGGGAAGTGATGTCATTATGATTGAAAGTGCCAACTATGGTCGTACAGATGACAAGATCTGTGATGCCGACCCATTTCAGATGGAGAACGTAGACTGCCATCTTCCAGATGCCTACAAAATCATGTCACAAAGGTAGAAATATGGTGACTTGGACTATTTGAACCGTGTTTATGTAGATGCTAATATAACTCAAACTAGTGGATACAATTGTATCCCCCAATTTGACCTCTAACCTTTGTTTCCAGACGTTAGAAGAATTGAGTCATACAGTTCTATTTTATGACAACCCCAAATGAACCGCATTGACTCTAATGGTATCAGTTTGGTTCCTGTCATCCTGTTTCAGCATTTTATTGAGCAAAAAGGTCCTGCATCCATGTCATGCCGGATCAGAACTGGAGGCTCTCAACAAAGCCTCAGGCGCAGAGGTGACTGAGACCTTATAGGTGTCTTCTGGCGAATACTACTCATAAGTTGTCCTCAGGGTAGGTCATCAATAGATGATTGCCGAGGATCCACCACTTTGGATCACCAGCTGATCATCTGGCCCACTGTCTGTGCTGCGGGGCTGGACCTCATCATCTGGGTCAGGGCCTAATATTTTAAATATTCTTTCAATGATTTACAAGGTATTCTGAAATGAGTTGACTTTAAGGGGTCAAGAGTGGCTTAGCTATTTACATATTTTGTCCAACAAGAGATTATTTTTGTCCTTGGCTTCACAACAGGTCACTTTGATCGTTGAGTTCAGTTGAGTTTTTCATCAGGTCTAGAACAGGTTTCCACTAATCATTGGAGCAGCTGCTCTGTATATATCCAGTTTTGTGAAACACTAAAAAAGTATTTACTGATTGTAGCTTCCCGACTAACTGCCAAATAGCTGATTTCATTATAAAGATAGTTAAATTTATATTTTTTTCATTGCATCTGCTCTGGATTTGAAGTGATTTGTCGTAATGTTGTTGCCTCAATGATCTCTTGGTATTTCCTTCTATACCCCAGCACCAATTACTGTTCATCTGATCTCAGTGCACTTCTCCCATCGTTTTTTTGCCTCCAGTCTGCACATCAGAGCTCCTTTGGGAAATTGCCTTCTCCAGTTACCTGTCATGTCAACTTCAGTCTTCTTAGACTAGGGGATTATGAATGTTGTAACTCTCTGCTTGATCTAATGGTTCAGTGCTATGGGAGACAACGGGACTGCACGTCCTATATTTTCCCTGCCTTGTTCTCGTGGGCCACTTTCCAGCTCCGAATTCTCTTTAGAAATGACTCTAGAGGTAGACGAGTTTTGATTGCTTTGTCAAAATAATGGAATAAAATAAAATACACACTTGTCAAGAACACGGATTTAAAATAGGGATTTTTTTTTACGATTTTGCTTCAAATAAAGTCTGCAAAATCAGTTAAAAAAAATAATAAAAAATGCTAAAAATTACACGGCTGTTTCTTATCATCCTAAATATTGTTTCTGATTAGCCTCGAGGTAACAGGTTAAATCTACTTGCTACTATTGTCAAAGGACCATCTGTCCCCCTCGGTCAGACAAGGTATTCCCACTTAACACTGACGCTAAAAGTCTAGTTTCAAAATGCCCCTCATTACATTTACAAGACAGATTGGGATTCCCCACCTAATATTAGCCAGTCTGAAAATAAACCTTTCTCCTCAAAATGAACTGGCAAATAGGGTTTAAATGAGGCAGGACTGATGTTTGTATGGAGAACGCTCCTGCATGGGATGAACGACTAATAAGACCCCATTAAAGGGGACTTCGTGTCGCCTATTATGATTGATTGACTCAGCAAAGGGCGTGTTATTCTGAATGGTTTGGAGTTGCAAAAGTATCCGACCAATGATAGAGATTGTTGTATTTTTGGGATCCGCTTGACATGGGGTCCTTTGCTTGGACCACTCAAGGTTGTCCAAAGTCATTTTAGAAAGTTTTAGGCTTTTAGAATTAGTCCCATTATGTTTTACAAAGTCAGATCTCTGTGTGGCCTTGACAGATTTGAAGTCCAAAAGGATTTTAATTAAATTTGGAAAAACTCTCCCAAAAACGCCTTTTTTTTAATTGTAGATTTTGAATTTCTTTCTCATATAAATATATTTGGCGTAGAACTTGGTTGCCTCAAGTGCATTTTAACACCTTAAGGTATAACTAATTTCCGCCTTAAGAACCAGTAAATTGTTCCTACTTTTGTCATAACTATTTCAGAACTTTTTTTTTTTTAAATTAATGTAGCCGTAGGACACCTTGTTTTTTGTGGGGCGAGTTCTAGTCCTTATTGAAACCAATTTTGGGCACATATCATGTATTTAATAGCTTTTATCAATTTTTTGCTTCAGGGCAATGAGAAAAAAGCTAATTTACCAGTTTTTTTTTGTTAATTTTTACGGCATTTACAGTATGGTATAAATATTTTATAGTACAGAGTAATATCAATGTGGTGATATCAATTATGTGTAGTTTTTTTTTTTTCAATATTTAAAGCCTTGTGTAAGGGGAAAACAAAACTTTGAAATGACTTAAAAATCATTAATTACTATGGCATCTGCAGATTTAAACTGTGTAGAGTGATTTAGATAAGCAATTCTTTGATTTTTCACTCCCTTTCTGGGAGAAAAAAACCCCCATATGTCACAATCGGAGTGCAAATGTGCTCTCTGATTGATGTAGAGTGATATAAGTAAAAATTTAGATCACCCCATCCCCTAAGATAGGGGGAGAGACAGGAGAATTAAAGAGCTTCTCTTCTGCCATTGGTTTTACCTTGCCTATCCCTCCCTGCGCTGCACAGCCACTGAAAGGGACAGCTGTAAATTCAGTATTGCTGACCCCACTTCAATTGGCTGTAGCTTTGATTCTGTATGTGCTAATGACATACTGGGTAGTCATAGCACTGATAGAACCAGAGCTACAGCTGTTTGAACTAGAGTGAGCTTAGTTCATTCAAAACATTAATGTCCTTTTCCTGCAGAGTGAACTGAGCTCGTCCTAAACTGTTGGGCAGAGTGGGATGAGTGAGGGGTTGATGCTGGATTAGCTGCGCATTCCCGGTTATTTCAATGGAGAATGTTGAGTTATGGAAAAATAAAGATGGCTATACACATTATACCTAACTCTCTTGCAATGACAGGAGAAGTAAAGATTGAACATGTTGGATTTTACCTGTCCTGATTATTTGCTCTCATGAAGATAAGCCGCTGTTAAAGCTGTCTGGTATCAGCTTAAGGCCCATTTAGATGGGACGAATGTTGGGCAAACGATGCCCGACTCTCATCCCCGCATACACACGCTCCCGTGCTGTTGCTAGGGAGCTAGTATCACTGGCTCACTCACAGAGTGGCCAGCAGGGGGCAGGAAGGCTGCAGGAGATTTCACTCCTCGCTCTCCTCCGCCCTTCTCCATTGACTTAAGATAGCGGCTGTTCAGTACTGAACGGCTACTATTTACACTGAATCCTTATCGTTCAGCTCATCGTCCATCGTTTATGCAGCATATGGCACTGGACGATGATTATTCAGTGTAAATAGCAGCTGTTTAGTACTGAACGGCCGCTATGTTAAGTCAATGGAGAGGGGTGGGGGAGCGTGAGGAGTGAAATCTCCTCGTTTGCCTGACATTCGTCCCGTCTAAATGGGCCTTTACTTTCTTCTCCCCCATTGAAAACACAAGCATACATATCCTTGGAGAGCAAATCAGGAGAAATAGCTGTTTGTCCACCTTAAGAAAGTACTTTGCCTGAAACCTCTATTTTCAAAAATATTCTCAGTAGATGGTTATTACCTATTATCGGATCACAGCGGTTATACAGTAGCCTTTGAGGGACATGCTATGGAATGATACATCCAATGACGTAAATAATGAAAATATTTTCCCCGTAGAAAACTGCTCCCATCCCATTAGTTTCCTTATAATGAAGAAGATCGGAATGTTGCTCAGATCCCGATGTTCAGGGAGGGCTACCTATATCCACGGCCATCCCAGTGTATGTCAAAAGGCATTTGGATGTGTATTGCAATTAATTCCCAAACTCTCCTTAATCTCATCATTTTACTGCATTTAAAAAAAATCCCCCAAAATTGGTGATGATCTATAAAATATAATGAAAACACATAATTCTTGGCAGTTTTTGCTTCTCTGTAGGGGATATTCTTCATTTTTGCAAAAAAATAAATAACCCAGCAAATCTGTTACTTGATGTAATGGTTTTATGCTGGTTTTATTAAAAGTCTGAAATATAGTGTTTATCCCCTTCTTTACTGCGCTGTTTGTTACCAAATCCTGGTTCTATCTGTCATCCACTCTGTTAAACTGCAGGGAAACCTAATGAAAAATGGAGAGGTGTGAATGGAAGGCTGTTCTGTGATCTGTGCAGTTTGCACATGGTATTGAACACACACATGCGGTATGCCTGTCAGCCTTAACAACGCTGATTGTCAGCTGGAAGTAACACATTTTACCATTTGGGCTTTTCGAAGGCTAGATTTTCTTTTTTTCCATTTTAACGAGTAGTAAAATAAAAACAAACTTCAGTTTTGAGATATCATGTTAGGTCCGGTTTTTAAAGAATTCTGTTATAGCTTTTTCTGTAGTCCTATATGGTTTGCCCACAAAAAGATCCACCGATACAACTTGGATGAATGTCACCGATACAACTCCCATGAAGGTTACCCAACCTTTCTAGACTTGGACTCTCATGATCAGGCTTGTGTTGCCTATCCTGTGGATAGGTGATAAAAGTTGCTTTTGGTACAACCCCTTTAAACAGGTTTTCCTGCTTTGGCAGCCACTTCTTTCTTGGGAAAAGAGGACTGTACACCAATGTTCTCAGGATCCAAGTCTTATAGTAAGTCAAACACCTCCATTGATGACACATTCTTGCATAGACAATGCCTATAGGGGGCTTTCTTACTCTATAATGGACTCTACTAAATTAGTCTCGAATTGCCATAATTACGTATGTATCATGCTACGGCATCTAAAATCAGCAGTCGGGGACCCCATGATGTGTTCTGTTGCTTGAGCTTCATTTATTGAGGTCCACTGAAGTCCACTTTGGTCTTCATGTACTGACCTTTGAATCACATGAAATTGGCGGCCAGTTTTTAATCCATTATATTGCAGCATTGATAAGCAGAAACTTCTAGAATTAAGCTAAATTAAATTGTCATTACTTTCATTCCAAAGTGAGATTTACAATTTATATTTTTACCAAAAAGGACCCTCCCTCCTCCCCCTTATAGCCATATTTTTGTAGGTTTGGGTCCTAGAGGAACTGCAAAGGATTGTGGGATGCTGATAGTCATTACTTTTAACCCTGGTTGTCAATATGCATCCCCAGCGCCATTCCTGCTATCGGCGTGTAGTTTGAATATTCAGTCTTTTTTTCCGTGGGTAATTACCATTTCTATAGAGTGAGGCAGTAAACGTAACGAGAGCGCTGTTAATTAGAGACATTTTAGTCATGCTCAGATTGACTAGTCAATCCTGTTGTCACATAATGATCTTTAACGCGAATGCCTCACCGTATTCAGTTGTTTTTCGGTGTTTGTTTTTTTTTTTTTTTTTTTTTTTTAAACTACACTCCTTGTTAAAAAAAAAAATAAAAATCGAGCACCTACAAGGTGTCGGAATGGAATGGAACTTTCTTTGTGTGATTGTAATGTTGATGTAAGTGATTCGGATATCAGAGCAAAAGGATAACTTATTGTGGAACACTTGAAGGTAGGCTCTAGCCACCTCTAGCTTGGATGGGAGATGTGATAAGGGTGGGCATGGCGTTAAAAAGGTTCTAAATGGAATCTGCAGCATATTGGGCCACATTTGCTGTAAATGAGCCTCTAGATCATGCAAACTCGTAGGCTGTCGAAGGTGGTGTCCCACATGGTCCCATACATGTTCCACTGGTGATAAATCTTGCGACTGGGCAGCCACAGAAGTGACAATGTTATGGGGACATTTCTGTGACCCCCTTGTTTGTGCGGCCGAGCATTATCCTGCTGGAAAATGCCTGTTAGAAGCCGCCATGAGAGGAACACATGTGGCTGCAGGATGTCCTCATGATACCGCTGAGCTGTCATTGTCCCTCGTACCACTACTAGGGATGACTGTTGCATGCGATGGCAAAGGCAGGATTGAGTCCCTCACCCCTAGATCTCCAGACACGAACACGGCAATCGTCAGTGCCCAAACGAAACCTGGATTTGTTGCTGAAGCCAACCTGGTTCTACTCCGTATCTGTCCACTTTTTTCCTTCTTGACACCAAAACAAATGGAGGCGATGATGAGTATCAAAGGCATGTAATCGGGGGTGTGAGACCAAAATGTACTGCAGCCAAGCACCTGGAAATGGTTCGGACAGACACAGGGGTTTAAGGATGTCGCTAACTTTCTCTGGATGGCGGACAACAAAACAGTTGGGACTGCTCGTGCTTGTCAGGTGATCTTCTCTACTGGTGGTCTGTCGAGGGTGTTCTGAGCCCAGCCGCCTTGTGTGCCCTCACACATCCACTGGTCCCAACACTTCCTAACAGTCTGGTCAGAATGGCCAGTGGGGACAATTCATCGATACGACCATCCAGCTTCTCACATCCCAATAATGCGCCTCCTTCTGGTAACGGGGTGAAATCTCTTCTCTGTATCGTAGAGACGTCTAGTGGCCAACAAGCTCTACACAAGCCGGAAAAGAGGTCACTACATATAAGGAACCTCTGTGAGCTTTTTTTTTTTTTTTTTTTATATAGGCCAAGGTGGGAACCACTTTTAGGGACTCAAGTGGCAAGACCCTTCATCTAATCACACCACAACTCTCAGCATTGACATATCTGACTGAGATGTAACTGCATGCTGAGTTTTGCAGCACTTCTTCTAGGGGTGTGATGAATTTTTTTTTTTTTTTTACAAGGAGTATAATTAAAGCCAGATCGTGAAACATTTTTCATTTTCTCTAAACTGTTATTTTTTGCTTGTAGGATTTTTTTCTGTATTACGGGGGGAAGGGAGGGGAGAGGGGGGCTATTTTGTCTCAGCTGTAGTTTACATCATTCACAGATTTACCTTACAACAGACACATCATACCATAGAAACCTGTAGAATGGAGATATTTTGCTCACTTCTATGGAAGTGTTGTGGGCATGCTCGGTGACCTTTGCTGAGAGGAGTGTGACATCATCTGTTGAGAATGCTGGATACTGTGTTCTCTGGATATATATGTCCCCTTTTACTGCATTCCTATCTGTGATGATAATAAGATGATTGATGAGAAGTTTTCTTTACAGAACAGGAAGTGTTGGACTATTAGGCTTAGTGGTCAGTGTGCAGGGAAGGGAGGGAGGTGAGCTGTGACTATCACCTATTGTGAATGGCGGATCCTGTCTCCTATAGATATAAATGTCATCTTTCACTGTAATCCTGCCTGTGATGATAATGAGATTACTGCTGAGTTTTCTCTACAGAACAGGAAGTGTTAGACTATTATGAGGCCTGGTGGTTGGTGTAAGAACTACAAAGTTTAAAAAATTGTCAGAATATTAATGTAAAAATCTTAATGTTTACTAGAAAAGCTCGTTTTAAATAATGGGTATTTTCTTAAGACCCATCCCCTTTAACAAAGGACCATCAATGTTTTATGTGTTAAGTTGGTTGACTCATAAATAAGATGTACAACTATTATCCCCTTCATTACCCCATAAAGTGTCATTTATTTACCATTGCATATCCGGTGCCTTACAGAGATTATAATGAGCTATATCTCTCTCTGCCCCCATTGGGGCTCACAATCTCATTTCCCTATCTCCGATACACACCCATGCTAGGGCCAATTTCATAGAAAGCTCATAACTCCACAGTGTGGGTTTTGGATTGTAGGCGGAAACCAGAGAACATGGAAAAAGAATTATATTCTACGAAAAACCGTACAAGCCCTAATAAGTCATATTTCAGATGTCCGGAATTTGGCTGCAATTTAACGTCTATATTACAAAAACAAGTCTCATACCACCTCTAGAAGCGCAACAGAACAGACCACCATAGTGATTTTTGGTGATCTAAGCTTAAAGAGAAGCTGTCATAAACTATAAGCACCATAAACTAAGTTATGGTGCTTATAGTTTAGGTAATGTGGAGTTCAGAGAGCCTCTTTTTATACTCACTCGCCCCCCCCCCCCACCCCCCCCCCCCCCGCCCCGTTCCTGCAGTGTTCCCTGATGAAGTAAGCGCATGCACACTAGCTTGAGTCTTTTCGGAAGGCTATGTGTGAGCAGAGTGAGTAAGAGAAGAGTCTCCCTGAACTTTACATAAACACTAGACCATAACTTACTTTATGATGCTTATAGTTGACAGGTTCCCGGTAAACTTGGATTACCAAAGAGTATTAAATAAAGATAAAGCTTCTTAGTATAACGCCAACTTGTTCTGCAGCATTTTCAAGTATTTTAATTAAACCCCGTCCACCACCACCAGGCTGGGTACTCATTTTACCGGCCTCGGAAGGATGGAAGGCTGAGTCAACCTTGAGCCGGCTACCTGAACCCTTCAGGGATTGAACTTGCAAACTTCAGGTGGTGGGCGAGAGCTTAGGACTACTGCTGCCTTAGCAATCTGTGCTGCATGATGGTAGCATTTTGTGCTGCGGCCCTGGAGATGTCACCTCTACTAAAAGCACTATAATGAAATTTATGGTGCTTGTAGTTAATAATAGGTACCCTTTAACCCCTTGAGTGGCGGGTTTCCTACCACCCTGTCGTGCCCACCAGGGCAGGTTTTTTAAAATGGTCTAATCATTGAATTTCAACTAGTTTTGCAGTTGCGTCTCAAGAGCCATAACTTTTTCATTTTTCCATTGACATGGCCATATAAGGGCTTGTTTTTTGCGGGACAAGTTGTGATTTTTTAAACAGGAGGGAGGAAAAAAAGAAATGGGGAAAAAAGAAAAAAAGGGGCCATGTCATTAAGGGGTTAAATAATGTATTAACTTCCTTCTCTGGGTCATTACGACGCATGGATACCACATGTGTGATTGTATTTTTGATTTTTTACAAAGTAAAGGGAGACAAGTGTATTTATAATTTTTTTTAAAATAATTTTTTTACTTTTTTTTTTTGTCCCTTTAGGGGATTTCCACAGGGACCCATCAGGACCCCCTGATCACATTCCGGGGGTCCGATGGTGACAGCCCTTTACATGCTGCAGTGACAGCCCTTTACATGCTGCAGTCACATAGACTGCAGCATGTAAAGGGTTAACACAGCAGAGATCGGAGGTTTTCTCTGATCTCTGCTGTAAGAGCAGGTACCTAGCTGTCCTCTCACAGCCAAGCACCAAGCTCTCCCTGCCACAGAGACCATCGGCTTGCTTCTGACAAGCCGATGGTCTCTATGGCAACCTGTAAACAAAGCAGGAGGTTGCCGACATATCGGCAATATCTTCTGCTGTTTTTTCAAAGCCCTCTCTTTGTTCTCTGTGGGTCTGTGCAGGCAGAGCACACTGTCACAGCTTGTGGCATTGTGCTCTGCAGCTCCCATAGTGATACATAGCCCGGAAATCTTCCGGGCTATGTCACTATGAGCAGTGGAGCTCGTCCCGGAAAATTTCCGGGCGTGCCACTTAAGGGGTTAAAGGGTTTTTCTGGGATTTAGGTTTTTTTTAATTTTCCTATCCTAAGGGTACACTGCCTAGGATGTAGCCAATCAATTGTTTCCTGGAGCCATTGCACCTAAGAACTAGCATAGCTCCGTACATTGTGCACTACCTGCAATACTGTCCGGGGCCGCTTCACAGTGTACTAACTTGTGCTAGTTCTTGTATGCAGTGGCTCCAACGAGCAGCTGATTAACCCCACATTCCGGGCAATGGACCCCGAGGATAGATCATCAATTTAGAAAATCCTGGAAAGTCCCTTTAAACTTAGATCATCAAAGATCACTGTGGCGGTCTGTTCAGTTGAGGCTCTGGAGCTGGTGTGAGACTTGGGCTATGTTCATATGGTGGATTCCACTACGGAATTTTCGACGCGAAATCCGGCTGTAAATCCATGGCCAAGAAGCAAAATCTGAATGGCGCTTTCCAACATGTTTCCATGCAATCTATGTAAAGAATTGACATGCCATTTCTTCACCCTATGGCCAAAACCACGGCAGGACGGCTATGGCTTTCTACGACCATTTTGCAGGCAGATTCATCTTGAAAAACTCTACGGCACAATCTAAAATGGGAACATACCCTTGTAGTTGTAATATAGGTAGAGGTCCGAAATAATGACCCTAGCCAGTTCTATGTTGGTGACCTATCCTGGCAATAGGTCATCATAAAAAAAATGTTGAAAATCCTTACAATTCAGCCAATTTAACAAAATGTGATAGTATGACATGTCATAAGATCCAAGACAGAAGGATGAATGGAGAGAGCCAGCTAATTCTGGATATTTGGTATTCCGGCACTTATCTGGTCTCGTTGACGCTGGATTAAAGGGATTGTTCTGCATGTGTGTGGTTTTTGTAGGTATGTGCTGTGCTCAGAATTGAGATATTTGATATTACTATTAGAGTATAGGTTTAGGCTGCATTATCCATGTTGCGAGATTTAACACCTACTAAGGTGATTTAGGATTTTTAGACCTGCGTTCATGTAGTCATTTATCGTCTCTTTTGCCGCCAAGACCCTTTTATTAAGCTGCGCCGATTTCTTCAAGATGAAATGTAACCAAGATTTCTATTCAAATACAATTTAAATATTCATCAAAGAGGAGTTAAGCTTGAATCTGACAGAGACCATTAACATCAAAAAATATAATTAATTGCATTGGGTATCGCATAGCAAAGTTAGCCAAATAGCTGTGAGGCCTAATAGCGCCAAAAGATTGAGAGGCAATAGTTTGATTTTTTTACTCTGTAGCTGAGGAATTAATAGTGATGCGGTTTCCTATGTGGGGCAATTAAAACTGGTTTTAAGGTTCATGGCTTCTATAGAAAATTCATTGAATATAACTTGGTAAACCAGACTAGCATATAAAGTCGGTTGAGTAAAGGACTCCGATCAAGGACTTTTTTGACGAAGCTGTAACAGAAAGTTACGTCGTTCCAGGGACAAAGCTGCACTTGAAAATTTCAATGGATTTTTAGTTCTTCGGGAAAGACTTTAAAAAAAAAAAAATTTAAAAAATTTGCTAGAATAACCCCTAAGTATAAAATTGTGATTCAGAAAACCAAAGCAAACACAGGTGGTTTGTGGTCTGTCCAGTGGAAAAAAATACACGGCTTCTTAGCCATAAATGTGTTCCGCGTGTCCCTGTGCTTCCCCAGTAATCCGCTTGCATAAAATCCCCTCGGACCGTTGAGTTTTTATGATGATTGAGACGGAAAGCTTTTAATTTTTACATAAAATTACATAAAATTCTGATGAAGTGACTATTTTATTTATAAACTCGCACCTATTCTCCTCCCAAGCTACAGACCAGCGAGGAATAAATCCTACAGAATGGTCCGAGCAGACGGGCCGGTGTCACTCATGATGTTTACCGCTTTTCATTGGGATGCCAATTTAATGGATGTTTCCATCAGCATCGTCCGTGTTCTACACATGCAAACATGCCTGACCCCGAAGAGTCAGGGGCTCGGGAGACGAAACTTGTTAAGAAATGTGGAATAGCCAATTAGATGGCCAGAAAGCAAAGAGTTTTTAATGAGATCAATTGTCAGTCAGTAAGTGGAATTTGCCTCCCGTATTGTTCCGTAAGGTTCATATATATTCAGAAAGCTGCTTTTCGCGGGGCTTAGAACGAGGCCTCATCACTAATTGTCAGCGCTGTGACATGTTTAGCCAATCAAACTCGGAATTGACATACATTTACATCTATTGACCGTCTGAATCTAGCACATACCGGTAAATAGAAACTCCACCGCTCTCGGGTTTTCGGCAGAGCATTTTTAATTATATGGAAAGATGGTAATTTTGATCATCCTAGCGGACTGTAATCAACGGGTAATTTATTGTTGTTGTTGTTGCTTAAAACTTCGAACCTCTATGGGAACTCATGAGGCAGTGTTCTCTTATGTGGCAGGTTTCCATTATTATAATGCATTCCAATGTAGCCTAATGGACCCCGTTGACCTAACTGGGGTTATAGGGCTGGTCTTCACATCCATAAGACGTCTGATACTTCAATGCAAACGTGAACACAACATTACTGTAGCCATCATTGTCATCGACTGGCACTTGTCATTAGGCACTTGTACTTGAGTTTCAATGACTTTCTAATACATAATTAAAATAGAAATTTAAAGGCATGCTCCAGGACTTACCCAGGATAGGTCATCAATGGTTGACCGGTGAAAGTCTGCTGCTCAGGATCTTCGCCGATCAACTTATTCCCGACATCTCTGTCAATGCGAACAGCCGTGGAAGTAGGTAGTGCTGTCAACATTGCTATGGGCCAGTTTTGGTTCAGTGGGAGCTGTGCCTATAGTACCAAGCTGGGCGCTGCAATATGGAGAACACTATCTGCATTGACAACAGTGCTGGGAATTAGCTTGTCAGTGAGGATCTAGACTGGTGGACCCCTGCTGATCAACTGTTGATGATCAATCCTGAAGTTTTAGTTTAGGCCTTGTTCAGATGTTGGTCTGTCTTCTAAATGGGGTTGTTCTTAAGGGACAACCTCTAAAAAAAAGTTTTGTTTTTTTTTCATGGTGAAGCAGGGCCTACAGTTCCATGCTATAAAACTGTAAGGACCCCAGGTGTTATCATGTGGCGCTCCAATATGGAAGGTATTGTATCCTGAATCACTGCATTGTTTAGAACTTGGCAATGTAATTTTTCGGTCAAGGTCAGTATGGATATGAGCGGGGAAAAAAGGGTAAGACTGAAGGTGTAAAGTGCTTTATTTGTGTATACTGAAGAAGCTGGATGGAATTCCCCTGTGGGAACTGTCCATAAGCAGATATCCTATTTGTATAGCACCAACTTACTCTGCAGCACCTTCAGGTAATTTATTTATTACCCCCATCAAGCTGGGTACTCATTTTACCGACCTTCGAAGGAAGGAAGGTTGAGTCAACCTTGAGCCGGCTACCTGAGCCATGCGGGGATTGAACTTGAAACCTTCAGGTCGTGAGTGAGAGCTTAGGACTGCATTTTTGCTGCCTTAACACTCTGCGCCACATGAGGCTCAGATATTGTAGTTATCACCCATCATACCAGTGATACTTGGAGGCGGAGGATACTAAATAGCTTAAAGGGGTTGTCCCGAGGCAGCAAGTGGGTCTATACACTTCTGTATGGCCATATTAATGCACTTTGTAATGTACATTGTGCATTAATTATGAGCCATACAGAAGTTATAAAAAGTTTTATACTTACCTGCTCCGTTGCTGGCGTCCTCGTCTCCATGGTGCCGACTAATTTTCGCCCTCCGATGGCCAAATTAGCCGCGCTTGCGCAGTCCGGGTCTTCTCCTCTTCTCTATGGGGCTCCGTGTAGCTCCGCCCCGTCACGTGCCGATTCCAGCCAATCAGGAGGCTGGAATCGGCAATGGACCGCACAGAAGAGCTGCGGTCCATGGAGACAGAGGATCCCGGCGGCCATCTTCAGCAGGTGAGTATGAAGACGCCGGACCGCCGGGATTCAGGTAAGCGCTGTGGGGGTTGTTTTTTTAACCCCTGCATCGGGGTTGTCTCGCGCCGAACGGGGGGGGGGGGGGGGGGGGGTTTAAAAAAAAAAAAAACCCGTTTCGGCGCGGGACAACCCCTTTAAATACTTAGATTTACCATCCAGAATTCTGGGGGAACATCGACAGCCCAATTCTAAGTTGCCGATTTTGCCTCGTACCCAGCTTTCAGAAAAATAAATATCTAACAGCTGAACAGATCACGAGAACTGGAGGACTTACCATATTTACAGAATTTTTTTTTTGAGTTTGACGTCAATCCTTAGATTTTTTTTTTCCCTTTTTATCCATTTTTTGCCTTATTTGTGCAGTGAGATGAGAGAGTGCACTTGGCTGATTTATAAATGGTGCACTGCTTTATTACCGGCGTTCCATTATTGACATGTCAGTCACGCGTTTTGATGGTAGGACTGTAGTTCGTAGCTTACAGACACTTGCAGACACTTTCATCGTCGCATTATTCGGTCTGGGCGTCTTTGAAAGTTTAACCGCTGCATTTTCTGCTCCAATTTTCAAGGCTAATACCATTTATTTCTACAAAGCTCCAGCAGTCCTGACACGAGCCCTCACGGCTCGCTAGGCTTTAATCTGACAGCCATTTTGAATAACATCTCCATAAAATGGATGGCTGGCCCCAGTCTGCTGTGTGTTTTGCATTTCGTTGACTGTTTTCTTCACAAGTATGTTTTGCTGGGTTCTCCATCATTTTGCCGGGGATTGAAGGTGTTTTCTATAGATATTTACACTTCAAGGTGAACTTCTGGATTCCTTGTCACTTTATATATTTTTTATGTTATTTTTTAGAGAATTCTGATTAATAGCGCAGTTTTGTCAATCCAGCTTTAAGCAGAGCTTTTGACATTTCAGAAGGATTGGTTGATGCTCGTGTAGCAATCATCTGATCTAGCAAGGAACGGAGGGCAGAGAGAGGTTGGTAGGGCTCATCTTAGGCATCTTACTCTTTATGCAGTATTAATCAGATTTTTTAAACTATAGCTATAAATTGACGATTCCCTTGAGTTTGTCTTACGATATATATTTAATGGGTAACTAAACTTTAAAAATAAAACTTTTGACATATTAATGTGACATATCAGAAGTGGGATCGGTGGGAGTCTGGGTGCCGACTCTCCTCAATGGCTAAACCAAAGAGATGGAAGTGCTTAGCCGAGTACTGTACCTCTTTGGTTGTGATCAATGAGTGGTGTACGGACTACTAGACGTTCTACTGAGCCCATGCACTGTTTTGAGCAAAGCCCAATGGGCACAGTGAGTGATCCTGCCCACTCGGTTGGGTATTGGCACTCGAACCCAACAGATTAAAGCTTCTGACATCTCATTATGGCATCTCTGAATTTTTTTTTTAAGTTGAGACCGAATTCACATGGGTAGACCCGTTTGTCTGTAAAATCGGACACAAAAAACATTGGCCATCACACTACTACCGTCCTTGTGCTGTTTGACTTTCATGGAGCCCCACTGACCTATTCCTGTTCGTGAAAAAGGACCACAATAGGATATGCTGTAACTTTTTCCCATCATGTCTGAATGGCCTCATTGGCTATTATGGATCTATATGTTGTAGACCTGGTTAAGATTTACACTCATGTGACTAAGTCCTTAATTACACTTCAAAGTGACTGTCCAGTTTCGGAATAGATTTATGCCTTGGGACCGGTGTGTAGAAGAAATATATCTAGTTGAGTGTGTTTGCTGCATTTTGTGTGTTGAGTGTGTTCGTTGATTCTGGGTGTTGCTTTCAGGTAGCCAAGATGGTCACCGCCATTTTCTAATAACGCTCTGCACTGTTCTGTGATTGGCCATTGCTGATCATGTGAGCAACACTGGCCAATTACAGATCAGGTATATTCCACTGGTAGTCTGACTACCAATGCAGTATGGGACGACTAGTAGTCTAAAAATGGCAGCGGTCATCTTAGCCACCTGGAAGCGGAATCCCAAACCGGCCGAACCAAATAACGACCCCCTCTACTCCATTCTCAGGACAAGAATTTCGTCCTGAATCTGGGAGGTTGCATGAAGCCTTTCTATCTTAATACGTAGAAGTAAACTATACAGAATCGGTCATTGTAAAGGAATATGTTGATTTGACCTTGAAATACGTCTTTAACTGTGCAGATATTTTGCCCAGATGTAGGAAAAATTATCGGCATAAATTACCCATTTTTTTGGCGCATTTAAAAGAATGCAGTTCAGGCTGAACGCCACATTCCTTAAGCCACAATCATTTTTGAAACACTTGCGGCAATTTTGTATTTGCATGCAGTGGTCCAATGGTGGTGAGCTACGGCAGGTGTGATGGGGAAACGGATCACCGCTTAGTATTTATCATCCGGTTCGATCACATTATTTGCCATCTACACTAGTGACATACCTAGCATGACGAGAGAAGAGCGCTTTGCTAAGTCGTATGCATTGCAGCATCACGGTAAATTCCTCCATTGAATCGAGGTGCTTTGATAATTGCTAATATTCTGTTTTCCGTGGGCTGAAGTAGATGTGCATTTTGTTTAAGTGACTCCGATTCACAGCGTTTAGAGAGAGAGAAAATGTAGAATCCACAAAATGACGAGCTTACCGCTTCAAGATGACCTTCATCAATCCGCAGCCTTTTATTGAATCCTGTAGAATTCTACCCTACCTGGCAGTTGACGGAAATAGAAGATTGAGATGTTGCGGCCGCTTTGTGCCGCGCTGATAGGTTTGGGAAGAAACAGGCAGTATTAGCTACTTTCCAGCGCAGTAATTGCTTTTCAGTTGATATAAAAGAAAATTGGTATTTTTTTATTCTAAATAAAGCCGTGACATCCAGTTGACGGAGATCCGATGATGTCGCCCACCGGCCAATAATCTTTGTTGCCGAGCAGCCGTGAAAAAAAATCTAGCCCACTCTTGCTTATTGGCTAAAAAAAAAAAAAAAAAGAGAGCGCGGTATGTGAAAGATTCGCTAATTAATAATTAGCGTGTGAAATGTTACATTCCGGCAGTTTCCTTTAACCCCTTCTTCCCCTTCGTCTAATTGACTGATATTTGAATAAGCCCATCTGCCCGATTCTCTATCTGTCTACCATAAGTCTTCTCCGGCCGCGTCGTATTGCTGTCTTTTTGTGATTCCCTTTCGAAGAACCAAAGAGAAGACTCAGCAAATCAATTCACCCATTGTCTTCTCTTGGATGGGGAATCGAGCGGATCAACACCCTCATCTCTTGCAATGAAGAATTCATTCACTCTACGGCCACAACCCCCCTCGCGGCAAACGCTAGGCTTCATCTCCCTGCATTACCATTTAATTCATCCATTCCCATTCCGGATCCCCCCTTTTTTTTTTCGGCATCCTGCCGTAGAAGAAGCCTTCAGCGTAGGCCTGCACCGTCTCACATATGTCGAGCGCCGTCCTCCCTTATATATAATTTAGCACTCTCTCCTCTGTTTATATCAGTGACATAATAGTGCGTGCTAGTTTTTCCAAAGAGCGGTGTCTTTGCCGCTTCATGGCACAATAGCTTGTACTCCCAGGCCTGCACATGGTGTTAGCACATCTTTAATGCGCTTCAATCTTAACATTTTATAGGTCATGATGAACCGAGTCTTGAACACCAGTCAGCGCTGGCAAATGAGCGCGCCCCTTCCTGCTCACCCGGCTTAACCCTTTCTCTGCTGCAGGGGGAAATTTTTTTTTTTTACCCACACCCACTTGCGTCTCCGCAAAGCTCTAGTCACCGGTGAAGGCAACAATGTTTCTGTTTCGCCGGTTTCATAGTCTGTCGGGGAAAGCAGAGGACTCGGCGAGTTTGATTTGTTGTGCTGATCTAACGAAGAGATCTGCAGAAAACGGATGGTGCCAGGCGGGCACCATTTAATGCTCTGCTGCACCTATCATCTCTCTCTTTCTGATACCAAAACAGGGCAGCTCAGATATTTTTAGTCGGTTTTGTCAGCTGGAAAGCGTTATTTCATCCCAGTAATAAGGGGGATATTTTATCTCGAGACAAAGTCGGTGGAGATGTTAAGGAAATAATGTTGATGATTGCACGCCATGGAAGAGCGAGTCATTCACATCTCGTCAGGTTCATCTGTCTGAGGAATGCTTTGTTGCTTTTGGCCACTAGGGGCGCTGTCTAGTCTATAAATAGTGTCTTCTTTAAAATGGTTTGCAATAAATTGCTTCCCGCAGACGTGGACGTTGATTGGGTGACCTTGGTGTGTTGCTGGCTGCATTTGTAATGTATAATAGTCCAAGACTTCTAATCAGATTACTGCATTAAGGAGCAAGTGCCGTAAATATATGGTGCCTGGTCCTGGTCTGAGACAGCAAAGAACCCAAAGAAGACAACAGAAACAGTTTTTAACTGATTCTGTCTTCTTGTTTTATGGACTACATGGCACTCAATGAGAACGATGCAGAGGATTTAGAGAAGACGCAGTGACGTTTCCTAATATCACTATATGGGATGTGTTCTCCCGTAACTGGGGCTCCTTTGATTGCTGCTTTTATGGATGCCCCAGTTACAGCGGCAAAATGTGAAATAAAGTAAAGAAATAAAGAAAAAATAATTAAAAAAAAAAAACATTAATAAATTAAAAAATGTGACCCAGAGGTCTTATATAATGTCATGGGAAACAAAGTTGTTAAAAAAAATTAAAAAAAAAAGTTAAAAATAGTTAAAAAAAAAAAGTTTAGAATAAAGAAAAATGTATGTATATTAAAAAAAAACAAAAAAAAACTCACATTAACATAAACTGTTAGCGTATGCACCCCGTAATCCAAGACTATCCAGATTATATACCAAAACATTCAAAACAAAATGGCAACCTGTCCCTGTAACTCGTTTAAGTGTAAACATCATAATAATAATTTAAAAAACTATAAATATAAACGTGGTTTTTTTTAGCCCCCCCCCCTTCCCCCCAACATTTTGCACACATTAGCCCTTTTATCGTACAAGCAATAAGATTTGGATTGTAAGAAATCCCATCCACATGCTTCAGAAAAGTCCACCGTGTGAATGGACCTGCGGTGCAGATTATGCATTTTCAGTTTTTGCCGTGGATTGCGGCCCTTGTAAATGACGGCTAAAACCCTCCCCTTTATTTTGTGGATCGCGGCTCTGCAGACTTTCTAGCCCGTGCGCCCGCACGCTGAGGACGGCTTCACACACAGCAGAATTACTACCGGCATTCTGCAACTAAAAGCAGCAAATACATTGGAAAACTGCAGTGACCAAATCTGACCACTAAGTGGTGCAGATTTGGTCTTGGTTTATAGAGCAGATCTGCTGTGGCATTTAACCCCTGCATTGCATGCTACGGACTTGAAATCTGCAGCGCTTTTCAAAAACCGCTCCGGATTCGTTGCAAACGATTTCCACAGTATGTGGAGGAGATTTTTTAAAAATCCCTCCACTTACATTGTACCGCGAAGGCTGCGGAATTTCTGCCGTGATTCCGTCAGTGGAAATTACGCAGCATTTCCAATAATCGTGAAGCCGGCCTGAGGACTTGTAGACTTACAAGCGTGAAATCATCTCAGAAGTCTCCAACATGAATCTGACTTTGACAGAACTCCCAGGTTGGGTCTTCCAGCTCCGCCGATGGTTTCCATTTGGTTGGTTGATTTGTACAGTTGGATCCAGTAAATGGTGCGAATCCACAGACTGGCACAACTTTTTTTTTTGCTTTGATGCGGATTTCTTACTCCACTTGCAGAACAAACTTTCCCTATGAACTTCGGCTTAGATTTCCATAACATTCAATAGAATGCTAAACAATCGTATATTTTGCCATGTATTTTGATGTGAAATCTGTCCAAATCCCCACAAAATTTATGCAGTGTGAACAGAGCCTCACTCCTCCAATATTAATTGAAAAATGTTAAAGGGGTTGTCCGTTTACCAGCATTGCCCCTGTACCACCAACTGTGTTAATATAACAACACCTGTACTTACCCTCCTCTGTCAGAAGGATCTAGCACTGTAGCCCTACTGTTCTTCTAGTGTTTGTTGTAGGATGATGTCACAGGAAGTCACCTAACCACTGCAGCCTCTGATTGGCTGTAGGAGTCAAGTGACTTCCTGTGACATCATCTTCCACAATGAACACCGGGAGAACAGTGGAGTTACAGCACTGGATCTCTGTGGCCGAGGGAGGGGTAAGTACTGCTGTAGTTTTTATTTTAACAGTTAGTAGTATAGCAGAAATGCTGTCTGGTAACTGAACAACCCCTTTATGTACCCAATTTTTTAGAGCCTCGTGTGGCGCGGAGTGTTATGGCAGCAGAAATGCAGTCCTAAGCTCTCGCTCACGACCTGAAGGTTGCAAGTTCAATCATGTTTCAGGTAGCCGGCTCAAGGTTGACTCAGCCTCCCATCCCTCCGAGTTCGGTAAAATGAGTACCCAGCTTGGGGGGTAATAGTGCTGCAGAATACTTTGGGGCTATACAAATAACAAGATTTAAGATTTATTTAATTTTTTTAAGACATGCTATCAGGAAAGGACTATATTTCAGTGAGCGCATGCCAAAACTGAACCACTAGGTAGCCATAAAAATAGTCTCCTGAAATGCCAATCTGTTGGTCGAAGAGATCTCCTCCTGGCTCCTTAGAAACCAAAGCCTTTATTAGGGCTGCAGGACAAACATCACATGACCCACCTCGGGTCTCCTATTGGGGCTTACAAGGGAAACTGTATTGATGACCACTAGAGATGAGTGAGCATACTCGATAAGGGCAATTACTCAAGCGAGTATTGCCCTTAGCGATTACCTGCCCGCTCAGAAGAAAAGATTCGGCTGCCGGCGCGAAAAGCGGTGAGTTGCGGGAGTGAGCAGGGGGGAGAGAGGGAGAGAGAGATCTCCCCTCCGTTCCTCCCCGCTCTCCCCCGCCGCTCCCCGCCCCTCACCGGCATCCGAATCTTTTCTTCCGAGCGGGCAGATACTCGCTAAGGGCAATGCTCGATCGAGTAATTGCCCTTAGCGAGTATGCTCGCTCATCTCTAATGACCACCTATTTCTTAATGCACTGACGCAGTGGAAGACTGGTTGATGAGCGCAGCTCAGCTAGGATACTATAATGTGAACAGAGCTTCTAGTGATTGGGTTCCTCTAACGATTAATGTGTTTATGGAAATGACAGTTCAGTAAGTGAAATGTAAAGCAAATGAATAAAGTCATAAAAAAATCTTCCATTACATCTACCTTGGTTGGTGCCGTTATGTACGCTTCTTGAGGAAACCGTAAATTACCTTCTCTCGCCGAGTGGACCTTATGGAATTTCTGATACATTTCGTAGAAGACGTCATCTTTATGTATGGATTATTCAGCAGGCCTTGTGCGGATTTATGTGTCTGCGTCCAGTTGTGTACCTTACTATATAGTTATAGCAGAGGTGTGAGACCGGCGAACCTGGTGAGTCATTGTGCAGAACGGAAGAGGGAAAAAATACATTTTGTGTGTGTCTGTATGTGAGTGCGTATAGCTAGAGATATGTATGTATAACACAAATGTCTGCTGCGATATGTATGATGCATGTCAACAAGTAAAAAACTAATTTGCTTGTCGAAGGATGAATCCGGACAGAAAAAACACAAGTCCAGTTCCTGCCAGTCATCGGCCCATTCTCCTGGTCACTCAAAGCCTTCCTTAGGCCGCCTGCACACAAACTGACTTGCATTGCATAATCTGCGGCCGGTGTCTGCACCACGGATCCCATAGCTTGCTATGGGAAATCAATTGTTCCTGCACGCTCATGGAAAACAATTGCGGTTTTTGTGAGCGGAGGAAAAATTGCAGCATGCTCAACTTTCATGTGGTCGCACGGACGGCTTCCATTGCGAACGGGCCGCAGATTCTGCAGGAAAAGCAGGAGTTTGAAATAAAAAAAATCTGTACTGCGCATGTCCGACGGCGGCTCGCCACGACCATAACGGGTACATAACAGGTACGTGCAGATGCCGGCTGGGCACAGAGTCGGATTCTGCTGCGGGCTCCCATGTGCGATATCCAGCCTGTCTGTGCACTCTTTGGGTCAGTATGAGGAATATGCAGGAAAGCGCTAAGCGGATCTTTTGCACAGAGATGTAGAAATGGGTCGCTCTGTCTGGAGATATTGACTCACCTGGCACTGAGCGGGGATCTCTGTGGGCAAGGATTTACCCGCTCAGCACCTGTAGTCCTGGTCTGCTTGTAGGATAGTAGAAGTCATTCCTGGTCCAAGGTGATCCAAGGATTCAGGTGGCAGCGAGAGGAAACCCCAGCACGAATGGATGAAGGGGTGGTAAATCCGAGGAGAAGAAAAAACTGTCAGAACAGTAGAAAAAACCTCTGCGCTCTCGACTTCTTGCTTACTATAGAATATTTGTTTCCCCAGCAGGGATTTATAACCAACCAATGGACTAGACAAGGTCACATAACCAAATAGCCAAAAGTATGGCCCGGCGCCCCTGCAGCCAAACTGCACATCCAATTTACTTCCAGGTAACTAAGACTCCAATCTTCTTTATATGCGTGTATATTTGCTGTGAGTTACGCTTAAGAAAGGCGCCCTTGGATCGCTGAAACGCGTTGCGATTGTCTTTACTGCCAAGTGGTGGGTGAGCCTTCCCTCTATCCACACTTTTTTTTATGTGACCTTGTCTGGTCTATAGCGTTTGTTATAAACCCCTCCTGGGGAAACAAATATTCTAAAGTAAGCAAGAAGTCGAGAGCGCAGAGTTTTTTTTCTACTGCTCTGGCAGTTTTTTTCTTTTTGGGTCAGTGTTATACTTTTTCAGTGGCTGCAGGCTGAAGATGTGGCTTATGAATATCAGACCTTTTACCAAGCCTCGTAATAATGACTGGGAATATGAGCTAAAGCCAGAATCTTCTCTGGAAGGGAAAGGTAACCACGGACAGACAGACTGTTTCGGGGTGTTTGCCCCTCATCAGTGCACAGTAGGTTTCTGATTTGGCTGGTGAGAGGCCTGTAGACGTGAATCAGGAAGGGTATGGAGATCAGCTAGAAGGTCGTTCATACTCATTCCAATAGGTGACGCTAGAGAGACCTTGTTCCATCTTTCTATTTGCATATTTCCCAGAGAAGCATGGTTCGCATTATAAGTCTCCTTACAAAAAAATGTGTGTGTGTGTGTGTGTGTGTGTGTGTGTGTGTGTGTGTGTGTGTGTGTGTGTGTGTATATGTATATATATATATATATATATATATATATATATATGTGTGTGAGACAACGACTCATTGCGACAATAACATAAACCATCGCCATACACGCCCTGTAATCTGAGAATATACAAATTATATATCAAAACATCTGAAACAAAATGAAGGACCCATTTCTGGGCTTTATTTTAGCATAAATGTCCAAATTAAAAAAATAAGCTATCATATTTTTAATAGTTTTTTGTTTTTTCCTTTTACGCCTAATAAAAGTGAATGGAAAAGAAATGTGTAAGAAGATATTTGGAAAAAAAAAATAGCCCTAAATGTCACAGGAAGAAAAATGCTACAACAATTATTGTGGTAGCTGAAGAAAAAAAATATGGCAGTAGAGCCACAACTTTGGTCAAATCCTTGAACAGTGCCTGGTCTTTGTGGACCCAAACACCCTGGTCCATAAGGGGTTAACAGATCCATTTTTAAATCTGCATGGGCAGAAGGGAAGAAACAAAAGCAAACAAAACAGACATTAAAACCGGATGTAAACGGGAAGAAACAAGCTGGTAGAAGTGGCCTTTTCTGACAGATCGGTCTACTGGATCCATTTATAAAACAGAGCACTAATGTGAACGAGCCTGGAGGAAAGCAGAGCACTAATGTGAACGAGCCTGGAGGAAAGCAGAGCACTAATGTGAACGAGCCTGAAGGAAAGCAGAGCACTAATGTGAACGAGCCTGAAGGAAAGCAGAACACTAATGTGAACGAGCCTGAAGGAAAGCAGAGCACTAATGTGAACGAGCCTGAAGGAAAGCAGAGCACTAATGTGAACGAGCCTGAAGGAAAGCAGAGCACTAATGTGAACGAGCCTGAAGGGAAGCAGAGCACTAATGTGAACGAGCCTGAAGGAAAGCAGAGCACTAATGTGAACGAGCCTGAAGGAAAGCAGAGCACTAATGTGAACGAGCCTGAAGGAAAGCAGAGCACTAATGTGAACGAGCCTGAAGGAAAGCAGAGCACTAATGTGAACGAGCCTGAAGGAAAGCAGAGCACTAATGTGAACGAGCCTTAAGGAAAGCAGAACACTAATGTGAACGAGCCTGAAGGAAAGCAGAGCACTAATGTGAACGAGCCTGAAGGAAAGCAGAGCACTAATGTGAACGAGCCTGAAGGAAAGCAGAGCACTAATGTGAACGAGCCTTAAGGAAAGCAGAGCACTAATGTGAACGAGCCTGAAGGAAAGCAGAGCACTAATGTGAATGAGCCTGAAGGAAAGCAGAGCACTAATGTGAACGAGCCTGGAGGAAAGCAGAGCACTAATGTGAACGAGCCTGGAGGAAAGCAGAGCACTAATGTGAACGAGCCTGGAGGAAAGCAGAGCACTAATGTGAACGAGCCTGGAGGAAAGCAGAGCACTAATGTGAAGGAGCCTGGAGGAAAGCAGAACACTAATGTGAACGAGCCTGAAGGAAAGCAGAGCACTAATGTGAACGAGCCTGAAGGAAAGCAGAGCACTAATGTGAACGAGCCTGAAGGAAAGCAGAGCACTAATGTGAACGAGCCTGAAGGAAAGCAGAGCACTAATGTGAACGAGCCTGAAGGAAAGCAGAGCACTAATGTGAACGAGCCTGAAGGAAAGCAGAGCACTAATGTGAACGAGCCTGAAGGAAAGCAGAGCACTAATGTGAACGAGCCTGAAGGAAAGCAGAGCACTAATGTGAACGAGCCTGAAGGAAAGCAGAGCACTAATGTGAACGAGCCTGAAGGAAAGCAGAGCACTAATGTGAACGAGCCTGAAGGAAAGCAGAGCACTAATGTGAACGAGCCTGAAGGAAAGCAGAGCACTAATGTGAACGAGCCTGAAGGAAAGCAGAGCACTAATGTGAACGAGCCTGAAGGAAAGCAGAGCACTAATGTGAACGAGCCTGAAGGAAAGCAGAGCACTAATGTGAACGAGCCTGAAGGAAAGCAGAGCACTAATGTGAACGAGCCTGGAGGAAAGCAGAACACTAATGTGGACGAGCCTGAAGGAAAGCAGAGCACTAATGTGAACGAGCCTGGAGGCGTACTCTACAGTAGAGAATAGTGGAACTCTACATTAGAAGTTTTAGAAGTATTTAAAGGGGCCCAAAGTTTTCCGGCTCATCTACTTACTTGTGTCTGACATATACTTATATGTTTTAAAATACTACTATTAAAATAAATGTCCTGTTTGACGAGGCTGCCACTAGGGGTCTCCCTTAGGGCTCATTCACATGGGCGTATGAGTACAGCGCTGCAAGTCTCGCAGTGTTATGCTCATCGCAGCCCATTCACTTTGCTGGCAGAAAGCTGGCAGAGATCGTGTACGGATTGCGATTGGCACTGTGCATGCTTGGGATTCTGATGTCACACATGCGCAATGTGCCTTTTTTTCCCCCAAATACCCCACTCTTACCCCACTCTGTGCAGAGTGGGGCTGTGTCGGAAACTCTGTCCTTTCGCAGACGAAATAGAGCATGTTGTGATTTATTTCCCCTGCGTTTAATACGGATGTCGCATTGCAGTTCCAACACAGGTGTAAATGGCAGAATGAAAGTCCATAGACTTGTGTTGCCTCCATTCACCACGTGTTATGCAGGAGAAATAGGCGTGCACAGTATGCGGTGACAATATTCCCGTGTGAATGAGCCCTTACAGCGACTCTGCATGAGGTACAGAACTTTATTAGTAACAAGGACACATGGATGTTTCCATAACTGCAGGCGGAGGGGCTATCATCACAGACAGCTTCCCTGCACTTGCAGGCTGACAGATCTGCAGCCACTGTGATAACGATCTCCACGGACTCTGCCTCTCCTGCTGTCACCGTGTTTGGTGTGTGTCTTCTAATGGGTTTACTAACTATTTGGCCAGAATGTCTCCGAATGCCTGAATTGTTCTAGAAAGCAGAAGGACGGGCATTCAAATACTACGGATTGGACTTGAGGTAGTGAAATGCAGCATGGTAACTGAGGGCAAGAAACTCAGGACAGTGAACTGCTAGCAGATTCTAGGCTTTCTAAATGCCCCCTCCCTGATAGTGAGTTGTGAGCAGTAGAATAATGGGGGAAGATCACCTGAAAATCAGAACTTAGACATACAAACAGCAACAAATGAGGGTAATGAGAACAGGTGAACTTTTAGAAGACTTTTTGAAAACTAAGTTACACTTTCAACTTTAGAGTTTTTGCGTAAAAGTTTTCTAAGTGCTTAACTTTTCCGTCTCACCCTGGAGAAGTCTCTCTCTAGTTGCGGCCACTTGTGTAAACCTTTCCGTCGCCCTCCGGTTTGTCAGCCATTGTGACTTTGTTGCTAAGCCTCACACAGCCGCCGTATTGTTGCCTTTGTAGGTATTTGCATATCAGCAAAAAAGCAATCTTTCCATAACCGATGTCTGAGATGTTATCTGCGTTTAATACTAGAAGGGGATTTGTAATGTTTCTTTTCTGAACCCGGCGTTACACTTTTTTTTTTCTCCCTGTAAAGCGCGGTAACATTTAACACCGGTTACATTCGCCCAGCTCTTTATATTTGCAAAAATATGTTCTGTGCTTATTCTCATGCTAAAACGGCGAGATAAGAAAGCCATCATTTTCTTTGTGCATTTATCATTTCTGGGAAATGTAAGTGATGGAGGTAAAGCGCACAGGATCCCTCGTGGAGGGGAAATTAAACAAGATAGCATTCCGGGTAATGAAATGTTGGCTGAATGCAGAAGAGTTACCATGAAGACCTTCAGCAATTCCATGGCGCTGTGATATCAGCCACTCCCTGCTGACTGCCCCGCTATTCTCCTCCATACAATCCTATTTTCCTCCTTGCTCGGCTCAGTACTGGGGGGGGCAGGAATGGAGGCACTAATTGTGTAAACCCGCCAGATTCCTGCAGCGTTAAGCATCCTGATAAAAGGATTAAAATAGAAATGTATCTGACAGGGGATTTTGTTTACCTCTTGACAGCGGAATTTCCTTAGCAGCTTGGCAAATAAAGGCAGAAGCAGGTTTTTAGGGGGAGAGAAAGAAAAGATCAAAACTCCTTGCCAAAAAAAAAAAAAGTTTTCCGAATAAATTAAAAAAATGATTACTTTTAGGGTATTAAAATGACAAAACGCATTTTTTTGCACACTTGAAGGTAAGATTATCTTCCGACGATGATACCTCCCTAAAAGCCTCTTGTACCAACACGAACGGGAAGGAGACGTCCCGCGGGGAGCGCGGTCATTATTTAGACATCACTTTCCGTGTGTCAGGTATTAAAGAGAAATTCCACCCTTGAAAAGTTGTGCCTGATGATCTGGGCTGCCGGCTGTTACCTCTGATTTTTTTTTTTGAAGGCTGGTTTTGCACACATTTTTGTGAAGAATGGCACGGTTTTCTTTACATTTTTATTGGCGCCTTCTCTTGCCCAAAAATGTCGTGGCCAGATGTTATAAAGGAAGTCTATAGTCAAATATAAAACATTTTACGTAAGTGTTATGGTTTGTGGTGTGTTTTGTTTTTTTTTCTGGGTAGTGGAGTTTTTAGACTTTCTTAAAAACCCAACATACTTTGCATATATCGTGTTTTTCCCATAGGTTTCTCTATAGGACTAGAAAAATGCCAGTAGGGGGCATGTACAAAATGACCAAAAAGGGCATTAAGTTCTTCGCGTTTACCAGCTGCATATATATATATCCTAATTGGTGTGTGTGTATGTGTGTATGTATGTATGTATATATATATATATATATATATATATATATATATATATATATATATATATATATATATATATATATATATATATATATATATATATATATATGTGTGTGTGTGTGTGTGTGTGTGTGTGTGTGTGTGTGTGTGTGTGTGTATGTATATATGTATATATATATATATGTGTGTGTGTGTGTGTGTGTGTGTGTGTGTGTGTGTGTATGTATATATATATACACACACACACACACACCCACCGTGTTTCCCCAAAAATAAGACAGTGTCTTATATTAATTTTAGTTCAAAAAGGTTTACCTTTTTTACATGTACAGCTGCCTGGACACTATCTAAATTGACTTTTTTAATTAACTGTTAGTAGGGCTTAATTTTGGAGTAAGGCTTAGATTTCAAGCATCCTCAAAAAGCCTGAAAAATCATTTTGCATCCTCAAAAATTCAGGAAAATCATGCTATGTCTTATTTTCAGGGAAACAGGGTGTGTGTGTGTATGTATATGTATGTATGTATGTATGTGTATATATATATATATATATATATATATATATGTATGTATGTGTGTGTGTGTGTGTATATATATATATATATCCTCCACCTTAATGGTTTGTCTCATTATATAGCATTCTTACAGTACAGCTATAGGGCCTCACTTTGTCCGATCCCTCCTAATGAATGACAGGGCGCTCTAACCATCTGCACTTGTTAATGAAATGTGATGAATATAGTGGGGAACAGTCAGCCGAATTACCAGCTAATAATGGGAGATACCAGAAGGTAAATGTGGGGACCTTAATTTCCCGGTCTGCTATCGATGATGGAGCGCACACAGGGTACATACAGTGGTTTACGCTCTATAAGACGCAGCGGACGATCAGACGCACTCACGTATTAGAGGCAAAAATAGGGAGAAAATATTTTTAACTCACCCTGGGACCGTGCAAGGGATCGAGACAGAGCAGAAGGAGCAGCAGAGCTCTGAAACACCGGCGCTCCGTGACAGCGGCACTCGTGTGCAGGCCGAGGAAGGGAAAAAGCTGATTGGTTTAGGCAAGGAGCAGCAGCAGTTCTCCCCGGGGCTCATCACCAATCAGCGGTATGTAAGGGGCGGCAATGCAGAGGTGAGAGAACTAGTAAATGATCGCAAGTTTGTCTGTGTGACCGCAATTTAGTTTGCACGATCACATGTTAAAATTGCAGTCACACCGGCAACCTTGAATTTCAGTATGTTTGCTCTATAAGACAAGCTGATTCTCTTCCACCCCCCCAGCCCCCCCCCCCCACTAACCCTGGGGGAATGAGGAGCACGTCTTATTGAGTGAAGAATACGGTATATTATGTACAGACCAAAAATCCAGCCATCTGAATGAGGCCCGATGCTCGGGGCAGACTAGCCGTAAGGGTTGAGTTGCTCCCAAGAGACTTCTGTGCAATTTGCATCAAACAGCTTCCAGCCTTGTGTGTGGTATCCAATGCAAGTTGAACCCAAGACACTTGGGATCGATCCCATTTAGGGCTAGTGTGACAGTGATATACACAGAGGATGAACATTGACATGCATGTCTTATGTCTCATCCATGAAACGGATAGGACATGAGTTGTTCCACGTGGTACATCAGTCCATGTGAAAAACCATCCATGCGTATAGCCTAATAGGCCCGTAATGGGGCCTTGTGCTGTCCGTGGATTAACACAAACGGCCCATTGGCCGAAATATGGTAGTGTGCCGGAGGCCTAATACCTGTGAAAATGGCAATATAGAATTCTATAGGCTTTTGCTTTACATATATGGGAATCCACGAGAAAAAAAGGGTAGTTATCACCATTCCAGAGAGAATATGGAGTTCAGGTATGGAGTGGAGCTGAATGAGAGGATAATATAGCAAAAGTTAGTAATTCTCTTGATTGCCCCTCTGATATTCTCTTGTTTGCCCCTACCTTCTGGCAGCTGGTCATCGGAGCCGAAAGGAATCCTATGACTCTTCTGGTCATTCATGGTACAGTATAGATAAGATGGGATATCGTCGGTGCTAATCTGAGCCTTCTGGTAGGTAACTGTTCAGACCAAGATCACACATTGTGGTTTTCTTGAGTGGCACTCTACAGCAAGTGTGAAGTTTTTCCCACCCATATACCTAAATAACATAAAGAACGCACCAAAAATTCAGCGACCCTGTACAACTTTGGGGTGCGGTCTTGTAATGCCCTTCTCTGTGTACATTTGCCCCATGTCTTGTGTCCTTTACTCTTGGCTACAAATCCTGCATCGTTTCCTGACAATTTACCAAAAAAGTCCTTCTGCTGGGAATTTTTGTTTTCTGAAGACCCTACAATAGAATTGTTGGGAAACATGAAGCGTGCCTCCTCCGGCGTGCCTGCCATTCAGATGTGTTTTTAAGGTGCTTTTGGGGAATTCATTAGTAGAGAATTGTCAGGTTGTATTGTGGAACTCCAACACATCCTCGTTCATCACCTTCCCTCGTGTAGTTCACACCTCTCCTCATTCTGCCTGCTGAATCGCGCTCTCCATGTGTGCCGAGAAGTGCCGATCTTCAGGTGTTTTGACAGAATGCGTAAATTCTTAATTTCCTCTTCATGGGTCTTGTGGAAACAAACAGTTTGTTACAACAGGTGACGCTACTTGCCGAAAACAGACATTAATGTGACGGAGTGAAGGAGTCGAGTTTAAAAATACTTTGTCGGGCAGCTGCAATAATTGATGGGCTCTGCTGGGGACATTATTGATGCCGTGAAAGGGCTTTACAGTTTAATCCACATGTCGCCCCGGCCCCATTATCTGCAGAGAGCCCTAGTGTGGCCTGTGCACCAAAAGTGACCTTTACCTCAAAGATGTCCTTAGAAAGGATTCGGCACTTGGTTTTATGCTTATATATATATTAAAAAAAAAAATGTTTAAAAAATATAGTTCTTTCTTAAAAAGTTTTTTCCAAGAGAAGAAAGAAAATTTTTTAAAAATCTATAGACCGGGATAGGGTTAAAATATTTAAAAAGCAACATTTACCTCCTTAAAGGGGTGTTACTCATTATCCCCTATCCATATGATAGTGAATAACTTGCTGATTGTGGGGGTCTCGCCGCTGAGATCCTCGCCGATCTCAAGAATGAGACTCCCATGTGCCTGCCACCAAAATGTCTTATTTTTATACAGTAAACAAGACTAAAGGGAGACTCAGCCCTCCATGCGCCAAACCCCGACCCGCTGTTTATGAGCGTGTGTCCCCAACAATACCGAAGAAGCACTGCGTTGCATCGAAACATGTTTTTTAAGCTATTAAGAGTTGGTCCCTATTCCCCAGCCTTTTGGTTTGCACCGTTTCATCCTGCTTACATCTACCCCCAGGTTGTACATTTATTGGGTTGGCTGCACCCGACACCCCATATGTATACTTGTCTTGCAATTTCACCATCAGGATACTTAATTAGGACAAGGACCTACTCACCAGCAGTGCATCGGACCTCCACTCCTTTTCCAGCACCATATCATCTGTCAGTTGGAAGGGGCGGGGCCTGATAATTGCCCACCTACCTCCAGGTGGGGATGGATCATCAAATATTTTTTTGGCGCAAAAATGCCCTTTTAGCATATTGATATTAAACAGAAATGCTGTTCATGGGATGGCAAAAGAAAGCACATAGAGAATGCTTTAAAGGAATGCATCCCTCTAATTAGTTCTTACTAATTACAACCAGAAAGTGAAACATTTTCAAATTATTTTTATTTTCTGATTGTAGTTTTTTTTTAAACATATTATTTTCTGTACAGGACTATGTGGGCGGCCATCATACCTAGGTTGCAGTTAATCGCATTTAGAGATAAGCTTTATAGTAGCCTCACGGGCCATTTGCTTAGTGGACAAGAACTGACCCATTGACTTCTATGGGTGAGCATAGTGGACGGAGTAGGAGGAGGAGGTAAGATGTAACATCACCTATAGACTTCTATGGGAAAGTGTTGTAGCCATTCTCTATGACCTGTGCAAGGAGGGGGAAGTAGTTAGCCATGGCATCACCTATAGACTTCTATGGCAGAATGTTATTGGCATGCTCTGTGACCTGTGCAGGAAGGGGAGGAGGTGAGCTGTGACATCCACTATTTTGTATGGTGGACCCTGTGTTATGTATATTGAGGTGTCCCCTTTCGTTATAATCCTGTCTGTGATAATGAAATGACTGCAGAGAAGCTTTCTCTACAGAACAGGACGTGTCAGACTATCATTAGGCCTAGTGGTCGGTGTGAAAACTGCAGGATTTTCGAATTGTATTTATTTTTAAACAGATTGTGACATCAAAAATAAAGTAAATTACCTAAAAAATTCTTAAATGGCTTTAAGAGAAAAACTTGCTTAATACCAAAGGTCATTTTCTGAAGCCACATTGCCTTTAACATTACGGCGATACGTGACACCAGTGATTATGGACATTGTAATTAATTTAACTTGGGTTTTCCATATCTCTTGCGATTTGCACCGTTCTACAAATTAATCACCGCGGCCGCCCTCTGGAATTGGCCCAGATCTCGGTATAGTTGTGTGTTGATTAAAAAAATCACAAAACAGAAATAAAAACTCTCGTTCTCCTGGGCGGCTTTACTCCGAGCCGCTTCATGTATACATTTTTTTATCTGTAGAATGTGTCCTGAACGCCGGTTCCTTTTGCATTATTGCAGCCTGTAATCCTCTAAGTGGGTAATTAACGGTCCAGAAAAGCAATTTGTGGAACGCTAAAGCCATAAAGGTGAAAAATATTTTTTCCCTTGGAGTGTTCTTTAAGGAGTAAATAATTATAAGAGAGGTGGTTTTAAGATGACCAATCTAAATGTGAACGTAATTAGGAGAAACGCTCTGGAAATTGACGAGCATGTATGTGCAAGAATTTTCATATCCTAACAAGTCTAATTAAATATTGAAAAGCCCAAATTCTCCAGTTCCAAGAAAAATTACCTGCCACAGAAGGCCTCCAACTTTGCAGATAATTAGCTAGGGTTATTGAGGAAAAGTCAGAGATTTGCTTCGAAGGTCCTGCAAGGTTATGTCTTATTACGCCGTATCTATCCTACCGTCTAGTTTCAAGTTCTTTGCTTAATTTGAACCAACCGGGATGCCCATTGTTCGTGCCATTGTGCCTGGCTGTAAATGTTGATGTGTTTGCAGACCCTCACACAGCGATAGGTGAGAGAAATCTCGGGAAGTCATTTCGCTAATGGGCCATTTAGAGCCGCTTTGTCACGTGAACATGGTGGCCGACATGTTTTAGAACGTACGTATATCCAGCAGTTTGGTTTAGTGGGACTATTAGTGAATGAATATTAAACAGACCCCATGAATATTCATAGACCGCCTTACTGCTCTCTAGTAAAACGAAAACCCAAGAACTGAGCAGTTCGAATACTAAAGTTCTAAACTTAAAGGGGTTGTATCAAAATCAACTTTAATTACCTATTCAGGTGATAAGTCCGATCAGTTGGGGGGAGAGGGGAGAGGGGGTGTCTTAACACTGAGACCCCTATCCATCCCAAGAATAGGGGTCTTAGGTTTCTATCTCCCCATCACTGCAAGCTTGCTGCACCCCTTGCAGTAGGAGGAGCTTGAATAGAGCAGGTGTCAACATTCTTCTTAAATGGGACTACCCGAGATAGCAGAGCACTTGTGCGCTGCTATTTCTGTCAGCCCCATTGAAATGAATAGATCAGTGCCGCACATGTGCGACCATCGCTGTATTCAATCTCCATGTCACTGCAGGTGGGTGCAGCGAGCCAGTAGTGATGCGGAGAGTAGGACTCAGGATCCCCGTTTTTGGTATTGTTGGGGGCTTTAGTGGTGACACCCTCACTCATCAAACTTTTATCACCTATCCTATACAAAGGTGATCAAAGGCAATCTTGGGAACACACCCCATAACTGGTTGCCCGGATTAAAATGTGATCTAGTCCTCAAGATAGGTCATCGGTATCCGATATTGGGGCAACTCCCAGCACCTCTACTGATCGGCGGTTTGAAGTGGCTGTGGCAGCAAAGTGAGTACTGTGCCCTTTTCTCTGGACTGTGCCATCACCTTCATCAGTCACACGGCCTACATGTATGTTCAAGTCTGTCCTATTCAAGTGAATGAGATTAAGATGCTCCACCAGCACCACCACTAGAAGATGTATGGCACTCTACCTTGTGTATAGTGAAGAGGATGCTCACCTCAACACCCTGGGCTCCGCCAACAGGTGATCATCAGGGTGTCAGGAGCTGGAACCCCACGGATCTGATATTGATGACTTCTCCTGAGCATAGGCCACCAATAATTGTAGTCTTGGAAAACTGCTTTAACATATCTGATTGGTAATTTAAACCTATCTCTGGTACGTAATGCCCTCGGTACTGGTGCCAACCTTCTGGTACTAATTGTTTCAATTATTTTCTAATACCTTATAATAAATCTCAGTTACTTACTAGAATGATTTAATCGGGTTGGAATTAAATTGCTTTTGCCAAAAAAATCTGGATGCAATACTTTTGGATTGGCATCCGTACCGGTCATTGGAGCTCCAAAAGACTTGCGTAATTCATGCACCCTTTTTCTGTATATACTTGTATTGTCGTTGCTAATGGGCGAAGTTCAATTGGCCCTCAACAAAGGGTTCATGACATAGTAGAGGTGTGAGCATGGTGCCTTTATTGAAGCATAGAGTCCCCACAGTACTTGGTTAGTCCCTGTATGGTGCTTCAGTACAGCGCCATGTGGAAATAATCTGCCCTACAAGGACACATTCTAGGGATGTCTAACTCCGTGATCCAGTACTCAATTTTGCGTGCCACAATTTTTTTCTAGCTCTCCAAGTAAGGCGTTTTAATTGTGTTTCGAATCCCCACAGGTTTCTACTCTATTCCCAGTTAATTCAGAGCGCATCATTCATAGCCATGGATCTAGACCGGAATCCAACATTGATTAAGATACCGATGGAGAAAATAAGGGTGCTGGTGTTTAATACCACTTCTGTGACAAATAAGAGGATTATCTTGGGATACGTGTACTTTTTATATTAATTACACTACATTTAGTTTCTTAATTTCATGGTTACTTTGTATTCAAGGTTTTTCATGAAGAATTCATTAGTTTTCAATCACTTTAATGGAGCTGCGCGTTCTTACTTCATTTCACCCAGTTTCCTGTGTATTTCATCTTATACAATTGCAAGAAGTTATATAAAATGCGACTTCCTTTACCGCTTCTGATCTAGTTCATTCTTACCCCACCATTTTGAATTAATTATCGTTTGTATTGCTGGTAAAAAAAAAAAAAAAATATGTACTCCTATGTTCTCTGGCTAATGAATGATTGTTACTAGAGATGAGCGAATATACTCGTTTCGAGTAATTACTCGATCGAGCACCGCGATTTTCAAGGACTTCCGTACTCGGCTGAAAAGATTCGGGGGGTGGGGGGGCATGGTGGAGCGGGGGGTAGCAGCGGGGAACAGGGGGGCCCTCTCTCTCTCTCTCCCCCCCCCCACTCCCCGCTGCAATCCCCCACTCACCCACGGCGCCCCCTGAAACTTTTCGCCGAGTACGAAAGTACTCGAAAATCGCGGCGCTCGGGCAAAAAAGGGGCGTGACCGACTACGTTCGCTCATCTCTAAATTTGTTGCAAATGTAATAGGCTGAAGTTGCAATATTCAGCATAGCAGAATGAGTTCTTTAGTCAAATACCTTACGGCCCACAATTCATCCCATGTTTGTTGATCTAGAACTCCTCCTAGTATCCCATATCTTTCAGTCTAAAATATCTTATATGTCCATACCCAATGGTCTAGAATTTTTGTTAGTCCTCTGCTACAAAGAATTCCAATTAGTCAAATTCTATTTGGTTTACATCTACTTCGAGTCCACCAATTTATGGTCAATGGTTGTTCCGTTACCGGCATGCCATGGTCAACGATTGCTGTTATCCTGACGCTCATTAGCCCACAGGCAATGCTTCCATTAGTTCTTTGTAGACCACCTACACTATTGCTTTATGGTTGCATATCTAAGGATTGGCTGAAGATTACCAATAGTTTCTAGAGCATGACAAGGGAAACTAAGGTTATCTTGCCAAAAGAAAAGTCCCAGCTTAATAAGAAGGACAAGAAAATTGTTTAAAATACTCGGCATCCCGAATCTCTTCCCCATCCTTCTATGCTTTATTATCCTTTAGTTTAAAATATCTATTCCCATGCCTGATGATACAGAACTTCTGTTGGTCCTCTACTACAAAGAATTCCTTTTAGGCAAATTTTAGATGGCTCACATCTACCACTACTCCAACACCTTATGGTCAATGGTTATTACTTTTCAGACACGTGATTGTCAATGATTGATGCTATCCTGACGCTCGATGGTCCACAGCCAAGTGATCTCCGATGGGCTACTAAAACAGATGATAGTTCATAATTCCTACTAGTTCAGTACCCGATAAGTCAGAATTAGTGGTACTCCTGCATACAGCAAAAAGTCTCCGTATTCAATTTGACCAAGTTAGTCTTTGTCCAGCATTTTCATGGCCCTGACCTCGAAGTAGTCGGCTTTTTTCCATGACTAGTTGGATTATTTTCTATAGAGATGATATGAGCCTCGAGCCAGTTCATAGACTTAATTATAAATGTATACTGACTGCCCTTCCTTCAAACTTTATCTCCACTCTTTTTTTTTTCCCATTACGATATACTCTCTCTATTGTGCTATATAACATTACCCTGGTTTAATTATCTCAGGTAAGTGCGGTCTTTAATGACACAATGTCCTGATTCCGAATCTTGTCTTTGGTTTATGTTGATGTCATATGCCTTTCATTTCCACTCTGCATTTTTAATCTCGTCGAATAGCACTGAATAATGGCCCCTGGCAGGAGGTAATGAAATTTTCTTAATTCATATTTTCATGCTGAAACCTCGATTGAAAATGGCATCCAATGGCCTAGAGACAGAGCAGTAGTGGCGGTTTCAGGGGACCTCTAATAATGATCCAGTGTTGGCGCAGATGAAGAGCGATAGCACGGCAGAGAAGTAATTTAAGGAAGAAAGAGAGCGCACTATTGCTTTATTGTAGCATATCTAATGATCGGCTGAAGATTCCCAATAGTTTTTGGAGCATGACAAGAGAAACTAATGTTATCTTGCCAAAACAGAAGTCCTGGCTTAATCAGTAGAACAAGAATATTGATTAAAACACTTTGCACAATAGATTGCACACAGAATCTCGTCTCCATCATTCCACGCTTACTAATATGCAATAACAAACAAGGAAAAATAAGTCTTCATATCATTTTGTTTCGCATCGGGCGACCTTCCTTGGCCGTCATAATATAGTTTATATTTTTATTAAATATCTACATTGTTATTGGACTTCATGAAACAATGGTTTCGCCATGAATAATAACAGAAGTGGTGAACGCCTCTCCAGAATAACAAATTACCGTCCAGGTCTTTTTTTTCTGCAACCAGAGAACTTTTTTTTTTTCATTTCTAAGAAAGAGATAAAGTGTGAATCTCGAATTCTCAGGAATGCAACATTTTTTGACAAAAAATTGTAAAGACTCATTTGATAAATGGATAAGGAAGAGAATGTTGGGCGTTCGTGTTCTTGGTACAACATTTGGTCTATCACCGATGGTACAGAAGATAAAGTTCTGGAAAAGTTTTTGAATAATTTACAATTAAGTTAGTTTCTGCTCTGATTCTGCCATCATGGCTTTCGCTCTTAAAGAGCCATGACAAGTATGATGGGTTCATTTTCAGACACATACAGATGAGTCACTCTGAACATATAGTTGGCTCAGTTGGAGTTCCAAAGCCAATTACAATAGGAATAGTCTATGCTATTTTTGCCCTCTAAAGCACTGCAGCCCCGAGGGAACAGAACCCAGTGTGAATGTGAGCAGACGCTTAGATAATTTAGAAAGAGTAGGAATAAATAAGTTGTACCGATGAAGGTGCTTTTACACCTCCAGGAGCATGCGGAACACTCGTTCGGCCAACATGTTTCTCTGGGCAAGTGTGCATGTATTTTAAATAGGGAGAGTCCTTCTATCTCTTGTGGGAACAAAGGACAAAAGGTGCATTTACACTCAAAGATGATCTCTCAAAAGATGGCTTTAGAGTGATCATTTTGCATAAACTACTAGTTGGTACTAATGCCCATTAGTACCAATTAGTAGAGTGTGAGCCGCTTGGAGCTGTATGAGTGGGTGGCCTGTTCTCTGAAAAAAAATCCCTTTGTTCTGCCACAGGGCCGACAGCTGGGACAATGTAATCAGCGCTCACGGGGAAAGAACACAGTGTGCGGTGCGCCTTATCAGCTGTTCTGCCGAACAATGGATTTTATGCCAAACTGAAACTCATCGGCAGAAAAGTGAAAGATGGGTACATTCACACCCAACGATTATGGCTCAAAAGATGGGTTTTGAGTGAATTTTGAGTGACAATCATTGTGTCTAAATGGGCCTTAAGCCAACATGCCCGATCCTTCTTTCCCCCAACATCTGCTATTGAGGAAGTATACACATTAGGCTTATAGTCAAGTTTGGTTAACTTTTCTTGCATGTGTATAAATATCATTAGCTTGATTATATCCCACATCCAGCTTCATTTCGGGTTTTAATCCATTATTTTTTTAATTAGAATTTGTAGTTTCCTAGATGAACTGATGGGAATATTTTTGTTTTCAGTAGTTTTTTTTAAAAATAAATATTTAATCTAGATATTTTCTTGAAATATATTTTAACTACCGTGTTTTCCCGAAAATAAGACAGTGTCTTATATTAATTTTTGCTCTAAAATATTTCTTTTTTACATGTATATCTGCCTGGACACCATTTAAAAATCATGCTAGGTCTTCTTTTCAGGGTAGGTCTTATTTTCAGGGAAACAGGGTATTACACTCACATAGATGTAAAACTAGTCGGTATGCTTGATTTTGTTTAAAATACTGTATATTTCACTGAACAGTGCCATTAGGAAGGCATGATTTAAATGTTTTTTAGTCGTTTTTTCCTTTCCTTTTGCTAGACAATTGCTCGTTCCCCATATAAGCATGTGATACTGTTTAGGTTGTATTTATTGAACATGCATTTTAATTCCGACTTCTAAAGTATTTCCCCTTTCATATGTTTTCCATGTTTATTAAATCATTAATGAATTGGATCTTTTTGTTTCCACTCCTGAAAGTGACAAATTAATTGTATCATAAGTCTCGGCAAATATGTTGAGCTCCGTGACATTGCTCTCAACAACGTTATTTTGAACAACGTTCGGCGCGAGATGAAAAGCAGATTTATGCGCTTATTAATATTTTATATATAGTTTTGTTTGCAAGAATGGAACATTGCTGACATTCTAAGAAACGTGTTTTCATGGCAGATAATTGCAGGGAGCACAAAAAGGAGGCTGCTTCTCTTTTTTGGTTCTAGCTGGTTTTTAGTCGTTATCGCAGACTGTACACATGTGGGTAACCTATTTTTCTCATTGTAGTGTCAGTAATGACCTGGCTACCAGGAGGATTTTGTGTAGGTGGGAGGTAGATAAGGCTGGAGAGAAAACTTGGCTGATTCAGATGAGGAAGGCTATGGATTAGTGCTTCGAAAGAATGACAAACTGATAAATAACAGGCCAAAGACTAGCCGAAGATGATTTATAGAGCAACTTGAAGCTTCTGGAAACTAATGCAAGTTTTGTGCCCTTGTATTCGGTGCATTTTTAGTACAAGTGCCTTTTTATATGGTAGAGGGGCCTTTGGGCCTACTTGTGCATTGGGGCCTGCTACCTCTGTACCCCTATAGCTATACCCCTATGTAGTTTTGTCATGTGAAGCTGGCAATGATAAGCTGTTTTTTTCTATGAACTGCTGTTGCATGTTAAATTGGAGCAAAAAAAATGGTGCTTTACCTCTACTGCAGGACCTGCAGACCCCAGTCTCCGGATATGCTGTCTTATGATCAGCTGCACTTTTTAGGTACTTGATTCAACAGGGCGCCTTTTCCACACCTACTTAACTCCATTGGGAAGGCTGTTTATCTAGGCCAATTCGCTATCTCATTGGATGTCCCTTCTCTCTGACCCGCCCTTATTTCTAGTTGTGCACGATTATCCTCCATTGCTAGATAAATGGGCTAGTCACTTCGGAAACTCTACACTACTCCCATGCTTTCTGATATCTGCTGGCATTTTAATGCAGATCGAGTGACCCTTCTACATATATGGTGGGCTTGCCCCTTGATTCGGGACTTTTGGGACTGTGTTCTGGAGACTTAATGTGCCCTAACACGCCTTTTCTGGCTCCATTATCTTTGTCCTCTGACTTCTTGGCTCCCAATGAAACAATGTCTTTTGAGAATTTTCCTGGTAGTGACTTTGGGTGTGTTGATTGGAAACTCCCTATGATCCCCGCTATGATGAAATGGGCTGAAGAGCTAAACAATATAAAGAGCATAGAGCAACTTATAGCTGCTGATACAGATTCTCAAGAACATTTCTTAACAATTTGGTCAGCTTAGATGACATTCAAAATTTAGAGCACATTTATCAACCATCCACTAAGCCTACCTGTATCGTGCTGCTATTAGCCAGAGTTGAACGGTCTGATATACACCAATATGCTGTCTTTACAATTCCCCTCCCTATCCTTTGTCACTTCCCTACATTTAAAAAAAAAATAAAAAAATTATATATATATATCCCTTTTTTTCTCTCTCTCCTTGTGCTGTGTTGCTCTACCTACATTTTATCCCCCCCCCCCCCCCCCCCCATCCCTTCTCTCTCTAGTCTGGTTTCTCAGGGATCTTTCCTTTTTGATATTGTTTTCAGGCCTGTAATTCATTCTACAATCTCCTGCTTACTTGCAGTCACGGCTACTCATTATGTTTAAGTTTTTATATCTATCCTGACTCTATTTTTGTAAGAGCTGCGGAATATGTTGGCGCCCTATAAATAAAAATTATTATTATTATTTTGTACATTTTGATACTTTGTTCAGGACTGAGGTGGGTTTTTTCTTGGTTACTTCCTGTAAATTGTTTTCTTTGACAATTTCTACTGAAAAGTTTAAACCTAAATTGTGACAAAAAGTTCAACAAAGAGATGATTGACCACAAGTATTTTTTGTACATTGATTGTACTATTAGCAGTTTCCCATTTGGCTTATGTTCTAATGGATTTTTATGGCACATAAGGCTGGATTCAGACGAACGTATACTGGCTGGGTTTTCACGCCCAGCCGATATACGGCGTCTCTCTCTGCAGGGGGGGAGCCTGGAAGAGCCAGGAGCAGTGCTCTAAG
Source organism: Eleutherodactylus coqui (assembly GCF_035609145.1). Taxonomy (NCBI): domain Eukaryota; kingdom Metazoa; phylum Chordata; class Amphibia; order Anura; family Eleutherodactylidae; genus Eleutherodactylus; species Eleutherodactylus coqui. The sequence continues at coordinate 306,356,144 of NC_089839.1, forward strand.
CTCCCGCCCCCTCTCTGCCTCCTCTCTGCCCCTCTGCACTATTTTCAATGAGGTGAGGTGGGGGCGGGGCTAATTCTCGGAACTTAACCCACCCCTGTCCCGCTTCCTTTCATTGCAAATAGTGCAGAGGGGCGAAGAGGAGGCAGAGAGGGGGCGGGAGCTCAGTTCCTGCTCCTGGCTCTTCCATCCTCCCCCCACCCCCCTGCAGATGAGGACACCATATATCGGCTCGGCGTGAAAACCGAGCCGATATACGGTCGTCTGAATCCACCCTAAAGCTGTAGCTTGGAGAGGCAGGTAAAAATGGGACAAACTCAGATCCAAGCTCAAAATTTTTGCACATTTTTTTTTTTTGTTATTGCCCTGTTGTGCGTATGAGCTTGAGGAGGATTGGAGTTCTCTTCCTAGCTTGGGCATATACCCTGCCTAGGATGAGTATGATCATACCACCTGCAACAAATCCTCATTATTTAAATTTCAAACTAGTATAAATTCCATATGGGACAATTTTTAAAAAAAAATGATATTGATTGCATCTTGTTTCTTGAATACATCTATGCAGATAGCGAGTGACACCGAATGTAAAACCCGACCCTACAAAATGAACCTGACTTACTAATGTCTTTGATGTTCTCCTTGTATCCGTAGTGGTGGTTGCCATTTAGTTGTGTGGCACCCAAGGTTCTGTTTAAGCCTCCAGTTTGTTTTATGATTAATGACCCAGTTTATTTTCCAATTCCAGGTGTAACAATAGGACGCAATGCGTGGTGATCACAGGATCAGATGTGTTCCCTGACCCGTGTCCGGGGACCTACAAATACTTGGAAGTCCAATATGAATGTGTACCCTACAGTAAGTAAACCCGATTGTCCCTTGCTCTGTCAACTCTAAACTTGTTTTCCCCGACACCAAACGCTTGCAGTGCATATGCTTCAGACATTCCGAACCGATCTGCATGCAGTACAGGCAAGACCTACCCCGTGGAAGAGAGCCATGCTGATAGTCTGGCCAAATCTCCTCCTGCAGCCTTAAGTGTTTGCTTTCAGAACTAGTGTTTTTCTAGAAAACAAACCAGATTTAGCCGTTGTGGGTGCCAGACAGAATGTGTGTATGTGCCCAATACTGGGGCCTGACAAATTGATTTGGCTCACACTTCCCTAAAGAAAGTATTGACTTTGATTTCAATCACTAGTTGCTCGCGCGGCTACCTGCTGCCGTAGTTCCTTTTGTGCATTTTATGAGCTTTTGCTGAGACAAATCCCTCCATTCTATTTGTTTTAGGAGGAGAGTCACTGTCAGTAAACTATAAATCGAAGTGTCATGTGCCGTTTCCCGGGCATGGCCGAGACGTGTTCTTTTTTTTCCTTGTTTTCTGGAAAGAAAGCCGAAAAAGACAGATTGTTGAATTATCCCTAAACTTGCAAAGATGTCCAATAAAAGTATTATATAACCCCGCGTTTTTTTCCGTTTCTTTCAGAGGAGATAATAAACTCGTGTTGCATTGGGTTTTATTGGGTAGTTGAAGAAAATTATGAGTGTAGTAACCAGAGGGAGGGTATATTTCCTTCAAGACTCTTGGCACCCCCGTTAGGATCTCTTTATCGAGACACTCAAAATAATTTAACCAAAGTTGAACTGGCGATCTGTAACATTTATAGACTTGCCAAAGCCAAATCTATTCAAGGTTGTTATTATGTTTCTAAAGCAAAAATAATAGATTGATCAAAATTAAAGAATCCTTGACTAAAAAAATGCAAATTACCTTTCTTAGACCCGATCCACCATGGACCTACTGGATGGGAGGGTGAGTAGGACGTGGGGGAGTGTGACTTTGTCACAAACGCGACTTTACCCCCACCCCCAATTTAATTGTTTACTTCATATCACTTCTATAAGGCATTGCACTGTACAGTGAATATTTACATTCGCATCACAATCTGGTCTTCCTACATCAGACACAAATGCACCGATTATGTTTTTGGGAATGCGGTGGAAACAAGAGGAAAGCCACACTAACATGGGGAAAATGTACAAAATTCATGGTCCTTTACTAGATTCCAGACTTGGACTTCGGTGCCGATTCCAGGAAAAAATTGTTTAGATACGTTGACTCTTTCCAACATGGAGTCCGCAAGCCCAAGAATGATGTATGGATACAACTTTTTGTCTATACATCGGAGTTACTTCTATGGGATACCCCCACATGCCCGTCCACTTTCCACAATAATGCTCTGTTTGCATCTGTCTTCTGCTTTCCGTTAACCGTGGCATAGTGCTGGATCGGTCACATGATTGACCCCAATGGAGCTCATCGGCTTCCAGTGGGAAAAATAGTGCCGCTCGAAGTGCATCACAAACAACGGAACCTGCAAAAGAGGCTTTTAATGGAGCCCTCGATGCAAATGTGATCAGAGCCGGGAAAATATTAAGCAGTCTCTTTAAAACTAGTAGCCACCTTAACGATCTATTTAAAGCTTCAGTTGCCCAATTCCGTTAAAATCCTATACAAAATACTGTAGGGCATCGTGCTGCAGTATTTTATGAGAAAAAATGCCCAACAGCATAACCGAACCCAAATAGCGCTGCGTTCTGCACTGTTCGGCCTCTTCATCAGGCTGTATTCACATGGGTGAGTGTGATTTTGGGCAGTGAAAAACTGACCGTTTTCCGTACGATTTTTCATGTGGTTTTCTCTGCTCTGCACTTCCTTTCTGTTTTTTGTTTTTTTTGTTTTTTTTTATGTGATTGCCATATTAACTCGCATTAAAAAGGATGGGAATCGCATGCAACTTGCATGGCATGCGCTTCTAATCTTTTTTTGTTGTAGTAAGTAGGGCATACAGCGATCTTTTTTTTAAACTTTGACCACCAGTCCAAGAGATGAAACACATGTGTCAATTAACCAGACAAAACTCATGCGGGAACATCCCTTATGTAAAAACACCCTAAAACGGATGTGTTTGGCTGGATTATTCCATTTTCCTGCTTCCATAACGGAGCAGGAAAACCGAATCTCCAGCGCTGATGTGACCATGGCCCAAGGTGGATCCTAACCTAAATATATTTTAGGAAAATGTAATTGACACAAGCCCAATCCTGATGCCAATCTGCTCTTTACAGGTTGACAGTTTGGTTGCTACGGGTATTCTGCCTAAAGGCCCTTTTGCATGCAGACCGCTTGTTAGATCGAACGGTTTACACAATAATTGTTAGATGTAAACGCACCGCTGGTCGGATCTTTCATGCACGCCCAAAAATTAGCGTTGGTCGTCCGCTTCATCATTCCATCTAAACAGGCAGTCGTTCAGCTCTGAACAACGACCTGTTCACTCTGAATGGTGTTGGGTGGCCAGAATGACTACTATCCCACTCCGCTTCCATTCATAGCGCTATCCTCGCTCTTGTGTGAAACTACAGGAGCGGCATCGCTGGGGCAGCTGTCAAGTGCTTCAGTGCCCAACAGTCGTCCCGTGTAAAAGAGCCTTAACAGTCTTTTCAGTGGGATTGTTAGTAGAGATGAGCGAGTATACTCGCTAAGGCACATTACTCGAGCGAGTAGTGCCTTAGCCGAGTATCTCCCCGCTCGTCTCTAAAGATTCGGGGGCCGGTGGGGGAGAGCGGGGAAGAACAGAGGGGAGATCTCTCTCTCCCTCTCTCCCCCCCACTCCCCGCCGCAACTCACCTGTCACCCGCACCGTCCCCCAAATCTTTAGAGACGAGCGGGGAGATACTCGGCTAAGGCACTACTCGCTCGAGTAATGTGCCTTAGCGAGTATACTCGCTCATCTCTAATTGTTAGATAACCCATCCTTGGCAATCTGCTGGACTGTGTGGTCTCCTCATCGGAATGAGTGATTAGTTTTCTCTCCTTCCACTTGGGATCCATCTTTTTTACTCTTCTCACCGGGAGTGCAGAAATGTTTTCTTTTTGCTTGTCCAAATATCTACGGCCGAGGTATTCTGTACCCTGGGCTTTACTTTTACACTCTCCCAACATTTGAGGCTTGTCGTAGGGATTTGGTGACAGGGCAGCATTTCATCGAAGGCTGCTTCCACCGGTGGTGTGGGGGTCTGTCCACCGATGGACCTCCCACACCAGGTGAGCCCATTCCTACATAATGCTTTAACCCTTTCTGGAGCGCAATCTTGTCTGTATTGTCATCCTTGGCAAGCAGTCTTTCTTTAGCTCAAGGTAGAATTGCCACTGAACTAAAGACATCTGTGTTTTTGTAAAGACGAATGCCGGCGAACCTCTCCAATCTACTTACTACAATGTTTTTTTACACGTAAATTTGCAAAGATTTGTTCCGGAGCTTGGTCACTTGATCCTTAAAGCTTCTGTCCATATAATATGAAGGGAATGTACGAATGAATCTGAGAATCGGCCCGGCAAACCTGCATCATTTTCTTGCTTGTCCTATTGTAACATCTTAAGCTATAAGACCCTATTTATTCTCCTTCACGTAGAAATGTCATCTTATTTCCTTTTAGCCAGTATTTGAGAATGTGTTTGAAGATATCCAGCCTGCATCCTGTTAATTTAGCCCATGTATACTTGTAGCTTATGATTACATTTCATGTTTTTTTCCATCACAGGAAACTAATTTAAGTTGCTTTAAGGAAATGTTCTGTCCAGTAATAAAATGCCTGGCCAAGCAGTGTTACATGTCAAGCTAACCTGGAAAGAAGTATACAAAGCAACACTTAAAACATGTTGGAGGTAGCCGATATCCTGCTTGGGGCCGAATTAGTTTGCAACGTAACCATCAGCAGGAAATTGACATCAGTAGAATGCCACTTAAAGGAACACTCCAAGGAAAAATGATACACTGTGTTCTGCTTTGTACAAAGCCCAAGGGGGCGGAGCATGAGCATGTTAGGTGAATCTTCGGGTGTATCCGGTTTTCATGGAGCATTGTTCTGGGAGGCTTTTCTTGCATCTGTGAGGTATTGGCAGGGTTTTTTAAAAAGCACTGATGTGGCAGCAGCATTTAAAAGAGAGGGAAGGGGTTCCCCTTGTCACCCAAATGGCTCACCTGCAGACAGCTGCTCTGGTGTCATGCACTACTGAAGTAGTGCAGTATGTTTTATAAGCAGTAACACAATTGTTAGTTCAAGTCCTCTATGGGCCTGAAAAAATAAAAAAAAAGCAATTTTTAAAAATTTAATTAGTATAGAATATATTAACAGTGTAAAATAATCCCTTTTCCTCGTCATCACATAAAGTAGAAAATAGTATTGTTCCATGGAATTCCAGTATCACATTGTTTATCCTGCACGATTAATAGGAAAGAAATATGCAATGCTAGAATTGCAGTTTTTTTGGCCACTAGGTGAAAAAAAAAAGTTAATTAGAACTCTGGGGTCATCATTGCATTGAAGCCTATGGAGAGTACTAATCACTGGAAATGATTGACAGGATGCTGCAATTTGGCTGTTTATGAAGCTAAGAGACAATGGAAACAAAAAGATGGAGCAGTAATTTATTGACGCCCTTGCGCCACTTTAGCAGAAAAAGTGTAAGGTTTTTGTGCACGTTGTATTTGCGCAAAAATTTACATTCTTTGAAAAGGTAAAGTAGCCATGGCCTATCAGAAGGCATCGGTCATCCCGCACCCCAACAAATTTGCTCATTTTGGGCCAAGAATTGATATAAATTATAGTGCAGATCTACACCGTCTCATCTTTGGGGTAGATTTAATTTTCTGGCGCACAGACGGCCAAGAATGTGCCAGATTTATTAAGAGGCGAGCTCATCTTACTCCAGCGCACTTCAAGAGTTTTTAAACATTCCTCCATTAGTACTTCCAACCTTTTTGAAGGCCTTAAACCAGTACCATGGCCATGTCTGGCAGTTCCATGCCGATACCACTGATTTGGAGTTAATGGATAGGTTGCAAACTGATTACGTCCAGAAAATCGATATCTCCCATGTGTTTGGATAAAGCTACTATAATAACAAAAATGCTCTGAAATTATTTACTCAGATTACTGCTTGGATTAAAGGGATTTTTCAGGCAAAAACTGTTGATGACCTATCTTCAGGATAGATTATCAATAGTTAGCCCAAACGGTGGGTCGCCAGTTATTATCAGTGCAGTGGGCTAGACGTTCATCATGGTAGAGGGCACCGGACGTGGCCTAGTTGGCCTCATTTCCATTGAAATCAATGTGAGCTTTCTACTTCTGTCCCCATCCAATGTCAGAAGCAGAAGTGCCGGAAGTATAATGGCTGCCTTTAGCTTGCATTGATTACAATGAGAGTGAAGACAGCCAGGCCAATTCCAGTGTTGTCTACTATGATGCATGTCCGGTCTGCTGCACTGATGATCAGTGATCGCCGGGGACCTCCTGCACGGGGGTAGGTCAGCAGTACTTTTTGCCCGGAAAACCCCTCTCATTTCAAATATGACTTCAATCATATTAAACGGATTACCACCACTAGGGGCAGTGTTGTATTGTCACCCTTGATAAAATCAGGACACATGCAGAAGTGAAAGATCTAAATATTTTAGCAGTTTTTTTATGTCAAATGTTCTATTAACTTTTACGTCTAATTTTATTTTAGCAATCAGGATGTTTTTTCCTAGTGGCTGTACAAAGGATTCCGTATGTGTGGATTTCATCCTTGTGTTAATGTAATTACATGAAGTGTGTTTGTGCACAGTCATCCGTAAATGTTCCTATAATAATGTCTTCACCAAAGGCATGGCCACCTACAATGTCTGTTGTTTTGCAAGTATCACAGAACTATGGAAACTAATATCAAGTATAGATGTAAGAATGACTCCAACTCAAGTTTGGGTTTTGTAACTCCCAACAACTACACACATTTACAGTTGTTACATACAAACCAGATTGTATGGGAAAGGTAGATCTGTGTAAAACATCTGTCCTGGATAATGGTTTCTCTAGCTGTGATTTATAACAATTCTGTAGGTGGTCATCTCTTTTAAAGAATCTGTCAGTTCAAAGATGCCCCTAAAGGGTTAAACTAGTGGGTAGAAAGAGACCCTCCTTTACCATTCCCAGAACCAGCTCTCCCTGAGGACTTTCTGGAAGGCCATTGTGAGAAAAAACCTTACTCAGCATCTGTCAGCCAATCAGCATCATTGAGGATACTGCCAAAGATGTCGATTGGCTAACAACTGACAGCAACTCACAATGCTCTTCCCAAATGATCTTTTCAGCTAAATGCCAGACACATTGTAGCACCTAAGCCCTGGTTCCTGCATTGCTCACTATTTAACCCTTTATATGTGTATACTATGTGTCCTTGTTTAAAGGCCTGGTGTCTTGTCTGAATCACTTTTAAGGGATTCTATAAACAGGTTCATGAAGTTTGTCTCGGGCCTAAGGTCCAAGTCACAGAGGTGGGCTCTGCCGGCTTCTCCCCATCCACATCATGTTGATTCACCACTCTATATCTTTTTGAATATAGGCAGAGAGTTATCACTTTGTATGCTGCATCTTGGGAGAAGTTTGCAAGGTCCAACTCTGTGACTCGGAGTTCAGCTCCGAGTCAAACTTCGTGAACCGGGTAACAGAATCCCTTTTACAGTCTTCATGTTTCCTACAAGTTACTGAGGAAACCAGTTCTGTAGGCTGCTGTAGGTGTTGGTGAACAATATTATGCTCTGCTGTAAAAGGGGGACAAGCTAAATCTGAAGTTGGCAGCTTATAAAATTGTGACATTCTAAGGCAAGCTGATAAAAATCACAATTGTAGGTGTTTTTGAGGTTCTCTAATCTGGAGATATAAGAGATGGAGCAAGAAAATGATTTATGGGGGCAGAGAACTTTCTAGAATTAATACCTCTTTAGTCATCCCATAAAAAATACAACCATCAGCCTCTACCCAGCCAGACATGGCCGATCACCGGCAACAATGGATTGCTTTAATTGGCTTGGGAAATTAATATTTTACAGACTTCGAGTTTAGTGTCCATTTAATTCAGAGGGATAATTGCATCTATACTGTAAAGCCTCTGGCTCCGAACAATTAATGAGATTTTTTTGTGAATAGTGATTTAGACCACAAAATGGCCGCCCTTGTTTTTGTCTCAGCAGTTGCACCTATATGGATTCATGTATCAAATCATTTGAAAAGTCAAAATAATTTTGATGCTCCAAGCAACCAATTTGTAGACCAGTTTAAAGGCCATTGTCCAGTTGTGAACTACTAATGGCTCATCCTCAAGATAGTTCATCAGTAGGGGTCTACTGCCTAGGATCCCTGCTGATCAGTTGTTCTCTGGACCGGTGTGCTTATGTACTGCTCTCTGATTGGCCAGTGCTGATCACATGATTACATGAGGGGGATTAGCAAGTCTTAAAATAGTGTCGGTCATCTTGGATTACTGCTTATAGGACCCGAAATTGGCAGATTGAAGGGCCTACAGAAAGGAGAAGCACTGCAAGTAATATACTCCCTTGCCCATCTGGTCCAAGGACAGAATTTTGCCCTGAAACCGGTGGGTCACTTTAAGCGAATGAAAATTGTGCCTGAAATGCCAAGCCTGTCCACTGTTTGCTTCCTGTTAGAAATCCGCTTCATGCACGAGTGCAATGGCTGGGTGAACAGCAGATCAGCTAGCATCCTGGATGTGCAGGCCTCAGCCGATCTACTATAGGTGACCTAACTTATGGATGGGCCATCAGTAGTTCACAACTGGACAACCTCTTTAATTTTTTTTTTTAAATTGGCATCTGAAAATTAATCATGAGTTCAAATTGTTTTTGATGGGCAATTAGGTCACTTTTTCTATGAGACATTTTCAAAAAAGTAGGCCGAAAGATATAAGTATTCAATCACTTATACTGTTTTTGCAACATTTTTGTAAAAGTAGTATTTTAAAACCACCAATTTGCCACATCCTTCACAGTTTAGTTTACTTTTTTTCACACGTTTCCCCACATTTTCATAGACTCCTTGGTGGATTGTTTCCAAGTATGAATTCTTAAAGGGTATGTCCAGCTTTGCAGCAAATGTTTTTATTGTGCCAATGCATCCAAAAAAGATTGCAAATAATCCTGGTTCTAAGCTTTGTGTCTACAACCACTATGCAAGCCTATATGTGACCGCAAACGCTTATGTAATCGGATCCTGCAAGTACGTATGTTAGCCAGTAGATGAAGGATGAGAAGGAGAATGACTACACAGTCAGGGAATGTTTGTAGTCTGTTACCATAGAGACATATTTATCCCTCCCCCACGTTTCCTGCTATGTTTGAGCTAATTGTAATGTTTCTAAAACATTCCTGATCTACAGGAAGAGTGTTCTCATTGGATGCTCCTCTCTTCCCAGTGCTACGCAAATTCTTCTTATTGATTAAACATTCATATTGTTTGTTGACTCTGATACTCTAGTCAATGGGGAGAAAAATGTTTCTCCAAGTAGACGAACTTTTAAGTGTTTTATATTTTTATAGATCAGGCATAGTTTTTTTTATTCCTACCCAGTGGATTATTATGGATGTGTGGGCCTACATACGTGAATAACTATTGAATATATGGGTTTGTTAACATCATGAGACATTCATCAAATTGTCATGGAGTGAGCTCATTACAATAAGCACAGGAACAGGTTTTATTCTCCAAGTGAAAAGCAAGAGAAGCAGGCTTACTGAACAAAAGATTTATCATTTCTGTGCTTTACATAGGATTCTATTATGTATCAGTTTTAGCTATTTTAAAACAATAACTTCCAATTTGTACCCATTCAGTTATTTGCAGCAAAGTTTGCATAGATGGATGACTAGCTAGATGGAAGGCTGCCTGGCCGGCTTTCCAGGTAGATGGCTGCCTATCTGGCTCGCAATACGTTGGGATTAATTCACTGACCCAACCTGCCCTAGTCCTCCTCACACAGCTAAAAGTTTGTTACAGTGTATCAGAAAGGTCACATAATTTTTCTTTTCTCAAGTGTGATATATGAAAATAGGTTTGGTACCGTGTTAGCCAGTAGAGTAAAGTGTGATTGTTCTCAGTGAGAGAAATTGGTTGTAAGAATGTTTTCATCCAATAGGTGGTGCTGTTGAGGTAGTATTTCTATCTTCTTATGTGCGGATTATTGATAAGAGACATCATAAAACTGTCGCATTCCTCAGCTCAGTGGACTGATTTAGTGTTTGTTTATCTCTCTGCTCAGACTGTCTTGTGTTTTTTCAAGTCTCAAATGTCTGTGTGTGCGCATTTATTTAGATCGAAAGGAGTGTGCCCCCCCCTTCCCCTCTGCATCTGTATGTTATAATTATGTGCCATCCAAACTAGTTTCATTCAGGGGGCGAGATATCCCAGAATGCTTGCTTGTTACATCATGCATTTTTGTAAGCCATTATAAGGTATCATATCTGCAAGATTACTCGGTTTCTCTCGTTGAGAACAATCACACTGATGTCTGGATAGATACATTTCTGTATATTTGGAACAAAATACCTTACCATACTGGACCTGGCGTGAATATCTCTTTAGCTTCAGCATCCAGCTGTCCTCTTAAATCCCCAGTGAAACCAGGACGTAGGATGCTGATAGCTAATGCCATGTTTTGTTTTAATTAAATGGCAGATCTTTATCTGCTAAAGCCTAGTGTCAGCCACTGACTAAAAGTCCTTTGGGCAGTAAGATTAGCATCATATGCAGAGTCCTGTGCACAACCACGTCTAATATAATGTCAAGTGTAACTGTGCAGCATACTAACATACATGTACATTGGGACATGCACCAATTCTTTGCATATGGCCCTTAAAAAAAAAAGGATAAATAATGCCATGTAAAATTAAAATGTTAGCATTCTGAGATGGTATACTTGACCATGCATGGCCAGAAGAGGCTTGGACATAGAAAGGAGCAGCATATCTGCCGAGTTATTTTCTGCTCCACTGATTGGGCTTACAGAGGGGAGTTTAGTGGGTGCAATTGAGCCTCGTAGTTGAAAAATACTTGTGCATCTCACCAGCGTGTCCCACTAATACTCTTGACGTTGCTCTTTGGCCAAGTAAGGACTGAGCATGTCTTATATATCATCCATATTGGCGGGATATGTTCATTGAACCCTGCATGTATCACACATCTATGCAAGAAAAAGTACAGGGTAAGTAAACTTAAACTTTCCCAATTCAAAAGCCTCTGGAGGGCGTTCTGCTCCAAATGAGATGAAAATCGGACACCGGCTACTTCAGACCATGTGCTCACCATTTATGAAACAATGGTGGCACTGTAGCTTTTCAAATCAAGCTACAAATGTACAATTTGCCCCCCTTGGTTTTCAACAATGCTCTTCATTCGAAAACCCATGTGTTCCACCTCTGAGCGCAGAGACAACATCCTGATGAATGCTGTCCTTTAGATCTGACACCGATGTAGGTCCACCACGGTAGACCTGGTCCACTCCAGTGCCACCTATAGGCAACTTTTTTAAAATTTATTTTTATTTTATTTTTTTCATAAATGGCAAGCACATTGTCTGAAGTGGCCGTGGTCTGAATCTCCTTGGGGAAATTTTAATTCAGCTAACCCTGTATATAAAATTGCCTACTGTCTAGCAGCAAACCCTGGTTAGTACCTGAAATCTAGTGTGCGACATGCCGGAAGCTCACAGTTGATTTTACAGTAGAGTAAAATATTTGGTAGAAGTTGCAGGACGGTTGAGAAAAATCTGGCTATTCGACCCAAAATAGGAGTGGATTACAGGGCTGTTGGCCATTGGCTAGTTCCTCGTAATTTCTGCTGCCTCTTTGGAAATGGTCTTCCTGTTTTTTCTTTCTTTATGGAAAGCTGAGAAGCCATTTTCTCTTTAGCTAGAACAGCAAATCCTGTAGGGGCAAGATAATTCAATCAGACTCCGAAGCACGGAACCTTAGAAGAATAATTTAACCTGCTAAATCTAGCATTCATTTCATGTGAATAATATTGTGACAGGCAGGAGGCTTTTCTATCCCCCCCCCCCCCCCCATCTCAAGTCAAATCAGTGGGAGGTAACCGAGAAACGTGAGATTTGCATAGTTCGTATCATTCACATTTGGATATTTGATGATATTTCTTGCCACATTTTAAAAAGTTCCATGAAATGCTAGAAAAGGTAACAATGCATCATCTCCGGAGCATAAACTGTGCTTGACGCCTACCTGTGGAGGTGACGGCAGTGCGGTAGACTAAACTATTGTTCATGACGATACATGTTATTAATTGATTTAGAAAACGGTGACATCACCGTAGCCGGAATATATCTTACCTGCGTTGCTTTGAGCATTCTTTTTCGAGCAGGTCATATGCTCTGGCGTAACGCATTACATAGGTACTTATAGATTTTTTGCATTTTTCCTTTTTTTTTTTTTAATTGCCCCTCATGCATTTTGGCTAATGTCTTCCAACCATATTAAATATATATTGCTATGGCCTATTAACAGGCTTTACTATATATTTCATCATAAAATATGTGCAGGTGCTTCGCACGTCCATACAGCTATAGTGAAGAAAGTTATTTGTGTAATATCACTTCCATTAACTGTGAGAATAACCCAAAGTGACAGGGCAGAGAGTAGTGATGAGCGAGCATTGCCCTTAGCGAGTACCTGCCCGCTCGAGAGAAAAGGTTCGGCTGCCGGCGGCGGGCAGGGAACGGCGGGGGAGAGCGGCGAGGATCGGAGTGGAGATCTCTCTCTCCCCCTCCGCTCCCCCTGCTCACTGCCGCAACTCACCTGTCACCCGCGCCGGCAGCCGAACCTTTTCTCTCGAGCGGGCAGGTACTCGCTAAGGGCAATGCTCGCTCGAGCAATTGTCCTTAGCGAGTATGCTCGCTTATCTCTAGCAGAGAGGCATCTGGGAAATTCTCAGCAAAATAATGCAATTTTTTCAAATATTTCTGCTCGCTACTAGAAACCATTTCAGTAATTAATATTTTTGAAGACCTCTCTAGAGTATAGTAAGTGCCATACGAAAGAGAGAACACAGAGAAGGTTACATATCTCTGTAGAGTCGAAAGGTTGCATTAGAAATAAGTTAACGCAACCCTCCCGTTTCAGAACCAAATTCTTTCCTGGGGCGAAGGTATATTGCCTGCATTTATTCTTCTCTGCCATCCGTCCAATCTGCTGGATTTGGGTCCCATTTTCAGGCATCTAAGGTGTCCAACACAGTCTACAGACTGCCTAATCCCCATAGTGTATTGGCAATGTTAGACTACCAATGCGCTATACCTACTGCCTGATTGGCCAGAGCTGCTCATGTGAGCATTAACTAGATCGAAAATTGTAGGGGTCATCCTGGACAGCCAAAGCCTGGCAACAGAATCGGCAGAGAAGAACAAGTGCAGATAATATAACCGCCCCCCTTCCCTCTCAACTCCTCGGGTCCCAGGACAGACTCTTATCCTGAGACTGGAGCGTCGCTTTAACTCAGTTCTGTAAAATGACAGATTTGAAGGCGTCGTCTGCTGAGAAGAAGGTGCATTGAAAACTGCTTATTGCTGTAGAAAAACATTATGCTATCCTTGCCCAATCGCCCTACAGCTGCCGTTCTGGCCCTGCCTAGTTGCAGCTGCACTCTTTTTCCGGCTCCAGGATTGAGATAACGACACAGGGTCATGTGACCGCTGCAACCAATTACCAGTTGTATGTAACTCCGGATCAGCCAGTAATTGGCTGCAGCAGTAGATGACCTTGTGAGACAGGATGTCATTGCCTTGAGCCTGAAGAAGAGTATGGCCAGGAACCAGGCACCATCGGGAAAGCAGGTGAGGTTAGCATGAGGTTTTTCTTACATTTCTACACAGGGCTGAGTAGATTTCGATGTATTTTTTTCCTACCCGTCTGCCCCTTTTAACTAATTTGTTTTTAATTATTTGTGCAATGTTAACTGTAGACCGATGACAATGAGGCTTTTGGTCTCCTGCCATAGCAATGCCATTAGGACGTCAATAGTTGGATGTATCTACCAATTGGTGCCCCGGTGTGTTTAGGTACAAAGTACACTTTAAAAGCACAAAATGTTAAAGCATGTTTTGTTTTTCCTTCCTTTGAAGGAATCTAGTACACTTGCTAATTAACAGCACAGTTTATTTTTGTTCGCAAACCAGCATGATAGTGTAATGCAGATGGCACATTCTCTGCAAACTACAGCTTGCAGATAGATCCACAACACATTTTAACAACTTTTTTTTTTTTTGCTTTATTTTTTTATAATTTTCTTCATACGCACAAAGAAAAATGATGTCCTTATATATTCTAAACGCCCAATACAGAAGACGTCTGTACTAGGAAAGGAACCAAAACAAAAAATTAGATATATCCTGTAAACTTTTTGGATTACTCCTGAAGTTTTTGGAATTTCGAATGTAAATTGGTGTTTACAGAATATACACATTTACAGAATATATTAACTTTCAGGTTAGAGGATCTTTTACATGGAGCAATCCGCTCTGAGATGTGGGCACTGATCAAGGAGATTGGCATTTGTCTACTGGCCTTTGATTCAGACTCTATTAGGGAACAAAGGCTCGTCCATGCAGTTTTGTCCCCAGAAGGCTGTCATTGGTTGGCGGCTTATCTCCCCGCTTACACAAGGAGATGTACAACTGACTAGTGAGCATTTTATGCCTGCCATGAGCCGATCAGCCAACAAACGAATGTTGGCCGACTTACTGGTTGTTCTTTTGCACTGCCAAGATACCTTTTGCACAGTTCAACTGTTGGGAGTACCAGCAACCAGGGGCGTAACTATAGAGGATGCAGGGGATGCGGTTGCACCAGGGCCCAGGAGCCTTAGGGGGCCCATAAGGCCTCTCATCTCCATATAGGGAGCCCAGTACTATGAATAAAGCATTATAGTTGGGGGCCCCGTTCCTGGTTTTGCATTGGGGCCCAGAAGCTTCAAGTTACGCCTCTGCCAGCAACTATCACTCCTATGCTTTACACAGGAGAAATAGTCGTTCAAGGGAATCGAGGAAGAAGCGGGCCGGAAATCGTTTTGGTCTGCCCACCTCCATTCACAATAAACAGGAGTTGCTCATAGATTGAGTGACATTCGTTTGAGTTGAGCAATAAACCGCTCAGCAGTCGTTCCTTTCAGTGAGCTGAAATGAAATGACCAGCGACAATTAAGCGAGGTCTCGCTCAGTGCCTTGTTGGGGGTCGTGTGTATATGGGCCAAGGGTCGCCTGAAATCGCTCATTTGAGCGACTATTGACCTGCGACTATTGGCAAAAGAATCTTTGGGCAAATGCTGTCCCCCAATCATTGGGCTGTGTAGAAGGTATTGTCTTTTGGCACGGGCCACCTTCCTTGCTCTCAGTTACTAACATAATAAAAATAAGTAAAGGATATTACCATAAAAGGCGTGTACTTGTGTGGTTAACGAAGCCTGCCTCCTCCTTACCGATGTCCATGAGAACCAATGACTATTACCAAGGCTCCCTCTGCCATTGGTGCAACGTAGTGGCCACAAAATCGCCAACAATTCTCACGTCGGCTCAGTCGGAGGTAATGTTCTCCTATGTTTAGACGCTGGGGGGTCTAGTTCATCCGAGCTACTTGCACAAGTTCATTATGCACGCGTTTTGTCTGCTGCTCATGTGAGGCCTAGTGGTTTAGAGATGCATGTCCTTCCTTCCATATATCCTCCCACATATTGAAAGATGGTCCGAACTTCCATCCAATCCCATCACCACTGACCGTATAACAGCTCTTTCTTTCACTAGGTGTTCCAGTCTCTTCATTTATCCAAATTAGCGGATTTCTTGCTGTGTCCCTACTGTAGTGTGTGTACTGATTGAGCTGCCGAGTAAATGGTCCATTCATGTTAATCTCTCTTTTTTCTCCTTGCACCCCTTTTTCACTTTCTCTTCCAATGCTTAAAATAGAAGTGGAGCAAAAAGGTAAATACATACCAGCCCGAACCCCCCCAGCTCCCTGTTATGTGCCATATGGATGTTAACCTTCTCGATCCCCCTTATCCCTAAACACTGACGTTCTGTATTCAGCAGGATTGCATTTCTACACTTCATACACAAGTTGACTGCTAATAAAACAGTGTTCTGGATATGTCACATAGGTGGGACACAGTCTCTGCATTTCTTGTGGGAAATGTTTTCTTGCTCTCTTCCTTGAACCCTAAGTGATTTTTATTTTTGTTTTTTACTTTCTTTTATTGTTTTTTAGTTAGTCATGTACTTTTTTGCCTGGCTTCCTATACTCCTTCCCCAAGCATGCCACATTTACAGGATTTGTTTCATCCATTGCTCCGATTTGTCTGTTTTTGTTTCTTTTTTACCCTTTTTTTTTTTTTTCATTATTCTTTTTTTTTTATGTTTTGACTTCTCCAGATCAAAATTGCTGTATAAATGTTGTGTTCTTTATTCTTTGAGATGTTCTAGCTTTGTTTTTTTTTCTTCCCTCCGTTCATATGTCTATGAAGCACCAATGGAAAACCATTCACATGTATTTTTTTTTAAATAGCATAAAAAAATTGCGTGTGGTTTTTCATGGTCCGACAGGTTTCAGCTTAGAAAATTTTATACTTTCGGTCCAGTAAAGGTCACATGATTTACTTTTACTAAAATGTAATGTATTTTAAATTAGTAGCTTCTTATTTTGGCACTACGATTGTCACGTTCTTCATCGAAAATTTTAAAAATTCACCTTTTTAAAAAAAAAAATTTTTTTTTTTTCTTAAATGTTGACGATTTTGCTACTGGACGTGAGAAAAACTGTTATTTTATCTGTTTTGTGAAATAATTCCTCTTTCTACTTTTCACTAGTTTTTGTTTGCCCTGGGGTGTTGAAAGGAGTTGTGGACTCACCATATATTTTTGAAGCTGAGCAGAGGGCAGGTGCCTGGTGCAAAGACCCCCTTCAAGCTGCAGATAAAATTTATTTCATGCCCTGGACTGCATATCGCACGGATACATTAATAGAATACGCCTCATTGCAAGATTTTCAACATGGGCGACAGACTACAACTTATAAACTTCCGAACCGAGTGGACGGCACTGGATTTGTTGTTTACGATGGGGCAGTGTTTTTTAACAAGGAGAGAACAAGGAATATTGTTAAATTTGACTTGAGGACTAGAATCAAGAGCGGGGAAGCGATTATAAATTATGCCAATTACCATGACACATCTCCATATAGATGGGGTGGGAAAACTGATATCGATTTGGCGGTCGATGAAAATGGCTTGTGGGTAATCTATGCGACGGAGCAAAACAATGGAATGATCGTCATTAGCCAATTAAATCCTTACACGTTACGCTTCGAGGCAACGTTTGAAACGGCTTACGATAAACGGGCAGCCTCGAATGCATTCATGATATGTGGGGTCCTTTATGTGGTGCGGTCGGTCTATCAAGACAACGAGAGTGAAACCGGAAAGAATGCAATTGACTACATCTTCAACACCAAGCTGAACCGCGGAGAGCCTGTTGATATTCCATTCCCCAATCAGTATCAATACATCGCCGCTGTGGATTACAACCCTAGGGACAACCAGCTGTACGTGTGGAATAACAACTTCGTTCTACGATACTCTCTAGAGTTCATCCTTCAGGACTTAGCCCAAGGTAAGATCTATGTGCCTTCAGTTTGTTCACAGCTTCATTCTTTGTGATGGCTTAGGCCAAAGCTTTACATTTTTGGTATTTTTGTAGGATTTTTTTATTTTTTTTTCACAGCTCTGCTTTTCACAAAGTTTATAGTTGAAATTTTAAGTTGCCAGTCTTCACTCATGGTCTTTTTTTTTTTCTATGTGCCCTTGAAGGTAAATAATCACAAAAATTATATAGGAGCCCAAATGTGCCCATTAGTGACCTGAATTCAATATTTCGTTTTATTCTCTGTCTACCATTTAAGGTCGAATACTCACGGATTCCCCATGGGGAATCCCACACAGAATCCACCCGGCATTCACGCCTGTCTGTCATGATCTTCATCTTTATTTGTGCTGCGGGTGATCCACGCGGCTCGCCAGCGTGCATGTCAATTGCAGACGGGTCGCGGATCGGACAGCTTCCATTGACTTCAATGGAAGCCATCATGTGCGAATTGCAGGAAAATGGAGCATGCTGCGATTTCTTATCCGCAAGTGGAAACCGCAATTGGTCTCCGCTCGTGTGCATGAAGAATCATTTTTCCATAGTATGCTATGGAGGTTTATTGCTGCGGAACCCGGAGTGAGTTGCCCACTCCAGATTCCGCAGCAAAAATCTGCCCGTGTGCGTTGGGCCGTAGAGTCAGGCGCGCAAATGCGTTTGTGTCATTGAGACTTTTTTTCCTTAAACAGTAACTTTAAAATTGAGCACAGGAAAAAATATCCACATGCAATCCAGAAGGGAAATTATTTCCTTTTTTTGTGCTTTTTGAATAAATATATATTTAAAAAAGTTGAAATAAAATAATCAATGGAGTGACCCAATTTTACCTATCCAGAATTAAAGTTTCCTCAGATATCGTGCAGCGCGAAGTCTTTCCCCTTTTCATTTTCTTTATTCTGTTTTTTTTTTTTTTATTACAAACTAGTTCCTTTTTGTTATTGGCCTCTTTTGGCACTTCGAAATATTTTTCTCTTCTTACTAAGGGCTCAGTCAGACAAGCGTTATTTTTTGCACACCTACGTGCGTAAAAAGAGAGCACTCCATGCATGTTAAAATTGTGCATGACCGAAGCTCCATGCCCATTGAAAGCAATGGGATGCAGGCAATCCCCGCAGTGATTTTCGGGGAAGGGCTTGAAATATAAGCTCTTCCCTGAAAATCATCCCTGGCTGGTGTACAAAATTTAAAAAAATACATACATCACATTTTGCCGCTGTCGGAGCTCCGACACGTCCATGTCGGGACTGCTCTGAAGTACTTTTTGCGGGGGTTGCCTGCATCCCATTGCTTTCAATGAGGCCGGCTGCAGTGGCGGTCCGATTGAAAGCAATGGGAGAAGATTGAGATCCTCTGCCACAGCTGTGACAGCTGTGGTAGGGGATTCCTTCATCCCCGCGGGGATTCCCCTTGTCACTGATCACTGTGCCAGTCCCCGCATGGATTCTTTATGCACAGCACGGACCTTGCCATTGCACAGATGTCCTATCTTTTGCAGATATGAGTATTTTGTGCCTGTAAAAGACAGACATGTGAAAATTACATAGAGAACCAATGGTTCTATGAGACGCACTTTTTTGCGCTCCTAGGCGCACGCAAAAAAAAAACTCGTCCGACTTCGCCCTGAGGCTGTCTTCACATCTGCATTCAGGCTTCCACTTTTAATCCATAGACTATACCATAAACAGATTTAAAAGGAGATACTAAACAGAAACTACGGTTTGTTCTTTTTTTACGGACCGGGTAGACTGAGATCTGGGTTTAATGTAAATATTTGACTATATTCTGTACATTTTTTCGTATTTCCTTTTGACCATGTGCAGAACAAAAAAAAAAAACGATCTGTTAAATGTAACGAATTATTGATACAAGTTTGTTGTCCATTGGGAATGGATGCAATGTGGAAAAAGGGCATTTTCTAGTGCAGCAGATTATGCTGTTGTTTCCATGAAAAAGATGGAAAACTGAAAGCTCTAAAAACCTCCCTAAAATCAATGGGAAATTTCTGAAACCTTTGTTTCTGTTTTTCTGTTCTGACCGAAGCCTTTACCTGAAATCACAAGGCATGTATCTGTTTAATGGAGGCTTAAGAAAAATAAAAAAAACCTCTTAAGATGTTCTAGAGTTAAGTGAAAGTAAACAACTACCGATCAGGGTTTTGGGACCATGAATCATGCGTGACTCACGGCACTTTCACAAGTAGATACAACACAAGATGTTGGCTTGATGCTGTGCGTAAGATGTGGAAGCTTGACAAGATGTGCAAGTCACGCCTTGTATGTAACTAAAAGAAGTCTGCCCTTGATCTTGGGTTCCGCCTTCCGACAGATGTTGTGCAAGAACTGTAATGATTTTCTCTGACAACCTCTGGCTATCGTCAAACCTATGGATTCTACTGCATGTCCTCTTCTCCTTGGACCTTCTTGTATCCTGCAGGCTCCAGTGGTTCAGCCCTGGGTGCTATTGGAATAAGTATATAAGTTACACTTTTTCATGTATCACCCCTTTATGCAGCGTATAGGAGATGTTAATTCATCACATGTCTAAAATGGACTATTAGTTTTTGAGTCCGTTCCGCTTTTTCAAAAAAACTTTAATCTGTTTCTTATTGGAGAAAATACAAGTCGCCCCCGTTCCTTCCTCTCCTTACAGTGGAGCCCAGATGTTTTTACTCATAGGTTTCCAGATTTTTTTTCAAAAAGCGTTTAACCACAAGCTGTTGAAGTGTCAATGGTTTGCTCTCACCTCTGCCCCGCGCCGCTATCTGCGTTGACTCGCTCCCCACTCACCAATTATACAGTGGCTGCACTTAGCTCTAATCTCACAATCTTTTACCTTCCCTTGCACATTCTCTCTATTCTCGGAAGGTCACAAACATACCGTAGTTTCTATACGATGTGAACAAAAAAAAAAAAAAACTGCAACTTATTTTTAATATTAGAATTTTATTTTTAGATATTTTTCTTTTTTATATTTTTTTCTAAACTAGAAACATGGAAAATTGACAGCAGAAAAAGACCATTCTTGCCCCTTTTTATTTCTCCATTAGGAGATAGATAGATAGATAGATAGATAGATAGATAGAGATCTAGATAGATAGATAGAGATCTAGATAGATAGATAGAGATCTAGATAGATAGATAGAGAGATAGAGAGATAGATAGAGATCTAGATAGATAGATAGAGATCTAGATAGATAGATAGAGATCTAGATAGATAGATAGAGATCTAGATAGATAGATAGAGATCTAGATAGATAGATAGAGATCTAGATAGATAGATAGAGATCTAGATAGATAGATAGATAGAGATCTAGATAGATAGATAGAGATCTAGATAGATAGATAGATAGAGATCTAGATAGATAGATAGAGATCTAGATAGATAGATAGAGATCTAGATAGATAGATAGAGATCTAGATAGATAGATAGATAGAGATCTAGATAGATAGATAGAGATCTAGATAGATAGATAGATAGAGATCTAGATAGATTTATATAATATATCATTTATCCCAGGCATGCTCAAATCCATTTAAAGGGATTTTCCACGCAAACACTGTTGATAATCACCTTTATGTATGTGGCGCATGCATGTTACACATATGATATTGGGTTCTGATCCCCTTGGGATTCACAATAGTCACCTGTAGTCTATAGTCACCTATCTGCATGTTTTTGGAGCGTGGGAGGAAACCAAAGTACCAAGAGCAAACACGAGGAGAATATACAAACTCTATGCAGATGTTGCCCTTGGTGGACTTTGAACCAGGACCCCCAGCGCTGCAATGCAACCGTGTTGCCCCAATGACCTATACTCAGGATAGATAATGAAGAATGTGGCAGTATATATGGTGCAAATACAATATTTTTCTTTATTCCTCCATCTCCGTAAAAAGGCGAAGCTTCGACCTCTTGTGGTCTTTGTCATGCTCTGTCATCAGCTTGACAAAGACCGCAAGAGGTCGAAACGTCACCTTTTTCCTGAGATGGCGGAACAAAGAAAAATATTGTATTTGCACCATATATGCTGCCACATTCTTCATTCTCTTTTGGTCTGTACTGGGATCAGAGTCCATAAGTGGGGTTGCATATGAAGACTCACATGCCTCACCCATTGGGGTTGATTTGCCTTTTTGTGTGCTCCTGACAAGATTTTATTTTAGTATGTGAACTATACTCCAGATGGGTCATCCATAGTTGATCACCAGGGATCCACCTTCCGGAATCCCCAGCTCAGTTGCTCGCCCCGCCCACTTTCAGTGTAGCGGACTGGATGTAGTTTTTGCGGCTGGGACAGGAAGTGATATAGCAGGCTTCACTCCCATTCAAAAGTTGAAGCTTGCTATTACATTTCTGGTACTTCTGTCTCTGACACTGAAGTGTAATAGAGGCTTCAGCAACCATTGATTACAATAGGCATTAACCCCACTATGGCACTTCCTGTCCTGACCCTCCCCTCTATCTCCGCCATGACAAAATCCGTCCCACTGCACTGACAGTAGACTGGACGATCAACTGATTACTCAGGGATCCTGAAAAGTGGGTCCCCTGTGATTAACTACTAATCACCTATCCTGAGTATAGGTAGGTGAGCAATAGTTTTTGCACCCTCTTTAAAGTTTGCTGCGCAGTTGAGTCCTACCGCCAGCTCTTTTTGCAGTTTGCGTTGAGACTTGTTACAGTGATTGGTAATTGCCGCTCATTCTAGTAGTCCAATCTATGCTGGATGTTCTCCCTCCTCGTGATGTGTCGTTGTTGTCACCTTACTTTGCTTGCAGAAGTTCTAGATTGCTGCCGTTGATTTAGAATATTCAATTTCCAATCTGCAACTCTACGTTTCAGTTTTGCCTCAGACCAGCTGTCCTGAATTTTGGTAATGAGCAAAATGAATTCCTGTAGTGGGAGAAGCTCTATAAGAAAGGGCCTCGCAGCTGGGAAGCTCTTTTAACAGTTGAAAGCCCAGAAATCCTAATTGTAATCATATTTCATTTTCTGCCGTGCCTTTACAGAACCTTCTAGATTTGAGTGGTTTTCCTAGTAAACATATTTCTATTTAGTTTTCTTTAAATATATTTTGCTAATCTCGGTAGCCGGTTATGGTATGATAATAATAGGTTTGAAGGTTTCCATATTGTGATACTATGATGCTTTCTCAAGTGTTTCAGAGACACCTTTCATTAGTTGTTTCTCAGGATAACAAAAGATAGATGCCCGTAAAGGGGTTGCCCTACTTCTAGCTGGAAGCAGACAGTGCTGTACATTGTGCAGTGGCCCAGATTGGTACTGCAGGCTGTGTCTCATTCACTTCAGTAGGACTCAGCCTGCAGTACCATCTCAGGCCACTGCACAATGTTCAGAGCTGTCTGCTTCCTGCAGTGAAACAGTTAAAAGTGGGACAAGCCCTTTAATGGTAGGGAGATTGTCAGCATGTCCTATTCTGGTCCAATTTCTTGGACGTCCGTCACCCATTCACGTAAAAAAAAAAAAAGATGGATGACATTCATGTGCACTATGCTTTTCACAGATCACTGCTAAGCAGTGTGCTAGGAATAAAGTAGGACCTACTTTGGTGACTATGGATGATGCATAGAAGTGTAAAAATGGACACAGGCATTGAGTGCAGCATGAGTATACACATGGATTAATATCAGTCTGGTTTTCATGGAAAAGTTGGACATGATCATCTAAATAAGCCCTTAAAGAGGCTCTCCGGTTTTGGGACAAACTCTGTCTAGGGTATATTGCCGGCACTTTTTCTTCTCTGTCGTCCCTCCAATCTGCCCAGTTTTCAGCTATCCAAAATGTCTGCAGCAATTTTTTAACGACTTAATACACATTGGGCACTGCTCTCTTATTGGCTAGTGCTAATCTCATGAGCAGCTTTGGCCAATCAGAAGAGAGAGAGTGCATCGGTAGTCTGAAGATTGCATCAACTGTCCTCAACAAGACCTGGAACTAGCAGATGGGTGCCCACAGCCTTTCGGTCTTCTCCGTTGGCTTTCTCCCTTGTGTGCTACACAAAGTGCTTTGACGAGATCTTTATTTTTTATGATTTCATGTAGAGTTTTTGTAGGAAATGGATTCACTTTAATAAAAAAAACCTCACTATATTCTTCCACAAAGTGCCTCATCTGAATAATGTATGCATGTCTAACCTCACAGGGAAGTCACATTTACTTACCACTTCCATATTCTAGGTGGTGTTAGCGTCACTTAAGTCGTGTCATTTGTGCACATTTAATATTTATTTCAATGCAATTTCGAGTTGAGTTTTCCCACCGCACCTTTCGATAGAGCCGGGGTCCAACACAAGCCATGATGTTTCCAGCTAGAGGGAAAGTTGGGAGACCCAATTGTAGAAAATGATATCACAAAGCTAAGCCAGATTGTTGGGGAAATCATCCAAGCAACATATGGAAGACAGATCAGGGTGTGAGCTTTGCCAGTTCTGGTGGCTTCCACATAGCGGATGTGGAATGCATGAGTGATACGGTGTGATCTGAGCTTCCTTCTGTGTGTTCTACTCTTCTGTCTGAGGAGCATTGGTTTTCTGTACCTTGGCTTTGTCCTCACATTCCCTTGTATTCCCATCTACATCAACATTTTTTTCTCTCTTGGAAGTTTAGTGGTCTGTGAATTCCCAAGCATGCATTAACAAGGGCTGGCGCCATTTAAATGGCTTTTATGTACCAATATTAATAAGCTCCTTCAAGAAAACATGGCTTTTTTCCCTAAACATTTTCATTTGTTAGACTGCTTGCATTTATTACCTAGATTTCCCTCTAAAGTGTTTTCTCGACTTTGCATCTGTTTGGTTTCTTTTTTGAAACTTTCAAAAAGAAAATTTGAAAAAATGTGTACATAACAGCAAAATCTTCTGAGAGAAAACTCTAGAACCCAGCATGTAAAAACGGGAAGGAAATACAAACTCCATCCTGATGTTGCACTCAGTCGGATTTGGATCCCGATCTCCAGTGTCGAAAGTCTGAGATACAACTTAATATATGTAACAAAACAATAGTGCAGATCCTGGTTTTCAGTGCCGTACGGTTAAAAAAAAAAAAAAAAAAATATTGTATATATTATATTTTTCTCTTACTTATATCACTCCGGCAGCAGTGCTGTACTCCTTTTTCATCACTCGTATCAGTCATTTTTCCCTGAGGGGCTTTTAGTCTAAATTGCTGGTTTCAAACACAGAGTCCGTTTCATATTGAGCAAATTTAACCAATTGGTATGTTTTTGGAATGGTGGGAGGAAACCAACACAAACACGAGGAGAACATACAACCTCCATGCAGATGTGGTTCCTTGTTGGATTTGAACCCAGGAGCCCAGCGCTGCAAGACAACAATGCTAACCACTGAGCCACAGTGGGAAAGGTTATGGTAGTGCAATAGACTTTCCATTGCCCCAACACACGGTTTTTTTTTTTGTTTTTTTTTTTTTGCTTAAAGGGGTTGTCCCGCGCCGAAACGGGTTTTTTTTTTTTTCAACCCCCCCCCCGTTCGGCGCGAGACAACCCCGATGCAGGGAGGTAAAGAAAGCTCACCGGAGCGCTTACCTGAATCCCCGCGCTCCGGTGACTTCTCTACTCACCGCTGAAGATGGCCTCTTCCTCCGTGGACCGCAGCTCTTCTGTGCGGTCCACTGCCGATTCCAGCCTCCTGATTGGCTGGAATCGGCACGTGACGGGGCGGAGCTACACGGAGCTACACGGAGCCCCATAGAAGACTGCAGAAGACCCGGACTGCGCAAGCGCGGCTAATTTGGCCATCGGAGGGCGAAAATTAGTCGGCACCATGGAGACGAGGACGCCAGCAACGGAACAGGTAAGTATAAAACTTTTTATAACTTCTGCATGGCTCATAATTAATGCACAATGTACATTACAAAGTGCATTATTATGGCCATGCAGAAGTGTACAGACCCACTTGCTGCCTCGGGACAACCCCTTTAAATATGTTAATAGCCTTTTTTGATATTGTAAATATATTGATAAATATGGCAGCCGGGCCGAGTGGCATATATATGGATTTACTGTGCCACCTTTTACAACACAATTAAGAAAAACCTGGCACTCATCAGTGTTTCAGAAAAATTATTGAAGAGTGGCAAAAAAGTAATACCTTGCTACTCTTTGTTGCTCTCCCATATCAGTAGGATGTTTACTTAAAGGGGTTTTCCAGGGCATAAAAAGAGTTCTAAGGGCTTGAAATGAAGAGAAGTTGAATACTCACCTATCCCGGTGGCTCGCTGTCCAGCGCTGCAACCCAAGTGCCCGCTGCACGGAACCCAGAAAAAGTGGCAGGCGTCATGTGGCGTTCACTGTGCGCGCTACCAATCAGCCACTCACAGACTTCATTGGCCATAGAAGAACCACTGCTGAAGCCTACGAGTGGCTGAGTGGTCATGTGCACAATGTATCGCACATGATTGCCTGACTTTTCTTCCAGGTTCCATGCAGGGGGCACCAAGGCTGCAGCGCTAGACGAGAAGCTGCCCGAATAGGTGGGTATTCAATTTTTCTTCATTTAAGTCCTTTTAACTTTTTTTATTTCCCGGAAAACCTCTTTAAGTAGTCTTGATATCTGATGAAGGTCCCGAATTGACTGAAACATGACTGTGGATTGCATATATGAATTAAAAATGTAAATATCTCTCCAACACTATTGAGTGCTTCATTGTAAGATGTTAGATATGGATTGGGATCCTATTCGAGCACCACCAAAATTAGTGCCATCCTTTTTTTTTTGTTTTTTGAGCCTTTTTATGGCACATACATATGCATTGGGAAAATGGGCAGGGCTTCACATTGCATGCATTGCAACTTTCTAGCCGATTTCCACTTGTGACGGCCCCAACCTGGCATTTTCCGACAGTTAATTGAGACAAGAGCGGCCGATAATAGGGTGTCGCCAATGTTACTGTCCCCCAATGTGTCATGGAGCAGTATGGGAATTGGTTTATAGTATGTGAGGATGATCCTTTTGGGCAATAATTTGACGATCCTTCCCATTGGAGAAGCACAAATCCGGATACAATATAACCTGAAAAACATATTTATTAGCCACGTAATCACGTAGGAAGGTAGAAGCTGGGGCGCACGATAGCCTTTTTGATTGCTAGTTTGCTGCCTAATTATACGACCAGTTGAAGCTGTCAAAAGTCCTGTTATCAATGCCGATCTCTGGGGATAAAAATAACCTACATGTTCCAAGAATTACCTGGAATCCAGGCTAATGTAATGGTGCTAATTTTAATACACATCTGAGTGATTAAGTATACACTAATCAGTTCAGCGTGCTGTGGGATATATACCTAATGACGGCACTAATAGCGCTTTGCCATATTTCATCATTCCTCTCACATGCATAGAAGAAAAAAGCAAATTTAAAAAAAAATTATAAAAAGAAATAATTACTGAGAATTCGGAGAATTTGGATGAACGGTGATGGATGTAGACGGTGAAGATGCTGGCCCTAAGGTGATAGTAAGGCTTAGTACATATGTTGTTGCATCCCTGTTGTCAGATGACGCCGGACGGCTTCTTTTTATACTATAAGTTTCAAGGCAGTTTTTGTTTTTCTTTGTTTTGTGTTTTTTCTTTTCTCTTTTTTTGTTTTATGCATGTTTTTTAGTGATAGAACATGTTTCGGTGATTTATCTGCTAGGTCAGAATTTGGGTATAATATGTGTGCTTGGTGTAACTTAATTACTACATTGGTCTGAAGTACACCACTGTGGTTTTATGCTTGAATAACAGCCTGGAAATGACGGCGGTTAAGGTTTTCTCCTCTTTTCTTTTTCCCCCCTTCTTTTCATGCACAGTGCAGTAGAACTGAGATGATTTTCAGTTAAATCGAGCTTGCAGGGTTTTGTGCGCAGTATGTGTGTAAAATAACAGAAATGTGCAAAAAAATGAATTAAAAGATAAAAATGTACATGTGTAGTTAAACATACACAGCTATAATCTAATAAAAACAACTTAACCTAACCCCCCCACCACGCACGCACACACGCGCACGCACGCACACGCACACACACACGCACACACGCGCACACGCACGCACGCACGCACACACACACACAGACACACACATAGGCTTCTTGAATGGAAACATAAAACACATGTAAGGCGATGTTCACATCCGCGTTCCGTTTTCTCTTTTTCTGTTCTGTTCTAAGAGCCGAAAAACGTAAAAAAATGCATCGCAGAGAATCGGCGTTGATGGCCATGGCTTCTTTTCCTCTTTGAGTTTGTTTCCGGTCCACTTTGTTTCTGTCGTTTGTTTTTGTTTTTTTTACCGGTAAAAAAAACAAAGAAAAAACTTCAGAACTCTTTTCCCGCCTAAAATTATGAAAATTTAACAGAATAGAGCCCCCCACCCCCCATTATTGTTGACGATGTGTGATGGACACATATGAAAACTAAACTGTTTGCATCTACTTACGCTTCCATTTAACGGATCCATTTAATATAACAGTGTGCATATGCAAATATAAACTAACGTTACATTACAAACGAACAAAAGACGGGATCAGGACAGATTTATACCGGCACAAGTGGAAGCTTTTTCTTTTTTCTTTAAATTTATATTTTTTTTTTCAATTTTTTTCTAGATCCCTTTGCATCAGTGCAATAATATCCGTTTTTTCTTTTGGTCTATAAAGGGCCGTTCACATTAGGATTCTTATGTATGTTTAATGTATATGAAAATACCTCTACAAATGTATGACATTTTAAGCATGCCTATAGTTTTTTTTTAAACTTGTGCATTAAATGTTTCTATACATTTTGTGTCCCTTTTTATACTAAAAATATATAATTTTTCCACTGCAAGCTTTTTTTTTTTTTTTTTTTTTTTTTTTTAAGGGCTACTTGTAGCAAGGTTTTTTTTTGTTTCCTTCTAGCTGTTCCGTCATAGGAGCAGCTAAACAGCACAAAAACGGAAATGAAAAACTGCAGAAAATGGAAAGCTTTCCATTTGCTTTCATTTTCCATTGCCAGCCATGTTAAAAATAAAACAATTTGGTTCCGTTTTTTGATCTAAAAGCAAAAGCGCGACAGTCTGCTTTCGCTTCAGTTTTAAAAATGCAACGGCGGCACAAAACTAAAATCTGGTTTATGGGCACAAAAATTGAAGCGTTTTCTTATCCGTTTAGCTGCTCCCACGACGGAGCAGCCCTAAAAAAAGTTTTGTAGTTGAACACTTTTTTTTTTTTTTTTTTCTTTTTAAGGCATTTGAAAACAAAAAACCTATACAGTAAACATATGGAAATTTACAGCCATTCATCTCCATGTGTTTTCCTTTGACTGTAATTTTATAAAATTGCATAAGTTTCCTTTTTTGCAAGACTGAAAAGTATAGTATGCTACACCCCCCCCAGACGAAAAAAAGTTTACAAACATGAGCGAGGTGTCAAAGGTAATCAAAAGTAACCCATTCTAGCCTACGGGTACCTGGAGCTCTACGTCTTTAGACACTTTGCATAAAAAAAAAAAAACGTATACAATTCACGGCAGCTTAAATCCTGGTATGAATGGCCTTAAATAGAGAAAAGGATCCGTTAATAATGGATTAAAGAACGCTGATGCGAATATACCCTGAACTTTAATACAAAAAAAGACACAATAGCCTAAAATGATGCAATGACAACGTGACCCCATTTAATAATTCTCCTCTCACTCAGTCACCAGTGTGAACCAAGCGGCAAATTATAGACTGCCCACAAAAGGGAAGAGAAAAAAACCTTGGGAATGGCAGCTTTGAAATTCCACAGGCTAAATCAAGGAGAAAGTCCTATACACAGAGCCTCTATCAATTAATTTGCTTTCCTTCGTCCTGACCTCATCGTGGCAGAGCGGCACAGAGAACTCGGAGTTGCCGTGTTCTCGAATCTTCATCCTTCAGTATTGTCACTTCTCATTCAGCGGTGTGTACGATCCCTTGACTGAGCCACTTCTTTCCTTTTTTTCTTCTTGTTGGTTTTATCTAAAGAAACCATGTCAGTTCATGAAATGTTCTATCTCTAAAGGAAGACATGCATGCAACGCTCGCCTCTGTTCAGGTCTAATCAGGCATACCGAAATCTCTCAAGCAAAAATCAGTGCTGGGTGGGAAGATGGGCAAGGAAATATTTTCATGCACGGCATTGTCTCGAATATCTCATTTCTGTAGGCCTTCTTTTCAGGGTATGGGCAGATGTCAAGCGGTTTCCACGGTCACTCGTATTTAGCAGACCCTGTAATCAGTTATATATAGTCGTGTAATCAAGGCATTCTAGGAACTTTTGCCTAAATTACGGTTCTCTTAACGGTGACCTATAGGCCCGGTCTGGTCCTTGGCAAAGGAGCTTAGAGGAGCACTAATCCTAAAGTAGAGCGCTTATAAAAAATGCAGCTTATAAAGGGACTTTGTAATATCCTTCACACTTATGCGTGCGATAACGTACTGATCATGGGGTGGGGGCAGGGATCTTTCTCGACTTCTTATCGGTAATCCCATTGCCTCTCACCAGTTTGAAATGATGGATTACGGGGAACTGTGTATACAGCACAGATGGAAATGAGATGGGTCGATGTAGCTAGGCACTCCCCTTTTAGGGGCGAAATTTAGATATAGTTTGATAACTTTTGTTTGCAAGGCGCTGTATTGGAGCAATTTAACTTGCAGAGTGACATCTGTTTCCAACTACGTCCTCTGTAAAATAGACAATCGTTCTTGAGACAGAGCCTACAGACAGGGCCGCTCAACCTTTATGAGAGCTCATTGGAGCGCGATGGGGTTTTCATCAGCCCGGAATGTGAAAATGTGAAACCACTCTACAAAGAGCCTTTGAGAAGTAATCCGAAGCATTGCGAAGAATGTGCAAGTCTTGTCCTAGAAATATTCAATGGAGCAATGACGTGACCGCCGACATCACTCTCGAAGTTGTCGGAATTTGAGGTGTAACTTAGACCTATAGGCCGTAGAACTCCAATGGGGGGCCTCCAACTGACATTTGGCATTTACAGTCCTAGTTTCCACATGGAGGGCTCCAGGTGTGACACCAAACTCTGCACTTTTTATAGTTATTCCTGGTTTGAAATTGTACCGATTTCTATCACCACTATAAAATAGGAATTTTTTGGAAATATGGTCTTTACAAAGAACCTTGTCCAACATGGGCTTTAGTCATATGCATGATCAATAACTTCACCCTCGCTTCTTATTCTAGAAGGCATTTCACTGTTTTACTCTTTCAGTGGTAGGTGATGGCCTGTTCTGAGATTCGGGTAAACTAAATAGTATGTTGTTGGCCAAATGGGAAATGTGGTAAGTGTGCTTTTTGTTGTATCATTGAAGCCATTTATAGACAGATGGGGTATACTAAACAGTCTTCTGGACTCCCTTGCATTAAAGTAACTGAAGCTTTCGAATGTGCAGTCTACCTGTCATTTGTTAAATGACACTTTTTCAAACTTCTATGGCAATTGTGTTACTGTTTTGGACCGGCAGAGGGCAGTGTTGAGTATATTCATTGTGCCTCACTCTCATAGGGCAGTAAGTGCTAGTATTGTTATATGTTTTACTTACTATGCCTTGTGTTGGTGAGTATTATTGGGAAGTGTTGAACATGATGCTTAGAAGTAAGAATTAGGTTTTCCTTCTCTTTTTTTTTGGGTGGGGGTATACTGGTGTTACCTACTCTTCCCACGTTGGCACGTTGACCGTATGAATGTCCTGTAATAGTCTGTCTATCTTGCGGATAAATCTCTTTCTATCACACAGTTCGATTCCTCGGCTGCCTTTTTTGTGCTCTCTACAGCGAGTCGTGCTTTGTCTGACACAATTTCCAAGCTACGTATTAAAAAAAAAAAAAAAAATCCCTGTAAAGCTCAAGGCGATCTTTAAACAAGATTTTGTGTCTCTCTTTAATTGCGTTTTCCAATTTTCTTTCAACAGTGCCTACAACCGTAGTGGCAGAAACACCACCAGTTCAGCTACTCGAGACAACCGTATCAACCACCACCACGACTTCACAGAAAGCTCTAATTAGCACTACATCAGCTGCAGGTACAAAAGAAGGGAGTAAAGGACTCAAGCCTCCAGCAGTCCTTTCTACCACAAAGAATCCTCCGCCAACCAGCGTCTTCCCTTTGCCGGAGAAGTTCTGTCAAGCGAAGGAATTGAAAGGGATCAGTTGGCCGCAGACACAGAGAGGAATGCTTGTAGAACGCCCCTGCCCGAAAGGAACACGAGGTGCGGTATTATTTTTGCTCTATCCGATAGTCTGACATTTATGCAATCGGGATCTCCCAAAAAAATATTCACTTGCATGTCAGATTATATGCAGAACTCTTATAGCAACTTGAATATCAATGTCAAGCGTGTCAATTTACTCTTTGTATTTTTATAGTGCTCGAAGGGCCTGTCCAGGATTAGGAAAAAAAGGTGTCTCCCCCCCCCCACCCCTCCAAGAAATGGCACCACTATTGTCCATGGGCTGTGTCCGGTATTGCAACTCAACTCTATTCTCTTGAAGGAGCAGCAATACCAGACATAGTTCAGACGTTCTAATAGTCAAAGAACATGTTGAAATTGTGCTGTTAATGTCCCAACTTGTTGTTTTGGTTCCTAATTCTGTATCTATATTTTCATACTAAAGGAACGGCTTCATACCTCTGTTTGATCACCACTGGAACCTGGAATGAACGGGGCCCAGATCTTAGCAATTGTACCTCACATTGGGTCAACCAACTGGCTCAAAAGGTTGGTTAGAAAATCTTTCCCATATTTTAAGTTTTTTTGGATCTTTTGAATGTTCCTCGGCTGTTTTGCTTCTAGATCAGATGATATTCTATGTATTTATTTGTTTTTTTATTTTCTGATGGGTTTCTGTTACAGATTAGGAGTGGTGAGAACGCTGCTAACCTTGCTAACGATCTGGCCAAGTACACTAAAGAACCAGTATTTGCCGGTGACATCAGCTCCACAATCAGACTTATGGAACAGCTAGTAGACATCTTAGATGCTCAGTTACAGGACCTAAAGCCTAGCGAGAAGGATTCTATTGGGCGCAGTTATAACAAGGTAAGGCCTTCAATTTTGTGACTTAGATTTTTGTTTTAGGTCCGATTCGGTTATTTCAGATCTTGGTTCTCAATGTTGCCACAAATAGTTCCCGTGTGAAGACCTGCCCTTTCTCAGTGCTCGTCATTTTGGGGCTTTTAAGCAACCCTCTAGTCTCGGACAAAACAAGATGGTCACGCCACTTCTCTTGACTACCTGATGTACACTGTACATCAGTAGTTTAAGAAACTACACACTGCTCTGATTGGCCTGTGGTGCTCACATAAGCAGCGATGGCCAATAGGAGCAGTATTTAATATCTTAGACCATCGGTGCACTTCAGGTAGACAGAGAAGCCATGTGGCCATTTTCGTTTGTCCAAGACCAGAGGGTTGCTTTAACTATGGTTGCACATGTTGGTCCTAGACAGTCTTTTGCATTCTTCTAGTGAATCCCATTATCTGACCATTACAAAGGTAAGGCCGTATTCAAGTCAATGCAACATATGTGCTGGATGTGTGCAATAATTGAAGATCTGGTTCCTTTTTATCAATGGCTAGTAGCAAAGATGTTTCCATTTGTGTATATACGGCTTAGGCCGGGCTCCCATATACCCAACCCTTTGGCATATTTCTTTTTTGCCTCTGGTGTTTTAGTGAACTGCTGAAATGGAACTGGTGCAGGAGCTGATCCTATGGTTTCCAATGGGACACTTTTTAAGGCATCCGGCATCAGTTTTTACGCTTGATGTTCCACTGTGCCACATGGAAAAATGTTGCATGAGGGTTTTTTTCTATCCAGCCGGATCGGTCCCATAAATGTACCAAAAATCATCAGTTGTGTCCATGTACACGTGAAAACTCTGGCGGGATACAACCGATGACCCAATCTTCATAGAGCTACTAAATCTGCTTAAATGATGGTTTTAAGTTAGTGAAAATTATCTTTTCAATCTAATATTTTGGTTCTCTTTCTGCAAAGCTGCAAAAGCGAGAGAAGACTTGCAGAGTTTACTTAAAGGTATTCTTTCCAATTACCTCCTTATGTCTTGTCGCTCCCTTCCTCCACGCTGCGCGTCTGTCTGCATTTGATGCTCAGCAGCCAGTCTGCATTGACTCAGCCCAGAGCTGGAGGAACTTCATGAAAACCTTGCAATTACCTGAACAGCTGTGCTGCACGCATCAAAGTCCGTTGACCGCAGTACATATGCATGTGATAACCTGCACTACTATGAATGTATTTAAGAATAGTCACGGTCGTATCGGCCTGCGTCTTAACAGCTGCTGACCACGTCTCGCACTTTTCTCTTATTCGCTCTGATTTGAATCATTATTTATAAGGATATAATAATAATCTTTATTTTTTTATAGCGCCAACGTATTCCGCGGCGCTAAAATTAATTTTTCAAAAATTTAATTAATTAATTGCAATTTAAGGGGATAGAAACCTGTTTTTACTGCAGCGGCATTTCTAATTTCCCTCATTATGTATCACCCCTGTCACCGGCAGCTGTGTATTACACTGCGCCCTGACCTTAATTTCTGACCGGTGTTATTTGTGTTGCTCTCAAATGAGTTTCTTGGTCCAGATAAGAAAAATAAACCTCTTTTTAAATTACAAATCAAACGCCGTCTTCTGCTATGCAAATGAAACAATTCCCTTCCTGGTGACAGAGGACTCATTTGAACTTCAGATTAGAAGCCTCAATCTGTGTTTCTTTGTGACTAATGAAGCTGGCCTCGACAGAGCAATTTCTGTCCCACTTCACTTAATGGCTAAAGCCGTATCAACCGGAGCTTTTGACTATTCTGCTTTTCTCTTCGAGTAAGAGAAATCCGTCAGTGGCATTTGGATGTGTCCACGGCGGTACCTGCTAGGCACGTTGCGTTGACGGGCTATGCCGGAATAAAGGATATTAAGATGGATTAGAATAATTAATCTGCCTCTCACCGATGCTTTGGGACCACCTTTAACTTTCTCACTCGTCGCTCTAAACTGTAGCTTTTCCAGTCTGAATAGTCAAATACTATTTTCCTTTATAAGCTTTTAGGACTGTTCAAAGTGTATTCTCAGGGTAATCGACTGGAAATTAAAATTTCAATGTTGGCCCACTAGTTTCCCGATGTGGTGTGGGGGAGTTTGTGCCAATGTGACCAGTGTTAGTCTTATAAGAAATGCTACTTGGTCTCACAGCAACATTGACGTTATTATGACTTTTGGGAAGGCTGTTCACCGTAGGTTGGCACTGGCCTTATAATAATAGTGTAATGGATTGCGATTGGTTTTCACAAGTCGTTTTGATCTCTGGTCAGCTGATCTTGCAATATTGTGATGATTAAAGGTGTACTAGAGGGGTTGTCTCAGGACAGACATTGGTTGTACATTGCTAGGATATGCCACCAATGACTAGTGATGGGGGTTCATACACTGTGACCTGCACTGATTGCTTGAACAAAGTGGCACTATAATAGCGCCATGCCAGTCTGTGTCCTGATGGCTCTGCTTAGCGCTTTTTAGAGGCCACGTGGTTGGTACTCGACTACAATAGGCCAGCTGTGCCCGGAAAATGTAGATTAAGAGGTATGATGCTTTCCCGGTGTCACCTTGGTCTAGTGACCACAAAGGTCATACCCAGTAGGTATTAACATAAGTGTTAAGGACCCCATACACTCTAAAGTAGTCTAAACCCACCAAAAATGGCGAGGCTGGATGACCCTCTAAAGTGTATGGGGATGGCTCAACTTTTCCCCCAACAGATGATATTCAAGAAGTTAGGATCAGGGATGCTGAAGTTTGATGCCTGATCTATTCATTCCCCGAAAGATGAGAAATGCCAGCACTAACTGGGTGCATCTTAATTCCTAAATGCATAAATGCTCAGCCGAGCGGGGTGTTCGTGAGTATGGGGGAGCAGCTGTCGGATTCAACAGATGTTGTAGGTGCATGGGTATCTTTAGGCATCATGCTAAGAATAATCATTGCTAAGCAATGATGGTGCTGTCCATTTTTTGGCCTACAGTAGTTGAAGGTGTATGCGCACCTTTAGGCACTGAGCTAGACAATAGTGGTGCTGCCCCACACCTCCCTGTTGATCATCCTGATGACTTTTCTAGGCCACTTTTTCAAGTCCCAGATAATTTTCGGATGGTTTAATAAATTGCATTCAAGACGTAAGAGTTCATTGATCGCAATCATCATCTCATTGACTCGTTACATTAGAGCTTCACTCTAGTGAACAATTGGGAATTCTTGTATTTGTCTGGAATGCATATCCAAATATCGTCCTGAATGTCCATTCAGAAGATATTGGGTTTCTTCTTAAGACCCTTTTGGGAGGCATTCTGATGATGACTCCATGCGACTAATGGTAAACACAAAGATCTTTCTCTTCTTCTTTTGACCTATAAAGTAGGTCTTTGTTCTTTATCCTGCATACAGTACCTCCCCTCTGCATTTTTTCTTGGTAGGGTTTTTTGGCTAATTGCCCATCTTCTGGCAGGGTTACTTTTGTTTGTTGCCTCCCTTCGGCTGGGATGCCTGGGCATGATGTCTAAGTGAAATAATGTGTGTAGATGGCATTATTTAATAGAAGGTTTAGCCCAATGTATTTTTCATGATGGCAAGTTGCCTAGTTTAAATACAGTTAAAGCACACATGAAATGCCTGTTTAGACGTTCCCTGGCAAGTTAATATATGCCTTAAATACAGCGTGACCAATAATTACCAAAGTATTTTTCTTTTGGCTATATTTTCTTTTGTGTGTTCTTTTATTCGCCTTGGAATATCCTTTAAAGTCACTGACAAGCTTACTATTCATTTAAGTTCCTTGCTTATGACTTTATTTTCTGCACATGTTTCATTCATTCCAGGTGTACGTGCAATGTATGGCCACTTCCATCTAAATAGATTTTTGTTTTGTAGCAAACCGAACGTATGTTCTAGGATTCTTTACGTCGAATACCGGTTGTCTGTAAATAGCAGGATGAGACTTAACATTATCTCGATTCTCTCAGGCTATTGTAGACACGGTGGACAATCTACTGAGGTTTGATGCTTTGGAGTCTTGGAGAGACATGAATTCATCGGAGCAAGCACACGCTGCCACAATGTTACTGGATACCCTTGAGGAAGGTGCATTTGTACTGGCGGACAACCTGGCAGACCCTACAAGAGTCTCTATGCCCACAAACAACATCGGTAAGGAACATTTGAAGGCATAGCACATAGCTGTAGAGTTCCATTGCACTTCATCTTTGCAATTATTAAACTTCCGTAATTGCTAATTAACGAGGGAGGTTTACTGTGATTCTTGTGATATTAATTGAATTTTGGTTTAGAGTTGATTGTACAGGGAGGGTAATCTGTGTAAATAGGTTCCCTCGGCAAAGTAAAGTTTAGCTTGGGGAACGTGAAATGGAGGCTTTGAAATTTCCCAGGTTTGCAAGGTATATTGAGTTGTTCTAAGCCTATCTAATACCAAAGGAGCTAAAAACCAGAATATCTTGTAACGTAACATTATAACGCTATTAAACAGTGTTCTGCTGTGGGGCTGCAGATTTAAATTTCAATGTGCCTTTCATATAACTTAAGCACAGTTTTCTATTAACAAGAGACTAACAGAGCCGTTCCACTGTTTTCCCTGCACACATGTTGAGGGACCTCATAATAGCTGCATTGTAACAGTACTGTCGTCTTTCTCGACTCTTGTTCACCGTAACCAGTTCTCGAAGTGGCTGTGCTCAATACAGAGGGCCAGGTGCAAGAGTTGAGATTTCCTCAGGGCAACAACGAAGATAACCTGATCCAGCTCTCTGCAAACACCGTCAAACAGAACAGCAGGAATGGTAAGTCGCCGGGCACATGTTCCGACTGCTATTGTTCCAACTCTCAGATCTGTAACTTTAGCGTTGGAATTGTTTATTAGCAAATGGTGATTCCTTTAAGAGCTCCAGAAACATCTGTAGAGCAGCTCTCGTTTCTGCTGAGCTTTACTTTAATGAGGGTCTGCGGATTTGGCTTGTTAGTGTATAACGGTACGTACTACGGGTGACGGCAGGACACTTGTATACATTTGCTAATTTATTCTTCCTTCGTCTGCCAGGTTTAGCAAAGTTGGTCTTCATCAAGTACAAAAGCCTCGGCCAGTTCCTCAGCACAGAAAACGCCACCATAAAACTGGACAACGATTTGACCGGCCGAAACAGCACACGCGTCGCCGTGAACTCTGACGTGATTGCGGCCTCCATAAACAAGGAATCCAGTCGTGTCTTCTTAACGGACCCTGTGTACTTTACACTCAAGCACATTGATGTGAGTGGTGGTCACGTTGAGTTGACTGGAAGGTTATAAAATCGGGAAGTGATTTGGGATGGAGTGGTCGGTCGGGGTATTAGGCTATTAAAGAAAAGTTTCCATCAAGATTTGAAATGTGCCTCCAGGTCAGAAGGAGAATTTCTTTTAGTCATCGAACATAAAATTAAATGAAACTCGGATCAGTGATTATTAGAACTTAAGTGTATTCTTAATGAAAGCTAATTCAGTAGCAACATGAAAATGTAAATGAGTCTAATTCATTTGTGAGTGAAAATTAACTCTTACCTTAGCAGCAGGGCAGCTTAATCTAAACTCTGATTACTCTGTATAAATTAGCAGGTTTAGATGCCTCCAAGTGTAAAATTTGGCTTTAGATGCCAGGGTTCGAGAAAACTGTGGAAATAGCGGCAGTCGCTATGATTCTTTTAGCTACTCTTTGTCCTGGAGTGTTAAAGGGGTTGTCTGACAGTAAAGGCTGGGCATGCGTTAAAATAAAAAAAAATAACACACAGTCACCTGACTTTGGTTCCCTTTGCACCGGTGTGGTCACCTGACTTCCGGCAGTCTCCAACGGAAGTGGCTCAGCTGGGTCCCAGAGGCCAAAGACAGGTGAATATATTGTATTTTTTTTTATTTTATCACCTGCCTGGCCTTTCATTTTTTTTTTGTCATACAACCCCTTTAAGGTATCCATACACATTAGATTAAAGGGGATGTCAACCTTTACACTTCAATGAGCAATCCCAAGGGTAAGATCAAAAGTTGATCATCAGGGGTTCACCAGTTGGGACTGTGGCAAATTAACTGTAATGTCGGCAGCTGTCAGTGTATATGGAGCATGAACCAGATAGCTCCCACTGTAGTGGCCTTGGTTGGAATGGCATTAAATTGAAGGAGAATGGTGCTTACAATACCAGCCAGGCTTCAATGCATGCAGAGCTATCCACTTCCCCCTTCTTACACATTGAGAACCTCTGGACAAACAACTGATCAGCCAGGGTAATGAGCAGTGGACCCCTGATGCCCATAAATAGTGTGGAGGTGGACAAAACCCTTCAACGTCAGCTAGGCCAGCTTGACCATCTATGGTTTCTGGACTCTCCTCTAATAGCAGATACCATGGATGAAGAAGGATTGAGGATGTTGGATTTCAGCATGCTTGATTCTTTATTCTTGTGGGAGATAAGCCATCACCAGAGGAGTCTGCCGGAGGCTTATTCCCCTTTTTCCCATTGAAAACACATGCATACACGGCCAAGCTGAACGTGCATGTGTCTTAGGAGCTTGGAAGAGATAGTGGTCAGATGAATGAGTTCAGCTGACAGTTCTCTTTGGTGTATGACCTCCGTAAGTTACCTTAGTATGATTAAAGGTAGAAAGTCCATCGATCCAACAAAGCAAAGTTTCATCTATCACTCAACCCTTACCCATACATCTTTTTAGTTGCTTATTAAATGGGTTCTTCACCCATAAATAAGTCTGAAGGAAGTATCTTTATGTATTCTCCTCTCTGCTTGGCAAAAAAAAAAAAAAAATCAAAAATCTACTGTAGGAACAAGGACTAAGGCTAAAATAACTTAATATGAGATGTGCTCAAACTCCCTGATATAGGCTCTGCCTAAAAACCTGACTGAAGAAATTCATACCTTTTGCCATACCATACCATTTGTCTGTTCCCATGTCCATCACATCCCCATGGGACACTTAATAGGATGTTCTTCTCCTATTGATTAAAGATTGCTTATATATATCCCATATCGAAGACTGTTCTTCAAAGGGAACCTGTTACCAGGCTCATGGCTTACAATGGGCTCCATGAACCTGGGACAAGTAAGCCCATTGCCCCCAAGTAGGTGTTCTTCTGAAACGCTGCGGCGTTCACAATAAAAACACTTTAAAGTATGTTTATTCTAAAATGCCAAAGCATTTCAGAATAATACCTATATAAGGGCACATTGTATACATGTGTGGCGCACAGTGTTAAGCTCTCGCTCATGACCTGAAGGTTGCGAGTTCAATCCCCGCATAGTTCACGTAGCCGACTCAAGGTTAAATGACCCATCCATCCTTCCGAGGTCAGTAAAATGAGCACCCAGCTTGCAGGGGGGGGTAATAAATAAATTACCTGAGAAGCGCTGCAGAATAAGTTGGCGCTATACAAATAACAAGTCCCCCCCACCCTTCCTTCCCTTACATGTCTTGGGTTCATGGTGCCCGTTGTTCAGGACACCTTTTAAAAGGGACAGTATTTCCTGTGACGACACATTACAATTCCAGATGTTTTTTTTTTTTTTTTGCAAGACTTGCACTTGGCTAGATTTAATGGCTTCCATGTTCTATTTTAACTTTTTTGCTTTTGCACACAGGAGACAGATCCTGTTCCCTGTGAATACACGGATTAGCATGTGCAAATTAATTTTAATGAGATGACTCGTTAGTATGTTAATGTTCTATACATCTTCATTACATGTTAAATGCTAAAAGAAGTTAAAGAAAAGTCTTGACACGTTCTTAAAGATCTTCTCAATTGCATTTTGAAATATGCTGCTTTAAAAAAATCATCTCTTTATCCAAATAGTGTCCATTTTCTTAGACAATTTCTCCTCTAGAGCTATTCACCGGTAGCTCGCCCTCATTACATGTTAAATGCAAGAAGAAGTGAAGAAAGGCCTTGACGATTCATTAAAGATCTTCTCAATTGCATGTTCAAAAATACTTCTTCAAAAATCATCGTTTCCAATACAAGATTCATTTTCTAAGGCAGCTTGACCTCCACCGCTCTTCACCGGTAGCCCTTGTGACAATTATCTAAAAATGGACGTGAGGAAAAAAAAAATTAACAATATTACAACCTTTTATAGAAAAAGATTTTAAAAGAGAATTTGCCATTTAGACTAATCGGCGGCGTCTAGAAGTGAACATTTTTAGGATTTATCGGAACGTCTGAAAGTATTTTTGTATGACTCACAATAAAGCTAACAGGTTGTTTTTTGGGTTGTGTTTTTTTTTTTTAGATATTTTTTTCTTTTCCGAGCTGGAAGTAGATGCAGTGATTATTGTGGAGTTTGTTGCTCTCCTTAGTCAGCTCCCTTACTGTGTAACACTGAGTAGATTTCTGTAGTGCTTTATCTCATTCAGCGCTAAATAATGGATTTTCTGTCCTTGAAAGAAAAGTGCTGCAGCTAAGAGCTGTTAAAAAAAGAACCTTGGAGACTTGGAATGATCCTGATAACGGGGAATAAGATCTAAAGCACGTTCTGTTAAAAAGTTTAGACATGACTTGTTCATTGTGTCTGCTTCTTAGCGGATTGATAGGCTGCTTTTCTTCATTGGTACAGCCCACACAATGGCTGTGCCAATGCCTTCGGTTCATAGACTGTATCATTTTAACAACCCAGCTCCATATCTGGGGTTCTTTACTGATAAATTGCGCAGGGTTACATTGCCATGGACCCCCGACTTCCCAAATGACAGATGTCAGCTATTGTATGCCAGTTGTTCTTATTTTTCTACCTTCATACGCGGTAGCTCCTTGCATTTCTTGCTTTGGTCTTCAAAATGTGTCTCCTAATTACCATTTCTCATTGACCATTCTGTCAGGTGGATATCTCTAGGACTATATGAACCAAACGAAAGCTTTACGTATGCTTAAAGGGATTCTGTCACAAGCATTTTTGATTTTAAACTGGACCCACCGCACTCCCTGCCTGCTCCTGACCCTCCTCTTGTCACGAGTCAAGCTGCCTGAGTCCAGAGTCCAATTACCTTGCCTTTCCTCATCCTTACCCCCCCACCCCACCGCACTTTGGTCTCTTTCTTTGCCACCGACGTTAAGATGTCTGCACCTCAGCTTTAGTAACGCAATGTGTATGCTGGAACCAGAGCCCTGCAGAGCCTTGTGCCTAGGCAGTTCCCCGTGTATCCGCATCACATTATTGGTATTGAGGTGCAGACACCTCAACCTCAGCACTCTTGTCCGTTCCACTGGGCACAGAGAGCCGCACAACGAAAGTATGGGATTTTACTGCTGCTTGCACTAGCATCGGCGGCAATGAGAGACACCAGACTGGTGAAAGGGGTGTGAGGAAAGCGCGAGCAGCATGTGCCGCTTGTGGTAGGGAACGCTTTGGGGCCAGTTGAAATCAAAAAGGCTGGTGACAGATTCCTAGAGCATAACATTTTGAACGTTTCCACACTACACGATGTCCATTCTTCACCATGGGGTTCTAGATCATAGAAGTTTTGATTGCCATACTTGATGCTTCCTTGGTTTTAATATTTCATTTTTTTTACTCTCTCTCTCAGCCACATAATTATTTCAACGCCAACTGTTCTTTTTGGAACTACTCTGAGAGAACGATGATGGGATATTGGTCCACACAGGGCTGCCGGTTGGTAGAAACCAATCTAACTCACACAACCTGCGCTTGTAGCCACTTAACTAATTTCGCCATCCTGATGGCCCATCGGGAGATTGTGGTATGTATCCTTATGGCACAACAGCAAATATGTTACTTTTGTATTAATTGATGATTGGAAATGATTTTCTGCACAGAGAGGGTGTGAACCTTTATTGTGTTTAAATAAAAAACACCCTTTGGATTGTTTTGGGATGAGTGAGCCTCGGTTTATGTATGGGAAAGGAGATAAGCAGGTTGGAAGGAGGAAGTATGGTGAATGCAAGCACAATAGTTTTATGTTAAAGCTTCTAGAAAATTTCTTGGATGATAGATTTCAATAAAAGATGCCTTTCAAAGTTTACTTTCTTTTTTAGCTTTTATTATTGCAGTTGTCCAACTTATTTTAGTTCTTCCTTTCATTTCACCTTCTTCCTCTCGCCCTGTAGTCCAGTAAAGTTTTGTAGTAAGGCTTTTATTTTATCTTTTCCAGTATAAAGACAGTAGACACGGACAGTTCTTGGATGTCATCACACGAATGGGAATTGTCATCTCCCTGGTCTGTCTAGCCATTTGTATTTTTACCTTCTGTTTCTTCCGTGGTCTCCAGAGTGATCGAAATACAATACACAAGAATCTTTGCATCAACCTCTTCATTGCGGAATCTTTGTTCTTGATCAGCATTGATAAAACAAGCAATGTGGTGAGGAGCTCTTCTTAGCATAAAATGACTTTCCCTACTTTACTAAATTCTCTGTAATTGTAAAAGGATTCTCATCATGACCCAGTGACCTAGCCCCCTTTTTGTAGAGCAGCTCCACCAAGAATTAGCCATGTGGCATAGATTTGAAACCTCCTGGCAGTCATCTTTAAAGGGGTTATCCAGCCCCTCAAAAAAATGTAAACCTGCTCAAGGTAGTGGAAAAATTCCAAAAAAAAAAGCCATACTCAACTCACTCAGTACCGTTCCGATAGTGCCCAGTCCCCTAATGCTGTCTGCTGCAGGGATGACCTCACTTGACACCAGGGACATGTGACCACTGCATCCAGTCACCTTCTCACTTTGGCTGCTGATTGCAGTCAGTAGTCATATGTCCTTGTGTTGGGATGTTATCGCTGCAGTAGCAGAAATGGATTGTAGCAGGAACTAGGCATTAGAGATGAGCGAGCATACTCGCTAAGGACAATTGCTCGATCGAGCATTGTCCTTAGCGAGTATCTCCCCACTCGGAAGAAAAGGTTCGGCTGCCGGCGCCGGTGAGAGGTGAGTTGCGGCAGTGAGCAGGGGTGAGAGAGGGAGAGAGAGATCTCCCCTCCGTTCCTCCCCGCTCTCCCTCGCCGCTCCCTGCTCGCCGCCGGCAGCCGAATCTTTTCTTCTGAGCGGGCAGGTACTCTCTAAGGGCAATGCTCGATTGAGCAATCGCCCTTAACGAGTATGCTCGCTCATCTCTACTAGGCACTGTTTGGACTGGAGCAGCAGGGGAATTAGGTTAGTTGAGTATGACTTCCTAATGTTTTTTCACACTGGGCAGGTTTCAAAAATTTTAGGGCACTGAACAACCCCCTTATTTACAAAAAAAGCTGTCTGAGGATTCTGTAGTGCAAATTAAGTACTACGCCATGTAAGACAGTTGTGCTTAGTCCTTCTGAGTCAGGGTTGGTGTTTATACGTCTAGTTGCCATGCGTAATAGAGAGTGGTTTCTAATTGCCCCCCCCCCCCCCCACCACCACCACCACCACCACCACCACCATATGCCCTAAAAGGGTATATGAACACAAGTTTTTTTGCTTTAAATAGTTGAATACTTACTATACTGGCTAATGGAATTCTATGAGAACATAAGTCTTATAACGTCGTTAAATGCGGTACTTGATTTATACGAGCCATATTGATTGTATAGCCCATTCTATTTCTTGGTCTATAAAGACATGATTTTTTTTTCTCCTTTTCTCTTTTCTTTTTCTTACCATGTGTCCAGCAGGTTAATTTCCTGAAAGTCAGAATATTTTTAATAGTACCAAAATAATTTACTGTAGCCCAATACACTCCCTACAATTCATTGCTGGCCATATTTATGGAATCCCCAGCACGCCCATATCTTACTGCGTTACAATGATACATTGACTTGATGATCACAACTAAAATTGTTTCATCGTTCTTGGATCCATTTTTTTCTCTCCTTAGATCGCCTGTGCTATTCTCGCTGGTCTCCTTCATTACTTCTTCCTGGCGGCCTTCGCCTGGATGTGCCTGGAAGGAGTCCAACTTTACCTCATGCTTGTAGAAGTATTTGAAAGCGAATATTCAAGGAAAAAGTATTACTACGTTGTTGGATACCTCTTCCCTGCTATCGTGGTTGGAGTCTCTGCTGCTATCGACTACAAAAGTTACGGAACGGAGAAAGCGTAAGTCTAGAACCTCTAGAACTTGTTAACTTATGGAAACCTTGATGTTCACCTTGCAAACAGGCTCTTCAGTGTCTCCATACAGTCTAGCGTTTAAGAATTTGGGCAATTTTACC
The DNA here is from genome assembly GCF_035609145.1 of Eleutherodactylus coqui. Taxonomy (NCBI): domain Eukaryota; kingdom Metazoa; phylum Chordata; class Amphibia; order Anura; family Eleutherodactylidae; genus Eleutherodactylus; species Eleutherodactylus coqui. The sequence continues at coordinate 306,401,016 of NC_089839.1, forward strand.
TACTTGAGATACAAGAATGCAATGACTTAAAAAAAATTTAAATTGTGCGCAGTGCAGAAAGTACTTTTAGAAGTCTGCATTGAGTCACATCACAGAAAATTACTGGAACCTGAGAAACTGCTCAAAACTATATGGATGAATCAGGTCCACCTAAAGTTAGAGCCACTCATTCGACCTTTTTAAAGCTGAATCTTTAAGGGGTTGTCCAATATAATTTAATGATGTAAAACTGGGTAAATTGAGTAGGGCTTTAAAAAAAAAAAATTTTTTTACACCACCCTGAGCAGGTTTAAATTTTTTGGAGGGGCTGGAATTTTGAAAGAGCTTCTTTACTGTAAGAGCAGTGGGATTCTAGAAGTCTACCACACGTTGTGATACTCAATTCATAGTGCAAGTTCAAGAGGACCCTGAATGCCTCTCTTGAAACTAAAAAAAAATTGCAAGTAATGTGTAGCAGAAATATGGAGATGGGATGTTGATCCCTGGACTTATTCCAAATTTGGAGTTGGGAAGTAATTTATCTCCCTTAATTATGGAGTAATTCACACCCACTTCATGTTTTTTTTTGAGCGAGTAGTGCCTTATTCGAGTACCTGCCCGCTCGTCTCTAAAGATTCGTGTGACTTGCGGCGATGAGCAGGGGAGAGCGGGGGCAAAAGAGGGAGAGAGAGATCTCGCCTCCGTTCCTCCCTGCCGGCACCCGAATCTTTAGAGACGAGCGGGCAGGTACTTGCATAAGGCAGTACTCGCTCGAGTAGTTTGCCTTAGCGAGTATGCTCGCTCATCTCTAATTACTATATATGTTGCTATATATCGGTTAGCGCCTTACCTAACATACCAGTTATTACATTGAGGTTTCCATAATGTCCGTTAATTGCATTGGGCAATGACTTTGGTGCTCCACCATTTTTCATTGATCAGTCCTCACTGGAACTTCCCTTGAACCCATTTTAAAGTATACCTATAAGACTAATAAACTTTCTTTATATAGTCTACTCTATAACTGATATCTATGAATATAAAATATATATTTTAGCCAAAGTAGTGTTTCATCGTACTCTTACCTTAAAGTAACTTCCCATTAAACACTTCTGTAATCCATGTAGAATAAAGTGATGCTTAGAAATTGTCCGTCAGCCTCCATAGTGACAGCTGAAATGTACTCATATTAGCAGAGAAAAAATGTTCAGTCCGCAAACTTCGAAGCTTGGAAATGGTGAACCGCCGTGTGAAGCCCGGGCTTATGGGTTCATGCATCATTTAACCTAATAACCAATGTTTCAGATTTTTTTTTTTTTTTATGCTCCTTAAGTCCCACTTGGGTTATTTTTTAATGTCCTACTGGTTTTCAGCAGAACATGACAGCTGAACATTTTATGGCTGTTACATTCCAGTGAGACATCTACTTTGCATATGCCATAAAGATAAAAGGCCAAACTTGAGGATTACAAAAGAATCGCCTGGGCAAAAATAAAATAATTTTTTTTTTCCTTTTTTTTTATTTTTTTTTTATTTTTTTTTCCACAACTGCTCAGATCACAGATCTCCTGCTGAAATTCTAATCTATACATCAATTAATGTGTAAAGTAAATAAATGATACCCTTGTAACATAGTCAGATGGCCGCGCCGTGGTTCACTGACAGCCCCTCTGTCTGTTCTGCAAAGATTCCCCAATACCCGCATCACACTGACACTTTGCAGCGCAGACATGATTGGTGTCGGCAACTTTTTGTTCTGAAGTGTGATTTCCAAACTCATTTGTATTAATTTTCTGCTTTTCCGTCTGAAAGGTGCTGGCTGAAGGTAGACAACAATTTCATCTGGAGTTTTATTGGTCCAGTGGCTTTCATTATTCTGGTAAGATGTTGTTCTCCTTATCCTTTTATTAATTGTTACAGTAATTTAATTTGCCATTTCACCGTAAGGATCCTATTAATGGACCAAATCACATGTCAAGCGCACTCTGTCTTTCTATAAGGATTATTCCAAGAAAGGGCTTAATGGTGAAATTTTTTTTCTTTCTTTTTCCGTACTACGGTAACCTGTTAAAGGAGCGGCCAACTGATATTAAGTAACAGTCTGTTTCCCGTGCAGTAAAATAGCAAAGCGGGATATACTCGCCCCTCCTCGCTCCCGCTATGTCCAGCACCGCTGCGCTGTTTATTTACAGGCTGTAGTCCTGTCCGGTTTACTGGACGTCGTAGCCAATAACAGAGCGCAGCGATCGAGCGAGCAGCAATGCGGGCTGCAGCTCCTGTGGCATTCCGCAAACAGCCTGGCACTGCCGATGAATGTGGAGTCCAAGGGGAGACCTGGAGGACCAGTGTGGGACGCCGCAGGATCGGGGAGAGGTGAGTATATGCCGCTTTGTGATTTTACTGCATGGGGGGGCAGACTGTTACTGGATAAATTTATATTTTGGACCACCCCTTTAAAGAAGTTTATTAATTACTTACCCATCCTATTTTTTCATAGAATGGTAGAGTTGGAAGGGACCTCCAGGGTCATTGGGACCTCCAGGGTCATCGGGTCCAACCCCCTGCTCAGTACAGGATCACTAAATCATCCCAGACAGGTGTCTGTCCTGCCTTTGTTTAGACATCTGTCTGAGATTATTTAGTGAATCCTGCCTTTTTACATTAACCCCCTCCTGAGATGTGTTACTTAAACCTGGAACTGAATTTAGAGGGGGGGGGGGGGTACCCAAACCAGCTTTTAGCACCTATCTACAGAATAGGTGATTAAAGTCTGATTGGTGGAGTCTCATCACTTAGACCCCCACTGATCCCGAGAACGATGGTCCCGTGCCTCCTTTCCTCCTCACTTCAGGCTCGCTGCACCCCCCACGGTAAGGAGGAGATTGCATAGAGCAGTGGTTGCTCATGTGCGGCGCTACCCCGTTCATTTTCAGTACAACTGCCCGAGATAGCAAGCAGCGCCATGCATGTGCGACCGCCGCTACGTTTAATCTGGCATTCCTGTGGGTGAGTGCAGCAACCCTGCAATAATGAGAAGAGGAGGGTATAGGGCCCCCATTCTCCAGATCGGTGGGAGTCTCTGCAGTGAGACTCTAACTGATAAGACGTTTATCACCTAACCTGTGAATAGCTGATAAGTCATTTTTGGTACGGCCCATTTAAATAGTGAATAATTTAGTCAATTGCTTAAATTCTAATTCTGTTCTAGAGGCCCCATTACTCATCAGTGTTCAGTCATCAGACCCCTCAGAGGGGTATGGAGGTCGCTCAGTTTTGCCTTGACATATAATATTTGAGAAAGAAGAATCGAAGGGGACAATGAATTTTCAATGCGAATGCTCAGCTGAGCTGAATTTTCATTATAACGGGGCAGCCACAGGTTGTTGAAGGTGTTATGGGCACCTTTAAGTTGGATTCACATGGAAATCTCAAAGAATGTGCCCAGTGGGACCGCACAGAGATTCCGCGGCGGAAAGGCTGCTTCCAAACCGCCGCCTTGAAGCGGCTTGTCCGCCTGTATTCTGCTGTGGAAATCTCTCCCCATAGAGAGAAGAGAGTCCACTGCGGAAATAGCGATACAATTGAAATGTCGCAGATTTGGATTCCGCGCCGCATGTAAGTTTCCGCGCGGCTTGTCCACAGTGTGTGTGTGCTGCTTAGTCTCGGGATTAAAAATAGTCTGCATGGAATTTCCGTGGCAATTTCACCCCGTGTGATCCCACCCTTAGACCTTTTGTTTGTCAAAAGATCCTTCGATAAATGAAACTTAATGAGCTTTTCCTAAATAATGGCATAGGCCAATTTTTTTCTTATGAGGACAATTAGCAGTAAGTGCAGAGAACCGAACCACTCCACATCTGAAAAACCAATGTCTAAAATGTGCCACCAGCACTTTGCTGTTCCGTGTGTCCTAGCAGTCGAACAACAGAAAAATTGGAAGTGCCAGACTCCACACATGACATATCTGAAAAATCTAAATGGCCCCATTTGTTATAATCTGTCCTTCCAGCTTCTGGCCGACTCTCCGGCATTTTATCGGACAAAATAGTGCAGTACGCTATCAGGTTGTCCAGCATTTTGTGCACAGATGTGAACACAACCTTTATTACATGTAGTAGCAAGTTTTATGACCACAACCATGGCTTTCTGAGCATTTCTCATTAGCGTTTGCTCCACTACGGTCAACTGAATCCAAAGCGCAACTTATTGGACATTACGTGGCCTCTTCTCACTCTGATTCAAATAGTTCCTCACAAATATGTGAGCGAGATCCGTCCCTATGAGCCCTCAACGCGCTCTCAGAAGGACGTAAAGAGTAGTACACATTGTTGAATAGCATTTACAGCCCCTTGGGCTGCTCATCAGTAATCTAGACTAATCTTTAAAGGACTCTAGTCTATGAAGGAAGCTGATGCCACAGATGGACAACTTTAGTGTAGGATCTACACTTTGAAAGTAGCTGCTTATATTGATTATTGGTCATCCTCACATGTTTTTCACCTGGGTCCTTTTCATTACGAGGGCAAGACTTCAGTTGAATGTGACAGATTGATGTAGATTGGTGTAATTGCTCCTTGTGAGGAAATCTCAAGTGAGGCTGAACCCTATGAAGTTTCCCTGTTGAGTTGTATAAACCGTGTCTAGCTCCTTTTCTTGTGATCCGTTGATATCCTAATGAAATGTACACGGCCTCGCGTATCAGATGGAAACATCTGTGAGGAGTCTTCCTTAGATTTTATGGAGATAGCAGCGAGATTTATCTGTCTTCCTGGTACAGGTTGCTCACCACCTGGAAACTATTATAAGCTGCTAACAAACACTCGCTCCATCTTTGTATGCGTTTAGAGGGATGACAGTGTTTGGGTGGAGAGGCTTTCCTGAACTATTAACAGCCTGGCTTGCTGGCTTTCTAAGAGATTCCCTTGGGTGTCCTAATGTGTCCAACTCAACCGGATCTTGGTCTCTATTGCTAAAGAGAGGAACAAATGTTATTAATTGCTCATTGCAGGCATTTAATAATAATTCTCTTTAAAGGGACCATTAGACCAGTTTTTTTAAATTAATTAATTACAAGCAGCTAGAGAAACATTTTCCATTTTTAAAATCGTTTTTGGATTGTAGAATCTTTTATTCTGTTGTCTGTATACATCTATGGGGCGGCCATCTTTCCTAAGTTTCATTTAACAGCATTTAGAGAGGTGATTTACAGCAGCTTCATGGGCCGTTTACACAAGGAACTCCGATTTGTATGGGAGACTGTTCTAGGCATGCTCCATGACCTGCGCACGGAGGGGAAGTAGATGGCTACAGCTGATCACCTATCTTGGGTGGTGGATCCTGTGTGATTCCATATAGGTGTCTCTTCTCAGTGTCATCCTGCCTGTGATGTAAGTGAGATGACTGTTATTTATTCATTAAGGGCTAATGCCCACGGACGGATTTCTGCCGCGGTGGAAATCCGTGGAGTTATCCCTCAGCTCTTAGGTTCCATTGAACCTAATAATAGTTTTCTGCCTTCCAATGTTTACGCTGGACAATTCTACCATGGAATTTCGCGGCGTGAAAGAAATTGCGTCATGTTCTAATTGCCGCGGAAAAACACACGACCGCCTTCCATTGTAGTCTCCACCCACCGCCGGCCGCGTCAAGCGCTACACTGCGCATGCGCCCCAGGTCGCCGGATGGCACTCGCGCAGCTGATCCGGAGAGGAGAGTATGGGGTCTTTGGGGGGCACCGTGTCGGACTCTGCTGCAATATTCCGCTGGCGGAGTCTGACACGGCCGTGGACATGAGGTCTAATAACTTCAGAAGGGTCGGTGATCCGGGGATTATTCCAATTGCCAGATTAAAGTCAGGAAGAACTATTTTCTCTTAAATGGGGAAAATTGGCTTCTTTCGCATTGGGTTTTTTGCCTTCCTCTGGATCAAGATTGGGGGTAACAGGCTGAACTGCATGGACATATGTCTTTTTTTGGCTTTACATACTATGTTTCTGCTGCAAAGATTTTTCTACAGATCAGGAAGTGTCAGATTATTATTAGTCTCTAATGAATGCAGGATTTTAGGTTTTTTTTCTTGTGGTTTTTTTTTTTTTTTTTTTTTTAAATACAGATTGTGGTTGAAAATTAAAAAAAAATATCAACAAAAATTTTTAAAAAGTGTATTGAACACAAAAATGTGAATTATATAATTAGGTCATAAGGTCATTTTCTGATGACGCATTCCCTTTAAGCAAGATGATTTTAATTGCTGTTATTTGGACTATTACTCCAGTGTGACTTGTTTAAGTTAATTGTGTTCTATCTGCAATTAAGCTACATAACTCCGACTGTATATATCTTTGTTATACTGTAATGGGGCTTTGGTTCTAAAAATCCTTAAAGGGGTTTTCCTGTGACTGCTGTCCTTCCTGGTTGTGGCTGATTAGGACATGTAACTGCTGCAGCCAATCATTGAACAGGGTTGTGACCTTCTAAAGCCGAGGATTGGCTGCAGCAACCAGGAAGGACAGAATGAATGTGAAGCAATTTTAAGTCATGGAAAAAACCCTTTTAAATCAGCCTTCCTAGATGGGAAGCGTGTATTCTTCAAGTGTGATTGTGTAGTTTAGGGTCACTCAGCCCAAAGTAACCAGAAACTAAAACATTTCTATCGCAAAAAATTAGTCATATATTGTACAGCAGTGATTTGCCCATAAATGGGACCTGTCACCAGTTTCATGTTGCTCGAACCACGGGCAGTGTGAACCCAGGACAGGCATGGACACTGTGCCCATGTGTGTCTTATTCTGAAACCTTGCGGCGTTTCAGAATAATCAAACTTTGAAATTTGATTCTGAATGGCGCTAAATCAGAGGAGCGGCGCTTCACCTTCCCTTTTGCACTTGGAGTGTGAATTATATAATTATTGAATCTTCTTTTAAGCGTCCCTTTAATTTCATTCCTTTCTATGCAAAATCTGTATTCAAGCAGCTATACATTTATTCATCATCTTCCACCCCCTTTTTTTTTCGTACGTTTTTTTTTACCCCCTGGCAATGTCCCGATACTCATGTGGTGGTACTTCCCCTCCACTCTAGTACAGGGGGTGGATATTTTTTTTTTTTACTAAAGGATTGCCAGCACTATGGAGATTTGGACTTCCTTTTCCCCACTTCCCATTATGCAATCGCTCCTCCTCAGGAACACACATATGCATTGGCCAATGGGATACCAGACAGCCCTTTCTGAAGCTCCTCCTTTCTGTTAAATAGATACGAGATGGGACCACGCTTTCTGTACTAGTCAGGAGATGGGCATGCTGTGCAGTGACAGGAGCAGATTGCCTGTAACAGCCAGGAGCTGAATGCTTACAATGAAGCCTGCAAGGACCTGCCCTGTCTTCCTTTAATCCTTCTCAACCTCAGCATTTCTATTACTAGAGAAATATTTCTCATAACAACAGGCAGTGGACAGCAAGATAAAAAGAAGGGAGATGCCTAGTGGTCACAACTTTAGAGTCATTCTTCAGGTGGAAAAGAGAAGTTTAGGTCAAGTCTATTATAGATTTTCCAGTCACCACTTGGGCTATCAATAAAGAGAAAGTTTATTGAAATGAGTCACCCTTCAATTTATATTGTCATCATCACCTCTGTAATCATAATGGTTAACAAAGTGTGAATGTTGCTGTCCCATGAATGATTTTCTATGGGACATTATTTCAATCAATGCATAAAACCGCAGTCGGGCCACTGATCCGGAATACATCCGTGGTCTCCTCCAGGAGTTTGCTTTAAGTTGCCCAACAATTACCAACTGATCCGTAAAACATAGGAGCAACCTTCTATTGTAGACGGCCGTACAATGTTTTCCCATAATTCTCCTCAAGAAAAGAGAAACAGGTAAAGGGCATCAATTGACCACTATCAGCAGGAGCCCAGTGTTATTTACTACCGGCTACAACATTATTATCTACAAGTAAATTGTTTAGCCTGGAAAGTGTGGGGCCTTTGGGAGCCGAATTCCCAACCTCAAAATGAAACAGCAGGTAGCAATCACATCGGCGTGCCGGAGAGTAATTCTTCTCCTGCAATTGCTTTGCCCTCTAGTTGTCCTAAGTTCCAGTCTCAAGCTTGATCTTACATCATGTGCTACCATGACTTAGGCACCGGTGCTTCCCTTGCAGGAATTTTGCTCATTTCGACAGTTTGGGGAATTGCTGTGCACACAAGTTTTCGGTTAGTTTTTTTTTCCCTTCTGCATTAGCTTGCATGTATAGGATGTAAAGCACTCATCGTCTCGCTGTCATAGTGCTGACTGCCATTCCTATGGTGGTAGGGTTATTATATCTATGAAGAGGAAGCATGTAAGTAATGAGCGTTGGGATACCATTAGTATGCCTGAAATGGTTTAATGAAATCTTAGATCATGACACGTCAGGATCTGTTCTTATCATTCGGACAGCTCCATCTGCGTCTTTAATAATTAATCCAGTTCACAAAGAGTTCAGTCTCGCGCACTCATTTAGAAACCTTCTTTAGAGAAACACCTCTTTGCCTGCCAGTCCCAGGGAGAAATTGTCTTCTGCCTGGCTAGCTGCAAAGATATCGAGACACAAGTGCAGTTTTAGGACCATACACTCACCAGGTAACAAAAGCTCCAGGGAGGACAATTTGGGTCAGAACATGTGCAGTTCAGCTGGGTTACTTTAGAATAGTGTTTTTCTTCCACTGTCTTATCATATCCATGTCAGCACTGCAGGCTGTGTGGAATGAATTTTTAAATGCGAGGCGCAGGCAGACATGATTCAATTGAGCAGGTTATAAAACACACAGCAGAACTTGTACTGTGTTTGGGCAGAAGGAGAAGCTGTAATGTCTTTGCATAGCCTCGAAGTACCATGCTGAGGACAGCTCTGTGGCCTCGGTTCATCTACGGATTCTCCAGACTGACTTTTTTTTTTTTTTTTTGGAAGCCCTGGCCATATTCAGACTCAAGGTTCAATAGGCTAATGCAGATATACTATGAGCACATTAATAGCAACAATGTTGACAGTTAGTATCCTGGAGTGGGCATCGCGGATCACTTCTAAGTGGTAGGTGCTAGAGGCAGTTCTAGAAAATATAAGTATTAAAAAAAAAAGTTGGACTAGTTTTTGGGTTAGCCAATTATCCACATTCTGTTGTGTTTTTATATCCTTTGGGGTCGTATATTGGTCTAGAAATAAGACCGAATGGGCTGGAGAAGCATGAGGCACTCAGAAAATATGCCTTTTGTGCAGAGCAGTAGATGGGCGTCAATCTTGGAGATTTATTGGGTCTTTGCACAGGTCGATTCAGATTGTCCATCATTGTTGGCAGCACATCCCCTGTTCACATGGGGAGATGTGCTGCTGATGGTTTATGTGCCACATAACAGATGCAATCACGTAACAAATTAGATGTGCTTGGTCATTGGGTAATCAGTGGTACCCCCAAACAGCCCAATGATCAGACTCTAGGAATATTCTTGCCTCATCATCAAGCTGTGTGAAAGGTATTTTATTTATTGCCAGCTACAACCTTTTGAGATACCATGTGTTTGCCATAAACGAGTGCCCTAGACTAGACCTGTGATATAGATTGCATACCAAGATTACAAGTTCTCCCCTATCCACAGGTTACTGATGTCCCCAGAGTAAGGTCTAAACTGAATGGAGTGTTGGTTGCGCAGGCGTGCTCACACTGCGGGGCGGACACTCGTGCTAGCGATTGGTTTGTTCCCGTAACCTGATTCTCAGCTTGTGTAAAAGTAAATAAAACAAGTGCCGAATGACATGCGTGTTGTTCCCATGTGATCAACGCACATTACATAGCAGGTGTGAAAAGACCTTTAGTTGCTAGAAATGGAGCCTGAGGCGATGTTTTGATTGCAATTCTTTTTTGATACCATGTTGGACACTTTAGGGCCCTTTTAATAAATTGTTCAGATTCCGGCATACAGCGAGATTCTGAACAATCGTCATTCAGTTTGAATACATGCACAGACTGAATGGCGAATGAGAAGTCCTTCTCTTATCATTTATTGTTCAGTTTACCTATCCAAAAAAAATGAATGGCAGGTCAGCCCATGCAAACTGGCCACCCTTCGTCTATAAACGACTGTCTGTTTACTGTGTATGGAGGTGGGCTGGAAGATCTCTGCCTGCTCCACCTCCATTTTCTGAGTAAAGATCATTTCTGTATTAAAGCACAGGAACGATCGTCACTGGGACGGTGTGTCGGACATCTGTGCCAACAGGTCATCCCATGTAAAAAGGCCCTTATTGTCCTTACTGGTCACAGTGCAATAAAGACCATTTTGCGATGTTGGCAGTCAATAGAACCATTTTGCGATGTTGGCAGAAACAGGGAGATACAGGCTTGCACGGGGCTTGAGTCAATCACAGAAACAATAACATGGAGACGACTCGCACTTTTTGGTCATGTTGCACACTTGTCAGAAGCTGTCCCAACCAACGTTCCTCTAACCGCAGCAATTGCTAGGAAAATCAAGAGACGACCCCCTGCCGGATGGCGGAGGCGTCCTGGTCATCCGCGACGCTTGTGGGTGCAACAGATAGGCAACGGTATCTCCTGCAACATCAACACTGTGAATAGAACAATGCTCTCGGTCGTGGTCATTCTAGATCGGCGCTACGGACCCTCGTCGTCAAAGCGAGAGAACTGCCAATAGACATAATATCAGATAGGTGTCATTATCTTAAAGGGGTTGTCCCGCGAAACAAAGTGGGGGTATACACTTCTGTATGGCCATATTAATGCACTTTGTAATGTACATTGTGCATTAATTATGAGCCATACAGAAGTTATTCACTTACCTGTTCCGTTGCTGGCGTCCCCGTCTCCATGGTGCCGTCTAATCTTCAGCGTCTAATCGCCCGATTAGACGCGCTTGCGCAGTCCGGTCGTCTCCCTTCTGAATGGGGCCGCTCGTGCCGGAGAGCGGCTCCTTGTAGCTCCGCCCCCTCACGTGTGCCGATTCCAGCCAATCAGGAGGCTGGAATCGGCAATGGACCGCACAGAAGACCTGCGGTCCACCGAGGGTGAAGATCCCGGCGGCCATCTTCACAAGGTAAGTCAGAAGTCGCCGGAGCGCGGGGATTCGGGTAAGTACTGGACGGTTTGTTTTTTTTATGCCTGCATCGGGTTTGTCTCGCGCCGAACGGGGGGGCTATTGAAGAAAAAAAAAACACGTTTCGGCACGGGACAACCCCTTTAAGAGAATTTAGGTTGAAACTATAGAGGATGATTTAAAGTTTTGGACGTGTCCTCTTCAACATTGATGGCTAATCTATTTTGGTTAGTTCAGCTGAATAAGGGTTACAAGGTTCCCAAAACTGAAACAGCGTTACACAAGCTGAAGTCATTAGAGTTCATTTCCTTCAGGTGTATTTATACAAACTTCCCACTTTATGAGACACTTCTGCCCATTGTGTTTGGGGATGTAACCTACACAAGTTGGGAAAAGATGGTCATTGTCTACGGAGGACAATAACTATGTACTTTCAAAAGAAAAAAAACCAAACATATGCATACTCCGTCTCTGTTGTTATTTTCTTGTGAGTCCTTACATGACAGCGATGGCGGATTGCCAAACTGGAGCATACACCCTCATAGCAATTCCAACAAACACACACACATTGTTCTAATTACACTGGGTGTGGTGAGCAGAATTCGAGGCTTCCTATAGTCTGACTTTTAGCATTTCTCATAAATGCTTCCCATCTGGAGGTTCTGCCTGGTAGGTCGGGAAACTGGTGAAGATTTAAATACCAATTTATAATGCCAACGATCTCTCAAGGGGTTTATTATGACTTGAAAAACCTCTTCAGGTTTCATCCAGATAGTTATTTTAATGATTAAAAGACTGATCACCTATTGAACACACAGACATCAATCTTTGTTCTGGCCGTTCTTACGAGAATTTGTAATTGGTTTAAAGCAAACGTAATTTGTCTTTCGAATAAGACTACTATTTGATTTACGCAATTAAAGCACGCCAAGTCCTAACCATTCTACTATGTTTCTACTGTACTTGTAGCCATTATATAGCCACTTGATTGCTATACAATCAAGTAATTTTATTACTCTGTGGTTGATTTAAAGTAACATTATTATGCCTAGTGCAGGTGGCCATATATGACAGGGATTTAAAGAACACCCTAAAGATAGTCCTTGTATTGTGCACCTCCCAGGCCTGAACTAGGCATAATACAGCATCTGCTTGTAAAATGGAGCTTTTCCAAATAAGTGTTAGTCCCCCATCCACTTTGAGATTGACATCTCATTAGAAGTCATTCCTTGTTTTTTATACTCACTGTCAGCAATAGCCTATTAAAGGGGTTGTCCCGCGAAACAAAGTTGGGGTATACACTTCTGTATGGCCATATTAATGCACTTTGTAATGTACATCGTGCATGAATTATGAGCCATACAGAAGTTATTCACTTACCTGTTCCGTTGCTAGCGTCCTCGTCTCCATGGTGCCGTCTAATTTTCAGCGTCTAATCGCCCGATTAGACGCGCTTGCGCAGTCCGGTCTTCTCCGTGTTGAATGGGGCCGCTCGTGCTGGAGAGCTGCTCCTTGTAGCTCCGCCCCGTCACGTGTGCCGATTCCAGCCAATCAGGAGGCTGGAATCGGCAATGGACCGCACAGAAGACCTGCGGTCCACCGAGGGTGAAGATCCCGGCGGCCATCTTCACAAGGTAAGTAAGAAGTCACCGGAGCGCGGGGATTCGGGTAAGTACTATCCGTTTTGTTTTTTTCAACACATGCATCGGGTTTGTCTCGCGCCGAACGGGGGGGCTATTGAAAAAAAACAAAAACGTTTCAGCGCGGGACAACCCCTTCAAGGGCTAAAAGAGCCCCACACCCTTAAGAGGGTCGACTCCTGTTTTGATATTTCCTCGGTCCCCTACTGGTTTCTGTAGTTCTTGGTCCCTGTTGACAAAGACATTCAACTGCTGTAGCCAATCAATGGCCATTCTGGTCCATTTTGACACACACACATGTTCACTGCAGCCAATTAGTTGGTGATTGACTGTAGCAGTCTAGTGTCTATGTCAACAGGGACCAGGAAGGACTGAGGCCACTGAAGGCACCCAAAATCATCAAATCAGGAGAGTTCGGGGATGAGTAAAGTGAGTAGTACTACTTGTATTATTTTAAAGCTTTCTAAGTCAGTTTCAAAAACTTTTAATTGCCTAGACAACCCCTTTATAGAGGTCCAGTCTTGTTACCACCCAACATATTTTTGTATTCTGGAATCATACATGTGGTTTTTGTGGCAGTTTTTCAGCCAAAGTCAGGAGTGAATTAAAAAAGAAAAAAATATATAAAGAAAGTAGATATCAATCAGAAACGGGGAGGAAAGTGCAAAGATTTGATTTGTTCGTGCTTTAGGTAGAGTGAGCCTTTAAAATAAGTGAAACACTAGAAATGGCCATCCTCCCTTTTATCAGTACCACAGTCAGAAAACCAAAAACATTCCACCCTTAGATGCAATTATGTATTTGCAATATGTTAATATAGGCGGTATTAAAAACAAAATAAAAATACTACTAAGTGTTCAATAAGAGAATTTAATGTAAATGTTCCATATAATAATTTTTTTCTATATTGAATGTTTTTTTAATGGCTACCCTGTGAGCTCTGATGGATTTCATAATTGACAAATGTGTTATAAGAGAAAAATAAATCTCCCACCTAAGTAGAGCTGCTTGTCGATAGAAGTCTAGGTAGCAGATGTAGAGGACTTCAGCATCCTGTTACCATATTTACTTTCTCCCTTACAAGTCCTTAGTGTTCCATTTAGGTTTATTTCTCGTGTGTCCCTAAGTCCCCACTTAAAACTCCTTTGTAAGATGGCTAAGTGTTCACTCTTATTTTGCTCATTCTTTCCATTCTGTTGGCAAACTATGTTTGAACCTTATTAATAATGAACGTAACTGGTGAGAGACATAATTCAAAGTGATGGTCCTGATGTCAGTCTAATGTGCATTGTTAGATTTCCCAAATGAATTTTTTGTATGCTGCATTTTATAGTGTTTGGTCGACTGCCCTTCTTTTCTCAAACCGTCTCACATATTATCCAATAGTTTGAACAGCGGTCACCGGGCCTCCTTAGACATGTTTTGTTACAGATCATAATAACCCTCTTTTTTTCTTGAGCGTTAAAGAGGAACAACCATTTAATACTTTGTGTAACTACAGAAGCACATTGCCATAAGGTCCTTGTGGGTTAGCCTTTTGACTTAATTACCAATATATTGTAGTTGAGAAAAAAAAATTGTGCATTTACCATTTTATGGACCTAAACAAATTATGGCTTCAACTGCAAATTCTGTAATGTAGAGTTTATATCATAATCTCCATTAGACTTCATTCAGATGAGCGTGTTTACGTGCGTAGATAGGTGCGCACAAAACCACACGTCCACGTACGTGCCAAAATACACGTGAATGAAGGTCCGTGCCCATTGCTTTCAATGGGGCCACCGCCGCTGCTACCAGTGGGCCCCATTGAAAGAAATGGGCTGCTGGCAACCCCTGCAGTGAATTCAATGAATGGCCGAGTGCTGCCTGTGATTGGCTGAGCGTTGTGACCAGTAACAGGCAACACTCAGCTGTCATTCAATGGATGGCTTAGCGCTGCCTGTGATTGGCTGAGTGCTCATCCAATCAGACACAGCCCTTTCAGCAGGCAGGAATTTTAAATCCCCACCTGCTAAAAGAGCTTCAGAGCAGTGCAGGGAGACCAAGCGGCTAGACGGGCCTGAGTGCCGACAGTAGCGGAGAGGTAAATAAATATATATATATATAATTTTTTTATTTTATTTACGCATGCTAGGGATGATTTTCAGGGAAGGGCTTATATTTAAAGCCCTACCCCAAAAATCACTGCAGTGATTGCCTGCATCCCATTGCTTTCAATTGGATCGTTGGCAGTGGTGGCGGCCTCATTAAAAGCAATGGAAGAATATTGCGATTCTTTACAGGGAGTGCCATCATTACTGAACACTATGACAGTGCTGTCACAGTATTCAGTGACAAGAGGACTACCCGCATGGAATAGTTACATGCACCACGGACCCATGCGGTGCACACATGACCTATCTCTTGCAGGTGCACACGTTTGCATGCCTATAAAACATGGACATGTGAACAGTACATAGGAAAACACAGGGTTCAAATAGACACACGGTTTTGTGCGCAGCTATGTAAGCGCATAAACACGCTCGTCTGAATAAGCCCTTACCCTGCAGCAACATATGTATATTATCGGAACACTCTGCAGACTATTTCAAAATAACATTTACTGCCCCAAAAATCTGTTCTCTGACATCCATTGATAAACTAAGATTCAGAGGACATTGGCAGAAAATGTAAAAATCCATTTTGTGTTTTGTACTGTACTCTACTTTAATTTGGGTTTATAGGTTCACGAAAAATATGATTGGAAGTCCTTCTGAATAGTTGTTTGGTTTCTTGGTCTTCTAAGCAGTGGCCCAAATATGTTTTAGCAGGTTTTTGTTTGGCAAAATACTGTATGCTATGCCCAGTGAAGGTCTGGCTATAACACTGGCATAAAGTCCTGTTAGTGGGTATTGATAACCAGCATCTCAAGTCATTTTGCATTATCAAGATCTACCATGTAGGAAGCCATAGAGTTCTGTCAAGATGGCTTCCAGAGCTTGACCATGCACTTTCCTTGGAAGGAGTTTTCTGGGAGTAAACTGTCGATGACCCATCCTCGGGATCATGATCAATAGTTCATTGGTGGGGGTATGTCGCTCGGGATGCCGATTGATCAGCTGATTGAAGTGACAGTGGCACTTGGGTGAGCGCCACGGTCCCTTCAGTCCATATCAGGCACAGCGTTGTTCATTGTATAGTAGCTGTGCCTGATAATGCAGCTCAATCCCATTCACTTGAATCGGATTGAGCTGCTCTCAGGCCACATAACAGCGCCTGGGCCTCTTCAATCAGGTGATCAGTGGGAATCCCAAGTGGCGGTGCCACACACACCCCATCAACTATTGATGACCTATCCTGAGGCTAGGACATCAATCATTTAGTCCCAGAAAACTCCTTTAATTTTAAAGTAGGTAGTTCCAAGTAACTAGTTCTAAAAGGTATTCCAAAATTGTTGCAAGTCGAATATATTTTCGAAAATCCTAACATATCCGTTATGTCCAACAAGTGTTTTCATGCCAGAGCCAGACATGACTGATGCCATTTTTGGTAAACTTTTTGCATTAATCCAAGGTCCATAGCCAGACAGAAAAATGCTGCATGGATTGTTTTTCTATTTAGTGCAAGGAGGTATCTGGCATCAAAACTGATGCACCAAATGCCATGAACTGTCCCATAGAAAACTACCAGATCAGTTCTGGCATCACTTTGCCATTAAACCACCAGAGGGGAAAGAAAGCCAGAGAGCTGGACACATGTGAACCCGGCCTAAGCCTATATTTCGCTTTCTTTTTCCAATTTACTTACAGTTTTAATTATTAGGGTTTCTTAGTTGAACTTTCCAACTTGCTCACTTAAACTGTAAACTCACTTTTGCATATTTTAACATCTTCTGTTTTTTTTCTTCATAGCTCAACCTTGTTTTCCTGGTGATCACACTGTGCAAAATGGTGAAACACTCCAACACTTTAAAACCAGACTCCAGCCGCCTGGAAAACATTAAGTAAGTGACCTGTGTGCTCTGCTCTGAACGAGAATTCTGCATTCGCCATTCGGCAGTTTATCAGTCAGCAATAGAGATGTCAGTAGTCCATTAAGCCGGCTACCGTCACGCTTATTCTACAGTTGTTGTATGCACTGGTCAGAGATAGATAATTCGTTCCCTGAAATGATGCTACAAAATTGCATAAATGAATTAAAGTACTCCATAGCAATAGGGTAATTTCATTTGCATTTAAAATGCAGTTTAAAATGATGTTCTCGTCCACAAGGCTGATATGATTATGTGAGGTTTGTTTTGCTAAATGGCTTTGTGATGTAGGGATTGTAAGTACTTTCCACTCGTAATCCAGCTCTCCTCTGAGAATTGACTCTTTAATACTAATGTTAACTTGCAGATTATCTGATATATTCAACTAATTGAGCAAATGTTTGTTTTAATCCCGATGCCACTTGAATTCTTCTGAAGGAACTGTGAGTTCAGAAGTTTTCTAGTTGACATCCTCAGTGTTATTGTGTGACCTTCTAAAAAAGTTATTTTGCATGATTGCTAAAGCCCGGTAGGTGCTGAAATGGTATAATTGGCGTTTACGAGATCTTATAATACGATGCATTGCACTCTGTATGCCATCCTCTGTGAATAAAGAGCTCAAGAAGGTATTTAACAGTCCCGTCTGTAAATAAGAATTAGTGGAATGCTTTAGAACATTTTAGAAATGTTTAAAAGCAACTTAAACTGAGAAGATTTTAGGGATATTCTGGGCATTTACTGTTGAAGGTTTATCATCAGGACAGGTCATCAATGGGTACTTGTTGGGGTGGGGGCGCACCTTAGAATCCCCACCTCTAAGCTAATCCTCTGGGTTGCTGCCAGTGCAGCATGGCTGAGCATAGTCCATGATAGTTGGGGTCAGAAGTGTGAATTAGGTATTGGAAGTGATGCCTTTTTTTATTACACTTCTAGTTCTGACCACCAGTGTGGATCTCTAGTCCTGCTGCACTTACAGCAGGCTGGAGGATCAGCTGATCGGAAGAGACCCCAATCAATCAACTATTAATGACCTACCTTGAGGATGTGTCATCAATAGTTAATGCTCGAAATACCCCTTTAATTCCCAATTGCTGGGGTATTATTTCTAACCCATTAGTCAGAAGGGTAACTTTAACATTTCCTGGTTTGAAGTGTAGAACAATTTTGCAGGACCTTGAAAGATAGTTGTTTTCTTTTTTTAGCTAAGCCCAAAATGTTGAACTTTGTCATCAGTGTCCAAGTGGTTGGGTGTTGTTTTCCATGCTTGAGGGATTAAAGTTTTTTTGAACATGTGCAGAATTAAGTTTTGGTACTATACCAAACAGTTGTCCTCTGCCAGCTGCACTCTAATAGTCAAGCTTCATTGACCTTACAAAGGTGTTAAAGTGCCCATGCATCAACAACGGTGGGCCAAATGATTATTTGGTCAACAGCTGTTTCTGCCACCTCCACCATATACAACAATGTTCAGCTTGTCCAAGTATTTGTGTATGTGGGGGTGGGGGGTTAAACTGCAGCTTATCTTTTTGACATTAAAAGGATTAGACATCCAAATTCAAGGTCCTCGACCCCCTTCCCCATACACATTAGACAGTTAAGGTTAGAGCTAACCCTAAACACTAATTTACATGGGGCCTAGGCTGTGTTCACACACTGGAAATGTTGGCGGATTATTGGTTTACAGCCAAAGAAACGTCACTAGTACTCCTTGAATAGAGGTACATTTAGTTAATAGTGAAAGGTTAACCATTTGTGCTAGAGGCTAGGTTCATTGTATCAAGGCAAAGAATGATTATTTGTGTTCAAGTGCCGTGTACTAGTCCATGAGAACAGTTAATATTAATCCCACCATGTTGTAAGGAAGTATAAATGCCAGGGCATAGGTTTGTCTGTTCTGTGAAAGTGTTCTAACAATATACTCCTCATTGCATGTTGCATGGTAGAGAGGTTTTTGTTTTAGCATCTCTCTCTTTCTTTCCTTCTCCTCCCTTTGTCTCATCCACTCCAGTAATTATCGAGTATGTGATGGCTACTATAATACGGACTTACCTGGGTAAGGTGAATCCATACATTAACAATTCTAGCATGATATAATTATAGAACAATTTTAATCCCCATTCCAAAGCCAATCTAATTTTTTTTTAAATAATTTAGAAAATTCTCTAACTTCGTCCCACTTCCCTTATTTTTTTTATTTTATTTTTTGCCTTGTGTATAAAAATGCTCCTTTTTTCTCTGCTCCACTTCTGTCTCTAACAATTTGATTTCTCTCCTCTGCTTGTAATGCTCTCTAGATATGAAGATAATAAGCCTTTTATCAAGTAAGAGACCATTAGCTAGATGTGGAATGCCCTAACTGAAACCTTCCTCGTCCTCCATTCCATTTCAATTTTTGTTCAGTTCGTTTTTTTAGTTGGGTTATACATGGAAATGTCCCTCCTTTGTCTCCAGTCGTATTTGTCTCCGCCATCCATATTCTGTATTTTGTGTTCCTCTCATTGTGGTTGTCAGGTCGTCCCTCATTATTTTTGCAGTGTATTTCTAATATTCATTTCAGCTTTTTGTGATGAGACATCATAAGCATTAAAGCAAATTTTAGATTTGTGAATAGTAAAATTGGAGTCAGGATCCATAGGTTTTCCCTTTTAAAGCTGCTTTGTGAAGGTCTACAAAGTATACCCAGATCACATCCATACACTGTTGATTTACATAAGTGCTATCAATAACCTCCAGGAAAGTATTAGCAGCTGAAATATATACTTTTTTTTGCTTTTTGTTCTTTTTACTGATTTGGTGAAATGTATTCGACGTCTATAAATCTTAAAGTGTTTTGGAATATAGGTTTTTCTTACATCCCAACATTTAACTGTCATCTCGAAATATACAGAAGGGTTGGGGCATTTATTTATAATATTTGCAATGTTGATGTATTTACAAACTATAGGCATTCAGAATTGTCTATCTTAAAGAGGAACTGTCATGTCAGCAGAGCTGGCTGGATGGCTTTGCAGCCATGGACGGTCATGCTGACTCTACTACAGCTTGTCTTCTGTGTTTACCCCTCCTACCCCGACCTCTATTAGTTTCGGCTCTTGGCGCTGTGAATCTGTCAAGTGGAGAGTCCTCTTCTTTTAATGTTAAAGGCTGATGTTCGTTTTCCTCCACTGGTATCACCCACTGACAGTGAGCAAAGCAGACCGCTCACTTGACAGATTCACATCGCCGGGAGCCAAAACTACCGGTGGTTGGTCTAGGAGAGTGGACAAAAAGGCAAGCCGCACTAGAGTCAGCGGGGCTGTGGCTGCAGAGCTATGCAGCTAGTCCTGATGACCCAAGGACATGACAGCTCCTCTTTAAAGTGGTTGTCCAATTAAAGTCTAAAATGTGGCAGTGGAAAGGGAATGCTACAAAATAATAAAGCCATACATACCTGCTAAATTACCTGCAGCTCCAGTGCCACCATCCCTATGCTCCTAGCTGTGACAGTGATATTGCACGTTACATGATGTGTAATCAGAGCACATAGCAGGCGGTGCTTGAGGGCATGTAAGTTATTTTAAAAAATCATGTTTGTGGCAAATGGTGGCTAAATCCAGGAAAAAACTTTCAGACCACCCCATTTTAAGTTTTGAACAATTTCTGAAACGTGTCCACATTCCCACCATTAATTACCAGTTGGGCTGTGACGGTGAATAAAGTTGGTATATTTGTGAGGGGTGTGGGGAAATAAAGTAATTTAATTGAGTGTTACTCATAGCACTTTGTATGTAAATCAGTTTCCAAATTTTGAATTCAACTGTCCTGTAAAGATACTTTACTGTGGAACAAATCTTAATTAGAGATGAGCGAGTATACTCGCTAAAGGCAATTGCTTGAGCGAGCATTGCCTTTAGCGAGTATCTCCCCGCTCGAGACTGAAGGTTCAGGTGCCGGCAGTGGGCAGGGAGCTGCAGGGGAGAGCGGGGCGGAACGTGGGGGGAGATCTCTCCCTCCCTCTCTCTCCCCCGCTCCGTCCTGCTGACTGCCGCTACTCACTGCTCCCCCGCGCCGGCACCCGAACCTACAGTCTCGAGCGGGCAGGTACTCGCTAAAGGCAATGCTCGCTCAAGCAATTGCCTTTAGCGAGTATACTCGCTCATCTCTAATCTTAATCTTTCTATCCACAGAAGTTGGTCATTCTTGCATCGGATAGCTCCAGGTTAAAGATATGGTGCTGCAATGATTCTGACAATTTTTTGTAGCTTAGTATGGTTCTAGATAATTTAAGTGAAGGCCAAAAATTTGTAATCTTGTAAAGTCTATAGATACCAATTTTGGTCTTTCACAATTTGTGAATTGTGAAAAGAATTTCTGCAAAGTTCCATACCGAAACCTCCTTCATCCAAATAGACCAGATGGTAATCATCCTCCTCACCATTGTCTCTTCACAGGTCCTGGGTACTTGGTGCTTTCGCCCTCATGTGTCTGCTCGGAGTTACGTGGTCTTTTGGGCTGTTCCTCATCAACGAGGAGACTGTCGTAATGACGTACCTCTTCACAGTGTTCAACGCCTTCCAAGGAATGTTTATTTTTATATTTCACTGTGCCCTTCAGAAGAAAGTAAGTTTGCAAAGAACGACATTTAACGTATTGAAATATGTGTTTGTGTATTTGCTCCAAATAAACTTTTAAAACCGTATTCTCTTGAAGGGAATGTCCATCATCACAAAATGATGCTCCTTCTGTCCATAAAGAGTACATTTTGGTTGATGGACCAAAAGTCAAGTTGGTTTGACGTCAAAAACAAAATTATCTTCAGCTGCTCAATTTCCAGGAGAACCAACTTATTTGAGAGGTTAAGACACTTATATACCACAAAGAGAACCCCCACATAAATGAAATATATCACTATAGCCTATCGTCTACAAAAAGATCTATGCCAAACCGCTAATATTAAAACAGCATAAAAAGATGACAGTCATACACATGACAATGCGGAAGTAGACCAAAATAAAGTGCCCCAAGTCTACAATTCGGATGCTATAATGTCATACAAAAGTAATGGATCTAAGATAATAGGTACTATCTGTGTAATATCTCCAATAGTCACATCTCAGACCCATAGATTAAAAACAAAAAAAGCCCATAGTAAATGCATATGGTGGACTGCGCTTTGACCGCTTAGAAAAAGGCTCATTCCCTTACCCGGAGTTGAACCCAGATTGCCTGGGTGGAAACCAGGAATCCTAACTGCTGGTTTAACAAAAAAAACAAAATCATTTTCAACTGCTCAGTTTCCAGAGGAAACAATTTATTAGGTTGTCTCCTGCTTAGGGAACCCCTCTACGATCCATAACAGAGGTGATCTACGTGAGAACTATTTCCATGGATTACATGGCTGGCTATCCATTTATATGGTTGCCAAGTAATAGGGTCTCTACACAAGACCACCCCTATTACCTATAATACTAGAAACCGTGCATTCACACTTCCACAAGCAGATGTAGTAGGAAATAGGAATCAAAAATTTCCAGTTAAGTTAATATATAGTATATCTCATCGCTCTACATAGGAACCAAGTGGAACCAAGCTTCTGCTACCTACTGTAGTTTTTGACTAAAGTTAACATTAGAAGCATGACAGACCAGAATAATGTCTGTGTGTTTAATATCGAAAGTTAGACCGTATAGCACCAGAAAGGAGACAAGATATTCGGAAGCTTTCTTATGAAAATGGACATGGCTTGACTTGGAGATCTTCTCCTCGAATTAGATAGATGGAAAGCTTTCCACATTATTATCTTGTCTTTCTCTGCATATTTTATCTTTTTATCTGGTCTTTTTTTTCCCTTTTCTTTATTCCATTATTACTAGTCGGTCACCAAATTGAGATAGAATTGTGAAAGTGAAAACTATTATGTTTCTGACTTGACAAGATGATAACGTTGCATTTCTACCCGCTCTGAGTAAGCTGTAATTTTACCAGTAATGACAGAGAGATGTGCAATACAGGCAGATAATGTGCATCCCCAGCAATATAGGTATGAAGAGAGCTGGTCCTGGTGACGAGGGTTATTTGGGCAAAATAACATTTTGATTGGTATTGTCCTAGTTCTGAAATGTTTTCAGACATTTAATATCTATTACCGTTCCAACTCAAATTTTCAGACGGCCTCTCTCAAGGTAATTTTAAACTACAAGTTCCATCATGCCTTTCTGTAAGAAGAGTCTAGCAGTTCAGCAAAATTCAGAAAATAACTTGGTCCTGATCCCTATTGTGGGTCAACATTGTACAATTTCTTAAGCTATTTTTAAAGGAAAGTATAGTGTACAATGAGTCATAGGCGCTGTATGTTACTGCGGATATGTGATAATTCTGTTCCATAAAGAAGCCTTTCTTTCCCAGCTTTAAAATTGCTTAAGGATATGGCGGTATAAAAATACTTCAGGCTGAAACAGACACTGCCAGCATTCACAGTCCTCACAGACATATAGAGCTTTCACAATCCTGTTGGGCAATGACTATAAGATAAGGTCATGGAGGATAGTTATGTTCTTGTGCATAAGTCTTTCTCTGTGCAAGCCTCTTGTTGGATTCTTCTTGTTTTGCACAAGAAAATCGTTTGCACCAAGATCGAAGAAAATGAAATATAAAACTGGAGACTTACAACTATTTTTATGCTCCATAGAAGTTAATAGAGATGAGCGAACGTGCTCGGCCACGCCCCTTTTTCGCCCGAATACCGTGATTTCCGAGTACTTCCGTACTCGGGCGAAAAAATTCGGGGGGCGCCGTGGCAGCACGGGGGGTAGCAGTGGGGAGTGGGGGGGAAAGGGAGAGAGAGAGGGCTCCCCCCTGTTCCCCGCTGCTACCCCCCGCACCGCCGCGCCTCTCCCCGCCCCCCGAATCTTTACGCGCGAGTACTGCAGTACTCGAAAATGGTGGTACTCGGGTGCGTAAGTACTCGTAACGAGTACGTTCGCTCATCTCTAGAAGTTAACAGTTTTTCAATAGCATTGGATTACACACAGGTTGCTATTAGCTGCAACGGACTCATTGGGTTGTCCTTCTATATTGTCTGCTACTGCTAATATTCGGGGCAAGAGACGGCCAGCTTGGGGCCAGTTCTATCTAATTGTACCATTGTGCACAACATGTTGAAGATTAGAGATTATGCAGAGTAGTGTTCTTCAGTATATTAAGAATGGGGTTGAGGGGTGTTCCATCAAATGTTTCATCAGTGGGGGGTCTAAGCTCAGCTACTGTATTTACGTATCTACTCCTCGTCTATGTGAGATGCAATGATAACTAGAGTTGAGCGAACATACTCTGGCGAGCTTCATGCTCGTTCGAGTATTAGCGTACTCGATGGTGCTCATTACTCGAACAAGTATCAAATCGCGTTCAACCCCCCCCCCCCCAGCTTTTAGCTCCTCCCCACTGTCACGTGCCTGTTTTGGCCCCTCCCTGCCACGACGCAGCGCGCGTCATTTGAAAATTTTTGGTCTGGCGGGAAGGGGTAAGGGGGAGAGAGAGGGAGAGAGATGAACCAAGGAAAAAACAAAACAAAAGCTCGGGACCATGCGTTGCACATACAAAAATGCTCGAGTCTCCCATTATAGTCAAATGAGGTTTGTTACTCGAGTAGAGCTCTCGAATTTTACGAAAAGCTTGACTCGAATAACGCGGACCCGAGGATTTGGGTGCTCGCTCATCTCTAATAATAACCAAATGAGTCTCCTAGCTACTCTTTCTCATGAACTTCTAACTATGGGTCAGTGGAACCTGTTCTTGTGATCATTAATAGTCCCGGTGGTCAGACACCCAACTATTCATGAGAACAGAGTGGAGAGCTCGAATCCTCAGTCTAAAAGAAAGAAAAAGACTGTCCACTTCTGCTTTATACAAAAGATTTACTCTGGAAGATAAGAGATTATGAATTTGTCATCTTCCATTAAAGAGCTTGGGTCCAAGGTTACAACATTAACCCAAGGCTGCCTATCATCCTGTAGTCATAGAGCTCTGTGTACATTACTACGTAGTAGGGGTGAGCATGCAGTGATGCTGTTACTCAAATGTCAGTTGCATCTCTTAGGCCTTCTATCAGTTTATTTGCCCTTTAACTAAACTTTTAATGGTCTGTATTAATTTAAATTGTCACGATTTTATGATCAGGGTGTCTTTTTATGGTGGAGATAGCCATAATAATTTCAGATTCGTGCCAACTCCAGTCTAAAGTACTGTAGCTGTGCCGTGATCCTTTGAATTCCAGTTCAGTCAAAAGTTTAGCTAATGAAAGAAACTTTTATATTTCATTATGACCCTAGAGAGCCGCTACACAAGACAGATGCTAATTAAGTTCTCTAAGAATGTCAGCTGCTACTTTTGTTGACTCTACTGCAGTAAATCAATGGGCGAATAAACAAACCCATTAAAAACCGCTAGATGAAAGGGCCTACGTCCCGCTTTTATATTTCTACCTTGTTTAAAGGTGTATTTCTTTCACAGGTACGTAAGGAGTATAGCAAATGTTTCAGGCACACTTACTGCTGTGGTGGTCTTCCGACCGAAAGCCCTCACAGCGTGGTGAAAGCTTCGACTGCAAGAACCAGCGCTCGATATTCCTCTGGCACCCAGGTAACAAAGAAGTTGACAGCGTTTTTAATTAACCTTATTTATAGCAACCCTTTAGAGACTCACAGTTCAGATACACTAATTGTCTCCTCATTACAGTGATCTAGACGGCAAATACAGTTTTCTTTTCCTGCCTTTTCACCGAGTGGAGTCCCTTTTAAATACTTGCTGCGGGTCTTTTTGATTTATGTAATATTTCCCACCCCCACCCTTGTAAACCCATTCCATAATCAATTAGAATAAAGCAAAGCAGCAAATCTAATTACCATAAGATGGATCTATCCAGCTGCCTAATAGTGCGCAATGCAATAAGCCAAAATAAAGGTCCAAAAATGAATCCTTTTTGTTTTTTTTCGAACAGAGTCGGATCAGAAGAATGTGGAACGACACAGTGAGAAAGCAGTCCGAATCTTCCTTTATCTCAGGTGACATAAACAGCACATCCACACTTAACCAAGGTGATTACCCACACTCCTTTACTGTCTTTGGTTACCTTAATTAATGTACCTTGCCCTTATTGAAAAAGGGTTTTTCGAACCTTCATCAAGCGTTGCAAATTCATGTAGTTTTTGTGATACTTTTGCTTACATAAGCTGTTCTAGGAAATCTTCCCAGAACTGCCTCTATGGAGAACCGCATCATGGTTCTGCAAGAATACGCCCACAGAGTGGGTCTACATGGGGCAGAATTGTGACCAATTGGGTCAGCAAGAAAAAGATTAGATTTTTCTAGAAACGGAGTATTGTAGTAATAGTAGTAGTAGTAGTATTAGTAATAGTCGTAGTAGTAGAGCTACGTTTAGGCCTCCTTGGGGTCCAAGATGTTGCTTCAACTGCATCATTGGCACCCACTATAGATATACGTTTGTACTGGTAAAGAAAAGAGGGTTAAAAATACAATTTTTTCACCCCTAGCCCTTGTAACTTGTAACACAGCAATCAAAACACCTACAATTATGTGCTACTGTGTTAAGAAAGATCTTTTATTTTTACTTTTCATTGGCCCTTAAAAGGTTACACACATTTCGAGATTTTCTAAATTAATTGTATCTTAGATGTGTATTAAACCTTTTATATCCTCCTTAGTAAATCAAAATTGAATCCATATGTTTAAAAAACAAAACTAAATACAAATTGATTATCTTGGACCTTTATTTCATTTGAGAACATATTTTCCTAGAAGTACCGTTATTTTAGAGCAGATGAATATTTATCCATTTTTGTTTTTTTTAAATATTTTTTTAATTTTCCAACCATTTTTTAGTCTCGCGCTTCATTTTGTAACTTTTTGAAGTCTTTGCCACGGATCTGCTCACTCGTTGTTTTCTTTACTCTTATGCTTGACAATGTTCTTAATGCCCAGTCGTTAAATTTGTAATTGCAAGAGATGTTGGAATTTGTTTTGTATGTACGTTTTTTTTCAATTTTTTTCCTTTTCTTGTGTGTTTAAACATGTGCTTGGAAAATTGTCCACCTTTCGCAGCATGTCTCCTTTGCATAAACAATGCCCTTTTTGATAAATTTTATCTTTTGCTTTCTCCATATTTGTTTTTCCTTTTTTTTTTTACCATCCTTTTTTATTAGCGCAGATGTTTTCATTAGGGATTGCCCCAATGCTAAAAAATTCATTAAACATAGAATTCCCTCATCACTAGCAAAAGAGAAAAAAAAAGGTTTAGGGATCTTTTTTTCTTAGCTGCAGCATCTTGAAACATTACGTCAATTTCCATGCTTTTAATTACCCTTCTTGTCTGACAGTAATTCTGTGTAAATTATTAAATGTCACTCTTGGATGGTGTTTACTTTAGGGATTTTTTTTAAAGCACCTGTGAATTAGTAAAACTTTGCCACAATGCTCCATTTTCTCTTACAAATGAGCTGTTTAAATATCCCTTATTTTGTGCCGAGTTCTAGTTGACAAATGCAGAGCTGCTAATCAACACCTAGGGCAAATTTTTTTCCCTTTTTTTTTTTTTTATTATATTTTTGTTTAGTTTTTGTTTTTTATTATTTTTTTTTTATGGGAAAGAGGGCTGTTTGTGCTTCTCGACGTCACCTGAAAACTGATGTCTTTATTTTTTCTTTACCTTAGGAATGACTGGCAATTATCTACTAACAAACCCTCTTCTTCGACCCCACGGCACTAACAACCCCTATAACACACTGCTCGCCGAAACTGTTGTATGTAATACCCCTACTGCTCCTGTGTTTAACCCACCAGGTGTGCTTCTACTTAATTCATTCATTCTATCACTCACCACATTCCTTTAAGATAAAACTTATAGACCTGCAGTTCTTTCTCTGTCCTACGTATTAACAGACGTGCAGCACTGTCTATGCCGGCCTTTAAAAAAAAAAAAAAAAACGAAAAAAAAAACTGCACTATATTATAGTGTTGTTACCGGTATTTATCTATAATTATCCATGTTTTTAACACAGGTGGCATAAATCTTAATATACTATTTCAGGACTGACACTGAAGGTCCAAGAGCCCACCATCAAGATATTTTTCCCGTAGAGGTACAGCTCTCTATCATACTAGGCGCTTTGAGGAATACTAGCTTATAGCTTTTATCATTGCACATTAGCGCGAAGCATTGTGCAAAGCGGACATGTTACCGGCACGGACTATAGTATAGTGCAGCTTGATGCCGGTCTATAAACCATAATGTCTACACCAATATCTTCCATCATTTTTTGTTTTTCCAGTAATACTAGTACACCTTTGTAGTCGTTAGTGTTAAGTGTGTGTTTTATATATTTATATATAGAAGACAAGTTTTTCATCCATTGTTCTGCTAATTGTAAAGCGTGTAAAACTGAATTCGATTTTAACGTTAGTCTGTCCTTTCTGTTCTCTCGTTTTTGTTTTCCTTTTTTTTTTTTTTTTTTTTTTTTTTACTTTTTTTTCTGTTTTTTTTCCTTACTTACGCTTTCCTCTAGCGAACTACAGAGAGACAAGTATGGGAGTAAAACTTAACTTTGCCTATCAAATGTAAATTTTTTCAGCATGGTTTTTAAACAGGCACATTTAAAACATAATTCTCAATCATGAAATAGACTCAGCGGGCAAGTGGTTCACAATCTGTATTCAGAGTCCTAGTCCTATTAATTTCAAATTGAATCTGGACTTTTTGTCTACATTTGGATAACAGCAATGGATATACTGCAATCTCCGTTGGTAATATATTTGCAATGCTGAAATAATTTGCTGTTTTAAAGGAGTGCTGTCAAGCAGAAATGTTTTATTTGCTTATCATTCCTACATTCCCACAGTAATCTTGCTACAGGCTAAGGAAAGACTTCAAGTGAATTACCTGATCACAAGCAGAAAAAAATAACGCCTCTACAAATGAGAGAAACTCTTTTCTTGTGCGCTTGTCGCAGCACATCAGAGAAATGGACATATTCCCCCCCACTCTGCACTATGAAATATTGGGGTACATAAATCATTTTTTGGACAATTGTATCACTCTCTAGAAGAAAGAATTAAGAAAAATGTCAAAAATGATTAAAAAAAAAATGTAAAAGATTTTAAAAATATGTACAAATTTAAAATTCTCATTTGACGAATTAGAAAATTTATAGAATTTAGGCATTTGATTTTTTTTTTTGGGTAATACCAATAAAAAGCCTGTTTAGCAACACTCATTAATTCCAGTCATTGATTTTGCACACCTTGAAATCTGCACGGTGCAGAATGATATATTTTATTTTTTATTACTGATTTGCTTTGGTTGTGATCAATTATATACTTGAACGATCAAGTTTTTCATATCACGGTTAGGTCATTTGATGAGCTAAACTCTATAGAAATGCATCAGTAGGCCAAAAAAAAGCCAAAATGCAAGTTGGTCCAAAGTGTGAAAAGATGTCTGTAGCATTCTTAAATGTGTGTGGAAAAATGATGCTAGGCAAAAACTCCACCATTTAAAAAAAAAAAAAAAAAATTGTCATTTTTTTTTTTTTTAAAGCTAAGGGAGTGACTTATTGCACATTCTGTGAAGCGACTGTCCGATAGTTTGTCATTATAAAGTAGATGCTTTATAATGAAGAAAACTTTTTATGGGCTTTTGTAGACTATACAGCATTTGAAAATGTGGGGGTTGTTACATGGCTTAACTCATTATCGTCTTATTGTCTGTCACTCCAGCATTGCCTAAAAAAAAAAAAAAAGTTTTAGAATTAAAGAAAAAAAAATTTTTAAATCAAAAAAAGAAATAGATAAATGTGTTGCTTTACTTTTGGGTTTCAGAATGTTACAACCCTTTCTCATTCAAACCAATTTGCATTTTAGATTCGGGGCCTTATCAATGGGCTGCAGCCTTAAGCATGGTCATTGTGGCCTCCTTGTCTCCCATTGTTCCATTCTCCTCTTAGCCTTGCATACCATACAGTAGCTTCGTAGTGGGCAGGCTGTTTGCAAAAATTAAAAAAAAAAAAAAAAAATAATCACCTTTTTCGTCATATATTTTAGTCAAGTGATATCATCTGATCCAAATTGTACTTTTCTTCCATTTCTTTTGTTTTTTCCTTTATTGTATTCACACAATTAATGTGTACCATACCTCATTTTTTGTCTACGAGCCAGAGCATGTTTCTTTCCATAAGGAGACCATTCCGTCCACATGCCCGGTAGACTTTTTGCCAGTTTCGTACTTGAGACAGCATGGCAGAGACGTCTTCTCATTACCACATCCAGTATTTATTTGGTTAATTTCTGTGAACCATGCTTACAGAAATTCCTGGCATTTCTGCATTTTGACCTTGGTGCCCAATGCTCACCCTGGGCTTTTAACACTTTAATTAGACGGTGTGGGTTCATTCCGCAGTATCACTGTGACCGATGCAGACAACAGGGCTGCTGGCAAACTCTTGACTTCTAAAAAACCGTTGCCGGCAGATAGAACATTAGTAAACTCTAGAATTTTGACCAGAAACAAAAAAAAAAAAAAGCTGTTTATTGCTAGTAATTTTCTTTGCTGAACCCTTGCTCTGAATACGTTGCTGAGAAACCTAGTAATCCATCTTGTTGCAATAAATCGTTTTACTTTCTTTTATACATCAGCTACACTTAGCCCAGATAGCCTGAGCAGACAGACATAATGTGAGTGTGCACAGTGAGTCATTTCCACCTGCTCCGTCATGTCGTGGATGATGCTTGTGGGACCTCGTTGTCTCTTGTGTGAAAGGTGGCTGTCCTTGTTTCTCATAACGTCTGTGTATTTGTCCATTTTCCATTCTTTTTCTTTATTTACTTTTTTATTGTTTTTCTTTTTCCTTTTTTTTTTTGCACCCCAGAAAAAGGGAAACATTAGAGACATCGTTAAATTAGTTGCTTGCCAGTTTGTTGGTTTATGTTGTACATTTGCCTTTGATTTTATGTATATGTTATCTATATTCTTTTAATTTAGTGTTGTATAGGACAAATTATATTATGACCCTTTTTTTTTTTTTTTTTAGAAATATATTAAATTTTTTGGTTTTTTGCATCAATGTGCAAAATTGCGTAGGGATTTAGTTCTAAAGGTTTCTAATATTCACTATGTTACAGATGCGACTCAATGTGGAACCCAATTTGTTATCAATGGGTGAAGAAAAGTTGAGAAATTGAGAAACATTCAAAACTTTTGTCCTAGACGACATTAAAATTCTTTGTAGCTAAAAAAAAATGCCTGGTCATCTTAACAAAATGTCACTTAAACTGTGTATATATTTTTTGTTTGTTTTTCATTCTCTTCCAGGACATTCACTGAACCATGTCAGGGATTCAAGTGCCATGGATACTCTACCGCTAAATGGTAACTTTAACAACAGCTACTCTCTACGGAATGGGGACTACGGTGACGGAGTGCAAGTTGTGGACTGTGGACTAAGTCTGAATGATACAGCGTTTGAAAAGATGATCATTTCAGAACTAGTACACAACAACCTGCGGTGCAGTAGCAAGAACCACAATTTGGAGAGAACCCTACCTGTCAAAACTGTTATTGGGGGGAGCAGCAGTGAAGATGACGCCATAGTAGCTGATGCTTCCTCGTTAATGCACGGTGACAACCCCGGGCTGGAACTTCACCACAAAGAGCTTGAAGCACCACTTATTCCTCAACGGACTCACTCTCTTCTGTATCACCCACAGAAAAAAGTGAAGACCGAAGGAACGGACAGCTATGTGTCGCAGTTAACAGCCGAAGCCGACGACAATCTTCAATCCCCAAATAGAGACTCCCTTTACACTAGTATGCCCAACCTACGAGACTCTCCTTACCCAGAGAGTAGCCCCGACGTTGAGGAGGATTTATCACCCTCTAGGAAGAGCGAAAATGAGGACGTTTATTATAAAAGTATGCCAAATCTTGGAGCTGGGCACCATCTTCAAATGTACTACCAGATTAGCAGGGGCAACAGCGATGGTTACATTATCCCCATAAACAAAGAAGGCTGCGTCCCTGAAGGAGATGTCAGAGAAGGACAAATGCAGTTAGTCACAAGTCTTTAATTAAAAAAAAAATAATAATAAAAAATTTTTAGGAGTGCAAATGGCTCTTGCAGGTATTAAATGACTCAAATTTCTTTGACTGAGGCCACCTTATTTGTGATTGGCAGCCTAGTAAGGACTCGCAGCTCTCCATTGTGTAGGAAAGTGATGGACATTTTCAGTTCTGTGAATTTTTTTAAATAAATTAAAAAAATGTAAAAAAAAAAAACGAAAAAAAAACAAAAACTTTGTATATACACAGAGTATACTAAGATTATTTGTTACAAAGCAAAGAGGTACCGACATGGTATTTAAAAAAATATCTGCTGCTGAAATAAAGACTTTTTGGAGGAAAATAAATACATCGGCAAATCAGCCATCGGCTGCAGCAGCTCCAGAACCTAATTTGTAAATACGGTTGCCATTTTGTGAGGCCTGCATTGTATTATATACAAGATGTAGGCTCCGAAATCCTGTGGGATAGAGTTACTGTACCATACTGTTTCTGAGTAGTCTGCAGAATGTTTTTTGTTTTATTTTTCCTCCTGCTTTGCAGGTCACTGCAGATCCTTTCCATTAAGGCAAAGATTAAAAAAAACAAAAAAAAACATGTCTAACCACTAGCAATCAAGCCACTGGCCTTATTTCATATGTTTTCTCAACTGTACAATGAACTGTTATCATGGAAAAAAAATGGCAAATAAATTATATTTTGTTCTATTGCTAGGGTGAAATACATTTGTGTCCAACTTGAAATATAAATGTCGATGAAAACATTTTGAAATTGACAAAATTATTGTGAAAAATCTCGATTGCACAAAGCTTTCTTCTTTTTTTTTATACCGATGCTTGTTTAATGTGGTATTGAGGCAAATCTAATTCATTATTACATTATTTTTTTACTTTTCCATTTTTGGTCCACGTCAACATTTAATTTTTTTTATTTTGATGCCAAATGCAATTTTTTTCTTTTTTTTTTTTTTTTCTTTTAAAGAGCCTTTATTGTATATTCAGGAGCCAATGTTGCCGTAATTGCACAAATTTGGTAAATCTGGCAAATTATTGAACAGGGATTCTTGGCACAAGCTACTTCTATAAATTCTCAAATAAGCGGTGCCTGACCTATATAAATATATATATATATTTTTTTTAAAGAACAGTCGGGAATATTACTCCATGATTTTTCTGCCTATGTTTTAGCCATTAATTTATTTTATAATTAAAGCAATGTGTACATTTTCAGTGAAAATTTCTTATCTTTTATTTCATTTGTTCTTTTTTTTTTTTTTCTTTTAAACTTCAGCTGTTAATAAGAGCCCATCACTAATATCCAATGTAAAGATTAACACCTGTTTGACAGTAAATAAATGTGAATTTTTTTTTCAAAAAATGCTACTGCTGTTTTTATGGTTTGTAGGGTTGAAACAGGCTGTTCCGAGAGTCCTTTGTTGACTTGCTGTAGGGATAGTGAGAAATTAGCATACTTGACAATAAAACCTCTTTACTTTTGTAATGAAAGTCTTCTATCTATTACTTGTGCTAATTTCCTAAACGTTTTTACACGTATGAGCCCTTTTTTTTTTTGTCATAAAGAAATCAAATCTCATTTTTGTCAATTATTCATCCTAAAAAGTATTAATACATTCATGTATGTAACATTCAAGGGGTTATCCAGAGAGGGAAATATTTACCCGATCCAAACCAGGTAGAGCAGTGCTGTCAAATCCACCTATAGTCTCATTCCGACACCAGGACACATGGTATGAAGTCTTACTACTAGAGATGAGCGAGCATACTCGCTAAGACTAACTACTCGAGCGAGTAGTGCCTTAGTCGAGTATCCTCCCGCTCGTTTCTAAAGATCCGCTGCCGGAAGGGGGCGGGGAGCAGCGGGGGAGAGCGGGGAGAAATGGAGGGGAGATCTCTCTCTCCCTCTCCCCCCCCCCCCCCCCCCCCCACTCCCCGCCACAACTTACCTGTCACCCACGCCGGCAGCCGAATCTTTAGAGACGAGCGGGCAGATACTCGGCTAAGGCACTACTCGCTCGAGTAGTTGGCCTAAGCGAGTATGCTCGCTCATCTCTACTTACTACCTTTTGTTGTCAGTGACACCATCGCATTTGGCTGACCAGATCATTTCACTAACTAAGCCAGCCCCCTCCTCTGCATTGGCCGTGACCGAAAAGGATGATTGCTTCATTATCGAAATGAGTCAAACAGCCAGCCCCCTGCAATGACATCACCTTCACAATACCATTTGACCTGCTGTCACGAATGGGCTGGAAGTATTGTTGCTGACACTGTTGGACCCAGACTGGATTATGTATGCCTCGCCCTGGATAACCCTTTTAGGGGTCCTTGATACATGGTGGATTTTGGTGCAGATTTACACCATTTGGTGTGGAATTTGACTCTTTTTTTGATATGGATTCACAGCTAATTTCATCCTTTCATTTGGCGGGGTTACGTATTCTGCGAATCCATATCCTAATCTGCACCAATGGGGTGGATTTGGGTGCAAATTTTCAACTGTGGAAAGGCCAAACCAATTCTGCTTTGTGTGAAATGTTAAAGGTTTTTCTGGATCTAAACTATTGATGACCCATCCTCAGGTTAGTTCATTAATCGTTGATCAGTGGGGTCACCTCAGCTGCTTCAATCCATACCAGGCAAAGCACTGTATATTGTTTAATGGCTGTTCTTTGTATAGCCGCTCAATCCCATTCACTTGAGTGGAACTGAGTGTTCTCAGTCCACATGACTGATGAAAGTGACATCACAGGCCTGAGAAAAGACGAACCCCCCGATAAACTGTTAATGGGTCATGAATAGTTTAGTCTAGAACGCACCTCAGAAAGAGTGCTACTTGTGTCTATAAACTGTATCTCATATTGAGGCCTGGCCCATTTCAGTGAGAGAACCCATGAGCAAAAAAAACAAACCCTTTTTTATCATCTCATGTAACTTCTTCACAGGGATTTTTCAGAATTTTACATGAATAACTTATCCTTTGCATCAATCAGACCATCAATGCTTGATCAGTAGTTGTCCCATTCCTGAGAACAGGCATCGGTAGAACAAAGAGGTAGTGGCTCTCACTGGAGCGCTACAACAATAATGTATTAATGTACCCGGTACTGTAACTCAGCCCAAATTACTTAAGTGGGATTAGCAAGAGTATTAGTCAAAACTGCATATGAAATGTTGCAGTAAAGAAGCTCCAGTGACGCGCTTCCCACTCCCATCAAATATTGATAGTAAATCCCATAGATAACCCATCAATATAAAATCCCAGAAAGCCTCTTTAATGTATAAGTGCAGCCACAACTGCTTCTACATGCTTTCTTCATGATCTGGAATTGGGACCATCACAGACTAGGTCAAGCACTAAATGCCAACATCTCCTAGACAATTCAGGTCTTTCATCCAACTTCTTTTCACTTCAGTCTTGAATGAAGAAGAACCCACCACTAGAACCCCTACAGAATGCCTCCAAAAGTGATTACTGTACTATAAAACATAGAAGACCCATCATGTCCTCATGTCAGTGGAGCTAACAGAACAAAGCTTTTATAGCACCACCTGTTAAAAGGCAGTGTTCCTGCAAGCCAATGTCAGACCTTCTATAAAGCCTTGTAACAACAACTGGGAATATAAGCCAGAGTCTTCTCCAGAAGGAAAAGATAACCATGGACAGGCAGACTGTATAGGGGCTTTTGCCTCATCAGTGTGCAGTAGGTTGCTGGCCTAAATGGGAGAGAAGTCTATGACGTGGGTCAGGAAGGGTATTGTTTATCCATAGGTAGAGTTACCTAGAAGGTGCGAGGAGACTTAAGGCGCTATTCCATCCTCCTATTTTGAATTAATTTCTAAGAGGAGCATGCATGGCCTTATATGTCTCCTCACACCTAGGTGCTTTCTCTAAGAAGAAACTACACCCTTCCTGACCAATATTATAGGATTCTCATCCAGCAACCTACTGTACACGGCTGCCTGGCAAAATCCCTGAAACAGTCTGTCTGTACAGGGTTATCTTTTCCTTCTGGAGAAGACTCTGGCTTTGGCTTGTATTCCCAGTCTTTGTTACAAGACTAGTTAAAAGGTCTGACATTGACTTGCAAGAATGCTATCTCCTAGTAGAACAGTGCTTCCACTACCTATATTCCCATTTGAATCAAATTTCTAGAGGAGCATGCATGGCCTTATAAGTCTCCTCATACCTTCTAGGTGAGTTACCTAAGAAGCAGCTATACTTTTTTCTTGTCCTGCATGGCCGACTGCACTGTGGCCCCGCTGACTATGACAATGTCTTTCCTTTATACTCCTCCCTGTTCTCCAGTATGGGCTCTTCTTAGATTTGGATCCTGGTGTTGTATATGTATCTAGTGGAAAGTTCACGCAACTTATTGTCAATCAAATCTGACATCATTCATTGACACGGGGTGGTTGGGTCCACCCACCTGACACATTCACAGCTCCAGGAGCCAAATTAAAAAAAAGCCTTTTATGGAGCAACGAGGTTCAGTGTACACCAAAGAAGAACATCATTGTAATCAGCGGGACCACAGCTGCTAACCTACTCTATGCAGCTGGCCCCAATGAAACGAGGACATGAAGGGTCTTCCTTCATTTTCACAATACACATTTGGCACCAGCTCAATAAACTTTCGACCTTACTGGAATTGTTCTTTATATTTGCTGTGAATGTTTACCCTTATTGGGGCTATAGACTTGTGTGTCATTTGATTTCATAAAATATTGTACAATGCTGTATAATTTTGGCTTCATTCTCTACAAGATCTGCATCAGCTGTGATATTTCCTGTCCCCGGATACAACAGAAAGCCATTCTTCAGTTAGAGCAAAAATAACTAGACTTCCTGTATGATATGAAGACATAAGTCAGAAATCTGAAAAAAAATAAATCTCAGGCGACTTCAAGGAGACTTCCAAATTCCCTAGCAACGTGCCCAACCAATCCTTGGCCTTCCAAAAATGTATGTCAAGAGAAGAAAGAAATGGATATTCAAATCCCAGCTCTGGAGCCAAGCAGCTCCGTTTCTTAGATACCGTGTGTGATCTGATGAATGCTTAGGTGACTGCGTAATTAAAGGTCATCTTCACCATTTAACATATTTTTATAGTTTCTTTATAGAGAATCTTCCTTATAAAAAAGTTTCATATATACATAAAATGATGTACCTTGTTCTCTGGCGGAGTTACAGCCTGTGTTGTAGTTGAGAGCTTCATCCACAATTCTGCCCGTTCAGCATTGATAATGTTATCTAGCTACTTGTTGCACTTTATTTAATGGCGGGCTACCTATGATGCTGAGGGCAGTTAGTTTTTTTTTCTGCGTCATATTACTCTACAGTGCCTGCTCCAAAGACAACACTTCCCAGAAAGCAAATGAGAAGAGCAAGCTTTGTAGAGGTAATGATCCACCAAAATATGCTAGGTGATTGCAGCTCTGAAGCCCGTAAAGATGTGAACACAGCTCTGCTGTAGGATTCAGGATTGTAAGATAAGTAATATATTTACAAAACTACTCTATTTTTATATATATATTTTTTTTCCTTTATGTGAAATGGTGGACAATACTTTTTAAAGTCAATGGTATCCGACCTGTCCAGTTGTGGTGTAAGTGCGGCCCCCCAATGGATCCATGAAACCTACAACTGGGAGTTGTATTTTCACAACAGCTGGAAATCCACTCAATGGAGACCACTACATTAAACTATTTATTTTGTGGGGCTTTGCACTTCAATTAACCCTTTAGCCCAAACTGAAAATTTGCCTATACATGGTAAATGTGTAGTTAACATGGTTGTTGCCTTACTCAGGACCCATACTTTTTCCATTGTTCACCTCTATTGCCTTTGTTATAATGTGACTACCATAGTTTTAGAGACTAAGCTATGCAAGGTGTACAGCGATAGTCTGAGACACGCCCATCCTGGGATGGACCAGCGCCAATAACATAGGTGCTGTGACCTATTGTGTCTGTGTCTTTTCCTGCAGGTTTGCTTATGTGGGTTCCAGCTGCCATGAAAGAGCCACTTCACAGACATAGTGCAACCAGAAAACTGCAAAAGAAGATACAGCCAGAATGGAGACAGCACCTATGTACTTGGTGCTGGTCCATCTTATGGCAAGAGTGGGGTCTCAGACTGTCTCTGTGCACAATACATAACATAGTCTGAGAATGGTGGCCATTTTCTGATGAAGTGAACAGGGGAGCAAATGGAAGGTATTGTGGCAGTATTAAAGGGGTTGTCTCGCGAAAGCAAGTGGGGTTAAGCACTTCTGTATGGCCATATTAATGCACTTTGTAATATACATCGTGCATTAAATATTGGCCATACAGAAGTTATTCACTTACCTTCCCTGCGCTGGCGTCCCCATCTCCATGGCTCTGTCTAATTTCAGCGTCTAATCGCCCGATTAGACGCGCTTGCGCAGAAGGGTCTTCTGCCTTCGGGTCTGTCTGGCAGCAGTGGCGTTCTGGCTCCGCCCCCTTCTACGCGTCATCGCGTAGCTCCGCCCCGTCACGTGTGCCGATTCCAGCCTCCTGATTGGCTGGAATCGGCACATGTGACAGGGCGGAGCTACGCGATGACGCCTAGAAGGGGGTGGAGCCAGAACGCAGCTCGTGCCAGACTGAGCCGAAGGCAGAAGACCCTTCTGCGCAAGCGCGTCTAATCGGGTTATTAGACGCTGAAGTTAGACGGAGCCATGGAGACGGGGACGCCAGCGCAGGGAAGGTAAGTGAATAACTTCTGTATGGCTCATATTTAATGCACGATGTATATTACAAAGTGCATTAATATGGCCATACAGAAGTGTTTAACCCCACTTGCTTTCGCGAGACAACCCCTTTAATCATGGAGGGCAACTGGTGCACTACCCTACCAAAAGTAATTGAACAACTGAGCAAGAATCAAAAGTAGTAATTATTTCCATTTGTTAATACCTAGTGGGGCTCCTTTGGCCCTAATGACATCGGATACACTCACTGGCATACTATCTACTACCATCTGATACACTTCAGCTGGTACTTCCCCCCTCCATCCTGCAAACATCTGATTAGTTCTCCCAAAGAAGATGGATGCTGTTCATCTTTCCTGAGCCGACATTGTAGTTCCTCCAAAAGATGTTCAGTAGGGTTTATGTTGGAACTCTGTGTAGGCCAGTCCACTTGTGGAACATCCATATCCGTAAAACAGTGTTAGATTTGTGACAAGGAGTGTTATCTTTTTGGAAGTATTGCTAACTATTCCCAGATTATTGCCACATTGGCAGCAGCACATTATTGTCTAGAATGTAAAAGTACATCTCCATGTTTATGGTTCTTGCCACTACAATCAATAGACCAAGACCATGCCACGTAAAGCATCCCTAGACCATGACGGAACTTCCACTGTACTTAACTGTTGGCACAACACACTCAGGTAAAAGGCATTCTCCACGCCCAGGTGCGTCCATCTGATTTGAAGATGGAGTAGCACGATTCATCACTCCAGAAAGTGTTCTTCCATTGCTTAACTGTCCAATGACTATGTTCCTTGCACCATTGAAGACCGGCTCATGCATTGTGCTTTGTGATGGATGGCTTGTCTGCAGAGGCATAACCTGTATATTCAATAGGATGCAGTTACTGTACAAACTGACCAGCATCTCCAAGGGGTCTGCATCTTGCATAGCATGGTTTAGGACACGTCACATGCTAATAAGAAACTATCATTTCTACTGATGGGGGGGTTCAAAATAATTTTGGTAGGATAGTGTATATTAACCAGACATTAGCAATACATAGTCAAGTTTTCAGTCTGGATTGGAAGGTCATTTAAAGCTCCTACCACTTAGGCCAGTGATATTCAAGTGTATTTTGGCCACATTTATGTGTCTGTAATATGGATGAGTCACCCAGCATCAGTATCCTCACCCAATAATGTTTCGGGTCAGTATACCTGTAGTCAGGTCGGGACACTTGACATCATTACGAATGCATAAATGTGGCCATAATTCGCTTTTGGGTTACTGGTCTTACTTGCAAGAAGTAGGGGGCAGATGGATGCAAGTCTGACTATAGGCCCAAGCTACTTTGGGTTTATTTATATTCTGTAACCAAGAAGACAGAGAAGAACAGTAAAGACAAAACTGTAGAATATTCCTAATTTAGGTTATTTCCAAAATGACTTTATTTTCCGTTTGGGGTTTGTTGAAGGAAAAGAAAAGAAATGGCCATATCCTTCCAGAATAACTCGTGTCACTCTGGATAAGAACATGATGGAGTAAACTTTCATCACGTCTTCGGATGGAGGATAGATTTCATATTTATCTTAACCTGGAAGGAATTTTCTATTGTGCTTCTTGCCAGCGCCTGCTGAGGAATGCACTTTGTATGATCTGCCAAGAGGGCAAAGGGAGGTGACAACTTCTCTGGGGGTACCTCAGGCTCAGACAAGTGACTTTCATCTACTCAGCTGACAGACTAAGGAGAATACATCTGTGTTACCGGCACAGACTTGTACAATACTGAAGCCGAGGCCCAGAATTGGTAGGAGAGTCTCTGCTTCCCACGTTAAAGCTGTGTATGCGAAGCCTGAATGGACCACATAAGAAACCTGTAAGCAATTCTGCTGCCACACGGTCCCTTCATTACGTGCTACATTGTATGTGATGGAGCATGCCATGATATAGTTTGTTCTCTCGAAGGCCAATGTAGGTTAGGGGCCAGTAGATTTCTATAAGCAGCATATTACATCTCTGTACAACATAGAATCCTAGTACGGTATGTTCATGAGATGTAAACAGACAATTCACTAAAAAGGCATCAAATGCATACAAACATTACCGACAAAGGCGCCACTTAGCACTTCCAAAGATAAGTAATTACATTTCAAATCGCATTTGTTATATGTGGCTTCTACAAACACAATTATGGTAATGTACAATGTGCTTCCGGTTCATTTAGCCAATTCTCAATTGTGTCTTTATAATATACATCTAACAAATCAGGGGAAGAAAGAGAAATAATTCAGTTCCAAAACTATTTAATTCATAAGTTGTGTGTAAGGTGGCAGGATTAGTGATGCCCCATGCCTCCCTGTGTGCCTGGCGTTCATTCAACGCTGTTCAACTATTTCTGCAGCTGTGGCCAAATGAAAGCACCGCTCCGATGCCGAAACGCGTCACCCTGCAGCAAAGTCCTATTGAATTGATCTGTTCCGCCTAGTGGTTCAGCGCGCCGGGGTCCTCTCTTCCAGTTCTTTTCGTCTACTAGTACATGTAAGTGTTTCACCTTTCCAGATGGAGGCGGCTGCAGCTAAAAGTTGTATCGTCGGGTTATGCCGCTAGCACAATGCACAGAGGTGGGAACTCTACTTGGATCTATTTCTATTCCTCTTAGCACCCGGCCCATGGTGCGCTTTTTTTTGTTCTTCAGGACTGAAGTTACTCACCCAGTGAAGAACTTCCACAGATCCAGAAATTATATAAGTTCTGTTCTATTGTTACTTTCCACCAGCAATAAATAGTTAGGAGCTTTGGTGACCTAAACAGAAGACCTGCCAAGGTTTGAAGGTGTTTGAATCATCTTGGATATAAGGAATTTAAGGTGATTTTTGTCATTGTGTCTAATAAGATAGGACTCTGATTGTATCCGTGTATATTGTTACAGATAGTGGCCTTTTATTAGAGCCCCGGGTCTTTCGTGCAGGGGCATAGCTAAAGGCTGAAGGGCCAAGGTGCAGATATTCAGCTCAGGACCCCCTTGTTGACTGTGGGCCATGTTCTGCGTGAAGCGTTCCTCGGCACCACTGGGTTTCTTGGGAGGCCCACCCATGTGACACTAGTAGCCAGGGATGTTGCTAAAGTCTCAAAAGATTAGGGGCATCAGCTCCAAAATGCATCGCACCCCCCCTCCCTCTAGCAGTAAATCCCCGCCTGCTGAATGAGCTGCCTCTGATTGGTCACAGCCTGACCAATCAGAGGCAGATCTCACTCACACCCATTCATGAATGGGTGAGTGAGATCCCCGGCTGCTGAATACTACTCACAGCTGTTCAGAGCAGTTCATGAGGACTGCAGCCGGCCGCGCTGAACTCTGTCGGCCGGGACCAGGTGAGTATATATATATATATATATATATATTTTTTTTTTTTTTTTACACATTTCTGGATGAATTGCAGGGAAGGGCTTATATATTTAAGCCCTTCCCGACAATTCATCCCGCGATCGCCTGCAGCTCATTGCTTTCAATGGAGCCGGCTGTATTGCTGGCTCCATTGAATTCAATGGGCTAACATCGTTCTGCCGGGACAATGTGAGTATATATATATTTTTTATTTTTACACATTTCTGGATGAATTGCAGGGAAGGGCTTATATATTTAAGCCCTTCCCGACAATTCATCCCGCGATCGCCGGCAGCCCATTGCTTTCAATGGAGCCGGCTGTATTGCCGGCTCCATTGAATTCAATGGGCTAACATCGTTCTTCTCTGCCACAGCTGTTACAGCTATGGCAGAGGAGAACGATCTTTATGCTGATATAATTTTTTTTATTTTGTTTTACACATTTTAGGATGATTTTCAGGTAAGTGCTTATATTTTTAAGCCCTTCCCGAAAATTCCTCCCGCGCTCGCCAGCAGCCCATTGCTTTCAATGGAGCCGGCTGTATACAGCCTCAGCTGCCACATCTGTAACAGCTGTGGCAGAGGAGAACGATCTTTACGCTGACAGTGCGGGGGGGGGGGGGGTCTCACTCTTGCCACTATTGTGGCTTAATAGTGGGACCTGTGAACTTGAGATGCAGCCCAACATGTAGCCCCTCGCCTGCCCTATCCGTTGCTGTGTCGTTCCCATCACTTTCGTGAATTTCCCAGATTTTCACAAATGAAAACCTTAGCGAGCATCGGCGATATACAAAAATGCTCCGGTCGCCCATTGACTTCAATGGGGTTCGTTATTCGAAACGAACCCTCGAGCATCACTGAAAGTTCGTCTCGAGTAACGAGCACCCGAGCATTTTGGTGCTCGCTCATCTCTAATCTCGATCCAATCTATCATTTTAGAGGCACCATATCAACAAGACAACTTTTAAAACACAGTGGGCTTAGTTAGATCCAGCGGTTTAGGTCTAGGATCTCGGATAAATCAGTATAACGCAGTCATTATATAATAGCCGGACACCAGCTCTACATAGCGATAGTGATTACTTTGCATTTAAAGCTACTTTACGCAGGACAACCGTTGGGACTGTAAGTACATAACAGCTGACCCACTGACTATTATTCCTACGCTTTCACACAGCAGTGACAGTCGCTCAATGAATGAAGGTGAAGCTCATAGGAGATCTCTTCTGGTCACTGGCATCCATTCGCTGTGAACTGGCAGTCATTCAAAGATGAACTGGTTGTTTACACGAGAACGAGTCGCTCACTAGTCATTTAGCTTCAGTGAGCTGCGACTACTGAGAGATTTCTTGCTCAATATCTTGTTGGGTCCCATGTTTACACAAGACAACAATCACTGAAAATTACTCATTTGAGCAATTTTCTTTGACCGATCGTTATCCCATCTAGCGGGCCTTCAGTAATCACAGCTGGCATCTCTCTGATTGGGGACATCCGTTGTTGTTTGTTATTATTTTCCAAATCCGTATCCAGCTCAAAGTTATCCCTCAGGACCAAAACCATACAGCCTGTAGTCACCTGTACCTATACCAAAACCATACAGCCTGTAGTCACCTGTACCTATACCAAAACCATACAGCCTGCAGTCACCTGCACCTGTACCTATACCAAAACCATACAGCCTGTAGTCACCTGCACCTGTACCTATACCAAAACCATACAGCCTGTAGTCACCTGCACCTGTACCTATACCAAAACCATACAGCTTGTAGTCACCTGCACCTGTACCTATACCAAAACCATACAGCCTGTAGTCACCTGCACCTGTACCTATACCAAAACCATACAGCTTGTAGTCACCTGCACCTGTACCTATACCAAAACCATACAGCCTGTAGTCACCTGCACCTGTACCTATACCAAAACCATACAGCTTGTAGTCACCTGCACCTGTACCTATACCAAAACCATACAGCCTGCAGTCACCTGCACCTGTACCTATACCAAAACCATACAGCCTGTAGTCACCTGCACCTGTACCTATACCAAAACCATACAGCTTGTAGTCACCTGCACCTGTACCTATACCAAAACCATACAGCCTGTAGTCACCTGTACCTATACCAGAACCATACAGCCTGCAGTCACCTGCACCTGTACCTATACCAAAACCATACAGCCTGCAGTCACCTGCACCTGTACCTATACCAGAACCATACAGCCTGCAGTCACCTGCACCTGTACCTATACCAAAACCATACAGCCTGCAGTCACCTGCACCTGTACCTATACCAAAACCATACAGCCTGCAGTCACCTGCACCTATACCAAAACCATACAGCCTGTAGTCACCTGCACCTATACCAAAACCATACAGCCTGTAATCACCTGTACCTATACCAAAACCATACAGCCTGTAATCACCTGTACCTATACCAGAACCATACAGCCTGAAGTTACCTGTACCTATACCAAAACCATACAGCCTGTAATCACCTGCACCTGTACCTATACCAAAACCATATAGCCTGCAGTCACCTGCACCTGTACCTATACCAAAACCATACAGCCTGTAGTCACCTGTACCTATACCAAAACCATACAGCCTGCAGTCACCTGCACCTGTGCCTATACCAGAACCATACAGCCTGCAGTCACCTGCACCTGTGCCTATACCAGAACCATACAGCCTGCAGTCACCTGCACCTGTACCTATACCAAAACCATACAGCCTGTAGTCACCTGCACCTATACCAAAACCATACAGCCTGTAGTCACCTGCACCTATACCAAAACCATACAGCCTGTAGTCACCTGCACCTATACCAAAACCATACAGCCTGTAGTCACCTGCACCTATACCAAAACCACACAGCCTGTAATCACCTGTACCTAT
Organism: Eleutherodactylus coqui; assembly: GCF_035609145.1. Lineage (NCBI taxonomy): Eukaryota > Metazoa > Chordata > Amphibia > Anura > Eleutherodactylidae > Eleutherodactylus > Eleutherodactylus coqui. The sequence continues at coordinate 306,445,861 of NC_089839.1, forward strand.
ACCAAAACCATACAGCCTGCAGTCACCTGCACCTGTACCTATACCAAAACCATACAGCCTGTAGTCACCTGTACCTATACCAAAACCATACAGCCTGCAGTCACCTGCACCTGTACCTATACCAAAACCATACAGCCTGAAGTTACCTGTACCTATACCAAAACCATACAGCCTGTAGTCACCTGCACCTGTACCTATACCAAAACCATATAGCCTGCAGTCACCTGCACCTGTACCTATACCAAAACCATACAGCCTGTAGTCACCTGTACCTATACCAAAACCATACAGCCTGCAGTCACCTGCACCTGTGCCTATACCAGAACCATACAGCCTGCAGTCACCTGCACCTGTACCTATACCAAAACCATACAGCCTGTAGTCACCTGCACCTATACCAAAACCATACAGCCTGTAGTCACCTGCACCTATACCAAAACCATACAGCCTGTAGTCACCTGCACCTATACCAAAACCACACAGCCTGTAATCACCTGTACCTATACCAAAACCATACAGCCTGCAGTCACCTGCACCTGTACCTATACCAAAACCATACAGCCTGTAGTCACCTGTACCTATACCAAAACCATACAGCCTGCAGTCACCTGCACCTGTACCTATACCAAAACCATACAGCCTGAAGTTACCTGTACCTATACCAAAACCATACAGCCTGTAGTCACCTGCACCTGTACCTATACCAAAACCATACAGCCTGTAGTCACCTGCACCTGTACCTATACCAAAACCATACAGCCTGTAGTCACCTGCACCTGTACCTATACCAAAACCATACAGCCTGTAGTCACCTGCACCTGTACCTATACCAAAACCATACAGCCTGTAGTCACCTGCACCTGTACCTATACCAAAACCATACAGCCTGTAGTCACCTGCACCTGTACCTATACCAAAACCATACAGCCTGCAGTCAGCTGCACCTGTACCAAAACCATACAGCCTGTAGTCACCTGTACCTATACCAAAACCATACAGCCTGTAGTCACCTGCACCTGTACCTATACCAAAACCATACAGCCTGCAGTCACCTGCACCTGTACCTATACCAAAACCATACAGCCTGCAGTCACCTGCACCTGTACCTATACCAAAACCATACAGCCTGCAGTCACCTGCACCTGTACCTATACCAAAACCATACAGCCTGCAGTCACCTGCACCTGTACCTATACCAAAACCATACAGCCTGCAGTCACCTGCAGCTGTACCTATACCAAAACCATACAGCCTGCAGTCACCTGCACCTGTACCTATACCAAAACCATACAGCCTGCAGTCACCTGCACCTGTACCTATACCAGAACCATGCAGCCTGCAGTCACCTGCACCTGTACCTATACCAAAACCGTGCAGCTTGCAGTCAAATGTACCTCTACTCATACCTAAACAATATATCCTGCAGTCATCTGTACCTGTACCCATACCTAAACCATACAGCCTATCTTCATCTGTACCGGTTTCCATACATAAACTATACAGTCTGCAGTCATCTGCATTTGTACCCGTAACTCAACAATACATTCTACAGTCCTCTGCACCTGTACCTGTGTCTAAATTGTGCAGCCTGCAGTCATTGGTACGCATATCTAAACCCTGCTGCGCACAACTGCAAAGCAAATTTACATACGTAATCTAGCCCCTCAGCATAAACTTTCCAAAGATGACTAATTTCCTGGATAGCATGAAGATTTGCTTTTAGCCCCTTATGCATGGCCTATATCAGTATATACAGGAGATGTATAACGTATAACGTATAGAGATGAGCGAGCACCTAAATGCTCGGGTGCTCGTTACTCGAGTCGAACTTTCAGTGATGCTCGAGAGTTCGTTTCAAGTAACGAACTCCATTGAAGTCAATGGGCGACTCGAGCATTTTTGTATATGACTGGTGCTCCGCTAAGGTTTTCATTTGTGAAAATCTTAGCAAATCACCAAAGTCATGTAAAAAACACAGAAATGGATAGGGCAGGCGAGGAGCAACATGCAGGGCTGCATTTCGGGCTCCGAGGTCTCACTATTAAGCCACAATAGTGGCAAGAGTGAGACCCCCCCCCCCCCCCCCCCCCCGCACTGTCAGCATAAAGATCGTTCTCCTCTGCCACAGCTGTAACAGCTGGCAGAGAAGAACAATGTTAGCCCATTGAATTCAATGGGGCCGGCAATACAGCCGGCTCCATTGAAAGCAATGGGCTGCCGGCGAGCGCGGGATGAATTTTCGGGAAGGGCTTAAAAATATAAGCCCTTCCCTGAAATTCATCCAGAAATGTGTAAAAACAAAAAAAAAATATATACTCACCTGCTCCCGGGAGCCGGAGTTCAGCCGCGTCTGGCCGGCAGTTCTCCTGAACTGCTCTGAGTAGTATTTAGCAGCCGGGGATTTAAAATCCCCGTCTGCTGAATGAGCTGCCTCTGATTGGTCACAGCCTGACCAATCAGAGGCAGCTCTCACTCACACTCATTCATGAATGGGTGAGTGCTGCCTCTGATTGGCTCAGCGCAGGGACCAATCAGGGGCAGCTCTCAGCTGTCATTCATTGCCGGCTCCATTGAATTCAATGGTCAGTGCTCGTTTAATCGAGAGGAGTACCGCGTGGTGCTCGTCTCGAGTAACGAGCATCTCGAGCACCCTAATACTCGAACGAGCATCAAGCTCGCACGAGTATGCTCGCTCATCTCTAATAGCGTATACCGGCTGTACATATATAATTATATACAAAAGATACCGAAGGTTATACCAGCATGGTCCATATCACTATGTACAGGATGTATAACTTATACCAGCTGTACATATACTATTATATGCAGAAGATAGTCAGGTTGTACCTAAAGGAAGCAGCGGAGGTAATTGCTGAACCACTTGCCGTAATCTTTGAAAATTCCTGGAGAACAGGAGAAGTCCCAGAAAAGGGCAAATGTTGTCCTGATCTTCAAAAAAGGGAAGAAGGTGAATCCAGGAAACTACAGGCCTGTGAGCCTGACTTCTATACCGAGAAATATCTTTGATCAAATTATTAAACAGCATGTATGCAAGTACTTGGATAAAAATGGAGTAATTAACCAGAGTCAGCATGGGTTTGTAACAAACAAGTCAAGCCATACTAATCTAATTTCTTCTATGACAGAATTACTGGTTGATCAGGGAAATGCGGTGGATATAGTTTATCTTGAACTTAGTAAAGCATTTGACAAAGTATCCCATACCATACCTATTGAAAAAAAATGACCAAATATGGAATTGACAGGGCAACTGTTAGGCCGGGCTCACATAACTGTATGGTAATACGCTGCGTAACAATCGCAGTGTTTTACTGCTGTAGGAAACTGTGTATTCCTGCGTATTGTCGCATTTTTACTTACGTATGTCTGCGCATGTACAGCATATTTTACACGCGCTGTCCTGCACTTGTTTCCTGGTTTCTTATTTCTTTCAGTTGCCTTCTCATGTCTCCTAGCAATATGCATAAAAAATATGCCGCACATATGCAATGTATTTGCGTAGCTCTGTGTTTTAAACGTACCCATAGAAAACAATGCTGCATTTTTTTTACATGCATAACATATGCAATAAATATACGTAAGTATGAGTGGAACAATGAAAATCAATGTACTTTTATTGCCACCATTTACCGCGTATTATGCGTGTGTAATACACAATGCAAATACATTTGCATACACATAAATGGCTGCACATCCAAGTGGAAGAATGTATCAAGTGGGGTACCACAAGGCTCTGTCCTGGGCCCAGTGTTGGTCAACATTGATCTGGAGGAGGGAATTGATAGGAAACTGATCAAATTTGCCAACGACACAAAGCTTGGAGGGATAGCTAACACTAGAGAACAGAGAGAGGATTCAAAAAGATCTAGAAAAGCTTGAACAGTGGGCGGCGACTAACAGAATGGTATTTAACAAGGAGAAATACAAAGTCCTACATCTGGGCAAGAAAAATGAAAATAAAACTTATATAGAATAACAGGAATTGGGCTAAGCAGCAGCACTTGTGAAAAAGACTTGGGTATACTAATAGATCATAGACCGAACATGAGTCATCAGTGTGATGCAGCAGCCAAAAAGGGAAATGCAAAGTAAGGTCTGTATCACTATATACAGAATGTGTAACTGTGTAATTATATCCAGATAATACCAGCATGGTGCATATCACTATATGCAGGTAGAACTTATACCAGCTGTACATATATAATTATATACAGCAGATACACAAGTTCACCAGTGTGTTCCACATTGCCACCCACGTACCGCAACTGCATGCTGTTGGCTGCATGGAGGTTATCACATCTGCTGGCTCTTGACCTCACTCTGCTGCTAAGCACCCAACTCTTCCCCCAGCTCATCCTGCACTGAAAATATGCTGCTGTGGGAGGAGACGGGCACTTGGCAGCAGCATAAGGCCCAGAAGCGGAAGATATGAGGGCCGTGTGCTTTCACACGGGTGCTGTACCATTGTACCTTAGCATGATGGGCTATAATAGCAGACAACCAGTCTCAGCGTCATTATGTCTAAGAGAAACGAAGACGTGACAGGGGGCAAAGAAGCTCAAAATTTGGATTACTGAGCAGCAAAAAAACATCTCCTGCTCAGATTTATGTAGATTTCTGTTGCACCGTGCTGATTGAGAGACTCAAAATTTGGTGCAAGCAGCATGATTTGGTGACCCCTTCCTGTCAGCTGGTCAGAACATGTCCACACCTCCATCTAATCTGCAGCAACTACAAGAAGCTTCCTGTCCGGAGGGGCCTATATTACTGCAGAGTGATCTCATCTCCAAGTGGAGTCTACACCATGACTCCACCATTACTGTAGTTCTGAAGCCCCAAGAAGGTGCAGCCCGTTACTAGATGGGGGTCTCCAGTAAAGTGGATATAAATACCATATGAGTGGAACAGTTCTCTAACATTTCTAAAGGTCCTTTCATGGCTCAGTCCAACCATGACTTCTCTCTTCCCCCACCAAAGATTAGAAAGCAACTTTCTAGATGTAAATTCTCCTTCCAGTCTCCGTGCTGAAAGATGGATATATTTCTTGAATGTTCTCCAACCCAAATATTTAATCTTCAGACTTTTCAAAGCAATTTAAAACCTCTTAAACTATAAAAGCATCTATAAGGAGTGCCAGCAATTGTTCCATGTGAGTGTTTCAGTCCCGATATGTTCCCAGCCCGAGTCTACCATCCACTTGTGTTTATAGAAATCCTTTCTCGGTGATGTAAAGATTTCCCTTAAAAGGAAGCGAAATTCGCACGGCTGGTCTATTCCTTCCCGACGTGTATAAGGAACAGCCAGATATCAGCGCATCCTATAGCCGCTCACCTCCATGAAGGTTTCACCTCCGATCAGCTGGAAGGAATTCTTTTCACAGCCTGCCAACAAATCAACTCGCTTTGCTCCGGCTGGAATCTTTTTACCGTCGCCCCGGCATTCCCATGGATTTGCTCACATAACATTCATTTCTATGAGAATATAGCCCGCCGCATCCCCCGAGCAGTGATTGTCTTCAATTCCTTTTATTTGCTAGCTCACTTGTAATAGGGCACCCCGGAAAATGACAGGAGGTGACCTTCCCGTCTTGGTCTCGAAGCATAAATCTTCCTTTTATTTACAGAGGCAGCTGGGACTATATTATGGCAGGGAATGATTTTTTTTCGCTTGCTACCTAACATCTCCTGTCTCCGTGCCATTTATCTACCGTAATGTACACTATTGACTTTCCTATGACCTGTACTGCTGTTTTATCACGAGACGATGGAGAGAATCCAGTGGCTGTCATATTCACCTCAACACACAGTAATAAGCCGCAGAAAATTGAAAAATGTAAAATTTGGTATTAAATAAAACAAGGGGCGTTTAGATGCCAGTAAAAACAGCAGTTGTCTGATACTCCGGTACTCCTACGGTCAGTCGGGTCCGTCCTCACATCCACATTTGCATCTTATCAATATTTATGCTCTATGTACTATGCCTATATACTTGTAAGGAGCTGCCCTGAAGGGTTAAACTGTCGCTATTGTTGTAGGCTGTGAGATGCACCAAAATTTACACCAAATTTTGGCACAGCAGAACCGAGCAGGCTCGCTCTTGTAGAACTGATTAGCTGACAGCAGGAACATAAAAGGGAGTGCTGCTGTGCCACAAGCGGAGCGCAGGGACTGTGGAAGCAAGGAGAGCCGCCACAGGAGATGAAACAGCCTGCAGAGGAGACAGAAAGTAAAGGGCAGTGGGAACTTGGATTCCAGAAGTTGGAGAGCACTGTGCAGAGGAACCGAGACTGCTTGCTATCAAAGATATAGAGAGACCTTGCTACCATCCCAACCCGTGGGGTATCAGAATTGTGACAAAGATCCAAGGGAACTGTGGAAGTGTCACTCTCCCAACCTTGGACTAGCCTGGGCTCATGGTAGCAACGATTCCCACACAATGAATTGTAAGTGAGGCTGGCCTCACCAGAAAGGGACTCATTCTGTTTATTAGCAGTTCTGCTATAGGAGATAGGGCTAATAGTACAGCCACTGGACATTATGCACATTTCTGATGCTCGAACCTGGTTTAAGGACTGTGTGGTTTAAAGGATCATTCTATAAGTAAAAGTGAACTAGCTTTCCTGAGAGACTGAATGGGTAATGATCATCGAAAGTGAATGTAATCCTTCATAGATGAACTGTATTACATGATTTATATTTCTGTTCAACAGGACTGTTAATAGCGTCACTGATACCGTTTCTTCAGCCTTGGTGTTATTTTGTAGCAAGTACAAATTCGTATTCGGCTGCATTCTCGAGGGTGACTAAATCATGCGATTTGCAGCGATGCGATTGTGTGAGAAAACGCATGTATGTGAAGCCCATGCTATCCGATGGATTCCTTCACATTAGCGATGTTTTCTCTGATGCTATCTTGCAAGAAAAAAAATCACGGCATGCTCTATATCGCCGCGATGTGTGATTTTTTTTTTGTAGCCCATGTTGCCCTATGGAGCCTTTGTTTTTGTTGCATCACAATGCACAAAATCGCGGTTTTCGTGTGAGGCAAATTTAACATTAGAAAATAAGCCCTACCCTGACAATAAGCCCTAGCTTAATCCCATTAAAAAAAAGGAATACTTACATAGCGAGCTCTGCCACGCATCCTGCAGTCCTTGTTCGCCTACAGCAAATCACTTCCTGGTTGCAGGATTCAAAAATCCCGCCTCCAGGAAACGATGGCTCTGATTGGTTCATCCAGCGGTGCTCAGCCAAGGGATCTTCTGTGGGCGAACGAGGACTGCAGGACACGTCACAGAAATCCGGAGAGCAGTGGGAGGACACAGACCCAGTCTGTTAGGTAAGTATTCCTTTTTTGGGGGGTTATGGAAGCAAGAAGACACCGAAGTTAGACGGAGCCATGGCAACGGGGACGCCAGCAACGGAGCAGGTAAGTGAATAACTTCTGTATGGCTCATATTTAATGCACGATGTATATTACAAAGTGCATTAATATGGCCATACAGAAGTGCTTAACCCCACTTGCTTTCGCGAGACAACCCCTTTAAAGATGTTTTCCATGATTGTTTATGGCCTTTTACTATTCAGAATCTATCCTCAGGGTCAGTCCACAATATCTGATCGGCACGGGTTCTCTGCACTGAGTCACCACTGACTAGCTGATCGCTGGGCTCTCTATGAAAGCAGGCAGCACTGGGAGTAGATAGTACTATGCTTACTGCAACAGTCCGTTTTGGTAGTCAGTCCCATTGAATTCAATGAAAGCCGTGCTTGTAGTTTTATGAGTGTGATATAAGTCTGAGTTTTTTGGACCGCTATTGCACTCACCTGTGCAACTACAGCCTGGTAATAGGACTCCACAGGGGCTTTTGCTGCACGATTGCCACATTAAACTCACTGGTTACTGCACCAGATTTTTTTCCAATCGGAAAAAGTTGGTCAACTTCATTCAGGGCCTTTTGCATGGCCTGACGAACAGGCAACAACTTTCGCAGGAACGCTCATTTGCCTAATCATTGGACCATGTGGAGTTGCTGCTGATCACTTGATGAATGGGTTAACGCTCGGGTGATTGATTCTTTTATGTGGCACAAAAAGTTGTAATTGTCGGTGGCACATCTCCTGGTATAAATGTGGCATGTGCTGGCAACCATGATGAAACTCTAGGGAAGAACTCGAAAGAACGATTGTATGAACGATCATTCACCGACCATGGAGTCAGAATCAGGCTATGTAGAAGCCCGGTAGATGAGCGCCATTGACCAGCACTCAAGATTATTAGCAAATTGCATGGTGTAAAAGAACTTTTTGGGCATGCCAATGGTGATTTTGTAGCAGTGAAGTCACAGTAACCGGCGGTTTTGTTGCGTCGGTCACACAGCCATAAGTCACTGTTGAGACCTCGGCTTTTATATGATTTGTACAGATAGTAATTGTGTCTACATATGTTTGCGTGGTAAACCCAGTAGTGTTCTACGACAGTCCACCAGGACTCGACCTATCCGTGCACAGCAATGACGGATATGAGTGAAATATTCAGAGAATTCCAATTCTGCAGTAACAAAAACAGATTTTTCTTCCATTATTTTTTGAGGCTTTTATGACAACTGGAAATGTTGAATGTACAGAAATGGTTTATTTCAGATGGAGAGGAGGCGGGCAATGGGCCATGGAAATCTGACCCTGTGCTTTTCAGTGAGCTGGAGAAATTTTAAAGACATTATCATATGTCATCAATCTCTAACGGGATATCCTTCCGGGGCCATATATTTATATCATATTATAGTATTCAGATTGGAAACGGTTCTTTTTATACAAACCAGGGCCAAGACTGGGGGAACGCCAAGACAGATGAATGAGGGAAAATCAAGTCCCTTATCAAGTATTCTGCAGCCTGAAGGAAGGAAAACATTCGTAGAGTTTGGGATTTTAGGCTCGAGTCACGTTAAAGGTATTTCCATCGTACACATTTATACTGTGATAGATGCAGATCCTTCCCTATCAGAAGAATAGGGATTCCATGAATCTCATTGACCAATTCAAATCAGCCCCATCCGCTGTTGAAGACGATGGACAGTTGGTTGCCACGTTTTTCTCCACTGAATTCAATGGAAGTTGTCAAAAGAATCAAATAAGCAACATTCCTATTCTATAGATAGGTGAGGGTCACAAAAGGTGCAAGTGAAGCTGCAGGTAACTTCTTAGAGGAAACCTGTCACTAGCTTCATGCTGCCAAAAATGGCAGTATGAAGTCTGGACGGGTACACACATTACAAGGAAACGTGTTTTACTCTAAAACCGTATTTCAGTCAAATCCATCTCAACAACATTTTAGATAAAACAAACTTTAAAAAAATGCAGGGAACAGAGAGAAGAGTTGCTGGGGGTAGCTATATAGAGACCTGAAGGGACCAGGGAGAGAAAAAAAAAAACATGGAAAGTGTTGGCCCTTTAAAAAGTAAGGAGGGAAGAATTCTAGAAGGTGATGAGGAGAAAGCAAATCTGTTACAAAGTTTTTTCACCAATCTTTTCACTCTGGAAAGTGACATTTCAGGTGAAATGCAAAGTGATAAAGTAAACCCTCCATTAAATCTTCCCAGCCTAACCCAAGAAGAAGTGCAGAGCCACCTTAAAAAGTTAAAGATAGACAAATTGTTGGGTCCTGATGGCATAGGCATACACCCATGGGTTCTAAAGGAATTACATTTGCTAGACCATTTCTTCTTATACTTAGGGAGTCTATAGTGACAATGACAATTCCATTGAATTAGAGCATAGCAAATGTGGTGCCAATATTCTAAGAGGGGTCAAAAAGAGATCCCAGAAACTATAGACTTGTAAGTCTTCCTTCTATTGTGGGTAAAACATTTGTAGGGTTTCTAAGAGATGCCATCCTGGAGGACCTCAAGGAAGATAGCCATATAGCTCCATATCAGCATGGGTTTATGAGAGGGTCACTCTTGTCAAGCCAACCTGATCAGCTTCTACAAGGGGGTGAGCTCTAGACTAGACCAGGGAGAGTCATTGGATCTTGTGCATCTTTATTTTTCCAAAGCGTACTGTGCCTCATAAAAGGCTTGTATATAAAATGAGAATGCTTGGTCTGGGCGAGATTGTGTGTAAGTGGGTAACTGGTCAGTGATAAAAAACAGAAGGTGGTTATAAATGGTACGTACTGTGATCGGGTCACCGTTACTAGTGGGGAACCACAGGGGGAGTATTGATGGGGTTACCATTACTAGTGGGGGACTAGAGGGGGCAGTATTGGTGGGGTTACCACTGCTAGTGGGGAACCACAGGGGGCAGTATTGATGGGGTTACCATTACTAGTGGTGAACCACAGGGGGGAGTATTGATAGGGTTACCATTACTAGTGGGGGACTAGAGGGGGCAGTATTGTTGGGGTTACCATTAGTAGTGGGGAATCACAGGGAGCAGTATTGATGGGGTTACCATTACTAGAGGGGGCAGTATTGATGGGGTTACCATTACTAGTGGGGTATCACAGGGAGCAGTATTGATGGGGTTACTATTACTAGAGGGGGCAGTATTGATGGGGTTACCATTACTAGTGGGGTATCACAGGGAGCAGTATTGATGGGGTTGCCATTACTAGTGGGGCATCATAGGGGGCAGTATTGGGCCTTATTCTTTTTAATATATTTATTAACAATGTTGTGGAGGTATTGAACAGTAAAATATCAACTGGAGCAAGCAATGTTAGGCAGTTGCTTCCAAGGCAAATACATTCATGGGGTGCATCAAAAGAGGTGTAGGGGCACACGATGAGAACATTGTTCTTCCTCTTTACAAATCACTGCAGACTGGAATGCTTCCTATGACTTCCCAGCAATGAGATCTTAGTACTCATGAATGGGCATTAGACACTGAATGCCTATTGCAGACAAAGGTACTTCTGTATCAAGGTAATGATTGGTAGGCTTCTCTATCAATCCTGCTGTGCTCTCGGATTGCTAGGTTTGTGATTGGCTGGTACCATTATGTATGTCCCACCCTTGGTCTATTTCATTTCTGCCAGTGTGCGAGCTGCCGGTATGTTGCCGCCGGTATCATTTTAATGGCCACTTTTTGTGATTTGTGGTGGGACACTTGGACTGCAGTCTGGAGTCGGACCCTACAGAGACACAGAGCGGAGTCTGAATACTCTATACAGTAATCCACATTGCCATACTCACCTTCCCTCAGGTCTTACGGATACCTTTATTGCCGTTGGCTGTCTGGGGATTCCTGGTTTTTACTTTTGGCCCTAATATATTTTAAGTGACTTTCGATGAAGGTCTTTCCTTTATTGCTGGGGTCGTGGTAACAGGGCTTGTCCTCGCCTTTTGGCAAAGTACAGTTTTTGTGTCATATTGAGCCCCAGTCCCTAGGGGTTGGTCTTCGATTAGATATTAAAGAAGCATTTGCCACAAATACCTCCTTATTAGAGTGATTGCAGTCTAGTTATTGCTACAGATTCAGCATTGAATTACAACGGGGCTAATCTGCCACAGATCGGGATCTCTGCTGCGGTTTTTCTAAAAACAACCGATGGTAGTTGGGCCTACGACAAATCAGTACCACGTGAATACACCCTAAGGGGGCGCTCTGCCAACCTAACAGCAGGTTCCTACTGGTTATTAAACTGCATATAAAGAATTGGGTAAATGAATTTTAATTTCTTCCTGCACGGAAGAAGCCAGGAGGAAGAAACACAATGGCCGGTCTTGGCTACATGTGACCCATGTGGTCAAACAGGGCGCTGGCCACCAACTTGTAAGGAGGTACCAGGCAGATGTAGGCTAGGGGTGCTCTACTGCTTTAAGTTTGCCCAGCTAGATGATCTTCTTCCTCTGTATGGCAGCGTCTTGAGAAGTTACATGAATTATGCTCCTGGCTCTGTCTCCTCCCCTCCTGCCCGCGTCCGAGCGACACAATTGCTTAGTTATGGCTGCAGTACGTCTGTAGCTTGATCCTGGTGTTGTATCTATGTTATGAGCTTGGTTGTGGTACTGTATTCATGTATTGTGGTTGGATCGTCCTGTATTTATGTTATGAGCTTGGTTTTAGTGCTATATTTATGTTGTGAAGTTGCTTTGTGCTATATATATGTACCAAGATTGGTTCTGGTGCTGTATCTATGTACTGATGTTGTTTCTCATGCTATATTTATGTACTGTGGTTGTTTCTGGTGCTGTATTTTTTATGAGATTGGTTTGTACTGTATTTATGTACAGAGGTTGGTTCTGATGTTGTATTTATGTAATGAGTTTGGCTTTGTTGCTGTATTGGTGTTATGAGTTTGGTATTGGTGTTGTACTTATGTTACGAGCTTCGTTCTGATACTGTATTCATGTTATGAGCTTGGTTCTGAGGCTGTATTTCTATTATGAGCTTGGTTCTGCTGCTGTATTTATATTTTAAGAACGGTTTGTGCTGTATTTATGTACTGATGTTAGGCCTAGTGCTGTATGCATGTACTGAGGTTGGCTTTGGTGCTGTATCTATATTATGAGTTTGGTTCCTACATTGTATCTATGTACTGAGATTAGTTTGTGCTGTATTTTTATGTAGTGATCTTGATTCTGGTACCGTATTTGTTTTGAGCTTGGTTCTGCTACAGTATTTATTGCTGTTCTGGTGTATGTATGCTGCTGTATTGCTGCTTTCTGCACTAGCATAAAAGACTGCCTGTCTGTGCAATAGATATTGTTTTTTATTCATGACGGGGGGGCGACTCCTAAAACAATTCAGGCTGGCACTGAGAAACGCAATGACCGCTATGTACATATCAAAAACATTTAAACTAAGAACATTTTTTATGTTCACATCTTTTTAATACTTTTTTCCCATTGCTTCTGCTGCATTAAGGGCCCATTTTCATCAAGTGTTTGAAATGAGCGTTTAGCTAAATAAAATCTTCATTTTGGGACTTTGCTTTAAAGCGTGTATTGGCTATGAATTTGCTCACAGCGTGTAATTCCCCATTTTAATATATGCTCCCGGTAGCCTCCAGTTTTAATTAGCACTTGCAACTTGTTCACATTAGTACAATGCTGCTGGTTGGTGCCGTGTGGGGCCTTCCATTCCGGCCCTCACCGCCGCTCTTCATGGTTTTCTGGGTAATTATTTTCAAATTCTGTTTTTTAAAAGTGAAAAATTGGACTCGTGTTTCATGTATCGAGCCAAATAATGTTCAGTAGTGAGGATGCTCCGAGATTGTACTGAAACACAGGGGTTATTTTTATGCTTTCGGCCCAGCGGTCTGCCTTCCTGATATACACAGCAAAAAAAAAAAAAGCCGAAAATAATAATAAAAAGTTACAACGTGGCTAGTAAAGAATGTTTGATAACATGTTAATATGCAATGGAGGGGATGACCCGCTCTGTACAGTATCGCATGAACCGCCGGACAGCTGGTTATTGAGTGCAACATTTCTATCACTGGAGCCGCATAAAAAAATGTAATATCGGAGTTTATAATCCTTTTTAGTGACTGATCCCAGTAAGAAAAAAACTTGCTTGAAAATAGTCACATTTTTGCATAAACCACAAAAAAAAAATGCAGTAATCAAAAGGGCTGCTTATGAATATTTATTAAAGGTCTGAGGCAGAGGCGTAACTATAGGGGATGCGGTTGCACCCGGGCCCAGGAGCCTTAGGGGGCCATAAGGCCTCTCTTCTCCATATAGGGAACCCAGTGCTATGAGTAAGGCATTATAGTTGGGGGCCCTGTTACAAGTTTTGCATTGGGGCCCAGGAGCTTCAAGTTACGCCTCTGGTCTGAGGGCATACATACCATAGAGTCAGTCTATGTAATAGATTTGTGGTCCTTAAAGGGGTCATGCCAAGATTGACTTTTAGCACCTATCTATAAAATGGGGCTTACATCCGCGGGGCACTAGAGCACCGTGCCTCAGCACTGACACAGGGAGGTGTTCTAACAAAACTGCAACAACACTCAGAGTACATGCTAGGACAGATTACACCAGGCAAAGAGAGAATGAGAAACCTGTCCCTCACTAATCAGAGGAAGTAGGAAACCCCCGGCTAAAAGCGGGGTAGGCATTCTAATAAGAACGGCTCAATGGCCTTCACCTAGAACCTGACTATCCCTGATTGGGTATCTGTGTACAAAACACAGGACATGTCACTATTCATACCTTTACACAGAACAGGACTGTTAACCCTCTCCAATCCACTGTCTGACGTCTGAAGACATTATAATTTAAGGCTGTACAGCTCCGATGTTGGAAGACGTCCATAGGGGTTCTCTTACTGTATATTGCCAGCCTCTCTGCTGTCGAAGCCTATCCAACGTGTTGCCTCATGCAGTACTGGCTTTAGCTAGCAGATGGCGCCATTGTATAACGGCAGAAAGAGAGTAAGCCCCCTAGCAAAAGCAGGATACAAATTGGATTGGAAAGGGTTAACATCTTGTTACCATGCAGCGGTTGCTGGTACTCCTGTGGCGGCGGTGTGCGGGGTCCCGGGGTCAGGACGCAACCCCCCGGCTTGTTGTCCGGCTGACAGGGGCGTGGATGCCTGGCTGGCGTGGTGCTGATGGCACACGTGCGCACCTGTGAGTGCAGCTGCCGTGCACGAGCTCCCTTTTATTATGTTCTGTTGGGAGTTGGCTGTCTCCCTCTCTCCTCCCCTGGGCGGAGGCTTTTGTTTAAAGGCCAGACAGAGACTTGCAATCACTGCCAGTTATTGGTTTCCATCAGTGTTCTAGCTAGTCTGCCTCTGTTGGTCTCCTGCTTCTGTCAGCTTGTCTGTCATACTTTGCTAGTTCTGCCAGGTTTTTCCATCTGCCTCAGTTCTGCTTAGTATTGTTCCTGTTGGTTATTTCCATCTGCCTTTTCTGTCATTATTCTGCCCTTTCCATCAGGTACGCCAGCATCCCTTTTCGGACCCTAGTGAGAGCAGGGACCACTGCGCAAATGCCCGCCTGGGGTTAGCCAGGAGTGGAGGCAAGCAGGCAGGGGCAGGGGTTGTGGGTGAGATCTAGGGCTCCCGGGCTGGCGTATCAAGGGTATTATACTGTAACATAATAACTGGCCCTTAAAATTGCTCTCCAATGCAGGCCATGAGTACCCTCGCAAGTCAGTTGCAGGATTTAGTGGTCGTGATCCAAGACCTGCCCGGTCATATGGTGGCCCAGGAGCAGCGGGAGTTAGTGCATGTTTCTGCCAGCCATTCTATTCCCGAGCCCAAGTGTCCTCTTCCTGAGGTATTTTCCGGGGAGAGTAGCAAGTTTTTTGTTTTTCAGCAGGCATGTAGAATGTATTTTCTGATGCGGCCCCATTCCTGTGGCTCAGAATCCCAGAAAGTTGGATTGATTATGTCCTTACTTCGGGGTCCCCCCCAGATGTGGGCCTACTCCTTGCCCGAGAGTTCGGCTTGCCTGCAGTCATTTGATTTGTTTTTTCGAGAACTTGGAGGTATTTTTGATGAGCCAGACCATGTGGGGTTGGCGGTATCTCATCTCATGTCTCTACGTCAGGGGCAGCAGTGAGTAGAGGACTATTGCTCTAAATTTAGACTGTATGCAAGTGAAACCTCTTGGAATGATAGCGTCCTTAAAGATGTGCTTTTGTTGGGTCTTTCTAATGCTGTCAATTCTGCTCATTTCTCATCCCGCTCCCGTGTCACTCAAGAAGGCAATGGAATTGGCGGTCAAAGCTGACAGGAAGCTGAGATCTAGAAAAGAGGAACATCAGGCCCGTAAGGCTAGGGCTCCCAGCAGACCCGCTCCCACTTTTCCCATGACAACTTCTGGTGCCGAGCCTATGGAAGTGGACCAGCTAAGTCTCGAGGAACGGTGACGGTTCCAGATAACTCACCGTCTCTGCCTCTATTGTGGAAAAGCCAGAAATCGTGTTGTGACCTGACCTCAGAAGTGTCTACAACATCAGCCCGAACCGGCGGAAAACTTCAGATCCTAGGCGATTTTTGGGAGGATCACCTCGGATCACAGGTACTCCCTAAGTTGTTGGTGCCTTGTTGGATTGGCTTCCGGAATTTCACTCGGTCCGGTCAAGCTTTTATTGATTCGGGTGCTGCCGCCAATTTGATTTGTTTTAGTTTTGTCAGACCTCTGATGACTAAAATCTCGGCGTTAAAGATTCCCATACACTTCACTAGTATTGATTCTACCCCTCTGTCTGCAGGTGTTGTACAATGGAGGAGTCCTATTTTACAGTTCACTGTGGGTGTTCTCCATTCTAAGAATCTGTCGTTCTTGGTAATGGAAAGGATGTCTGTTGATGTAGTGCTTGGTATGCCCTGGTTGGAACTGCACAATCCCCGATTTGATTGGTCCACTCGGGAATTGACACATTGGGGGTTGTCCTGTCATAGTCACTTAGCTACTATATCCATGTGTTCAGCAGATATTATACTTATCCCTGAGTACTTGTCTGAATTTCATGACGTATTTTCCAAGAAACTGTCTGAGGCCTTGCCTCCCCATAGGGAGTGGGACTGTGGTATTGATTTGATCCCCAACAGTCCCATCCCTAAGGGAGCCATTTTCAATTTGTCTGGGCGTGAACACGAAGGCCTTAAGTCCTATATCTCAGAGTCTTTGGCCAAACGACACATCAGGCCGTCCAGGTCCTCCTGCCGGGGCGGGTCTCTTCTTTGTAGAGAAGAAGGATGGGACATTGAGGCCTTGCATGGATTATCGGGCTTTGAATACATTTACAGTGAAGAACCACTGCTCTTTGCCCCTGATTCCTGATTTATTTAATCAGGTGGTAGGGGCCCACTGGTTTTCCAAATTGGACTTAAGGGGGGCTTACAATTCAATTTGAATCCAGAGGGAGATGAGTGGAAGACAGCGTTCAACACCTCGTTCGGACATTTTGAATGTCTTGTCATGCCCTTCGGACTTTGTAATGCCCCTGCCGTGTTTCGGGGATTTATGAACACGGTCTTCCACGACTTCCTGGGGATATTTTTGGTCATATATCTCGATGACATTCTGGTGTATTCCCCAGATTGGGATTCACATGTGCGGCACCTGAGGCTGGTTCTGCTGCTGGAAACCGATGTAGAACAACAGTTCCCAGCAGCACAATCTGACAATTGGTGATAAAATTCTGATTGATCGGGAGTTCACCCCCAAGACCCCCAATGATCTTGATCATGGGGGTCCTGTGTTCCTCTCTTCTCATCACTGTGAACTTGCTGGCCCCACTTGCAATGATGTGGAGATTGAATAGAGCTGGGTTGCTCCATTAATTTCAGTGAAGCCAACAGAGATAACAGAGTACAATCACTTAACTATCTCTGACAGTCCCATTGAAGATGAAGAGAGTTGCACCTTGCATGTGCAACCGAAACTGCATTCAATCTCCTCCTCATTATGGGGAGTGCAGTGAATCTGTTCTCAGGATCAGACATTTATCAGCACTGAACAGACATTTATATCCTATGGATAGGGGATAAAAGTCAATTTTGGTGCAACCCCTTTAAGCCAAGATACACAAACCCTCTGAAAATGTGGAGCTCTGAGTGGAGTCCTGCTCTCGGCACACCCACCAAACAGCTGATTTTGCCATGGAAGGCTGCAGCCCACCTGACATTTTTCCTGGGGAAATGTACTATTACAGGATGACCATTCACATAAATGGCTATCCCATCATAACACGATGGCAGAAGGTCCAGGGAGCCATCCTTATGAGCAGCCGTCTGTTCTAGGATGTAGATGGGAATCCCATGCATGTGATCCCTCTCTATGATGTTCACATGTCCTAATAAGGCATATGAACAGGAGATGCATCTTGGCACAACCCCTTTAATGAGAAGGGGCCCAGCCTAGGTTAGCAAACAATGGGGTAGAAGAAAACATCAGACTCTACTATCCTGAGTGACAAAACCTGTTGCCCATTTTGATATTTGATTTGGGACCTCACCTATGGACACAGTTATAAGATAGTACATAAATTAGCAGCCTCATCTACAAGCTGAAAGCTGATTGGCTCATAAATAAGGTTGTTCATTGTGATTGGCTCATGGATAAATTCAAGCTGATTTCTGCAGGATCGGGTCAGCCCGACCCAATTGTCAGCACAAATCAGTGTGGTGGTGGTGGTATGGTTCCACTTCAATAAATGTTCTGCAAAAAAGTTGCCCCAGGACAAGAATGTAGCCTATGATCATGATCCTATGAGAAAGTACAGTAAAAACTATCTTTATTTCAAATGACCTAAAACACCAATAATTGGTTAAAACATACAGGAAGGACGCTACTCAAAAGTACCATAAACCAGAGTCACACAGGCATATGTGTATTAGACAAAGGTCTCAGAATGTCCTTAAGTACACAGAGGACATTCAACATTCAGGGAACGATCTGCAGACAGGATCCCTAGGTAAAGTACAGGAGTCAACGCCCAACCTAAAACTAAACGACAAGACACAATAGCGCCCCTCCCCAACATGTTTTACCTTCACAGGCTTCTTCCAGGAAAAAGCTAGGGCTATATGCAGTATTTCACAATAAAACATACACTGAAGCAATTTGTATACCTGTCCTGGGTTCATGTTGCCCACGATTGGTTGTGGTAAGTGGTTGGCGACACAGGTAACAGGATACGAAGTGGATGCCAGAGTTACAAAAATAAGTACTTGTATTGTTTTAACCAATGAACTGGGAAAAAGTAAGTTGATGCAGCTAGGAAAAAGGTTGAGAAGCAAATCATGGAATCCTAGACTGGTAGAGTTGGAAGGGACCTCCAGGGTCATCGGGTCCGACCCCCCTGCTCAGTGCAGGATCACTAAATCATCCCAGACAGATGTCTGTCCAGCCTCTGAAGACTTCCATTGAAGGAGAACTCCCCACCTCCTGTGACAACCTGTTCCAGTCATTGATCCCCCTCACTGTCTAATATCTAATCTGTGTCTCAAAATAAGGGACTACTGAATGTTGAGTGATCTCACAGCATCCTAGAATAATGATGCCCATCCACAAACCTTAGAATTCTGGGGTAATAGGCAGAGACTGCTGTATGGATTATGGGGCTCAAGGAAATAGGAAGTTCCCAATAACAGTTCTTTAGCAGATGCCCGAGCCCCACGCCTCTCCTAGTGTCTCCAGTGACTAGTGTGATTGCAGGCCTGATAATTCTCTCTTTCTGAAACTTTCTGCAAGTGCGCGCTCTGCAGACTCTTTCCGAGACCAAACTCACTTACAGTTCATGAAGAAGGATTTGTGGGCCTGAGTCTAGTATCCTGTGAATCCACGCAGCTCTTTTGCATAGTGCTGTCAGCCGTTACTTGCTGTAAGGAGCTCTTTGGCAGCCTGTCTTCACACTTAGTTGCCTTGTCTGGTAGTAGAAGTCACTTCTCTCACCCACTCCATCAGCCCCCGTGCTCCTTCTCAGCTACTTGCGAGCACGACTCAGTATCTGGCCCGGTCTCAGCTTCTCTCACTACAGCACAGGTATTCCTGTTCTTACTCTGCACCTCTCACAACTCTGTGGCGCAGATTTTCTCTCTTAGGGTAGTTTCATAGGGGCGATTGCAATTTTGCCGCGTGAAAATCATGGCAAAATCACGTCTTTGTCCCTGCGGTTTTTGGGCATCAGCGCAAAAACATTGCTGCCGCTTGCGATTTTTGAGCGTGATTCTGCCATGATTTTTTAACATGAGAGTCAGAGGGTCTTTCTTATGTTAAAAACATATAGCATCGCACGAAAATCGCAATTTCGTGAGTGACGATGCAATAAAAAGGAGGCTCTACAGGGAAATAATTGGAGATAAAAAATTGCATATTGCAGAAAGATAGCGCATACCGCAATTTTTTTCTTGCAACATTTTTTTTACTCTCTGTCGTATTGCACAAAAATCGGCAACTTTATTGCCCTTTGGGGCTCCTTCACACTGGCGACCGCAATTTTGCCACAAGAAAATCGTAGCAAAATCGCAATTTTGCTCATGGGATGCCTGAGGATCAGCGACGCATCACATCCGCTCGCGTTTTTCTTGCACGTTTTTTTCACGATAGACAATAGGACTTTCTAATGTTAAAAACGCATCACACGAAAATCGCCAGTTTGTGCTTTGCAATGCGATAAAGAGGAGGCTCCATAGTGAAACACGGGAGAGAAAAAAAAAGCAAAATGCAGAAAGACAGGACATGCCGCGATTTTTTTTACACTGCACATCGCATGAGTGAAAACATAGCAAATGGGAATGAAACCAATGGAAACCATTGGTTTCATAATTCTGCATTTTCACTCACTCTTGTAATTATATCGCCAGTGTGCAGCTCCGGGGGTGGAGCTTCAGCGAGGCGCCAAAATATTTTCTTGTGAGTGAACCTCCTCTGAAATGTTCGCCTGTACGAATAAATATTTGCGCAGTCGCATGGCCCCCCTTACATAAACCTGCTGATGGGTTCCCTTTAAAGCCACTTCACTCTGGGGATTGGTGGAGGTCCAGGGAGTCGCCCCCATTTCTTCAAGCAAAAACCCTTTAATAGGTAAATTTTAATTTTCTTGAGCAAATTTCCCAGTGGAAGCCGAAGGTAATAAAACCCACAGAGGCCGATCAGGTATCAGTTTTGATCCATCTTCTACACACTCAAACGCTAATTCCCAAACCTGCCCTGGGGCGCTTCCAGCGGTGCATGCTTTGTGGATCTCCTCTCCGGAGCGCCAGTGGATTAATGACCGTCTCAACCATCTGATTTATATATCTGCGCTCCTGTGAGGAAATCCATAAAACATGCACTGCTGGTTAGGACTAAATGTGCAAGCAGCGGAAGAAAACAAATGAATGTCAGACTGTTTGCTGTGGGATACAGTAAATTCTCTTCCTGCGCTCACCAATGATGCGAGGTCCGGGCTGGATTCACATTCCCATTAGCACTGGACGGGGCTTCTCGCTTGGGTCTATGCTTTATAGGTTTTTTTTCAGGCCTGATCGCTCATTGGAACACATCGTGCTGGAATAACTCACCTTCTAGTCATCCTTCACTAGAATAGATTTACGGCGCTTGGTCCCTAATGGGTTAATGCAACGCCGTATATTTAGTATCAGCCATAATTAAAGCCCAAGACCAAGTACTGTATATTTGTGGTGCCTGGTCCTCAATGGGTTAAAAAAATGAAATACATATTTTTTGACCATTTCTGTCGCCATCTTCCGACCGCCATAACTTTCACCCGCGGCTCACCTCCTGCGGCGCCTCCTCCTCTGCTCTGCTATGTGCTGGCTGCCTCCCAGTTGGCACATGAGTAGAGCCGGTGCGTCGGCGGTGACGTTTCTGTGCAAGGCTCGCACAGAAATAGGACGTGCCGTGATTTGTTTACCGCGCCAGTTTTCACTCGGTCAAGTGGCAGCGGTCTGCATAGGATTGCATAAACTAATGCAATCCTATGGCAGCGCGAACGGGCGGAAATTCTGCGGGAAATACCGCTGTGGAATATCCGCCCGTGTGGATTCACACTTATAAATATAAAGGATTTCTACGTTTTCAATATTTATACATTTTTGCAGGAATTCTAGAAGCGTTTTTTTCTTGTATTTTTTTAGTCCCACGTGAAACTTGAACTTGCAATCTTTTAATTGCTTATACAACATGCCGCAATATTTCAGTATTACAGTATATTATATTTTAGCAGGCACTCTATTCAAACATGCCATAGGCCACAGAACACAGGCTTGTCTTAACAGGACCCTTACAAGGTCCCTAACTGCCATGACACCCAAATGGACCCCACAACCTCATTGTGTGTGTGGTGGGGGGATTTGGGACAATTAAATGCGTATTGAGACAATGGAATGCTAGTTTCAGAACTGACAATGGCATTGAAATGGTTGCACCCGGGCCCAGGAGCCTTAGGGGACCCATAAGGCCTCTCTTCTCCATATAGGGAGCCCATTACTATGAATAAAGCATTATAGTTGGGGGCCCTGTTACAGGTTTTGCATTGGGGCCCAGAAGCTTCAAGTTACGCCTTTCTGTAGATGTATTAGCATGGCACCGCATGGGCTCTGCATGATGTTTTGCTCAATCACGCTATTCTCAGTATAGTCTCCACACCATTACATGAGAGAATACCACAAGGCTGGCAGTGTATGGGGCTTATATGAGGCATTATTACTGAGTGGGGGCCTGTATGGGGCATTATTATAAAGTGGGGACTACATAGAGGGGAAACATTACTGGGGAAACATTACTAAATAGGGGCATATATGGGGCATTATTACTGAGTAGAGGCCTGTAAGGAGCATTATTACTGAGTGGGAGCCAATATGGGGCATTACTACTGAGTAGGGGCCTATATGGGGCATTATTATAAAGTGGGGGACTACATAGAGCAGTATTACTGAGTGGGGGCCTATATAAAGAATTATTACTGAGAGGGGGCCTATATGGGGTATTATTACTGAATAAGGGCCTATATGGGGAAACATTACTGAATAGGGACATATATGGTGCATTATTACTGAGTAGAGGCCTGGAAGGAGCATTATTACTGAGTAGGGGCCTGTATGGGGCATTATTATAAAGTGGGGGACTATATAGAGCAGTATTATTGAGTGGGGGCCTATATAAAGAATTATTACTGAGAGGGGGCCTAAATGGGGTATTATTACTGAGTGGGAGCCTATATAGGGCATTATTACTGAGTAGGACCCTACTTGTAGCATTATTACAGCAAAGTGCCAATCATGAGAGGGCCGAGGCTTCTGTAAGGGAGCCACTATGTGTAGATCTCGAAAGTAGGAACCTATTGCCACCAATCAGTTGTCGGGCTGCCAAGAGTTTGCATGTCTTTCTTTCAACGGGATCTTCTGCTCAGTCTTAGGCCGCCTTCACATGGGGCAGATTTTCCATGTATTTTTAGTGCGAACCCTCTGCACAGAAAATCTGCGGCATTTAGAGTATCGGCAAAGTAGATGGGATTTTCAAAATCTCATCCATAATATGCGGGAAAAAATCTGCACAAAACTGGAGAGGAAATCGCTATGCGGGGAGGAATGTAAATCCGCAACATGTCAATTATAGCACCGCGTACGTTGTGGGTTTCAGCCAATAGACTTCAATAGAAAAGGCTGAAATCTGCAGTAAATCCACACCAAATCAGCAACAGTAGCTGCAGCTTTAGTGCGACTTTGCTACAGCAGATTCTCTGCGTGGAAAATAATCAAAATCTGCACTAAATCTACAACAAAAGCGGCGGATTAGAAAATCATATTTTCGATGCGGAATAGCTGAAGATTTTCCGGACAGAAAATCCGCACAAAATCCACAACAAATCGGCAGCAAATCGGCGCTGTGAGGACTCGGCCTTAAGGTCACTCGAACTATAAGCTGCATCTAATACAGCAGGTAATACTTGCAGATTCATCAAAAGTGTCACAGAATTTGTAACATTCCTGCAATTACTATTTTACCTCCTTATTTCACATAAAGCCACAAAAAAAAAAAAAATCCTCCAGAATTTCCATTTCCTCTTTTGTATCATCAAACACGTAAATGAATCCCCTGATTTTATGGCTACTGGGAAAGTCGCCCCCATGGGAAATAGTTATTGAGATATGTTACGTCTCTCCTTTTAAATAAACGCTGAGTCCATAAAATATTCAGTCGTCGTATATGTAAGAAGCCGCGATTTATTTCATCATTGTCTCCTATGACAAATACAGAACGCCGGCCGGGAATTAATTTTTTATGTTGAAAGAACGCGGATAGTTTAGGAGCGTAAACAATGTAATGATATTGACTGGGAGCGACGTGGCGAGCGCGCGGGAGCCAGAGGGAAGGTAAAGCCTCTATACTAAATGAGATTACATATATATCAGCTCTCTTTAGCCAGTTCATTGAGGTAGGCAGCTGTCAAGCATTGAAGTGCGTTCAAGGCACGTAACTCGCTTCCTGCTGCTTCCAGACACACAACGCTGCGCCTGCAAAGCCTATCAGAAAAGCGCGGCATGGCAAAACCCAGCTTGAAGTCTCTATACTGACAACAACACGTGCAATATGATTAGTAATCATCACTACAGTGTGGACACAAATAAACTGAGCCGGGCTGGAGTGATAGGGAGACTGGGTAATTATGCCTCAATTCCACTTGGAGAGCTTTCAAGTAGAAAAACATGAATTTTGAGATATGCAGGAAACTCTTCCTTTGACTGGACTGTGGAAAATTGCTATTTTTTTTATTGCCCTTCACTTGTACAGCGCTGGAACATCACACCGGTTCTTGTGGTCCAGGGTCTATACGTATCTGGGTCAATAGGCTTCGGTCGGTTCTTATTTCCTATGTACAGGGGTGTGAATGCGTACATATCAGGAAAATAACTCCCCCGTCATGGAAAAAGTGCCACCGCCACCATGAACATGCCAACGTTGGGGATTTCCTTACTCCTCAAACAATGGTGTACATCTAAGATGCAGAGATGCTGTCCAAGGGGGGACAGGTTTTGCTTATGGTATAATGTCCATGTTTGACAGCTGGTAATGTTTCTACTACTGTAAATGGGAAACGTGACATTAGATCACACCAAATGGCCCGGTAGAGGCTATCTAGTTTGTTTTTGGCCTAGCAACAGGAGGTTTTTGTCATTAGTTTCTCCAGTTCATCATGAAGAGTTTTGGAGTTCCTTATGGTGCCTATTGGTCACTGTGACCCTTAAGCCTTATTTTCAGATGCGGCGCCATGTTGAGCTGGTTTGGCCAAAATCCACCCATGAGGCCCTGCTGGTGCCGGCACTCATCTACGTGGATAGGGAGATCATGGTTACCCTGTAAGAGTTGGGCCTGACATTGTCAGAGGTGCCTACGGTTTCTCAGCAGGCATGTTACTCTCAACCGGAGAGCAGGGGAGACCCCAGGCCTCTCGTCAGTACCGCTTTACAGATGCTGCAATATACAGAGTGGACATACCGGTTTTCCACAGCAGAGACCTAGTCAGAACAGTCAGGGAAGGAGTTCCAGCCTAGACAGGAAGAGGAAGTAGTGTGTAGCTGAAGAGTGTGGAGGGAAGTACAGTGGATGCAAGAGCAGGAGTTTTAGTGGGGGAAATCCAGTCACCAATGACTGCCTGCAGTATAACAAGGAGTTGTGTTGAGAGAGAAAAGCTGTCTACTAACCAGGGTGGTAACATAGAGGTGGGGACAGACAGGAAATAGAGAAACAACACAAGAGAAAGGACTAAGAGGGGAAAGGAAAATGTACTTTAGAGTAATAGAGACGAAACAGACCAAGCATCGAGAGGTTTATGACGGTTACAGTAGGCCTCATGTCTACCCCACCTTGATCGGTACAAGCAGGGACTTTGTTTTGCCAAATCTCCAAGATATGTATGTTTGGCATCTAACCAGATTTGTCTAGTGACACCGGCCCTGAAGAGAATCCACCCACAACTCCAGAACTCCTGTGCTTATCAATAAAACAACCCCATAAGGGAAATTGTCCTCTCCGGACCTGTTCTATAGGTCTGTGCTAATGACTGGCATCTTATTGTCTGGTAAGACATTGGGCTTTTGCCTTAACCAGGCAGGTATGCAATCTGGACCATAGGGGCAAAATACATACTTAAGGACAGTTTTCAGACACAGGGGGCAATATAATAGGACGGATCTTCAAATGCCAATCTTCCTATTCTTTCCACCAGTGTATGATGTGCCTAATATATGTAGAAGCACACCTCTTTATATATCAGATGTATCTTGGCTCTTTGGAGCACCTAAGCAGAAATACCAGGTCTGATCCGGCGTACATTTCTGGTATCATTTCTGGCATATTATACATAAATGTGTTGGTCTGGCTGGCAATGATGCCTGACAAATCACAGATCCTTTTCGGCAAAGTGATGTAGAGGACAAACAGGTCAAATTTTGTGACTTTTTATGCCAGAATCTGACGTAAAAATGTTATGCATTTCTTCCAGCATTTTTGGGAAAAATGCCACTGTAGTTTTTGCAGCAGTTTTTTGAGACAAAGTTAGAAAATATTGAGGAAAGACCCATGCTTCTCTTTCCTGCTGGATCCATTTCTGGCTTTGGATTAAAAAAAAAAAAAATTGCCGTGGAGTTTTTCCAAAAAACACTGTGAGTGTAACCAATTTTGAAGTTGTAGGTAATTTGCATGATGTCCACCAAAAAGACTTGAAGTCCAACTTTGTAGACTATGGCTGGTATAAGCAACAAGACATGGGTCCTTATTGTGCTCCTTCTTAAAGGGATTATTCGGTTTAAAACAAAAAAAAATGAAAAAGGGCTGCAAATGTGGTAAAACGTAAAAGATCCAGTACCCATCTGTCCTCTACTATCCAGTGTTGCAGCTTCTGCCATCCTCCTAGTCTTTCTTTACAGGAGGACACATGTGGCCGCTGCAGTAATCATATGCCCACACCGTGTGACCGCTGCAATAGCTACATGCCCATACTGCTTGCATCACCACTCAGCAATGGGAGCAATGATACCAGGAGTGCCAGCTGATTGGCTACGGTGGTCACCAGCAATATGAAACATCACTGCTGGCCACACGTAAACAGAGACCAGTGAGGGACTGCAGCATGGCAAGAGCTTGATCGCCACAGGAAAGGATGAATGACTACTATTATTTTATATTTTATCACATTGGCAGCCATCTTACTTTTTTTTTTTAGACTGGATAACCTGTTTAAAAAAATAATTTTCTCTATTTGGCCCTATATTTCCTCAAGTATTTTTACAAATTCCTGATGTATATTTTGGTTTGGCTTACATTTCTAGTCATGTTGCAAGTTCTATTAAAAAGGTCAGACATTGACTCATACAGTAGCTGCCTTCCAATAGGTGGTGCTGTGAAGGATTACTCATTTGCATAGCTTTTCCTAGGAAGCATTGCATCCTCTATATAAGACTCCCTACACCCTTGTACTCTCCACAAGGTAAAACATCACCCATTGGACTTAGGTGAGTGACCACTCACCTAACCAACCAGAACCCTACTGGGCACTGATGAGGGGCAAGACCTTCTGAAACAACTGTCAGTCCATGAGTACTTTTGGTTGGCTATTATCCCTAGTTATGTTGCAAGGTCTGCTAAAAGATCAGATGTAGTCTCATAGTATAGCCACCTTCCAAGAGGTAGTTCTATGGAGGATTTTCCCATCACTCATTTGCATATCTTTTTCCCAGGGTGCATTGCATGGCGTATAATACTCTTTATACCTTGGTGGTACTCTCCCCAAGGTGAAACATTGACCCCTAGACTTACTCTTATTTCTGAATTACATTATTGGCCCCACCACCAAGACAATATGAGGGACTGCATTGTGTGTGCAGACCTGCAGAATATACCGGCTCCCTATGCTGAACAGATAATAAATAAGTGACAATTTAATTCTTAAATTTTTATTTGAAATTGTAAAAAAAAAATTGTGATTATTAGTATTCCAAGGGGCACATTTGCCCATAAAGTTTCAAGGTGACTGCATCTTTTATGCGGCATATGTCTAACACCAGGGGTACAATAACTTTCCCCATGTAACTTGTCTAAGGTTTTCATGGGTAATTAAATGACAAATGGCAGCTAACTACTTATTCACAGCAATAAGCCTTTTCTATTAAACATTTAATTTAATAAAGAGTTGAGGAGCATAGCGTACAAATTGCTATGAAGGACAGTATCTCAGTGTATTAATATTTAAAGCATTCAATTTTCAAGGAAGTTCTTACCAGGCATGGATTGTTGCTCTTATTGAGATGTGTAATCTTCTTAAAGTTAATAGGCCAGTTGGCATAAACCTAATGTGTTGTCGGCTTTGTTGCGTATTATATTCAAGAAGTACAAATGAGACCTGATGGCAGTCATTGTGTGCACCTCTAACAGTCGGCAAAGTGCTATAATAACGGAGGAGCACGGAGCATATGTCTCAACTTTCAACCATTTTTTTAAGAAGCGCTAAATGAATAGATTCTACTAAATATGTAATCCTGAGATGTAATGAGAGTCTTTATGAGCAACCAAGCAGCAGATATACACTAAGGAAGACTGAACAGGATCTTCCTGCCAGAAAGTAAAATGGAATGAATCCAGGATAGAAGTATTGAGGACAGTCAGGTTGTACATGTTGGGAAACAATGCTATAGCCAACAATGAGCATATGGGTGCTTTGTGATCTGGTGTTTTTACGAACTCTAGCGACAAGGTAGAAAGAGTGCGCAGAGACAAGTCCTAGCTTTAAGAAGTCTACATGGCAGTCTGGGCCGGGTGGAGAAGAAAAGAGAAAGTCAACAGCTCTGATCAAAGACACCACCTGTGGTCAATGGAGTCACCAGTACTGTAATCTCTATCACTGTGTAGGGCTTGTATCTCACTATTATATGATAACTGTATTGAGGTTACTAGAGCTGTAGGTGCAATGAATATCCAGGACAGAGATTTTGGGGATAGTCAAATTGGGCATCTTTGAATAGAATGTCATAACCAATATTGAGGAGCCCATATGGGTGCTATTCGACCAAGGGTTTTGGAACTTTAGCAACAAAATTAGGAGAGCGTGCAGAGACATAGCTTTAAGAAATCTTCATGGTGGTCTAGGCTGGATGAAGAAGAAAAGAAAAAGTGGACGACTTTAATCAGAGATGACGTCACCTGTGATCACTGGAGGTTCCTGAATTGTAATCACTATCACTGTGTAGTGCTAATATTCACATTTATATAGTAACTGCATTATATAGAGGTTACTAGAGCTGAACCATGCGTTGTGGGAGGGAGATATACATTTTGGTGGGGGCTCCAGCTGAACGTTTGCACCAGGGACCATGAGCCTTTAGTTATGCCCCTGCTCTAGCACATCTTCCAATAACTGATTCACTTTTGAAGTTCTAAATAAAGCAAGATGGTGCGATAAATTGGTGTCAATCTCCTTGCCCCTTTAATAGTCAAAATTTTTGGAACATAGACTTGGAAAACCATTGACTCCCACCAGTTGGCCATTTTAGCCACCATAGATTTCACTGAGTAATTGTGGCTATATTTTTTGCTAATATCTCTACTGGTCACAGGTACATAATGAGGATACGGTCACGTCCGATGTGACATAACGTTGAGCGGTCACATGACTATAACACATGACCAATAAATTTGATGTCCCATTGGCTAACTCATGCTTTTGGCCATAGTGTTTACATGAGGCCACCCGAGTTACCAACAGGAAGT
Organism: Eleutherodactylus coqui; assembly: GCF_035609145.1. Classification (NCBI taxonomy): domain Eukaryota; kingdom Metazoa; phylum Chordata; class Amphibia; order Anura; family Eleutherodactylidae; genus Eleutherodactylus; species Eleutherodactylus coqui. The sequence continues at coordinate 306,475,054 of NC_089839.1, forward strand.
TCTACACTAAATTCTTAAAGGGAACCTGTCAGCACTTTTTACCATACTAAACCACGCTCAACGTTAGAATGATCATCTACATCTGCTCTGAAAACGTATTTTCCCATTGCTCTTCATAAATCTAAGCCCGAAGAATCAATGTTGGAAAGTTCCCGCATGGCATGTAAATTAGACAGACCGGACCATCTCTCTTCTCTTCGGGCTTTCCATGTAAGTTTACCCCTCTCTTCTCCTTTGACAGTCATATACGCAGTGCTTCAAGATCTTGCGTTGCCTCTGATCATTGCATGATCATCTGTCCCTTTTGAGGGTGGGATCGCCACGCTCACCTGCACATGCGCGGGTCAGTGAACTCACAATGGCGCAAGATTTTTCAGCACTGCGGGGAAAACATCTAGTACGTCATTCACCCATGCTATTTAAGCCAAGTCCTCCGAGTCCCATCAGACCTTCCATCAATCTAAAACACCACCCTAATGTACAATTAATGGAAATGGTCTTGACTTGGCAAAAAAAAGTGCTGATAGTTGTCGACAGTTCTGTCTTAAAAACAATTCAGGATCCAGAAGTCTTGTAAGTTTTGAAAGAAATTACGTTATAACTCATGGAATTCATCCCAGACAGTGAACTTTACGTTTTTTTGTGGAATTAGCTTTGAAACATAATTAATTATGACGATAAAAAGAAATGTATACACAAAAGCAGCCGCTCATTACTAAACTGTGCAAAAACTCTTGACTGCTCATAATTAGCTTGATTTGGAGCTTAGCAGAAAAGTTCATATTTGAGCAGTTCAACATTTAAATTACAAATCGTTTAACTTTACGAATCAAGTTGGGATTTCCGCATGGATGGGGGGATTTCCTGAACATCTGACAGTAAAGATTGATAAAAAAAATACATTTTTACCTTAAGCATATTTGCAATTTTAGGTGAAATTTCACAATAGTCTGCCGTTTGTGTACATGAAGAATATCTGGTTGTTATATGACTTGTATCCTGCATTTATCATAAGTTTTATCCTTATTGTAGGCTTTTCTATTCACTGTGTATTGTGCTCGCAAAACGCTCAACACATTTGTGTGACACAGGCCTAATTGTTATCTTTCCCTGAACGTGTGAGCTTAGACTGCTGCTATGATGTCTACATACATACAGTGTACACATAGGAGAGCAGGATCTCTTCTTTATCTCTGAGCTGGTGGGTGTAGACTGCTGCTATGATGTCTCCATATACTGCACACATAGGAGAGCAGGATCTCTTCTTTATCTCTGAGCTGGGGGGGGGGGGGTAGACTGCTGCTATGATGTCTCCATACACTGTACACATAGGAGAGCAGGATCTCTTCTTTATCTCTGAGCTGGGGGGTGTAGACTGCTGCTATGATGTCTCCATACACTGTACACATAGGAGAGCAGGATCTCTTCTTTATCTCTGAGCTGGGGGGTGTAGACTGCTGCTATGATGTCTCCATACACTGCACACATAGGAGAGCAGGATCTCTTCTCTATCTCTGAGCTGGTGGGTGTATACTATCTGCTATGTTGTTTTCACACACTCCACACATAGGAAAGCAAGATCTCTTCTTCTCTATTTCTGAGCTGGTGGAAACAGTCTTCTCCATACACTGAACATATCGTATAGCAGGATCTCTTCTTCATCTCTGAGCAGGTGGGTGTAGGATATTGCTATGATGTCTACATTCACAGAAGAGTAGGATCTCTTCTATTTCTGAACTGTTGCTCTGATGTCTCCATACACTGCACACATTTGAGAGCAGGATCTCTTATTTATCTCCAAGCTGGTGGGTGTAGACTACCACTGTGATGTCTCCATACACTGCACACATAGGAGAGCAGGATTTCTTCTTTATCTCTGAGCTGATGGGTGTAGACTTCTGCTATGATGTCTCCATACACTGCGCACATAGGAGAGCAGGATTTCTTCTTTATCTCTGAGCATCTCTCCCACTGGAGGACCTGGCCGGTCTGGGCATTACACGGACATTCTATTGATTTTAACAGATACTATGTAATGCTTCATTTCCCCTGTGTAGGGCTGCTGGAAAATTGAAGACTTAGGCCTTATGCACACGGCTGTGACGGGCTCCACAAGCGAAATACCACAGCGGAGTCCATCACGGTGCCCCCCCAAAGACCCCATACTTACCTCCAGATCCTCTGCACAAAGTACTGCATGACGCATCGGCGCGCATGCGCAGTACAGCGCATGATCCGCCGGCAGCGTCACATGACGGTGGGGCACGTATTCACGCTAAACTTCCGCTGTGCTACAGCGGAAGTATAGCGTGACGGGCGGCTTCCACTGACTACGATGGTAGCCGTCCGCGCATACTCCTGCGGCAAATAGGACATGCCGTGGGTAATTTCATGCTGCGGAATTCCCGGTATGTACATTAAGCTATTAGGTTCAATAGAACCTAATAGCTGCGGTGAAACGCTGCAGGAAATCCGGCCGTGGGAATTAGGCCTTACTGTCATGTCCCCCTACAGATTACAGCTCACTGTTGGGGATTCCAGCAATGGCGCAGCTCATGATCAGCTCAGTCCATTGTCTAAGGCCTTATTTACACAGGCAAGTGCAATTGTGTTCAATGACAAACCGATTTCACTGTGTGTATGTACACTTATATCAGTTTTTGGTTCATTTTTGCGTTTTTAACATACGAGTGTCATGAAAATGTAATCCGTTTGTCACTTGCATAAAAAAAAAACTAAGGTGGCCCAATTGATGTAATTTAAACATTGATGACATTTTAACCCTTCCCAATCCAGTGTTGGACCTCGTCTGACATACAGATTTTCCTGCATAGCTCTAATGTCGGGCAAGGTCCCGCCTATCTATACTACACGGCTGTTGCCGGTGAGTGTCAGCTGTCAGAGATGGCTGACACCTGCCATGTATGTAGCAGGGTTGACTGCAGGGCCCACATTATACACACGCACCCAACATGCGCTGTACATGTATGGCGCACATCAGGAAGGCGTTAAAGCAGAGAACCCCCTAAAAGCTTAAACCACCTATGGGGACAGATACTTAAAACCAACCTTAGCAAGGGCAAGGCCCTTGAAGCTAATGGGCATGTGCTTGAATTGTGGAATGACCTCCTACTTTTTTCTTCCCCCTTTATGCTCTCCATACGTCTCTCCCCTTTTGCTACTATTATCCATTCCTTCTATTCTAATTTGATGTCTATGACATGAATCACACGTGGTGTTATTTACCGTGACACATCCTTTAAAATAAAACAATAAACCCAGACAAGAGGGTCACTCGCAAAAAAACTCCTTTCAATAATCTTTTACCCAAAGGGAATTAAGATCAAAAGCCATCGTATTCGAGTCAAAAGCAAACATTTCATAAATATAAGAATGCCGCTTCCCCAGGAGGGATTTGCGCAGCAATTGAAATATTAAATCAATAGACAAGAGATTAAGTGATGTTAATAATACACAATGCCTTTTGTGTGACTCCGCCAACAATCGTTTCTCTCTTTTAGGAAGGGGGAAAAAAAAAAGCAAAAAGTAAAAAAAGAAAAAAAACAAAACAAAACAAATGTGTTTGTTGCTTCATTTTGCTGGATGTTTGTGTTTTTGAGCGAGGAAGAAGCGCGTGACTGTATATAATTGGAATGATCATGCTTGATCAAATATTATGAATTAGAATTTTAGGGCAATGGGATTTTTAAAAAAATGGAAGCTCTCGAATGTAATGACATGGTCAAATGGGTACATTTGCAGCACAAATGGTTTCTTAATTTCATGCAGTTTAACTTTAGTATTGCACTATGCTCACTCCCTGTAAACTGGAGTCTTAATTAGAATGGAGGGAAGAGCTATCAGCGTCGGTCTTTGTTTCTAATGTTGTGTTTCTGTTTAATAGTTGCAAAGCTTTGCTTACCAAATTTTTCCTCTTCCTAATTACAGCTTAGGTGACGATCGTTGCCTGCAGAAAAAGAGGCAAAGAAAGCTGCGAAACGCGTGGAGGCTGCGGATCACTTGGCTGCAACTTCTCGTCCTCATTGATTTGCATTAATATCCCGACGCTTCCGCTCTGTATTGTCTGCTGCATGGATGTGATACTATATTGGTATTTATAATGGGGTAGTACAAAAACGCATTGTACGGAACCTCAATCAAAACGGAATCAGTCTGTTTCAAAGAATAGTAGGTGTGGGACTAACATAATAACAGAGTGCTGTATGCAAGGCTGAAAAAAAAACATCTATCCATCAATCCAGGCCAGCTATTAACTTGCAATGTAGATCCAGAGGCAAAAAAGGCAAAAGAACCTCGAGAGGTAGAAGCCAAAGAGAGAAGTAAATTGTAGCCAAACTTTTTGGGTGGCGCTTATTTCTTTTAAATAGGTATTTCGGTCAATGGATGGAATTTCAAGTTTTCACCCATCCTCTGAAAACTGGTAGACCATGGGGGTCTGACTGCTGGGACCCCCACTGATTCCGAGAAGAGAGGACATGTGTCCAGCCAATTCTGTAATGGAGTTGAGAATGGGCCGCTGTTCGCACATGCTTGGCAATGGTTCCATTCATCTCAGTGGTACAGACAGACAGCCATTCATCAGCACCACTGAAATGCATGGAGCGGTGTCATATCAATGGGATTAATGTAAATAGCCGAGTGCCATGGTTGGCTATCTCTGCATGTCCCATTGAAATGAATGGAGCTCCAACCATCCATGCCCCCTCTAGCTCTATTTATTTCAATGGGGATGAAAAAGCTGAGTGATATCCTTGGCTATTTTCGTCAGTCCCACTGAAATGAATGGAGCAGCCGTGGCTTCCTTTATTTCAATGATGCTGATGAAAATAGCTGTGCATGTGCAGTCAGGGGGCCACTCTCAACTACATTACAGAAATAGGAATGGGGATCCAACGCCATGAAATAGGATGGGCATGCGGCTCCCATTCTCGGGATCAGTGGGGGTTCCAATGGTCGGAAACCTAGCTTATCTTCCAGTTTTCATCCATCCATTGAATGGTTGAAAACCTGTAATTTCATCCGAATTTCATATGCAAAAGTATTGGGTCTGTTGAAATCCAATAGCCTGATTCTTCTTCCCCTGAAATCTGCTGTTGGGGGAGAGCCTGAACATCACAATACACATTAGACGGTCAGCTGGTCCTGCCAAAATTGGCAAATTCGGGTGACATTAATCTTATGGATATGGGTTTTGTTATATCTGATGACTGCACAATATCTAATGCAAGGTATAGAATGCCAATTATTAGAGCTCTGTGTAGATATGGAATCAGCAGGAAATGCTTTCTGCTCTGAAGCCTGCAGAATTATGAATTTACCTTTGTAATGCAGGCTGTAACTCAGGACTAGTGCAAGTACAGGTAACATTTTTACATAGATTAGCTATATGAGATGACTTGCCCCTGGCAAGAAGTAGCAAGATGGTGCCTGACCATTGCTTAAGTTAAAGGGGGGTTGTACCAAGATTACAAGTTATCCCCTATTCACAGCATATGAGATAACTTGGTAATCATGGGGGTCTTGAGAAAAAGGGCCCTGTGCCCCCATCCTCCTCATTGCATGGTTACTGTGCCCTCAACAGGACGGAGGAAACTGGATGGAGCGCTGGTCACACAAGGGCAATAGCGCTCCATTTACATTCAATGGGACTGCAGAAATACCCGAATGGGTACTGCTTGGCTATTTCCGGCAACACCATTGAAATGAATGGAGCTCTGATTGCTCATGCTCGACCAAGGCTCCATTCAGAGTGAAGTCACTATGGGGGAAAGAGTGACCCCTGCAATGACAAGAGAATAGGACATGGGAGTCCCGTTCTCCAGATTGGCTGATCAAAAAGTTCTCCCCTATCTGCAGATATCTTGTTGATAGGGAATAATTTATAATTTTGGTTTTCCAGGACTAAACTATTGATGATCTATCCTCAGGATAGGTCATCAATAGTTGATTGGTGGGGTCCATTGCCAGTGATCCCTATCAATCAGCTGACTGAAGAGGCCATAAACTTCAATGAGCACTGCAGCCTTTTTCTTAGGTCAGTGACGTCACATGGCCTGAGTGCAGCTTTGTCCCATTCAAGTGCATACCAGGTACAGCCACTATAGAATGAGTGGCGCTGTGCCTGGTATAGACTGAAGTGACAGTGGTGCTCACCCACGTGCCACTGTCACTTCAATCAGTTGATCGACGGGGATCGCGAGCAATGGACCCCACCGATTAACTATTGATGACCTTGAGGATGGGTCACCAATAGCTTAGTGCTAGAAAACCCCTTTAAGGGATCAACATCAGGGACAATAAGCAGAGTTAGGATTCGGGTTGCACAGATTTCTAGTGCTGCAAATTTTCTTTCCTGCTCTTGAGCAGCTCTACAGCTTGGTCTAGGGAGCAGACAACAATTCTGCAGTCTGAAGAAGTAGAAGAATTTGGCTTTTGTTCATGCAGACGTCAGGTTCCAGAATCTGTGCATGCTGGTCAGAGGTCTACGACCTTCACCCCTTCTACACATGTTGAACTTGGACAGTCTTCGCAGCCTTGGGCTGTGGCTGGCACGCATTAACATTTTTTACTGCAGTCTCATTTATGTTATAGAAATATTCTTGGAAGACGTCGCCTTCCATAGGTTTCACTTTTCACAAAGGTCGTCTTGATTTGAGACTTTATTTTCCAGAATTTGGATACATGATACACCTAGAAAAATAGCTCTGAGGAGAGTCGATCCGTGTGATGGTTTGATTGAGTTTGACACTAAGAAGTTATCTCTGATAGATTAAACAAACTCGTAAAACCCATGGAGTTGATTTTTTATGAACATATGGGATATTTACATTAGTCTGAGGCTGATTAAGGTAAATTGCAGGAAAGGACGGAAATACGGTACGGTATGTCTTCATGTTCAGTTCAGATGAAAAGTAGTGAAAAACAAGGGAGTTTCAGATAAATGTCGACAATGAGTATCGGTGAGAGGCTTGAAGAACTCCCCGGTTGTAGCCTGCATCCTCTGGCTCCGTCCACTTCTGCGCTGGTACAATTACAGGTCTTTTTATTGCCTGTACCTGCGCATGCACTGAACAACTGCAGTGCCAGCTAGTAGTGGATGGAGCTGGGATATGGGGGGCAGCCGGGGAAGTGATCATGTAGTTAAATCATGTGACCACTATCGAGGGGAGATTGCTGCGTCTAATATTTTAACAAGCAGCAAAGGGTCTTGGGATAAAAAGCTGAAGTAAGCACAGGGGATCTATAGGGACCCCTGTAATAAAACACACGTTTAGAGTAGATTATAAATTTTACCAGAAAGTGATCATCCTCTTTAAGGGAAATACCATTTATTGGGTAACTTGGCTGCAGGTGTTGAACTTCCCTGCAGCATCCGAGGAGCGGGCCCACAGCCGAGGAGATAGTGGGGTAGATTTGGGCCTTATCACAGGTCTCTACCATCTCAGCACAGGACCCGTCCAAGTTACCGCTGGGGGAGTTCCACGGGGTAAACCAAGACGCGGTTTACCTGAAAGTCTTGTCACTCGTGACGCCACTGTTCCTTCCTCTGTGGTGATTCCAGATGGTAGAAAAATAAGTAGTCCACACACAGGGAAACGATTAAAGCAAATCCAGGAATGGTTGGCAGTGCTCCTTTACTTGAACTTAACGGTTCAACAGTCCAACAGTAGAATACACACGCCAGCAGGAAAAATGGTGCAGAACTTAAAGTGGTGTAACAGGGAGGATTCATCGGATGACAGACGTGTCCACAGTCCAAGTTATCTGCGGCGTTCTGTTCCTGGACAATCTCCTTCACTCTCTCCAGCTCTCTACTGGTCAGTTTGCTCTCCTGCCTACGATCTGGGCAGGAGACTCTGTGCTGTTGCTGCTTTGTTATTTTGGGCCTTGGGCTTTTGGGGTTATTAGGGCAAGCAGTCTTTTGATGCACCACATGCATCATAGATAGCCACTTCAACTAACCTCATCTAAGCTTAGATAGCTAGCTACAGGTTAGGTTGGTAGCTAATTTAGCACCTGGGGCAACTATCAGAGATTAACCCCACATATACCTAGATAGCTAGCCATAGTACAGGTTCGCCCCGTGTGGGCATCTCATAGGCTATATTGAGCCATTTTCGGTGTCCATCTCTCATGACCAGTTCTGTTTCTGAAACCAATTTTGGTTCCTGATGAGTCAGACATGACGAAACGCGTAGAACTTGTTATATAAAACGATATATTCACAGAACAGAGCTACGTGTACAACAGCCGTTGTGCTAAGAGTATACACAACTTCACCCGAATATCAGTAGTCTACCTATATGGCAACCGGTATATTTCTATCGCAGCATCATAGATAGAGGACTATCACTGATCGGTATTAGTCCGGTCAGGCTCTATAGTGACTTACATTGACACACGTATATCACTCTAATACTAATCCAAAAACACAGGACCGCATTGTTCCATTGTGTATTTTTGGACATTTCTTCAATACTGGCTTGTAGCCTAAATTGGAGAAGTATATTTGTTTGTGGTCTTTTCATGTTGGTCCCAAATATAGGACCATTTAATCATTAAATAAATCAATAAAGGTTACATTTTAGGGGTCCCACCCAATGATTACTTAATTCCCCTCCTGGGGCATTTCCGCTTCAGTGACTACGGGTCAGCACTCACATTTGGAAGACAGGCACTCTACGCTGCATAGTGGTTCCTCTCGCTCCCTCACAGTGCTTAGGGGTAACACTGGTATCTCCTGGGTAAAGCAGGCCCAGGGTAGGCTGGTGGATACCTTTTAGCCTCTTCCATCCCAGACCACACAGAGCAGATAGTGTCTGTGTGGCTCACTTGTAGAACAGCACTCTCCTTACTTCTCTCTTGCAAGCCCAGAACAGATATCTCTTGCAGACACCTTGCAAAAACATATATACAAAGCACGATCACATGACATACAACATGATACAGTTTCCAGACATCCCACATACCAGACAGTTAACCCATTCAGTGCTGCAGCTATGCAATACACATCATATTCATGCAACATAGAAGACACTGACAACACAAAGGCACAAGACAAATGCACTAATACATTATAGACGGGCCCAGTTAATTCTGCACCATTACACCACCACATTATGCATTACACAGCCTCCATTCAGATCAATGGGCTGTCTATGCAATGCGGGGCAGGATGGGTCCTACAGAGTGATGGGCACTCTTTGCAACTGGTCTGGTCATACGATGAGGATCTTAAACAGAGGATGCCCGACTGTTAACTCTAAATTCCATAATATAATGCATGAAAATATTACTTATAAACTAGATTCCCCTTTAAAAGAAAAACCAGATGGCTTTTGAGTGTGGACATTCATTTTAAGTTATTAATTATATTTTGATAATAGCATTTTACATAAAAGTGTGTCAACTTTATTTCACCCATACTTGTATGTTACCACAGGACTGAAACAGTTGTGTACATACACTGAATGGCACCTCTATTAGAGACCCTGACCTTTTCAGAATTGGTGCTTCCCTGTACCCCGGAGTGCACCATAAAATCGTGTGACCAGTTTACCGTGAATCACAGTATGAATCCACAATAGGTGGGAAAACCTAGGGATCTGAGCAACTTCCAACAAGGCCGGTCATCGGTGCTGGACTAGCCGGGGCCGCACTGCCAAGCATGTGGGGTGTGGAGAGTAAACAGAGAATGGCATGATCATCCAGAGAAAGGGGATCTTGTGGATGGAAACAACTCATTACCGAAAGGAGTCAGAGGAGAATGTCAGGACTTGTTCTCACCAAGAGGTGCTGTACAGTCAAAAAGAGTGAATACAACGCTAGTGCTCCAACTAGTGTCCAAACGCACAACTTGCTGTTCCTTAGCACAGTTGGGCTATAATAGTAGATGACCAGTTCCAGAGCCATTGTGTCTAAGACAAACCACAAGACAAGACTCCAGGTGACAAAATAGCAGAAAAATTGGATTACCGAGCAGAGAAAAAACATCACATGGTCAGATGGATCCAGATTTCTGTTGCACCGTGCTGCTGGGAGGGTCAGAACAAGCAAGCCTTTGTTAGCATGGGTGCAGTGACCATCCATCTGCTTTGGAGCCCCATACACCATAGGGTTCGCTGAACTGTTGAGTAGCTCCCTGGTTAATTTTCATGGTGAGCTGCTCCACTATAACAGTCGATCCTCATGCATCTTCCACGTTTGTTATTCCCAATGGTGCTATTTGCCCGCTCACGATACATTTTCAGAGCAGCACGCGAACAGTCCACAAACTGCGCCGTCTGAGAAATACCGCTTCTCTTGGCCCGAAAGCCAATAATAATTTATTTTTTACAACTCTGAGGGTTGTGAACCCTGATAATTTGCCCATTTTACCCCTGACAAGAATGAGTGATATGAGAGCAGACGGCCTATCACACACATTATATACCCACTTAGCCGAACCACCACACCACAATAGGAGTAATGTGACTCAACTGTGTATAATGGAATGTCCTAGACATTATTTGTGCTCTATGACTATCACAGCCAGCTTTACAACAGCTCCGAGCAGTGGTGTAACTATAGGGGATGCAGAGGATGTGGTTGCACCCTGGTCCAGGAGCCTTGGGGGGCCCATAAGGCCTCTCTTCACCATATAGGGAGCCCAGTACTATGAATAAAGAATTATAGTGAGGGGCCCCATTACAGGTTTTGCATTGGGGCCTAGGAGCTTCAAGTGACGTCCCTGGTTCGAGTATTCCTAAAACGCACCACACGACAAATGGAGAAGAGTATAACATTCAATTAAATTGTAAGAAAAGTGTGAGATGATTAAGAAGAGGAATTTTGATCCGAGTTGGTTGAGAACCATCTGTTTTCATCCTGTGAAATATACAAAAAAGAAAAACCTGATTTAGCTTGAAATTGAGCCGAAGGAACAAAAAAAAAAACAGTTAAGTATTAGCCAAACAAATGCTATAATAAGAAAAGGAAGACGAGGAGGAGGGAAGCACTCATGAAAACAGATCCTGGAGCTTCACCTTAAACCTGACTATTTTCATTCTTTCAGATGACAAGTATGCAATTGCTGAAACAGATTTGTCACCAGCAACACAATCTGCCGGGGCTGGTGGTATAATGCGATCGCTGCGTTACTGCATCTAATTGTCAGACTGGGAGCGCCTGCCAGCTCTTGTGTCATCTGTCTGTCATGTCTTAATTAATTAGGATTATTTTGCACAATGTTCCGGCAATGTACCTGCTGTTGTGCAGTTTGGAGGCTCAATATGTGACTTCTAGCGACGCGGCACGAAGCGCGGGGAGCCTTTAAATGGTCTATTTTATGAAATCCATATTCTACGGATTTGATCTGCCTGCGACGACCGTACATTAACGACAATTTATATACATCACATATCATGCGCTTATGAAAAATTCAACAAAATAGTGAATCTTCAACCATTTTGATCAGCACCTTGCAGCTCATCTGGCATGCAAAGGGCAAAAGATCTCGGGCATTGTTCCAAACTGATATATAGGGTGGATGGGATCGTAAATTTGGAAGGCCGGGCTCCCATTGTCATTGATTTGCTGAAACAGATACTGTCGTTTATCTAGAAGGTTCCTGGAGCGAGGATGTAATGATTTGCGTTGAGGAGTAACTGCACTTTCAAGAAAACTTTTTGATTTGTTGGAGTGACATGGCAGAAGTTTCGATGAGGGGGCGTCCGGGTACTGAGATCCTTAAAGGAAGGGGCAGGAAGGGTCACCCAAGCGCTGTGAGCTCCATCCGCTCTCAGTAGTAAATCTGCTCTGTGTTTTTTTGCAAAAATGTTGTCAGAATCGTGAAACAATTTGCTGCACTCTGGTCTGTAGACCATTGAAACTTTTACATCATTAACATAGGAGGGGGGCACATACTTTCCATGGATGGTGCACATCAGAGGCGTAACTTGAAGCTCCTGGGCCCCAATTCAAAACCTGTAACAGGGCCCCCAATTGTAATGCTTTATTTATAGTACTGGGCTCCCTATATGGAGAAGAGAGGCCTTATGGGCCCCCTAAGGCTCCTGGGGCCGGGTGCAACCGCATCCCCTGCATCCTCTATAGTTACGCCCCTGGTGCACATACTATTCAGGGGAACACATAATTGTAGGGGGTACATATAGTTTTTGGAAGACATACTCTTTTGGAATGCGCACATACTTGAATCACTTTGAGGGCGCACATACTTATTGGGAGGAACGCATACTTTTTTGTGGTGTTGTAATGCAAATATTTTTTCTATTTCTGTGTGATCCGTCCTCTTATGAGGTACGGATTTTTTCTGGGTGATACCTGCAGCTCTCCATTGGAGTTTAATTCGGTGGATATTTCTGTGATAATAAGAAAGAAAAATGCTATATGCCTGCCTGGATACTAGGTGCTGACATGCTCACCCTAGGGTGTCATGTCGGACACCAGGTGAGTTAATACAAGTTACCCACTACCCTTTGAAAAGTGTTTGGCGCCCTCCTTGACTTCCTCTCCTTAAATATTTTTTATGGCTATTTTGTAGCCATTAATCCTTGATTCTATATGTATATACATATCTGAACAGGCCTTAAAGGGGTTGTCTCGCGAAAGCAAGTGGGGTTATACACTTCTGTATGGCCATATTAATGCACTTTGTAATGTACATCGTGCATTAATTATGAGCCATACAGAAGTTATTCACTTACCTGTTCCGTTGCTGGCGTCCTCGTCTCCATGGTGCCGTCTAATTTTCAGCGGCTAATCGCCGGATTAGACGCGCTTGCGCAGTCCGGTCTTCTTCTTTTCTGAATGGGGCCGCTCGTGCCGGAGAGCGGCTCCGTGTAGCTCCGCCCCGTCACGTGCCGATTCCAGCCAATCAGGAGGCTGGAATCGGCAATGGACCGCACAGAAGCCCTGCGGTCCACCGAGGGAGAAGATCCCGGCGGCCATCTTCACCAGGTAAGTAAGAAGTCACCGGAGCGCGGGGATTCAGGTAAGCGCTGTGCGGATTTTTTTTTAGGTCCCTGCATCGGGTTTGTCTCGCGCCGAACGGGGGGGGCTGTTGAAAAAAAAAAAAAACCCGTTTCGGCGCGGGACAACCCCTTTAATATACCAACTAGGCCCCGCATTCTAAGGAACTAACCCCAGACCTGTTCTACATGTTTCTCATGTGTAAGTAAGAGAATGGCTTTGATGTTTGCTATAACACCAATCAGTCTGTCTTTGTAGGAGCCCCCATATACATATCTATTGTCTAGGAGGGAGACCTTGTCTGACTAGATCTTATCACTCTATAGAAACTGGTCAATTCTAGAGTTTGATAACATCATTGATGCAAAGCTTGGAGCAGATGGCCGATGACTAAGGAGTTATAGTGTATAAGATAGGACACTAATTGTAAGAGATCCGAAGCATCTTGTACCTGTAGGGAGACGATCTCTTACAGTGTTGGTCCATGAAACCCCTCTGCTTCTCACTGTGGCTTCTCCAGTGAAAAGATGAACTCCAGGCAGAAGTATTTAAGGACGGCTCCTACTTACGGAGGCAGCTTGTATGTTGTCCGATGTCCTTGTAAGTCTTTTGTATTGTAAAGTGTGTTTTATGTTTTATCACTTGCTGTCTGTATTTTACCTGTAGAGTATAATTGTAGACATTTAGGTAATATCACCTACTTTTATGTAACTTTGCTTTATTATTATCTATTATTCGTTTGTATTAATACATTTTGTTGTGTCACCCCGCTTGTCCTTCTTTAAAGCCGTATCCGAACTTGTTGGATGCCAGTTGCCAGGTGTGCCCGTACATTTATACTTTTCAGGACACACAAAGTTTACAGGTGGACATACATTCTTTTCAGGTGGGAGCACATAATGGACTTTTTGTGGGGGTGCTCACACTTTTGTGGGGCATGAGGTAGCATAGCTTTTGGGAGTGTGGTGGTCACATACTTTTGGGGTGATGCAGACATTCTTTTTTTGGGCGGAGGCCGCCCTCCAACATATACAAATGCACATAGAGTGCATTACAGGCTGGTCTCACTCCCAGCCACGTGATTGCTATGGTGCGGCTGACAGAGAGATCCGGAGAGCAACAGAGAAGAAGAGGAGGAGGGAGGGGGGAGGAGAGGAACAGGTAGGCAGACACACACATGGCACGGCATGGCACAGACTAGAGCAAGCTGATGATGTCATATCCCTGCGCTCCTGCAGAGTGTACAGTGTCTCCTTGCCATGCTGGTCTCCTCACAAAGAGAAGTGGTCCTGCGTATCTATCTATCTATCTATCTATCTATCTATCTATCTATCTATCTCATATCTATCTATCTATCTCATATCTATCTATCTAACTCATTATCTATCTATCTATCTATCTATCTATCTATCTATCTATCTATCTATCTATCTATCTATCTATCTCATATCTATCTATCTACCTATCTATCTATCTATCTATCTATCTATCTATCTATCAATCTATCTATCCATCTATCTCATATCTATATATGTTATATCCATCTTCATATCTACCGTGTTTCCCTGAAAATAAGACAGTGTCTTATATTAATTTTTGTTCAAAAAAGTTTAACTTTTTTACATGTATAGCTGCCTGGACACTATTTAAATTGACTTTTTTAATTAACTGTTAGCAGGGCTTCATTTTGGAGTAGGGCTTATATTTCAAGCATCCTCAAAAAGCCTGAAAAATCATTTTGCATCCTCAAAAATTCTGGAAAATCATGCTATGTCTTATTTTCAGGGTATGTCTTATTTTCAGGGAAACAGCGTATCTATCTCATATCTATCTATCAATCTATCTATCTATCTATCTATCTATCTATCCATCTATCGTCTATCTCATTATCTATCTATCTCATATCTATCTATCTATCATCTATCTCATATCTATCTCTCTCATATCTATCTATCTATCTATCTATCTATCTATCTATCTATCTATCTATCTATCTATCTATCTATCTATCTATCTATCTATCTATCTATCTATCTCCCTATCTCATATCTATCTATCTATCTATCTATCTATCTATCTATCTATCTATCTATCTATCTATCTATCTATTTATTTATCTATCTATCAATCATCTATCTCTCTCATATCTATCTATGGCTTATTATAATTTATACATCTCCTGCTACTTACTGTATAAAATTGCACACTTTACACACAATTATACACCCTAAGGCCTCCTTCCCACGAACGGATTTCCGCCGCGTAATTCGCGGCGAAAATCCGCTGCGTTGCCCGCAGCTATTAGGTTCTATTGAACCTAATAGCACAATGCTCACGATGCGTAATTCCACCGCGGAATTACGCACCGCGATTTCTCCCGTCCTCACCCGCAGCATGCTCTATTTTCTGCGGGTGAGGACGGGCTGTACGCACTGACGGCTTCCATTGCAGTCAATGGAAGCCGTCCGTTCACGCTACCTCCCGCTGTCACCAGCGGGAGATAGCGTGAAAAAACGCTTTCCCGCCCACCGCCGCGCGTCATATGACGCCATATGACGCGCACGGCCACGTCACGTGACACGGCCGGCCGCGTCACGTGACACGGCCGGTGACGTGCGGCGGTGGGCGGTGACGGGCGGTGACGTGGCGGCGGTGGGCGGGGAAGCGATTTCACGCTATCTCCCGCAGGTAAGTATAGGGGCTCTGGGGGGCGCCGTGACGGGCTTCACAGCGTAATATTACGCTGCGGAGCCCGTCACGCTCGTGGGAAGGAGGCCTAAGGCTACTCCCACACATGAGTTCAGAAAATGCAGCTTGAAATCGTGGTATTTTTACCGCAATTTTGAGCAACATTTTTGAACGCATGGTACGGCGTTTGACGGCGCTTTTTAATGCACTACATCATTGTGATGGGTGAGGAGGTGCGTTAAAAAACACGAAAACGCGAAGATAGAACAGACAGCTCTTAAAAATCGCAGCACCAGGAACGCAGCGTTAAAGTGCAGGTTTTAGTAACTGCACTGGAATCAATGGGAGCGCTGTACCGCTGTTAGTACGGTGTTCGGGATGCCATGCTAATAGCGGTAAAAAGCTGTGTGTGTGAGAGTAGCCTAAAGGGCTACAAACAAATTTTCCTGTAGTGCAGGAAATGAGCCATGTTTACAAAGATTACACCAAGGGGCAGATCATGTATGGAAATTCGTTTTGCAGCTCTATGCAGCATGATCTAGGTATGGGTATGGGGGTACCTATGCTGAACTTTTGCACCCGGGCCCCTGAGCCTTGAGGTATGCCCCTGGCTGGCCACCTGGTTGGTGTTTGGACTAGTGGAGGAGTTAGGGCATTCACACAAGGTGACTGGGCTCAAGATCCCTGACAGACCCCCAGTAGAGAGGAGCATCTGACTACACTGTTAGAAGGTGTTGGGGCCAGTGGATGGGGGCACACAAGGTGACCAGGCTCAGAACGTCCCCTACAGACCACCAGTAGAGAGGAGTGTCTGACCAGACTGTTAGAGGGTATTTGGACCAGTGGATGTGTGAGGGCTAGAGATGAGCGAGCATACTCGTCCGAGCTTGATGCTCGTTCGAGTATTAGGGTGCTCGAGATGCTCGTTACTCGAGACGAGCACCACGCGGTGCTCGTCTCGATTAAACGAGCACTGACCATTGAATTCAATGGAGCCGGCTGCATTGAAAGCAATGGGCTGCCGGCTAGCGCGGGATGAATTTTCGGGAAAGGCTTAAAAATATAAGCCCTTACCTGAAAATCATCCTAAAATGTGTAAAAAGTAAAAAAAAAAAAAATATACTCACCTTGTCCCGGCAGAACGATGTTAGCCCATTGAATTCAATGGAGCCGGCAATACAGCCAGCTCCATTGAAAGCAATGGGCTGCTGGCGTTCGCACAATGAATTTTCGGGAAGGGCTTAAATATATAAGCCCTTCCCTGCAATTCATCCAGAAATGTGTAAAAATAAAAAAAATATATATACTCACCTGGTCCCGGCAGACGGAGTTCAGCCACGGCCAGCTGGCAGTTCTCCTGAACTGCTCTCTGTAGTATTCAGCAGCCGGGGATTTAAAATCCCCGCCTGCTGAATAAGCTGCCTCTGATTGGTCACAGCCTGACCAATCAGAGGCAGATCTCACTCACACCCATTCATGAATTCATGAATGGGTGAGTGAATGCTGCCTCTGATTGGCTCAGCGCAGCTCTCAGCTGAATGACAGCAGTTCAGCACCACAGTGCACGGCACAGCAGGAAAAGACGCTGCTGTGCCCCGGCAGCTGAAGGGAGGTGAGTATCGTTTTTTTTTTTGTTTTTTTTAAATCACTTTTAATTCATTTCCAGGGAATGGCTTATATGTAAAGCCCTTCCCTGAAAAAGAATTCAGGTGTGCCAGCGGACCATTGTCTTCAATGGAGTCGCCGGCAGCAGCAGCAGCTCCATTGAAGAGAATGCCTGCATTTTTATTCTTTTTTACACTAAAATCTTTCTTTTTCAGGTAAGGGCTTATATTTTTAAGCCCTTCCCGAAAATTCATCCCGGGCTCGCCGTCAGCCCATTGCTTTCAATGGAGCCGGCTGTATTGCCGGCTCCATTGAATTCAATGGGCTAACATTGTTCTTCTCTGCCACAGCTGTTACAGCTGTTGCAGAGGAGAACGATCTTAATGCTGACATAATTTATTTTTTTTTTTTTTACACATTTTAGGATGATTTTCAGGTAAGGGCTTATATTTTTAAGCCCTTCCCGAAAATTCTTCCAGCGCTCGCTGGCAGCCCATTGCTTTCAATGGAGCCGGCTGTATTGCCGGCTCCATTGAATTCAACGGGCTAACATCGTTCTTCTCTGCCACAGCTGTTACAGCTGTGGCAGAGGAGAACGATCGTTATGCTGACAGTGTGTGTGTGTGTGGGGGTCTCACTCTTGCCACTATTGTGGCTTAATAGTGAGAACTCGGAGCCCGAAATGCAGCCCTGCATGTTGCTCCTCGCCTGCCCTATCCATTTCTGTGTTTTTTACATGACTTTGTTGATTTGCTAAGATTTTCACAAATGAAAACCTTAGCGGAGCACCAGTCATATACAAAAATGCTGAAAGTTCGACTCAAGTAACGAGCACTCGAGCATTTTGGTGCTCGCTCATCTCTAGTGAGGGCACACAAGGTGGCCGGGCTCAGGACACCCCCTAGAGACCATCAGTAGAGAGGAGGGTTGACCAGACTGTTAGGAGGTGTTGGAACCAGTGGATGCGTGAGGGTACACAGGGTGAACAGCTCAGGACGCCCCCCCCCAACAGACCACGAGTAGATAGGAGCGTCTAACCAGACTGTTAGGAGGTGTTGGGGTCAGTGGATGGGGGCACACAAGGTGACCAGGCTCAGGACGCCCCTTATAGATCACCAGTAGAGAGGATTGCATGACCAGACTGTTAGGAGGTGTTGGGGTCAGTGGATGGGGGCACACAAGGTGACTGGGCTCAGGACGGCCCTTACAGACAACCAGTAGAGAGGAGGGTCTGACCAGACTGTTAGCAGGTGTTGGAACCAGTGGATGTGTGAGAGCACACAGGGTGACCAGGCTCAGGATGCCCCCCCCTCCTACAGACCACCAGTAGAGAGGAGCGTCTAACCAGACTGTTAGGAGGTGTTGGGGCCAGTGGATGGGGGCACACAAGGTGACTGGGCTCAGGACACCCCCTACAGACCACGAGTAGAGAGGATCGTCTGACCAGTCTGTTAGTAGGTGTTGGGACCAGTGGATGTGTGAGGGCACACAGGGTGAACCGGCTCAAGACCCCCCCCCCTACAGACCACGAGTAGATAGGAGCGTCTATCCAGACTGTTAGGAGGTGTTGGGGTCAGTGGATGGGGGCACACAAGGTGACCAGGCTCAGGACGCCCCTTATAGATCACCAGTAGAGAGGATTGCATGACCAGACTGTTAGGAGGTGTTGGGGTCAGTGGATGGGGGCACACAAGGTGACTGGGCTCAGGACGGCCCCTACAGACAACCAGTAGAGAGGATTGTCTGACCAGATTGTTAGGAGGTGTTGGGGCCAGTGGATGGGGGCACACAAGGTGACTGAGCTCAGGACATCCCCTACAGACCACGAGTAGAGAGGATCATCTGACCAGTCTGTTAGGAGGTGTTGGGACCAGTGGATGTGTGAGGGCACACAAGGCGACCGTGCTCAGGACCACCTGACAGATCACAAGTAGAGAGGAGTGTCTGACCAGACTGTTTGGAGGTGTGTTGAGACCAGTGGATGTGTGAGGGCACACATGGTGACCGGGCTCAGGACGCCCCCTACAGACCACCGGTAGATAGGAGTGTCTGGCCAGACTGTTAGGGGGTGTTGTGACCAGTGGATGGGGGTACACAAGGTGACCGGGCTCAGGACACCTTCAGGAAACCGCTAGAAGAGATGATCATTGGACAAGCAGGAGCAGCTCTATTTCATTGTTTGCCATCCAGAGACAGGGGGCGTCCCTGTATCTGTCTGAAACATTTACAGGCGCTTGGCTGAAGGATATTTGTTCTCATGGCGCCCATTACATGTATTGCCTTTGACACCCACCGTTGCTTACGTTAGCAGTGGTGGCATAGATGAAGAAACTGGACTGCTATGCAGTGAAATTGGGTTGTCAGTGACTAATTTAGGTTGTTTGAATATAGACAACAGCCGCTTTCGAGTCTGGACACCTAGGAGGGAGCACCTCAATCCTGCCTTTGCTGCAGAGCTGCACACTGCCCCCTGCTGGTGTGTTGGTCTGGGGGGGGGGGGGGGGTGGCGGGACATCGCATATGACAATCAGTCAGCCCTAGTAGTGGTGGGAGGCACAATGACAGCTCAGCAATATGTTCCCTGCAGCCACATGTGTTCCTCTCATGGTGGCTTCCAAGAGGATTTTTCCAGCAGGATAATGCTCGGCCGCACATACAAGGGGGTCACAGGAGCCCCAACAACATTGTCACACTTTCGTGGCTGCCCCATCACCAAATGTATCACCAGTGGAACATCTATGGGACCATCTGGGACATCTACTTTGACAGCCTACGAATTTGCACAATCTAGAGGCTCAGTTACAGCAAATGTGGAGTGATATGCGGCAGGACACCGTACAGAGCCTGTACGCCTCCGTGCCTGCCCATATTACATCTTGCTTCCAAGTTAAAGGCAGCGCAACACGGTACTAGGGCCTCTATGTCCACCTGTATCACATCTTGAATCCAAGTTAGAGGTGGTACAACAGGTAATAGTGCCTCCATGCCTGCTGGTATTACATCTTTTATCAAAGCTAGAGGGGGTACAACTGGGTACTAGGGCCTCCATTCTCACACATATCAGATCTTGCATCCAAGCTAGAGGTGGTACAACAGGGTACTAGAACATCCATGCCCGCCCATATCACATCTTGTATCCAAGCTAGAGGCGGTACAACAGGGTACTAGAGCCTCCATGCCTCCTGTATCACATCTTACATCCAAGCTAGAGGTGGTACAACAGGGTACTAGAACATCCATGCCCGCCCATATCACATCTTGTATCCAAGCTAGAGGTGGTACAACAGGGTACTAGAGCGTCCATGCCTCCTGTATCACATCTTGCATCCAAGCTAGAGGTGGTACAACAGGGTACTAGAACATCCATGCCCGCCCATATCACATCTTGTATCCAAGCTAGAGGTGGTACAACAGAGTACTAGAGCCTCCATGCCTACCAGTATCACATCTTGTATCCAAGCTAGAGGCGGTACAACAGGGTACTAGAGCCTCCCTACAAGGGGTCAGCTTTCGGCAATAAATGATCTTATATCAATGTTACAAACACACAGAGAAAGTTTAATTCCGTTCCGACAACTTCTAGGGGAGGGATTATTTTTGGCAATGAGTTTACACTAAAGAGGAGGTTTGTGCGGTAATTAGAGTGGGGTCGGGGCTCGTGCGATCTAATTGCCGGCTGTGATAAGAAATAGATGTGTTTTTTAAAAGAATTCAAATTCCGAGCACATCCGTACAGCGACGGTCACACTGGCGAGACCCACGTTTTAATAAGCGTCTCTCTGTATAGTTTTGTCTGCTGCTCTGAAATGGGGAGAATTCAGAGACAGAAAGCGGTCTGCGTGGTACACGAAATCTGTCAGCATCACATGTCCTCCGGAAAAAACATCCCTAATGAAATACACAGCGCATAAGATGAGATGGAAGGGACCCCGGGCGGCGCAAGTCAGCCTTTGTTTTGCATCTACTGTGTTGCTAGGGGGCTTTAAATAGAATGTAGAGTCAATGATTTTCGGTATGACAGTCTCATTTGATAAAACTGCAGTTCAATGATTTAACCCCGCGCTGGGGATGATATAGAGTGCGGCGCACAAGGTTATTTAGCGGACATTATATCATTACGGTGACATTTCAAGGCAGCCTGTAGGTGGTGCTAGAGTGCTCCCACAATCTGACCCTGTCCCCTCCTCCATGTATATTATATACATGCTGTATTCCGCTGCACATCACATCTTGACATAGAAACTCTATATTGATGTATAGTTCATGGATTGGGATGTCTAAGGAGTTACCTGAACAATGCCGGGCTGTAACATACATCACGGTAAACCAGGTAAACCCCCAAGTACAAAAAGTGACATAAGTGAGAGATTGTGTATTAATATGCAGCATATTAAACAAGAGATGGGGCCCCTATCCTATTTACCTAAGCATGGCGGCCTTAGCTACATGCGACCCATGCGGTCTCACAGGTAACTGGCCCACAGCTTGTAGAGGGGGCACGAAGCCAATGTAGGCTGGGGGTGATTGCACCCTTTAGATCCGTCCAGCCAGATGATCTTCTTCCATCATGTGGAAGTGTCTTGTAGAGCTACATGAATCCTCCTCTTCACAGCTCGGTCTCCTCCCCTCTGATGTTCTGAGGCAGCACTGTCGGCCCATCGGTGCCTCACAACACGATTGCCTAGTTCTGCTACTATATTTATGTTATGTGCTTGGTTCTGGTGCTTTATTTATATACCGAGCTTATTTCTGTGTCCGTATTTATGTTATGAGGTTGATTCGGTGGCTGGATTTATGTTCCCAGATTTACCTAATATTCGCTACCTGAACATGAAATGTTTCAGGAGTGCTGGTTGTGAATGTCTAAATCTGCTGGTGAGGGGATTATTTAGAGGGTCACTTTATATTTGGAGCAGATATCTAATATAAAAAAGCCTACAGGTCCCTCTCTGTTTGTGTGTCTTTCTCTTTGTGTGTCTGTCTTTCTCTCTGTCTGTGTCTCTGTCTGTCTCTTTCTCTCTGTTTGTCTGTCTCTCTGTTTGTCTCTCTGTCTGCCTCTCTCTATCTGTCTCTCTCTCTGTTTCTGTCTATCTCTCTTTCTGTCTCAGTATCGCTCTGTCTCTCTGTCTCTTTCATTATCTTTCTGTCTCTCTCTGTCTGTCCCTCTCTGTCCTTCTTTTGCGGTGTCTCTATCGCTCTCTCTTTTTGTCTCTATTGCTCTCTCTCTCTGTCTCTCTATCGTTCTCTCTATGTCTCGTTATCGCTTTCTCTGGGTCTCTCTGTCACTCTCACTCTCTGTCTATCGCTCTCGTTCTGTCTGTCTATCTATCTATCGCTCCCATTCAATCTGTCTACTGCTCTCTCTGTCTTTCTATCACTTTCTCTGTCTCTATTGTTATCTCTCTCTATTTGTCTCTCTATCGCTTGTTCTGTCTGTCTCCCACTCTCTCTGTCTCTCTACGCTTTCTCTCTCTGTGTTTCTCTGTCTCTCTGTCTGTTTGTCTCTTTATCACTATCTCTGGTTCTCTATCCTTCTCTCTCTCTGTCTGTCTCTCTATTGCTCTCTGTCTGTTTCTCTATCGCTCTCTCTGTCTGTTTCTCTTTGCTCTCTTTCTGTCTGTCTCTCTATCGCTCTCTCTGTCTGTCTCTCTATCTGTCTCTCTATTGCTCTTGTTCTGTCTGTCCCACTATCTCTCTCTCTTTCTATCGCTCACTCTCTCTGTCTCTCTATTGCTTTCTCTTTGTGTTTCTATCGCTCTTTCTCTCACTGTCTCTATCGCGCTCTCTGTCTCTCTATTGCTCTCTCTCTATCATTGACTTTCTCTCTATTGCTGTCTCTCTCTGTCTCTCTATCACTCTTTCTCTCACTGCCTCTCTATTGCTCTCTCTGTCTCTATCGCTCTCTCACTCTGTCTCTTTATTTCTCTCTCTCGGTCTGTTTCTCTATTGCTCTCTCTCTGTCTGTCTCTCTATCGCTCTCTCTCTGTCTGTCTCTCTATTGCTTTCTCTCTCTCTATCTCTATTGCTCTCCCTGTCTCTCTATTGCTTTCTCTCTCTGTCTCTCTCTCTATCGCTCTCTCTTTGTCTGTTTCTCTATCGCTCTCTCTCTCTGTCTGTCTCTCTATCACTCTTTCTCTCACTGCCTCTCTATCGCTCTCTCTGTCTCTCTCACTCTCTCACTCTGTCTTTCTATTGCTCTCTCTCTCTGTCTCATGCTCACTCTTGGTTGGGCAGTGCATGGTGCAGCTTAGCAATGCTTCACTCATTCATCACATGCCTGACACACAGCAGCGCCACCCATAGACTTAACATTGTAACTGTAACTTTCAACCCACTTGAAAGCTCCCTGAATGTATTAAACTCACATTTGATGATTTTACGGCACTGGTGAGCATACGTGTCATCTAATGACACCATGTTACGTTTGTGTGGGCAAATAAGCACAAGGCCCACACAAACGTGACCAAATACCAGGGATTTGGAACAAATGACATACCGACAGACTGAGAGGGGAAAAAATGACAGAACTGGTACACAAAACTCGGAAGGGGAAACTGTCCCTGTGCTGAAGAGAAGATGGCGAAACCCTACCTAACAAGCAGAGCAATCGCCTCGATAAAGGCGGCCCCACGCTGGAACCTTGGTCCTGGCTCTACCAGAATAGGTGGTACACGGAACCAGGACAAGTATGGACAAACCACATGCACACACCTACCACACAACCTCGAACGCTCAAGCATATGATAAAAGCTGAATATAAAGACGGGGGATTAGTTTGTACATTGGTTAATAAAACATAAGCTGCAAGGCCGCGATCAAGGCTCCTCCTGTCTTGCAGTCTCTACTTTAGCAAGAAACAAAACAGGCAGCACAAGACACCAAACACACAGCACACTGCAAGCTGACATGACACAAATCAGGCAGACAAGTCTAAGGAGCTAACGCTTAATAAGTCAATGGCACAAGACCTACTAGAACGAAAGCCACTCTTTTACTGAATGATTCTCCATTCTGGGTTATAAAGGGGAGTCCTAAGTGGGGAACCCTACTCTATGATGTTCATAGTACAAAATAGGACCTATGAACAGGGTAAGCCATCTTGGAACAACCCCTTTAAGTGCACCCAAGTCAGGAATGTTGCTCATACACTTTAGATGCTTGGGCAGTGAGGATGAGGTCATGCACCCACAGCCCAGTCTATGAGTACAGTAGGTGAGCAAGACCACTTAATAGTAACTGTGTAATACCTCTTGGGTGGGTGTGGCGGTTGTGCACAGATAAAGCATTCTAGTTTGTCCCAAAGATGCTCAGTGGATTAAGATCCAGAATTTGGGCTGGCCAATGAGGCTGGCCACTGTTGAGGCTTGGTCTGCTCCTCAGATCAAGCCTCATCACTGCATGCTGTATGACATGGTGCTCGGCCATGTTGGTAGAGACATGGAGCTGTACCAAAGTATTGCCACAGGGTAGGAGATGCCACATTGTCCGGAATGTCTCTGTACCCATTGGTGCTGATGGTAAACTTCACTATAACCAATGGCCTTAGTCCTTCCCAGCAGAAACACGCCCCACACCATAACAGAACATCCTCCAAACTTCACTGTTAGGATGATTCAGTCATGTAGAAACCGCTCTCCAGGCAACTGCCACACCCCAGTGCCGTCACCAGACCCAGTTGTCAGCTCTACATCTGGTGACATCTCACCACCAGACCTCTTGTCAGCTCTACACCTGGTGACATTCCCCCACCAGATCTGGCTGTCAGGTCTACGCCTGGTGACATCCCCCACCAGACCCTGCTGTCAGCTCTATGCCTGGTGACATTTCCCCACCAGACTCCATTGTCAGCTCTACAACTGGTGATATACCCCCACCACACCCTATTGTCAGTTCTACACCTGGTGATATTCCACCACCAGACCCTATTGTCAGCTCTACACCTGGTGACATCCCCTCACCAGCTTTACACCTGGTGATATACCCCCACCACACCCCATTGTCATCTCTACACCTGGTGATATCCCACCACCAGACCCTGTTGTCAGCTCTACACCTGGTGACATCACCCCACCAGACCCCTTGTCAGCTCTACACCTGTTGACATCCCCCCACCAGACCCCGCTGTTAGCTCTATGCTTGGTGACATCCCCCCACCAGACTCTATTGTCAGCTCTACACCTGGTGATATCTCCCCACTAGACCCCGTTGTCAGCTCTACATCTGGTGGCATCTGATGGTTTCTGTAATGGGATCTCCTGTGTGATTGTCTCCTTTATGCCTAGTGCTCACACACATTATATTTGCCTTCACCGCTGCCTCTCTGCTCCCTGTCCCTTCTGATCCCACTGATCTCCCTGCAGCTAGTCATGGGCTGCTGCAATCCCTGGCCTTAGCATGACTGAGGCCAACGATTGGCTGCTGTTGTTATCTGCCATCAAGCACATGACTGGCTGTCAAGACTGAGGCTAGGGGGAGTTCTTAAAAGAGAAAGCAAACAAAGAGGCTGTGGAGAAGGTGACTGGTGCACTGATGTGACTGAGGCAACTAATGGGGGTCACTGGAGCTGCTAATGGGGGAACTATTACTGCTGGGGGCACTATCAATACTGAGGCTGCTAACAGTGGCACTATTTCTACTGGGTCCACTATGCGAGTCACTATTACTACTGGGACCATTAAGGGGGTCACTTTTACTTCTGGGACTGCTAATAGGGGCATTATTGCTAATGGAACCACTAATGGGTGCACTATTACAACTTGGGCTATTAACGGAGGCACTATTACTATTGGGACCACTATGTGGGTTACTATTACTGCTGGGGCTAGTTACAGGGACACTATTACTACTGGGGTCACTAACAGGGGCACTATTTACTACTTAAGGCCACAAAGGCTGCATCTACATGGTCTATAGAATGTTGTGCCCATGATCCTCAGGCACAGCTCATGCCGCACAGCATACGCACATTCTGCCTATATGCTATGTGATGTGTGAGACATTGTACATAGCAAGTCCTATTCTTGTGTAAGGGAGTCACTGAAGGGCGTAGAGAGGGGGCATGGCTAGATGTAAAGGGCATGGATTGTGATAAAAATTTGCCAAATTTATCCCTCCTTTCACTGCTCTAAAGTTGGGAGGTATATGATTCTATTCACATGTCTGAAGATGAAACAGGGGCTGGTTATTGGTCTACGTGGTGGAAGCTTCAGATCCTCAAGTATTGACTCTTTATATTTCCAAGTCCGCTGATGTCTGTAAGTACACATATATTAGATGGCATACTGGGCCTCTAGGACTCTTTGGATTCGTTACGTCTTGGCTGTGGGATGAAAGGCTGCGGTCTTCTTCCTTGAGGTGATGTATTTTACACTTAAAATATTTTATCCGTCTTCCTGGAATTAGGAATTTAGCCATTTCTCATTATCTGAATTGCGACTCCATCTGGAGCTTCATAAAAATCTGTGCTGGGACTGTCTGGTTCCTGCAGTATCCTCAGCGAAAGCCCTCCTGAGCCCCACTGAAGAGCCGATCCGTAAAAGAGCAGCACTGAGGAACTTGTTACAGAAAATATTTACAAATATACAATGTATCAAAGGCAGGTTTATGGAATAATTGTTTTTACATAGAACTCCCATCATGCCTCAGGATAGAGCAAGAATAGTAACTCTGTATCAGATTGGGATCTGGAGTATAATATAGGATGTAACTCAGGATCAGTACAGGATAAGTAATGTATGTACACAGTGACTCCACCAGCAGAATAGTGAGTGCAGCTCTGGAGTATAATAAGTAATGTATGTACACAGTGACTCCACCAACAAAATAGTGAGTGCAGCTCTGCAGTATAATACAGGATGTTACTTAGGATCAGTACAGGATAAGTAATGTATGTACACAGTGACTCCACCGGCAGAAAAGTGAGTGCAGCTCTGGAGTATAATACAGGATGTAACTCAGGATTAGTACAGGATAAGTAATGTATGTACACAGTGACTCCACCAGCAGAATAGTGAGTGCAGCTCTGGAGTATAATAAAGGATGTAACTCAGGATCAGTACAGGATAAGTAATGTATGTACACAGTGACTCCACCAGCAGAATAGTGAGTGCAGCTCTGGAGTATAATACAGGATGTAACTCAGGATCAGTACAGGATAAGTAATGTATGTACACAGTGACTCCATCAGCAGAATAGTGAGTGCAGCTCTGGGGTATAATACAGGATGTAACTCAGGATTAGTACAGGATAAGTAATATATGTACACAGTGACTCCACCAGCAGAATAGTGAGTGCAGCTCTGGAGTATAATAAGTAATGTATGTACACAGTGACTCCACCAGCAGAATAGTGAGTGCAGCTCTGGAGTATAATACAGGATGTAACTCAGGAGCAGTACAGGATAAGTAATGTATGTACATAGTGACTCCACCAGCAGAATAGTGAGTGCAGCTCTGGTGTATAATACAGGATGTAACTCAGGATCAGTACAGGATAAGTAATGTATGTACACAGTGACTCCACCAGTAGAATAGTGAGTGCAGCTCTGGAGTATAATAAGTAATGTATGTACACAGTGACTCCACCAACAAAATAGTGAGTGCAGCTCTGCAGTATAATACAGGATGTTACTTAGGATCAGTACAGGATAAGTAATGTATGTACACAGTGACTCCACCGGCAGAAAAGTGAGTGCAGCTCTAGAGTATAATACACGATGTAACTCAGGATTAGTACAGGATAAGTAATGTATGTACACAGTGACTCCACCAGCAGAATAGTGAGTGCAGCTCTGGAGTATAATACAGGATGTAACTGAGGATCAGTACAGGATAAGTAATGTATGTACACAGTGACTCCACCAGCAGAATAGTGAGTGCAGCTCTGGAGTATAATACAGGATGTAACTCAGGATCAGTACAGGATAAGTAATGTATGTACACAGTGACTCCACCAGCAGAATAGTGAGTGCAGCTCTGGGGTATAATACAGGATGTAACTCAGGATTAGTACAGGATAAGTAATATATGTACACAGTGACTCCACCAGCAGAATAGTGAGTGCAGCTCTGGAGTGAATTACAGCGTGTAATACAGGATCAGTAGAAAACAAATGTATTTACAGATTATTGAATGCTTTGTGTGGATTAATTCTCCTGTAGAATGCTGTTTACATTTGCTCACACTTTTAACCTCCTTGCTTTGCAGCCAGTTTTATTTTTCAGTGTTGTCTTTTCATCCTTGCCTTATAGGACATTTTTAAATGAACATTATATTGCAAAGCTCTCGTATTATGCTAGTGTATGAAGGCTATATAAAAAAAGAACACCCCTAACACCCGCGTTAGTGAAGACAATACAGAGACCAATCATAGGCTGATCCGCTGTAAGAAAAGTCTCTCTCTGCCCCGATACAATGTGTATAACATCTCCTTCCCCTGCTGTATCTCCAGCCGCTCCTCCCGCCATACCTTGCTGCGCTCACTCCTTGTGTGCATGTAGAGTGTGTTCATAGATACGTATGTGAGAATTATTCCACTTGACTGGAAAGCCAGGAGATTAGCCGAGGACCCGGAGATTTAGAGGTCAAGAAATGATACAGAACTATGAATTAGTTATTTTTTTTCATAAGCTTCCAATTCAATGTGTCTGCACCGTTCAATCCATAAAGTCTACCTTATCAGAACCTCAACGGAGCTTAACAGCTACCTGCACTTCACCTGCGCCCCAACCTTTCACCTACCTCAAGAAATAAAACATGGATGTCATATCACACAAGACTGAGGTTATTGATCTGAACTCTTCTCAGTGTCCATACGGTGTCATAGACCATGCGAAATTCACAGGAAATATGCTATAATAATCTCTTAGCCTAGCACAGAGTTAAAGGGCGGCTCAAGCAAAAGCACATTTTCCCATCCCTGTCTCCCTCACCTGATTGCCTGTCACACTCTGGAGGTCTCCCCTGTGTACTGCAGCCCCCTTTCTGATGCTTATCAGGCACCATTTTTTTATTTTCAGTTTCACAACTATCAAATGATGCATCAGCACAGCATTATCTGAGGCTCTACCATTTTCGACCGCTGAGGGGTCAGTTTAACCCTTTTCCATGGCAGTGCTCTTTCATTTTCTAATTTCCTTCTTTTCCTCACCACGTTCAAAAAATCATAACTTTTTAATTTTTTTCCAGTTACATAGTCATATGAGGCCTTGTTTTTTTTTTTGCGGGATGAGTTGTGTTTCTCAATGATACCATTTAATGTACTGAAAAACATAAAAATGTCTAATTGGGGAGAAATGGAAAAAAATGCAACTGCACAATTTTTGGCGGGCGTTATCTTTTATGATGCTCACGATGCAGTACAAAGGACATTTACTCTTTACTCTGAGGGTTAGTACAATTAAGGTCATACCAAATTTATGTAGTTTTTTTTTTAATGTAAAATGACTTAAAAAATTAAATACCTTTAAAAAAAAGCTTTGCTTCCTGTTGTTGTCTTTTGACCCCCATAACTGTTCACAGTTTTTTGTCCTCCAGGTTGTAGGAGAGCTTGTTTTTTGACCTGTAATTTTTATTAATACTCTTTTGGAATACAGACGACTTTGGAATCACTTAAACAATATTTTTTTTTTATGACATGACTGCAAAAGTTTTAAAAATAAAAAAACTTTACAATTTTAAATTTTTTTCTAATATGTTTAAGAAAACTTTTTTTTAACATTATTTTTCAATACCCATAGAGGACTTGACCTTGCAATTGTTTGATCATTCACATAGCATTATGCAATACTTTAGTTCTACCACATTCTAATAGGTAGTCCATCATGCTGTGCCACAGGCACACCTTGAAAGGCAATCAGTCATGGCAAACCTGGGGCCCTTTAGAAGGCCCCGGGCTATTATGACAACTGGGCAGCACCTTGTGATCGCACTGTGGGGGGAAGGGGGCATGTGGGACCCCCGAACGCAAATGAGGCAAGTGTCAACTGGGAAAGATGGGTAGCAACTAGAGATGAGCGAACGTACTCGTTTAGGGCGATTTTGCACTCGAGCACCGCTTTTTTCGAGTAACTGACTACTTGGGCGAAAAGATTCAGGGGGCACCGGGGGTGAGCGGGGGGTTGCAGAGGGGAGTGGGGGGGGGGGGGAGTGAGCTCCCCCCTGTTCCCCGCTGCTACCCCCTGCTCCACCACGCCGCTCCCCGAATCTTTTCGCCCGAGTAGTCAGTTACTCGAAAAAAGCGGTGCTCGAGTTCAAAATCGCCCTAAACGAGTACGTTCGCTCATCTCTAGTAGCAATCGCAGTGTTTATATTGTGCATGACTACCAGGCCCGCTATCTACAAAAGCACCCAATATGCATCGTACATGAACGGCACACGTTAGGAATGGGTTAATTCTGATTATCTTTTTCATTTATCTAAATAAGCTACAGATCATAAGTATAGCAGGGACAAAGCTGTGGGGTGAAAAGAGAAAGGGCAGGTGGGGCATGTGCCCCGGGTGCAGTCAGGCTGAAAGGGAATGGGACACCAGCCTAGAAATGTTACCCCCCAAGTGTTTCCCTGGAACAGAGCTGGTTCTGTAGGAAAAATATATTATAGTTTTGGATGAACTAAGCTTGCTCTAATGCAAATCGTTATTTTGGTATCATTTTGAAAAATACTGGTAAAGGCAATACGAGAAACACTAATCAACATGTTGGGTTTTCTTCTGATTATGATATTTCTAAGCAGGAGGGATTTCAATGACAGCTGGGCCTGCAATTACGAGTGTTGGCCACTACACACAGTTTGAAGGCTTCTGCTCCGACCCTGGTGTATCCCGGCACTGACAGTCGACGCTCCCCGGAAAACCCTTTTAATACACTCAGAGAAGAACTCTGAACCTCACAGGAAGTCTATTGTTCAGTCCATTAATTTTCAAGTTACTAATTCTTCATATTATCCTATATCATCATGTGTAGAAGATTTGGATCAATTTCAAGTCGCTATGGAGAAAGATCTGATTAAGCAATATGATATATCCAAATCTGGACATCAACTAAGGAATTTAACCCCCGCATTACGAAAAGCTGTAGCATTAAGAAGAAATGGCTTTATAGTCATCAGAAAAGCTGAAGTAAGGGGCATGATAGTAGCCATGGACAATATAGTACATAGGGAAAGCATGTTGGAAATACTACATGACCGAGAGACATAAAGGAAATTGGATCATGAGCCTACTGTAGTGTTTGACAAAGATGTCAACCATATGATTCCAGCATCATCAGTAATACCCATCTCTAATAGTCTTCCAAAAGTGCATAAAAAAGTGTTTTTCCTCCTTATAGGCTTTATGTTATTGAAAATGATGCTTGATTTGAAAGTCTTGATACGTCTTGCTATGAGGAATATACCGCTTGAGGTTATAGAATACATGACCTCTGATATTGATTTTTTTATGTGGATTGATAAAGGTATCCCCAACTAAAAGGTATTATTTCTGCTAATCTTTTAGACCCATTTAAGTAAATAGCCCACACCTGCTCCTATTACATAGGGAATTCTTCAAGTACCCAAGGCTTAGACCTTTCCTGTCATCCCAGTCTGGGTTCAATGAACCTCCAATTTTCCCTGTGTTAACAAGTGGGAAAAATATTAATTTTTCTGACTATCGATAAGATTTAATTTTTTTTTTACTTAACTAAAAATCTTCAAAATGTGCTAACCATCTGGAATCATCCCAAAAACTCCTATACAGATGGTATCTTACCCCATATCACCTATCCAAAATATAGCCGAAGGCTTCCATTATGTGTTGGAGAGGTAACTCTGCAGTCGGTAATATTCTCCATATTTGGTGGTATTATAACCTCCTATAGCCTTACTAGAAGTTAATCTTTGGTTTAATTAAAGATATATTAGTTTACCCTATTAAGTCGTCCCCAGCAACACCCTTTCTCTCCGTAATACTGGATCCATTGCCTATCTCAGACCGACTTCTCAGTTTGCATATTCTCACAGTAGCTAGATCCCATATTGCTAGTAACTGGAGGAGGAGCAATCTTCCTTCACTAGTTGAAATTATTAATGCCATTCACTATAACTATACCTTGGATTTTCCCATCATTTACCGAAGAGATTGGATATGTCTGGTGGGAAGAGGAGTATATTTATTCAAATAAGAATATTTTTGTAAATACCATTGCTCATATGGTCGGTTTTTGGACGATATATTAATTGTGTGGGATGGGGATACAAGCATGAATTTTTTTGCATGTATTAACCCCTTAATGCCACGAGATGTAAGTTTACGTCCTGGCTGGGTAGTATTTAACTGAACTGGATGTACATTTGCATTCTCTGGATGGCATGGCAGATAGGTGACCACTATAAAACGGAAATCTCTTTTTTGGATACAACTTTAGTAGCGGATTGTAATCAAAAAGGGTAAAAACATCACTTTTTCAGAAACAAAATCTGGGTAGTATCAATCTTCATGCTAATAGTTCACACCCTAAACATACACTTTGGTCAATTACTTTGGGAGAATTAACGAGAATCAAGCGAGCAGGTACAGATTTAGATATTTATAAAAAAATAAGAAAAAGGCTTTACAAAGATCAAAAAACGAGGCTACCCCACTAAGGCGAGTTTCAAAAAAGGATAGAGACAATTTATTACAGGAGAAACAAATAAGTTAAGACTGTAATAAGAAAACAAAGGAGTATGAGGTCACAGGTAGTGCCAATTATAAAGACAATGTAAAACTGGTACGAAAGAACATGGCCATTCTACAATAGGGTTGGAGTCTCTTTGTCGTAAACGATGCAGATAGGTAGTGCAGTCAGGGAAGCCAGAGGTCGGTACATAGGTAGGTATCAGGTCGCAGTACAGAGGAGCAGGTTGTGGAGCTTGACTACAGGCTTGGAGCACAATAATCACGCGATTAAGGGAGTCCCAGACCAGGTTTAAATAAGGTGTCTAATCAAGCAAGAAGAGCTAAAGAGGTAAACAGGAACTGCATTGCAGAAGCAAGGAACGCAAAGCCAGGTTTGTGCAGGGGAGCTGTCCAAAGGGCTGGATAGCTCAATAGGAGGAGCTGCCGTCTGGGTCCTGACAATTATTTTCTATGAGTTGCAAAAAATCGCATTGCATTCGCATCTTAACGTAACTTTTATGCGAGTGTGATTTTTTAATTTTTGCTAATGAAACAACATGCTATTTTCACTCGCTTGAAAAACGCAACTAAAAGTCGCATGTTGCTCAGATGCAATATATTTTTCGTGCAAAACACATCGCACTCACTGCAGAAATCACAAGATTGCACGTTTCTTGGACCGATATTGTACTCGCTGGTTTAAATGCACTGTGGGAGCTCGGTCAGATGAGCCTTGTTTTTGGGTGTGCAAAAAGAGCACTTCTAAAAAAACCAATGGGTTCCTGTAGTGGCGCTCACATGAGAGAATGTAGTAGCACAAAACGGCGCACACCTAACAAAGATAGAACATTCGCTCTCTTTGGTGTGCGCTGTGCAGGATTTTCCATTGACTCCTATGGGAGCAGGAGTTAATGGAAACTCGTGCACTTGGAATAGATTCCCTGCAGCTTACTGCCTCTAGCCCTACCCCCTCTATGGTTTGCTATAGAGGAATCTCTGTGAAAATCTCTGTAGCCCAATCCCTTCTCTAGCCCTGCCCACTCTCTCCGCTATGGGGTTATCCCTTGGGGGTCCCCATAGCAGGGAGAGAGAGAACAGGACAGGACTATGGATTTTCTCATAGCAGGGAGAGAGCAGAGCTATGGGGGATTTTCCCATAGCAGGGAGAAAGAGCGAAGCAATGGGGGATTAACTCGTAGCCCTGCTCCATCTCTCCCTGCCATGGGGAAATCCCCCATAGCTACGCTCTCTCTCCCTGCGGGGCTTCTTCATTCTCTCCTCCTGCAGCAGCTGAATGGGCGAATTTCATGCGCATGAAGCTCGGGTCTTCTGCACATTAAAAAAATTGTCCTGTCACGTGTGCCCCCCAAAAATATGCTCGTCTGACTGAGGCCGAGGATGAGTTGTGATCTGCTCTATTATAACTGTGTGACAGACACTGTGTGATTAGAAGAAGCAAAATTCGTGGCAGCATCTAGATGATGTAGGTAAAAATCACTTTCTTTATTCCTCCATATTCAATTTAAAAAGGCAACGTTTCGACCTCACAGGGTCTTTATCAGATCTTAATAAAGACCCTGCGAGATCGAAACGATGACTTTTTAAATTGTATGTGGAGGAATAAAGAAAGTGATTTTTACCTACATCATCTAGATGCTGCCACGAATTTTGCTACTTCTGAGGACTTTATTGGAATCAAGGTTTAGATTCCCTTGTGGCATTGAATTT
The DNA here is from genome assembly GCF_035609145.1 of Eleutherodactylus coqui. Classification (NCBI taxonomy): domain Eukaryota; kingdom Metazoa; phylum Chordata; class Amphibia; order Anura; family Eleutherodactylidae; genus Eleutherodactylus; species Eleutherodactylus coqui. The sequence continues at coordinate 306,509,701 of NC_089839.1, forward strand.
CACTTGGCTCACCCTGTTGGGTTATTTCACTATCTGTGCTACTAGTGAAATATTTATATATCCAGCAGCTGTGTGACTATCATTAGTAAAGGCCCATTTACACACAACGATTATCGCTCAAAAGATGTCTTTTGAGCAACTTTTGAGCAACAATCGTTGTGTCATTTACAGCGCAAGATGATCGCTCAAGATGAGCGATCACCTTGCGCTGCGCGCGGAGGATGCAGAAGACAAGCAGGGTGCCCTCGCTTGTCTTCTGCATCCAGCTGTTCCCCACTCCGACTGCCCGGTTGCTATACAGCCGGGCGCTCAGAGCGGAGGATGCAGAAGACAAGCAGGGTGTCCCCACTTGTCTTCTGCATCCGGCTTTTGAGCGATAATCGTTGTGTCTAAATGGGCCTTAACTGTGATGGGAGTGTCTGTGTCCCCCTGTAGGCAGTTTCTGTGGTAGGTCCATGTAACAGCATCACACAGGCTGGGAATCTGACTATTTCTAACATAACCCCAAGCAGATCTGAGCTGGCCAGAATTGAGAACACATGACCATCTGGGGAGAACGAGGTCAGGAGCTTCCAACAGAAATAAATAACTAACCAACTAGTTTAGTAACACTAGCCGATTTATATATACTGGGGGGATAACTACATAATGAATGACAATAAAATCACTGGAGCGGTGCTTTACATGGGCCAGAACTTCAGCCACATGACTTATGCTTTATTATAATGGATATTTTGGGAACTTGATTTAAAGGGTTTGGACTGTTTTACAACCAGTTTTTGCTTAGAAGGAATTTTGCAGATAGTCTTGATTGAAACTACCCTCCCGTTTGGTGTACGCAGCTTATATACAAATACACTAGGTTGATGCAACAGCTGCTGCATGGCTGCAGAATATATAAACAGAACATGTGTAGTCTGATCCAACATTTATGTGTTGTTCCAGTGCTTCTCCTTACCATTGTAGAGGCATCGGAGATCAGATCAGGTCAGTATATTATACACTGAACGGCCCTTTATTAGGGACCCCATTTAGTAGCACTTTGTATCACCTTTGGTCTTCAGAACTGCAGCAATTCGTCATAGTGCAGAATCCACTCGGTGATGACATCATTCTGCAGAATATCGGCCCCTGCGGACAGGAAGCTTCTTGTAGTTGCAGCAGATTAGAAGGAGGTGCTGACATGTTTTGACCAGCTGACAGGAAGGGGTCAGCGATTCATGCTGCTTTCACCAAATTCTGCCCTCCCATCATCACCGAGCAACAGAAATCTGGATCCATCTGTTCAGGTGATCTTTTCCACTGCTTGGGGATACAATTTTTGCGCTATTTTGCCTGCTGGAGTCTCACCATTGCATTTCCCTTAAACACAATGGTGCTGGAAGTGGCTGTCTTCTGGTATAGCCTATCCCTGCTAAGGAGCAGCGAGTTGTGCATTAGTTGTAGCACCAGCATTATATTTAGACGCTCTTGACTGTGCAACACATGTTGGTCAGGACGATTCCTGACATCCTCCTCCGGCCCCTTTTTGTGAGAAATTGTTTCCATCCACAGGATCCCCTCTCGCTGGATGTTTTTCTTCGATCACGCCATTCTCAGTGTACTCTTCACATTGTTACACAAGAAGACCACACAATGTTGGCAGTGAAATCCTGTCTAGCACCAATGACCCGGCTCCGTTGGAAGGCGCTCAGATCGCTGGATTTTCCAGTCTAATGTGAATTCCCACTGAAGCTGATCCATGAGATCTTGTGACTTGATTTTACGTTGCACTCCGGGATTACGGGTCTTCTGTTTGCCATGTAGGGTTCAGCTTCTGAAACCTGTTGCGCAACTGACATCTTTAGGGGATGTTGCATTGACCCCACCAGTCCACGTGGTCCATGTCCATGAACCTGCCAGAGCGAGAGCAGCCCACTATTAGCAGCTCTTTGCTCTGACTAATCGGGATCACATGTGAGGATCCAACGCTATGATTTTTATATGCTCCAATAGGGCATTTGGAAAAGAGACAACCTCTTTAAAATGTTTTTCATCATTAGAAACGGAATTAATGGATAATAGAAGCAGTTTTCTCAGAATGCTATTTTCCAAGACTCCAGTAACCGTTTCTCGGCTTGGGGTATGAATGAGTCGCCAACCATGGAAAGTTCTTTGAAGCTCCCTGCCATAATGAGCAAATAAACTGAGGAACGAGCCCCTTGTAGATATTATGGAAGCAATACAGAAACAGGAAACAATCTTCTGAGGTAATTGACCCCTGGCTGCAGTCCCATACTGGAGACCCTCGGAGCTAGAGACCCGCCATGGATTTACATGGAGGAAAAAAAAGATTAAACAACATCTTAAAATATTAATACAATGTCTGAAGTTCTCCCAGATCAGCCCATTTAATGACCCTCTCTTATAACCTGCAAATGGTTAATTATATAGAAAGCGTTTCGAAAGCTCATTAGCGGGCGCAAGCCTTGTTTTCGGGATACACCATACATTTAATAGAGACCCTCCTCAGGCATAAACAGGCCTGTTGTCTCTTTTTTTACATTGCAGAGCAAAACATATTAAAAGTGTAGCCTGTATATCATGTAATTAAGAGAGAACCCTTGGGCTTGATCTCTTGCTGTAGTTATAATGAAAAGAACAATCTGCAACATACTAGTTAAGATTGAGAACTATTAAAATTCACTAGCCTTCACGACTCGTGCCATGATTGGAATATTCCCTTCTACATGGAGAAAGGGCACAATCCGACAGAGCCCAATAGCCATCTATCAAGAAATAATAACCTCCGGAGGAGAAAAGTAACAATGAATTTTCTATTTAGCCCCACCCTGCTGTTCTCCCGTTGCGTCTCATTGTCCTGAATGGCATGAAATTACATGCATTACAAATTTGGTATTTTATTTTCCATGATGCTGCTGCAGAGATTCTATGTGTCTGATTATAGGATGGCAAATCTGCAAATCGAAGCTTCAAAGAATATAATGAATTCACGAATGTAGAAAGATGTAATTCAGTCATTATTAGCTGAAACCCAGAGATCTAATTTGAACACCTGGGCCCCGGGGCGAAATCTGCAACAAGGCCCCCAACCTATCATGTACTATTGAGTCTTCTCAGGCCATAGAGCATGGGTGTGACTGTTGCCTCTGCACCCTCTGTAGCTCCACGCATGCCGAAGCTAAGGTCAGTGTGCATGTTTGGCCACCATTCCATTCAAGTTCCTGCTCACTGCAGAGAGGAGTCCCCATTATTCATGAAAGTTTAAAAAAACTATTTCAGTTATTACCTGAAACCCAGAGACATAACTTGAAGTTTCTGGGTCCCAGGATAAATTGTGCAAGAAAGCCCTAAACCTAGCATGCGCTATTTTTCTATACTGATGTCTTCTTGTGTGGCAAAAGGACCATTGAGCCTCCTCAGGCTGCAGGGCATAGGTGTGACTGGTAACTCTGCCACCTCTATAGCTCCACCCGTACAGAAGCCAGGGTAAGCACACATTCTCAGCAACCGTTCCATTCAAGTTGCTTGTCACAGTGTGTGTGTGGGGGTGGTCATTCTCAGGATTGGTGAGGGTCCCACCAATCCCACCCATGGATAGATGATAAAGTGAAGTAAATTCTTGGAATACCCCTTTAAAGACCTTAATCTGAAGCCTTAACTTGTCCCCTATCCTGTAAATAAAACATTCAGGTTCAGGGTCCACCTCACTGTGGAGGATGCAGTGAAGAGGAGAGTTCCCATTGTCAAGATTGATTGGGGTCCCTGCAGTTCCACCATTCACGAAAGTCAAAATATGTAATTTGGGGCAATATCTGCAACAAGATCTTCTTGTGTAGCAGAAGGACCATTGAGCTTCCTCGTGTCACCGGGTTTGTGACTGTTACCTCTGCAATTTGTAGCTCCATTCATACTGAAACCAGGGTAGGCACACATGCTTGGATACCCCTCCATTCAAGTTCCTCCTTACTGCTGAGGGTGCAGTGAAGAAGAGAGTCTCCATTCGCACTATTGATGTGACCCCAGTGGTCCCACCATTTATGAAAGTAGAAAGATGTAATTCAATCATTATTAGCCAGAACTGAAAGACATAATATGAAGCTCCTAGCATCAGGGTAAAAAAGCTGTAACAAGGCCAACAACCAACCATGTACCATTTACTATACTGATGTCTATGAGCGCTCCATTTATTTTCAATGGGTCTGCCCAGATAACCGAGCAGGTGCCACTCAGCTATTTCCGTCAGCCTCATTGAAATGAATGTAGCGCTGACTGCACATGCTCGGCCAGTACTCCATTCAGGGTGACGTGACTGTGTGGGGGAGAAAGACCCCCATATTGACAAAAGAGAGGGATGTGGGAGTGCTATTTTCTAGATTGGAGTGGGCTTAGCAGTGAAACCCCCACCGATCAGCAAGTTATACCCTATCCTGTGAATAGGGAATAACTTTCTATTCTGGTACAACCCCTTTAAGCAAAAAAAAAATATCAACTTTATAAAAATAGAAAAACAAAAAAATACTTTACATTTAGTTTCACCGTAATCATAATGACCCATAAAAAATAGTCCATATGCCATTGTTACTCCACTATCAAAGCTGTAAAAACTAAAGCGCTCAAAAAATGGTGCAATTGCATTTTTTAAAAATTTCTCACCACTTTTTAAAAGTTTTATCGTACACTTAACCCTTTGCAATCCAATTTTGGATTCAGGGTTTCCTATGGAGCTTTCTCTTTCTGCCAATGGCGCCATCTGCTGGCTATAGCCAGTACTGCGGTATGGGACATGCTGGAGAGGCCCCACCGACAACAGAGCAGTCAGTAATATACAGTAAGAATACCCTGCCGGACGTCTTCAGACATCGGAGCTGTACAGCCTTCAATCAGAAAGTCTTCAGACGTCAGACAGTGGATTGGAAAGGGTTAATGTGCATTTAACGGTACCATTAAAAAATAAAACTCGGCCCGCAAAAAACAAGCCCTGGTACAGCCATATCAACAAAAAAATGAAAAGCTATGGATCTTGGAAGACGGGGGGCAAAAAAAAAAAAGAAACTAAAAGAATGAAAAGTCTTTGGTTCTGAAGGGGTTAAACCGTGGAGACGCCTATGTCAGCATAGTAGCTGAAAAATTTGAATCAGTGGATTTTTTTTTCTTGCAAAGTTACTTCATTTTTTGTTGTAAATGCATTTTAGCGTTAAAAAATAAATGTGCGTTTAGTGTCAAGATTTTGGATGGTTTCCCGCCGGCACGGAATAGTGCAGTTTGTTAGCTCTACAAACCTAAGCTGCGTCTGCTCGGCGCGGACGCTCACATTACGGCTTTGTCACTTTTTGCTTCATTTGTGGCTGAGCTTTTCTTGTCTACTGATTGAATATTTGGGATTCTGAGTCGAGATGAGAAGAGTCTTGGTGACATTTCCGACTGGCCCGCCATCTGGTCACATTGTAAGACTCTACTAAATAAGAGTAAATAATTGTTCCCGACGCCAGAACATAATGATATATTTTCAGTTTGCGTGATCTCTTTGTCGGTAACAGTGAGGATTTAAGAGCGGTTGCTAAGTAACCAGTTCCTGTACATAAACTGTTAGTGGATAGAAAAGTAAGAAGCAGAACATTAGTTAACACCGAGTCAAATGCAGAAGCACTAACTGGACTCTGGGAGCTGTCCTCGGCTGCGCTATATTCATTCTGCACTTTATTATTTCGCCGTTCTTTATGTGTGATGTGAACATTTTTGCTACTTTTCCTTCCTTTGGCAGTAAAATTCCTCAAGGACGGTTTCACACACACAGGGGGATTTTTTTTTAAAATGTCATTGCCGTTTTGTGAGCCAAAGCCAAAGAAGGAGGGAGAAGTAGAAGTCTGGCTTGGGTTGGGAAAAAAATTACAATGGTGTTTTCCCATTAAAGGGGTTGTCCAGGCTTACAAAAACAAGGCTGCTTCCTTCTAAACACAGCACCACCCTTGTCCGTGGGTTGTGTCTGGTATTTAATGGGAACTGAGCTGCAATACCAGACACAACCCACGGACAAGGGTGGTGCTGTGTTTGGAAGAAAGTAGACAAGCTTTTTTTAAACCTTTCAAGAGGCTTCTCATGAAAAACATTGATGACATGTGGATGAGATATGGCATCGATGTCTGAACAAGAGCCAGGTAGGTTTCACTGTGAAGCTGGCCATGCAGATAAAATAACTGTTAGCCAAACAAATGTTTGATTGACAGATATTCCCTTGGACTTCACCATAATTGGTTCAGATCGGCCAACAATCCACTATCAGGCACTTTGGGCTGCAGCTCTTCTCCTCTTGCATATTTAAATCCAACCTGCTGGATTCTTGTTTCCCCTGATGTTTGCCAATGGAGGACAGTCAGAAAGATACACTTAGTGAAAAAGGTAGACAGCGTCTCTCATTAGGAGATAATGATGGTATATACAATAGAGATGGACTCACCTGGTCTGACTATGATGCCTACCACCACTCCTGTCAGCCAAAAAGACTTTGACCAATCCCAGTGGAGTGAATGACTGCTCTTCCCCGTCCAATTCGAACATCCTAAATGAGGATGCTGGTGTTATCTCAAAGAGCTGAAAGTTCATAGTATCGTAAGGTAATGCCATGAAAAAGAAAACCAACCAGTGCTCAGGGGTGCAGCTTAGAAGAAACAGAGGTTTAGTTGTAATGAAATGAAGATCACACTTCTGTGAGGGGATAAGACACACTCCTACATAGGAACATAGTATGTTAGGCTGAAAGGAGACAATGTCCATCTAGTTCAGTCTGTTTCCACCCCTCCTTGTTGATCCAGAGAAAGGCAAAAAAAACCTGATAATTCAGAGGCCAATTTAGTCCATTGGGGGAAAAAATTGCTTCCTGACTCTATACTGGCAGTCAGAATAATTCCTAGATCAGCATTTTGAAAGTTCCTACCTGTCTCCAAGCCCGGATAAACAACTCTGTTGGTTATTTAATGTCTATATCCTGTCATATCATAGCACTCTAGAAAGGCATCTAGCCCCCTCTTAAACTCCTTTATCGATTTTTCCATCACCACGTCCTCAGGCAGAGAGTTCCACAATCTCACTGCTCTTACAGTAAAGAACCCCCTTCTATGTTGGTGATGAAACCTTCTTTCTCTAGACGTAGTGGATGCCCTCTTGTTACCGTCCTTCCAGGTTTGTGTATCAAGTGGTGAGTATAGTAGGCAGCAGTGGTACTCCAACCAATGATCTACCATTAGGGATCAGGAACTCAGAGAAAGTTTTATTATGACCATAAGAAAAACATAAAGTGGTAAAAATGAAAGGTGGGCATCTGTAACGGATGGTGCAGGAAGGACGTGAAAGTATGATGAAACCAGAGTTGCTGTCATCCTAATGACACTAAAAAAGCCGGTTGGCTATAACGGTGTCAATGCATAGATTGGAGGTACAGAAACTAAGATCAAGGCACAAACTGCAAGAAGAGAGGTTGACTTGGAAATGATGAATAGTGGAAACAGCTTTGTTATAAGCCAGCTTATGATGCATTTCGAGGCACTAAAGCCATTTTCTTAAAGAGCTGGAATTGATCGTTGTAGGGAAGTCATGCATTGTAACTAACCAATATATTGCCAGTCCATGAAGATTGCCAACGGGACCCTGGGACAAATTTTGCAACGTTGTACTTGGCACCCTTCTCCTTCCTCAGACTCAAGAATAAGGCTGTAGATCAGTGAGGTTACTCCCCTAACCAGCTGTCTGCACTTATGTATTCTACACCTGTTTACTCTCTTCTCCCCCTTCTAGAACTTTGCAAGGGCTTTTATAAACTTTGTTCCCCCCAGCTGCATAGAGCTTATTAGCTGAGAGGCTGGACAAACACTGAGTAATGCTGAATCACAGTGGCTACTCTGTCCTTCTATACTGAGCCTCCTAGTATATACACTAATTTAGCTCATACAACAGGATATTAAACCATCATAACATGTAAAAATGCGTAAAACACACACTTATCCTACACTATTTCCCCCAAACAAGATTAACTGTGACCGCCCAGGGTCACTATATAAGAACACATAGGGGTTCATATTATATTGGTAGTCCATTGCAGATATTCATGAGTCCATTTGGACAACTTTCATATTGAAGACCTTCTTTCTCAAAATTGACTGCAAGAAGCCCTATAGTTGGGGATTGCCATGTAAGACAATTGGTGGCTAATTACTTGTACTGCCTCTGGATAAACAAAGAGCAGACAATTGGTAACTATTGTAATTAATGACCTTTTGTGATCAATCATGCTGCCCACTTTTCATGTTGGGGCACCCTAAAATCTAATTCTACTTGCGAAACCAAATATATAATACCAATAAACTATACTTCTGGTCCCTCCATCTACGGGCTCTGGAGCCTAGGCTCAAGAATATCAATATTCTTAGATCGGTGACTATACTGCTCAATTATCCTAATGTCATTGTGGGATGTAGTTGACAGTTTTAGTCTCACTTTTGCCAACTTCCAAGTGGCACATGGAGGTGCACCCATAGCCAGGACTGGTTAATGATCAGGATTCAGCATCCAACTAATAGAGAGGATTTCAGAATTGCCCTGTTTACTAAATTAAACTGTGGGGCAAGAGATCTTTAATTTGGGCTAAATGCCGAATTTTCAGTTCTAAAGTCTAGTGTTAGACTTTAAGACCTCTATTACATAGACCTAATATGGATTGGGGTCCCAAGCAAAGTGTCCCCTGTTTTATGACCAGTTTGTAATAGTACATTGAAAAAGAAACAGTTAAAAAGCAAATATCACCAACATCGAAAATTAATGAAAAAGTCAACAACTTATAAAAATACTGTTACAATTTGCGGCTGCGACTACCATCTCACCTCTTTTTTCCCGCTGGAGGCCACAATGTGATTTATCCTGGGCTCCCCTGCATGCACCCAGCTCTGGTGTCCTCTCTGCCTCCCTCTGCTGCTTGAAGGGTAAGTCCATGCACATGCTTCTGCTATTAAAGGGCCAAGGTGCACCTTCCTAAATCTTCACCTGCCATCCATCTGGTTATGATAGGTACCTTCCGCTTATGAATGGTTGATAGATTTTTGGTGTTTTGGTCCAGCTTCAGATGCTATTAGTTTGTACTGACTCAGATTTTTGGCTCTGACTATTCCTGACTTTGCTGCATTGTCTACTCCTAACCTCGGCTTGTTATATTGACCATTCTCCGGCCTGCTGCCGACTCTGGCAGGTTTGTATCATGCTGAATCTGTTCTGTTTGCTCTGACCTCTGTACTTTTCCTGCTCCTGAGGTTATACTGCCTGGCCAGACCGGATTGCTCTGACTACACCCTCAGGTGCCGAGCTTTGGTTTATAGTAGCATCAGCTGCTATATAATCGGGACTACTTCCAGAGTAATGGTTTGGGGACCTCACAGCGAAGCCCAGATCCCGGCTGGTGGGTTGAAAGGTTGAAGACCAAGGTATCTCAGGTGTCACCTCTGGATTGGGCCAAAAGCCAAACCAGTGTGAGGCACAGAAGGTGTGCATTTGCTGATCTTGAGAAATACAATCATTTTGCAAATTTGCAGATTGTTTTTGCTCTTTGAACGACGGTCTTTTCAACTGCAGCCCACTCGATTTTATAAACTAAATGTGTTTTGTCATTAAAAGCTCTTTTATGACATTCTTATCTACAATAGTTGCTTTTAGTCACTACAACTACTTCTATATTGTGTCCGGAGACACAACAGTTAAGACCTCGCAATCATTTTAGGGGACCTACAGTATATGTAAAGGTGTCCAACTTCAATATCCCCTATTTTAAGAATATTTAACCCATTTTACTCATATAGTAAAATCTCCTGGCCCCTGTTGTCAGCGATATCAGGGTGGAGAGAGGCTGACTGTAAGACTCCTCAAAGGGACAGCTGACTAAATCAAAACTCTCTGTTCCAATCCCTATTTTAGCTCACATATCTCCGGTTCAGTGCATTGTTGCAAGCTGTCTTTTAGATTTAGTTCCCCTCTCACTACTCTGAAACTGCAAAACAATTTAAAGGGGATGACTATTACAAAGTACAAACAACTCTCCTGATAACCCAGTTATTTGTTCCCCTGGGAGAGGAACTAAATATTTCTTTCTTAAAAGAGACTACCTGTTTTATCCTCATGCACTCTCATGGCTTCTCCAGATGTGTCAGGATACAGGAAAACTCCTATAAACCCTTAACTAGGTAGTATCGTACAATAAACTGTCTACACAAGTTTAAAGGGGTTGTCCAGTAACCGGACAACCCCACTTTAATAGGGCTGAATGGGTTAAAATAATAAACTGAAACATACTTACCTCTCCATGGCCACCGGATTCCAGCGCTGTAGCCCCACTGTGATCCCGGTGGTTGTTGTGTTTGCTAATGTCACAGGAACTCAGGTGACCTCTTCAGCCAATGAGAGACTGCAGCGTCACAGTCCTGAACTTCTGGCATGATGGCGTTGAGGATGTGAGCACTGATACCAGGAGAATAAGTGGTGACACGGCAGCCTCTCATTGGCTGCAGCGGTCATCTGAGTTACTGTGACGTCAGCATTCCCAACAACCACTGGGGCCACAGCTGGGCTGCAGAGGGGTAATTATGTTTCAGTTTATTATTTTAACCTCTTCTTCCCTATTGAAGAGGGGTTGTCCAGAAACTTGACAACCCCTTCAATCTTACATCTTCTGACAGAGGTTGGTGCTGTGACTTTCACACAGGCACAAAGTCCCATATTTTAATGGAATGCCCCAAGATCGAAGATTTTTTGGAAAGAAGTTACTAACTTTATGAAAAGAATCACAAGTGAAAAAATTTCTATTACATCATCATTATTATTGCTTTGGACTCCTTCAGACAACTTCCACCCTAAGGCCTTAGTCAGACGGGCGTTTTTAGCCGCGATTTGCGCATTCACATGCGTCCGGCGATTTTATAAAACCATTGCTTTGCAATGGTATCGGACACATGAGCGCTTTTTATGCGCTCGTCCGATAAATTATAGAACAAAAAATCGCAGATCGCACCTATCTGCGATCTGCGATTCCTGTTCTCTTCTGTATATGCGCTCAATGGGGCCGGCGGCAGCAGCGCTGACCCCATTGAGAACATATAGAAGACAAATCATTCTTCTCTGCCACAGCTGTAACAGCTGTGGCAGAGAATAACGATGTTTGCCCATTGAATTCAATGGAGCGGCAATACAGCCGCTCCATTGAAAGCAATGGGCTGCCGGCGTGCGCGGGGTGAATTGTCGGGAAGGGGTTAAATATATAAGCCCTTCCCTGCAATTCATCCTAAAATGTGTTAAAATAAAAAAAAATGGTATACTCACCTTTCCGCTGCAGCCGGAGTCCAGCCGCGGCCGCTGTCAGTTCTCCTGAACTGCTTCTCGGCACTATTTAGCTAGCGGGGCTTTAAAATCCTTGCCTGCTGAATGATCTGCCTCTGATTGGTCACAGCCCTGACAAATCAGAGGCCGGTTTCACTCACACACCCATTCATGAATTCATGAATGGGTGAGTGACTGCTGCCTCTCAGCGCTGAGCCAATCAGGGGCAGGTCTGACTCACATCCATTCATGAATTCATGAATGGGTGTGAGTGAGGCATGCCTCTGATTGGCTCAGCGCTGAGCCAATCAGGGGGCAGGTCTGACTCACACCCTCTTCACACCCACTGCAGGACGGCCGCGCGGAGCTCCGGCTGCCGGGAGAAGGTGAGTATACAATTTATTTTTATTTTAACACATTTTAGGATGAATTGCAGGGAAGGGCTTATATATTTAAGCCCTTACCGACAATTCATCCCGGGCTCGCCCGCAGCGCATTGCTTTAAATGGAGACGGCTCTATTGCCGTCTCCATTGAATGCAATGCGCTGGACAGCTCCGGACAGTTTCTAATGAAACGTGGCTAGGAGCAGATTTTCGGCTCTATTGCCGTCTCCATTGAATGCAATGCGCTGGACAGCTCCGGCCAGTTTCTAATGAAACGTGGCTAGGAGCAGATTTTCGGGCGATTTGCGGGCGACTTGCGCGCAGCGGTCACGCGATTTGCGGATGTGCATCCGTCATGCGATCCGCAAATCGCGAGAAAAAACGCCCGTCTGACTAAGGCCTCAATGAGATAATTTACCCACCCAGATGGTCACAGTGACAAAGCTGCTGATCCCAACACATTGCAGAAGCCATGACTCCCCCCCCCCCCTTTCCCCATCCATTCAACTCTGGATTAACAAACCAGCCATCTGGGAAAATAGTACGCTAACTTTAAACAAGTTTGGGCTCCCTGGCTGGCCTTCCATCATTCTAAGAGCTCTGATTCCCACAATACTGCTGTTCCATCGCCTAAGCGAGCCAAGACCTTTTCCCAGGTCTCATCTGGTTCGTAGACCAGACGTAGATGTTTGGAAGATTGTTCTGTGATATGATCTGTAGATACATTTTAAGATATCTTTAAACTTCATCTACTGGCTCACAGAAAAACTATGTTACTAAAAGTTACTGATGTTTACTCTAGAACCATTCAGGTTTTTATGTTGTTCACGTTGTACAATCGGTCAAGCCAACTTAGTAATGTATGGATGACTTCTTTCTTCCTTTATACTTGCGGTCTTGTATCTTTAACCTCTTATGTACCTTTGTTTGCTGTACTAAAATATCTTTGGAAAAACATAAAATTATTTTCCGCCACCATCCTCTTATTTTTCCATCAATGCAGTCGTGGGAGGGCTCGTTTTTTGATGGAAGTCCAGTAGTTTCTATTGGTACCATTTTACAGTTTATGTCACTTTTTGATCACTTTTTCTTGGAGACAAGGTGATTAAAAAAGCACAATTCAGGCATTGCGTTTTTTTTTCCCCCCGTACAACGTTCACTGTGTCGGATAAATGATGCGTTACTTTAATATACTGGACTTTTTTTTTTTTTTCTTTTTTAATAATTTATGAAAAAGCGGGGTTTTAAAACTTTTATTACCTTTTATTCTTTTCTAATAATTAATAAAACTTTTGAAAACTAATTTTTACACTTTTGTTAGTCCCCATAGGGGATTTGAACTTGTGATCATTTGATCGCTCCTGCACTATAATGTAATATTACATTATACCGTGATCTGACAGGCGGTCTACCAAACGACTCCACACGCATGGCTTGATAGGTAAGAATACATGGCAGCCCTGGGGATGTTCAGAAGGCACTAGAATGCCATAGCCACTGAACAGAATCTTGCAATCTTATCGCAGGGGAAGGTGTTTGGGACCCCACAAAACTGATTGGGGCACTTACAGGGTTAACAGTGGTAATCACCGTTCACACTGATTGCTGTTGTTACCATCTTGTATCAGCTGTGAGAAACAGCCGACATTCACATTGTAGCGAATGTGATTGGCTTCCGATCGCCCTCCAAATAAATTCCAAACCGCAGGACGTAAATGTATTCCTTGGGTCATTAAGGGGTTAAACTTGATCTACCGGCTCACAGAAGAACTATGTAAAAAATTACTGTTATTTACTCTACATCCATTCGGGTTTTTATGTTGTTCACATTGTACAACCTGTCAAGCCAATTGACTGTTCTCTGTGCATTGCGCACGCAAATGTTGGGTGTGCAAATACATAAGCAAATACGCCCATAGTAAGGGGACCTTCTACTTGCTGTCCTGCATGTCAGACAGGGTGTCTGTACCTAACAGTCACCATTTCACTGTACACAGTTTATTTGCCCTTTTTATTGTTATAAATAAAGATTTGCAAAGAAAAAAATGCAAACAACAACTTTAATTACTGCATTAAGAGGTTCTCAGGGATGTTCGTTATTCTGGACCTTCATCCATTAACCTGAGTGGAGAGAGCATCTACAAAGAGCATCGCTTACCCTGCAGGACCCAACATATCTGACATGGACAGAGTATTGGAAAGGTGTAATGCTTTATTTTACCTGTGGTGGCACTGTTGGGAAACTGAGCACTTTCTACTGGAGGTCCTAGCAAAACAGCACTACAATCAGACGACTTCTAAAACTATTGTTCATAATGTAGAAGATACAAAGATACATAATGGCAATATTTTTACGCACCTTGATTTTTGCTTATGAAGGTAACAATTTACAACAATTCTTCACTGGATGGACTAAGTTATAATAAATCTTTCTGACCGTTTATATATAAATATATTTTAGTCATATTTGATACAGTTATGTAATATTCCGTCATAGTTAATCCTGCTGATATTTTTTTCCTGATCTTGTGAATTCCTTTTCATCTCCTGTATTGACTTTTATGTCCTTTACATGTTCTTGTCCAGAATTCGGAACAGTCACCTCTGGATTTAAAGTGCTGTTGCTAGGCCAACTGCTGTCATGACAACCTGATGCTCCAAAAGCTACAGCTGTCCAACTCTAGAGTTTGCATTAATTTGCCTAGATGTACACAGCCATGTTCTCAATAAAGCAGCATTAACAGCTTAGCTTGTGGCTGAGTAAACCAGATATCTTCATGGCCCTATTTTTTTTACTTTTGCCCGTCCAAGTCTTCGACAGATCTCCCATAAAACATCTAGATTATTTTATAAATTGTTACTCAGTCACGAGTGTCCAGAGATTGGACATGTAATGAAGATTACTGACTATTCCTTTGTCTATAGCTTCTGTCAACCAGCCGATTCAAGGTCTCAACTTGAAGACTTTGGTTTGACCAGACCTACGTGAAATAAGAAGGAATCGCATTAATGCCGGAATTGGAGTCAGTTTTTAGATTGGAAATCAGTGAAGACTCCATTGTTTAGGAATTAAGAAGCATTTCTCGTCAACTTCACTCTGAGCAATTTCACTTTTAGGAATGCTGCACTAACTTGTTGGTGGACATTACAGCACTAATACTGTAGCACTACAGTGTCTGTGGGTGGGGTTGCGGTGTATCCATATAACCATGTGTGGTTAGTGTGTGACAGTGAAACCTGCTGTAACAGACATAGCAGTGGTCTGTGTCTAGTCAGCCAACCACCGAGGAGCATGCCAATGGGCTGAACAGGAGAGAGAGGCCAAAGAACTGACTGATATCTGAGAAGGACAGGAGCCAATGTAACCACCCTGTGAGCATCATAAGAGAGCGGGATAGGCCCTCAGAGGGGTGACTCTTCAGAAGAAACAGCTGTAGATACTAGTGAGTCTGAGAGACTGCTGCAAGGGAGTTTTTGACAGGATGGTGTCCCAGAACATCATTAAAGCCCCAAGGTTCAACATTGTTTTAGAATTGATTACCCCATGGCCTGATCAAGGGCCACTTGGAGATTTAGACTGAAAGAGAATGTGTCAGGTCAGGTTGATTTCAGAAAAGGATAGTGACCGAGAGGTTTCAATGGAGCCCTGAACCACCATGCCATCATGTAGAGGAACCTGGCACAAGTTTGTGTACAATCTCTAGGCAGAGCATCCTATGGTAGGAGGTAGCCTCTCTTAGATCTGTAGCTACAGCAAGCCATCAAGTTTGTGTACCTCTTCGAGACACTGTAACTAGAGATGAGCGAACGTACTCGTCCGAGCTTGATACTCGTTCGAGTATTAGCGTGTTCGAGATGCTCGTTATTCGAAACGAGCACCACGCGATGTTCGAGTTACTTTCACTTTCATCTCTGAGACGTTAGCGCGCTTTTCTGGCCAATAGAAAGACAGGGAAGGCATTACAACTTCCCCCTGCGACGTTCAAGCCCTATACCACCCCCCTGCAGTGAGTGGCTGGCGAGATCAGGTGTCACCTGAGTATTAAAATCGGCCCCTCCCGCGGCTCGCCACAGATGCATTCTGACATAGTTCAGGGACAGTGCTGCTGGTGCCGGAGCTGCTATAGGGAGAGCGTTAGGAGTTATTTTAGGCTTCAAGAACCCCAACGGTCCTTCTTAGGGCCACATCTAACCGTGTGCAGTAGTGTGGAGGCTGCTTTTTGCAGTGTTGCACTTTTTTTTTTTTTTGTATATCGGCCGTGTAGAGCATTGCGTCCTGCAGTAATTTTACATTGTCCAGGGCCAGTAGTGGTGAGGCAGGGACAGAAGACATATTTAGTGTATATAGGCAGTGGGCCTTTCCAAAAACATTTGGGAAAAAAAATCTATTTGGGCTGCCTGTGACCGTCCTCAGTGTACTGGGTCTCTGCTGGGTGTAGTTGTCCTAATTCATACGCAGCCAGCTAAGTGTTACAGCAGGCTTGCGCAAAATTCTTTCCTGTCTCTGTGTTGCCTGTTACATCACCGCTGTATTCCTGTCCACAGTGAAACAGTCTGCAGTAATTTTACATTGTCCAGGGCCAGTAGTGGTGAGGCAGGGACAGAAGACATATTTAGTGTATATAGGCAGTGGGCCTTTCCAAAAACATTTGGGAAAAAAAATCTATTTGGGCTGCCTGTGACCGTCCTCAGTGTACTGGGTCTCTGCTGGGGGTAGTTGTCCTAATTCATACGTAGCCAGCTAAGTGTTACAGCAGGCTTACGCAAAATTCTTTCCTGCTCTGCTGTGCATTCCGTAAGCGAAGTCAGCCTCCAACCACAGGCCAATAAGCGGCACATTTAATTACAGCGTTCTGTTTCTGCACTACTGGTAATACAGCATGCTGAGGGGTAGGGGTAGGCCTAGAGGATGTGGACGCGGGCGAGGACGCGGAGGCCCAAGTCAGGGTGTGGGCACAGGCCAAGCCAGTGCGGTGGCCAGGGGTAGAGGCAGGGCCAGACCGAATAATCCACCAACTGTTTCCCAAAGCGCCCCCTTGCGCCATGCCACCCTGCAGGGGCCAAGGTGCTCTAAGGTGTGGCAGTTTTTCACAGAGACGCCTGACGACCGACGAACAGTGGTGTGCAACCTTTGTCGCGCCAAGATCAGCTGGGGAGCCACCACCACCAGCATGCGCAGGCATATGATGGCCAAGCACCCCACAAGGTGGGACGAAGGTCGTTCACCGCCTCCGGTTTGCACCACTGCCTCTCTCCCTGTGCCCCAACCTGCCACTGAGATCCAACCCCCCTCTGAGGACACAGGCACGAGTGCCTACCGGCCTGCACCCACACCCTCACCTCCGCTGTCCTCGGCCCCATCCAGCAATGTCTCTCAGCGCAGCGTCCAGACGTCGCTAGCGCAAATTGATCAGCCTGGAGATGCTGCCGTATAGGCTTGTGGAAACGGCTTTCAAAAGCATGATGGCGGCGGCGGCCCCGCGCTACTCGGTTCCCAGTTGCCACTACTTTTCCCGATGTGCCGTCCCAGCCCTGCACGACCACGTCTCCCGCAACATTGTACGCGCCCTCACCAACGCAGTTACTGCCAAGGTCCACTTAACAACGGACACATGGACAAGCACAGGCGGGCAGGGCCACTATATCTCCTTGACGGCACATTGGGTGAATTTAGTGGAGGCTGGGACAGAGTCAGAGCCTGGGACCGCTCACATCCTACCCACCCCCAGAATTGCGGGCCCCAGCTCGGTGCTGGTATCTGCGGCGGTGTATGCTTCCTCCACTAAACCACCCCCCTCCTCCTCCTCCTCCAACGCAACCTCTGTCTCGCAATCAAGATGTGTCAGCAGCAGCACGTCGCCAGCAGTCGGTGTCGCGCGGCGTGGCAGCACAGCGGTGGGCAAGCGTCAGCAGGCCGTGCTGAAACTACTCAGCTTAGGAGAGAAGAGGCACATGGCCCACGAACTGCTGCAGGGTCTGACAGAGCAGACCGACCGCTGGCTTTCGCCGCTAAGCCTCCAACCGGGCATGGTCGTGTGTGACAACGGCCGTAACCTGGTGGCGGCTCTGCAGCTCGGCAGCCTCACGCACGTGCCATGCCTGGCCCATGTCTTTAATTTGGTGGTTCAGCGCTTTCTGAAAAGCTACCTACACTTGTCATACCTGCTCGGAAAGGTGCGCCGGGTCAGCGCACATTTCCGCAAGTCCAAGACGGACGCTGCCACCCTGCGGACCCTGCAACATCGGTTTAATCTGCCAGTGCACCGACTGCTGTGTGACGTGCCTACACGGTGGAACTCTACGCTCCACATGTTGGCCAGACTCTATGAGCAGCGTAGAGCTATAGTGGAATACCAACTCCAACATGGGCGGCGTAGTGGGAGTCAGCCTCCTCAATTCTTTACAGAAGAGTGGGCCTGGTTGGCAGACATCTGCCAGGTCCTTGGAAACTTTGAGGAGTCTACCCAGATGGTGAGCGGGGATGCTGCAATCATTAGCGTCACCATTCCTCTGCTATGCCTCTTAAGAAGTTCCCTGCAAAGCATAAAGGCAGACGCTTCTCGCTTGGAAACGGAGGCGGGGGAAGACAGTATGTCGCTGGATAGTCAGAGCACCCTCATGTCTATATCTCAGCGCGTTGAGGAGGAGGGGGAGGAGCATGAGGAGGAGAGGGAAGAGACAGCTTGGCCCACTGCTGAGGGTACCCATGCTGCTTGCCTGTCATCCTTTCAGCATGTATGGCTGGAGGAGGAGGAGGAGGAGGATCCTGAAAGTGATCTTCCTAGTGAGGACAGCCATGTGTTGCGTACAGGTACCCAGGCACACATGGCTGACTTCATGTTAGGATGCCTTTCTCGAGACCCTCGCGTTACACGCATTCTGGCCACTACGGATTACTGGGTGTACACACTGCTCGACCCACGGTATAAGGAGAACCTTTCCACTCTCATACCCGAAGAGGAAAGGGGTTCAAGAGTGATGCTATACTACAGGACCCTGGCGGACAAACTGATGGTAACATTCCCATCCGACAGCGCTAGTGGCAGAAGGTGCAGTTCCGAGGGCCAGGTAGCAGGGGATGCACAGAGATCAGGCAGCATGCACAGCGCAGGCAGGAGAACATTCTCCAAGGCCTTTGCCAGCTTTATGGCTCCCCAGCAAGACTGTGTCACTGCTCCCCTGTCAAGGCTGAGTCGGCGGGAGCACTGTAAAAGGATGGTGAGGGAGTACGTAGCCGATCGCACGACCGTCCTCGGTGACGCCTCTGCCCCCTACAACTACTGGGTGTCAAAGCTGGACACGTGGCCTGAACTCGCGCTGTATGCCCTGGAGGTGCTTGCTTGTCCTGCGGCTAGCGTCTTGTCAGAGAGTGTGTTTAGTGCGGCTGGGGGAATCATCACGGATAAGCGTACCCGCCTGTCAACCGACAGTGCCGACAGGCTTACACTCATCAAGATGAACAAAGCCTGGATTTCCCCAGACTTCTCTTCTCCACCTGCGGACAGCAGCGATACCTAAGCAATACGTAGGCTGCACCTGCGGATGGAAGCATCGTTCTCTATCACCATCAAAAACGGGGACCTTTTTGCTTCATCAATCTGTGTATTCTATTCATCCTCCTCCTCCTGCTCCTCCTCCTGAAACCTCACGTAATCACGCCGAACGGGCAATTTTTCTTAGGCCCACAAGGCTCAGTCATATAATTTTTGTAAACAATTTTTATACGTTTCAATGCTCATTAAAGCGTTGAAACTTTCACCTGAACCAATTTTTATTTTAACTGGGCTGCCTCCAGTCCTAGTTACCAATTAAGCCACATTAACCAAAGCGATTAATGGGTTTCACCTGCCTTCTTGGTTGGGCATGGGCAATTTTTCTGACGTACATTAGTACTGTTGGTACACCAATTTTTTGGGGCCCTCGCCTACAGTGTAATCCAATTAATTTTTTGCCCACCTGCATTAAAGCTGACGTTACATCAGCTGTGATGGGCAATGCAATGGGATATATTTATGTACCGCCGGTGGCTTCCTGGCACCCACCCATGCTGTGGGTCCACAGGGAGTTGTAACTGCATGTGTCCACTTCTAAAGAACCCCAGTCTGACTGGGGCATGCAGTGTGGGCCGAAGCCCACCTGCATTTAATCGGACGTTACCTCAGCTGTGATGGGCACTGCAATGGGATACATTTATGTACAGCCGGTGGGTTCCAGGGAGCCACCCATGCTGTGGGTGCACACGGAATTCCCATTGCGGAGTTGTACCTGCCTGTGACTATTTATAAAAAAAAGCGGTCTGACTGGGGCATGCAGACACCTTGACAGAATGAATAGTGTGTGGCACATAGGCTCCCCATTGCTATGCCCACGTGTGCAGCTCCTGATGGCGGTGGCACAGGATTATATTTCTCATTGCTTCTGTACAGCATTGTGGGCTATCGCCCCGCCCCATTTAAAGAGGGTCGCTGCCTAGCCGTGCCAACCCTCTGCAGTGTGTGCCTGCGGTTCCTCCTCATGGTAGACGCACTTATAAATAGACATGAGGGTGGTGTGGCATGAGTGCAGCTGAAGGCTGCGCAGGGACACTTTGGTGTGTGCTGTGGACACTGGGTCATGCGGGGGGGTTGGGCAGCATGTAACCCAGGAGAAGTGGCAGCGAAGTGTCATGCAGGCAGTGATTGTGCTTTGTTGGAGGTAGTGTCGTGCTTAGCTAAGGTATGCATTGCTAATGAGGGCTTTTCAGAAGTAAAAGTTGTTGGGGGGGGGCCCACTCTTGCCGCTATTGTGGCTTAATAGTGGAACCTGGGAACTTGAGATGCAGCCCAACATGTAGCCCCTCGCCTGCCCTATCCGTTGCTGTGTCATTCCCATCACTTTCTTGAATTTCCCAGATTTTCACAAATGAAAACCTTAGCGAGCATCGGCGATATAAAAAAATGCTCGGGTCGCCCATTGACTTCAATGGGGTTCGTTACTCGAAACGAACCCTCGAGCATCGCGAAAATTTCGTCCCGAGTAACGAGCACCCGAGCATTTTGGTGCTCGCTCATCTCTAACTGTAACCATTATGCTTTTCTGCCATTTAATTTAACAGTAACCTCCCTGAGCGTTGTATCTCAGTCAGCTAACAACAAGTATCTTTTTTTGCACTAAAAAGTATCTTAGACCTTCCAGCGGGGTGTACTACCCATTACCTGCAGATGTCTCCATGACTTAGTATGGTCCAACATTGTTACGCAACCTTGATATTTCATAAGGGTCAATGGAAAGAACAGGTCTGTGACTTTTAAATGTGTTGCATCCAAGCTGGATGCAAATCACCTCATCTGGATCATATATAATTTGTAGCCCTAAGAGGATGGACATACACACAGTATACTAATGCAGAGAACATAAAATATACATAACAAAACAATACAGTTGGGGAACGGGAAATCTGACCTATGTCTGTCTACTAATGCAATGATGACCTACCTTAAAGCAGGACACTTGCCCTAATGAGGGCAACTCCACATCAGGAACGTAGGGCGAACTGGATTCTTCCTAGTTGGGATAATTTTACTACAATCGATAACAATATGTATGGTGTAGATCTTATAGAAGCACACAATGAACTAGATGAAATACCAATTAAGAAATAGCAATAGTCAGGAGACAGATGAAACAACACACCAATAATCTTGACTCCAAACAGACTTATCTAACAGATGGAATAGGACAGAAGCTGCTGACCTGAGCAGAGAACACCTTCAGAAGTATAACCAGCATCCTCAATGAGGAGCCGGAATAAATGTGTGGTGGAGCGGGGATAGCAGTGGGGAACAGGGGGGGAGCTCCCTCTCCCCCCCCACTCCCCTCTGCAACCCCCCACGCACCCCCGGCGCCCCGAATCTTTTCGTCTGAGTAGTCAGTTACTCGGAAAAAGCAGTGCTCGAGTCCAAAAACACCCGAACCGAGTACGTTCGCTCATCTCTACAAGGGACTTAAGAGTGTGAGAATAGGCTACTTTATTATTTCTAAACATTGCGAGGGTTCAGTAAAAGAATCAATGGGCGACCCCTTTAAGTCAGTTCTGTCTTTTTATTCTTTACTTTTCCAATTATCTGGCACGAATATTTATTTCAACATTCCCCAGGTGAGCTACTTAGGATTTATTACTAATACACTTTGCTAATGTTGGTATTAATAATTGTAACAAGACATCTGAGCTTCGTCTCATGTTCGGCTTGCCTTACAGCCCATTTGCATTATCTATGACTTTTGACCCAGTTTTCATCGAGAAAGAATTTTAATGCAATTTCAGAGTCCAACTGTGATTTTTAACATGTTCATTAGCATTGGCTTTGAAAGTGTATTACATGCTAGCTAGAATCACTTACTTCTCTACAGCTAACACTTGCTTTTCTGATGATACATTTACTGTGGCAATTAACACTTCTCAATCATTTCTTTAAGTTACATAAATTTTTCATGCTATTTTCAATGAATCCTCTATTCTAAGGCCCAAGTACCAACGCACTTTTACGCGTGCTATGATTCGCGTTCGCCATCTTACTTCTCCTCCACTGCTGGAACACACAGCATGCATTCTCTCCAGCTTCTCTGCAGTTTTCCGGCTCCATCATCCTCCTTGATTCCCTTTGATGAACACACACACATTCGCACTCATAAAGGGCCAGCGCACACCTTCCTAATTCGTTGGCTGCCAATTATGGAGCACCTCTAGTTATATTAGGCTACTTCCTCATGAAGATGGTACCTAAGCCCTTGGTCTTTCTGGTCCAGCTGGAGGTACTATTCGCTTTTGCTGACTTTCTGATTTTCTGACTGGCTATTCCTGACACTCTCCATACTTGATCTCGGCTTGTACGGACCACAACTGTTTCCCACAATTACATTTCTGCATAATTAATGCAATTTAAGAGATATTGAATGTTTAAAATTTGACAGTTTTCTTGCACATTGCTTTATGCCACATTGACTATGGCGGCAATGTACTAACACTGGCGTTAGTATAACTTCTACCAATCTCATGGTGCGCTAATACATGAGGAGGCGCGTAGCTCTGTGCACCATCACAGAAATGCCTGGCCCCGACCATAATTCTAGCATTATTTACATCAGTGTCTGGACACTTCCTGTCCCGACAAGCCATCCTTGGTTTAAACTCAAGGCATGGCTGGCAGAGAAGGCTGAGAGCTCGCAACATTTTTGTGGAAGTGGTCCTTGCCACCAATTCTGTGACTTTTCTAAGGCAGTATTCTGGGAAGAAAAGCAGATGACCCAGTAGAGCCGGCGCGCCTTGGAAGATTGACAGAGGAAAGCTGCTAAAGTAATAAGCCTAAGGCTGCCTGCACACGGGCGGGTCAGATTCCGCATGTGCCCAGTTGGCATCCACGTGTACTGTTTTCTTTGTTCTTATTTTCTGCACTGCGGATGGTCCGCACGTCTCGCCATAAGACATGCGCAGTACAGATTTTTTTTTAAACTCCTGCTTTTCCCGCGGAATCTACTATGTCAATTGCGGACAGGCCGGGGGTCGGATGACTTCCATTGATTTTAATGGAAGCTGTCCATACGGAATGCTCAGGAAAATGGAGCATGTGCGATTTTTCCTCCGTGAGCGAAAACCGCAATTGGCGGTATTTGCTGCGGAATCTGGAGGCGGTCTCCCGCTCCGGATTCCGCAATTCAAATCCGCCCGTGTGCATTCACCCTAAGGCTGCTAGAGTGTGACTCTCCTGTCCTGTGAACGTGACGGGGAGTGCTGCTCCCTCATGGAAAGGATTTAACCCTCTCACTGCCTGAGAGATCCTTAACGACCGGACTGCTTCAGAGACTGCCGAATTCCTTATATTTGCAGTAACAGTGGCTTGTGCGGGTTATTGTCATCCCAGCAGCTCTTGTGCTTCTGACATGTTGTTACACCGGTTTGTTCAATAAACAAGTGCCCCAGATCCCCCTAGAGATCTTCTATTTTCATTACCAACAGTTTGAAATAAAAGTTCTTTCAACACAAAAACATAGAGGCCATGTGCTTCCCTTCTACCCTGACCTATGAACAACATGCAGCACAAGCAACCATGCCTCCAGGTGGGATGGACCCGGGTAGGACTCCAGGTTCCGTGCCCGGACCGTGTCCTGCTCCACCAGCTCAGCCCATCTTGTGCCCACCGTAACATATAATTAAAGGACGTGGTCGATGGTTTCTTGATATCCTGCAAAGAAAATGTACAACGGCATCCAGCGGACCCATACATGATCTTACAAGCTTGTGAACTCCTCAGACCAGAACCCTCAGTCAGTTTGATAAGTGTAACTTCTTCATGATAATCGGCATGCTCTGTGTAATGTTCTGCATGTTGCAGGCTCAGTAATAAGCAGAAAATATGAAGATGTCAAATTGCCAAAAGTAAGTGTAACGTATTTATCACATCATTTCCCACACAGATATATGTCTATTAAAAGAGCATCTGTCGCTGGGTTTTTGAGTCATAATGAGTGTTATATGACTATATATTCTCATGCTAATGTACGAGTGTGTCGCATAACATATGGACATTTTTGTGTAATGTCCCTTTAAATACTGTTTGGCAACGTTTGCTTTAATACTGTGCCCCCTGGTAGCTGGAAATGGCAAACAAATAATCTCCATTGCCCTGGTATCCAGGCTGTAATATTTATTGGAGGGTAGCGCCCGTTCCCTGGCAGAGTGAGGCTAGAGAGACAAAATGTAGAGAGTGTCTCTGACATGCCTAGTTTAGGGACCTTTTAGGAGAGTTAACAAAGCTAGGACGTTGCACTGAGGTCCACCGATTGTACCACCCCAGTGTCCAGGGAGGAAAGCAAGCTCATTATAGACTAAAAATTACCCCAAGTTTGATGATGGATGTGGGCTTTGTTACTTCTTGCGATGGTAAGATAGAGCAAAGGAACTGGAAGGAGTAACGGTTACCAACAGTGAGAAACAAGGTGAAGGCTAAGAGACTGATCTTGAGTGATCGAAGTTGGACAGATGGCATGCACACCAGGCTCCCCTTGGGGGACTCTGAGAGCCGAACCTCAAGTAGGTCCCCGGCCCCCCAGAGACTACAGCATAAATGAAATCTCTTACTGTTGTCGTATCTTGTTAGTCAGTGTTTCAGTTTCAGGAAAGTTTTAGTTAGAAGTAAATGAGTCTGAAGGCTGGAACTTGAGTGGGAACTTTGACCAATGACATTGAATGAAGAAGCTGCGATATCAGATACAACTCATGGACAGTGTGGGGCTGCTTTGGAGGAAAATAAACAGCCATGTATTTGTAATACTATAGAATCCCTTTAATAAAAGCCAGAACAGATAAAGTCCTGGGAGTTGGGATCCTCACTGATCTAGCAAGTTCTGTCTCACAGGACAAATGTTGCCATGTGTTTACCATCATTCTCCCTTGCAGTGAATGGGGAAAATAGAGAATAATGAGTGGGGTCACATTACAGTAAGGCTCACTCAGGTCCAGTAGCTTTTCATTACCCACTTATGCCACTAGGTAGTGATTGCACATCCACTAAATGGCCACTTTATTAGAAACCCCAACCCCCCCCCCCCCCATTCCCATCTAGTAGCACATTGGACCTCGTTTGGTCTTCAGAACTACAGAAATTCATTGTGGTGTAAATTCCGCTAGGTGATTAAATTATACTGCGGAAATATTGGCTCATGCAGACAGAAATCTTCTTGTAGTTGCCACAGATTTGATGGCAGTGCTCACACGTTCTGGCCAGCTGACAGGAAAGGGTCATCAAATTCATGCTGCTTGCACCAAATTCTGACCTCCCATCAGCAACAGAAATCTGAATACATTTGACCAGGAGATATTTTTCCATTGCTCAGGGATGCCATTTTTGCTTTTTTTTCTTCACCGGGCTCTCGCTTTTCTGTTTCTATTAGTCACAATGGGGCTGGAACTTCTGTTACAGCCCATCCATGATAAGGAATGGTGAGTTGTGCATTTGGACACATTAGTTGAAGCACCAGTGCTGTATTCAGTTGCAATCGGCTTGACTGTACATAGCATGTTCATCAGACCAATTGTTGACATCTCCCTCTAACCCCTTTCAGTGCCAAATTTTGCTGTCCACAGGATCCCCTTTCTCTGGTTGTTTGTCCTTGGTTACGTCTCACAAGGTTGGTAGTGAAATCCCGTCACCAGCTAGTCTAGTACCGATGACCGGCCTTGTTGGAAGTTACTCAGATCGCTAGATTTTCCCATCTAATATGGATTCACATTGAAACTAATCCATGAAAAACTTATTACGTGAGTTTATGCTGCACTCCGGGGTCACGGCTCTAATTCTCATACAAGGAAGAAGGGGCGTACACAGAACTCATAGAGCCCCATCGGAAAACTTGGAATTAGGACCATTCTTCTTAGCGAGTGGAGCAGGGCCATTTGACACCCTACACTGCGGGTCCCAAAGCAGTCACGTGGTCTGCTTCTATTGGTGACAGGCCACTACAGGGAAGCTCCAATCATGAAAGGGCCGATGCCTCTAATAAGTGCCTAATGCCTATCATAGAAATCAAGTTATATACACATAACAAGAGCCCAAGGAAGCAGCATGGAAGATTTGACAAACACAATGGAACGTGATCAACTGCATTGTAAAATGTTCCCGTTAGGTGAGACTTGTCTGGTTCAAAATTTGTCTCTTTTTTTTCTCCAAAGGACAATTCATGTTTTTGTAAAAAGGACAATTGTATTTTTGCGAGCAAGAGGTAAGTCAGCGGGGCACACTGGTTCTCGTACAATATGGAGTCATGGGGGAACGACACAGGGGAATATTCCATTCTTCTCTATCATGTACTTGTACAAAGTCTTTAACAAACTTTGATGTAAGACAGAACTGAAATCTTAACAATAAAACATTTCTAACGTTGAGCTTTGTGTGATACAAATACAATAGATCTTTATAGGTTTTCCTAAGTGCTTATTAAACGAATCATTTTAATGTAACACTAAGCTATGCAACATTAATAGGAGGCTGTAATCTCAAATCAACTGAAAGTCCTACGTCTGTTAAAACAGTGAAAAGAATAAAGAGGAGGCACAAAAGAACGATATACTCTCTTTGTAAAAAAAAAAAGTCAGGAACCTAGAAGAAATTGTCGTTTTGCTAAAAAACCCGTCATGCAGTTACATCTCGGGCAGATCTGTAAATGATGAGAGGTGTGATTAGATGAATGGTCTTGCCACCCGAGGCCATAAAAATGGTTCCACCATTGGTCTAGAGAAAGGCTCCCAGAGGCTTCTTGTGTGTAGTGACTAGAGATGAGCGAGTATACTCGCCAAGGCACATTACTCGAGCGAGTAGTGCCTTAGCCGAGTATCTCCCCGCTCGTCTCTAAAGATTCGGGGGGCGGGAAGTGGCGGCGGAGAGCGGGGAGGAACGGAGGGGAGATCTCTCTCTCCCCCCCGCTCCCCCCTGCTCCCCGCCACAACTCACCTGTCACCCGCGCCGGCCCCCGAATCTTTAGAGACGAGCGGGGAGATACTCGGCTAAGGCACTACTCGCTCGAGTAATGTGCCTTAGCCAGTATACTCGCTCATCTTTAGTAACTATCTAGTTGTCATCTTAGTTGTGGGCAGATGTCCATCATTTGTCACGGCTCGCCCGCTATGTCAGATCAAGACCGGGTGACATCACGACATTGGCCCACATGATCCGCACAACGGATCCCTTTGGGATAAAGGGAAATATTAGCTTTAAGGCAAATATAACAGACTTAGAAATAATAGTGCTAACACAAAGGCGTCAGCTATTTCCAACACACCAAATACTCAGGACAAATCAGCCTGGTGGTGCCTTTGCGTGTCGCTCCACTGGCCTAGTTTTGTAGACACCGATGGAATTCTTCAGAAGCCTACGCAGGATTTTATTTTATTCTTAGCGGATCTAATTAAAATCTTTCCTAATAAACAGTATTCCATTGAAGTTTCTTGCAGAGAGTAAGCCACACAAATCATATGCACGCCTTATGGGCATAGTCTACAGACTGGGAACTGGGCAGGCCACAGTGTCTGCCACATGAATGA
Source organism: Eleutherodactylus coqui (assembly GCF_035609145.1). Classification (NCBI taxonomy): domain Eukaryota; kingdom Metazoa; phylum Chordata; class Amphibia; order Anura; family Eleutherodactylidae; genus Eleutherodactylus; species Eleutherodactylus coqui. The sequence continues at coordinate 306,537,507 of NC_089839.1, forward strand.
GTGTGGTGTCAGCGGTGACTAACTGTAGTGGCATCAACGGGAGCAAGATGGCATCTGTGACACCATTACAATTATCTGCCCAAACAGGAAATTTCCAGGGAGTGGCCCTTTAAGATTGATCTGGATGAGGAAGATCGGAATGTAATCGGAATATGTTTGTTTGCGTATTCCCGCGGTGGTTTGTATTCCGTAAACTCGTCCCATGGTTATTACTCTTGTCACCGATACTTGGTGAACTTTACTGCGAGACTATTGTAGGATATATGGGGATGTCCAGTAAAAGTTAATGTCCCCAAAGCTTTAATTCCTTACTTATAATTCAGAATAAAACTGCACATTACATCCTTTTTAATACCCAAGACATTTCCTCCCTGGAAATAATCTGCTGTCATTGTGCAGGAATAAAGAGCATTCTCTTCTTTATTAATATCCACTCTCGACACTTTCTTTCTGGGAAGATACGTTGAAGAATTCTATGAATCAGTTGTTAAGTTGTATCGCTATTTGATGACTCTATATGATGATATAGGATCTCGTATGCTTCCCATTGTATTTCTGTCTTCTTTCATATAGTGCCTTTAAAAGCTTCATATTATTCCAAATGCATATTTCAAAACACTTCCCTGCCAAACGGCGCTCTTTTTTTTAGCCGTCTAGCTGCAGGACGCTGATAATACATGTATAATGAGTAATAAACTTTACTGCACGGCTGTCAGATCTACTCTTGTGTGTGCCGTTTGAGATCATAGCAGGGTAAGTCTTTTGTGAAAAGTACAGCCACATATCATGAGCTTCCATTTGCTGGGGAATAATAGTAAAAGTCCATAAAGAAATCCAAACTTTTGAACTTAAGTGAATTTCTCCCAAACCGAGGAAGGTGCTAATCTAACGCTAAGTTCCCTCCGACAACTATTTTTCTGGTAAGTCTGAATTTAATAGACGAGACTGAATGTTAAACCTTCCTTTGGACGAAGAATTTATCATCAGTCTTGTTTGTCCGTGTGTCTAATGGTTTGAAGTTGAAATGGAAAACTCTGTGACCAATCAGATGATCGATGTGGTCACAGCAGCAGAAGAGGAGCGTGTTGATTTTTTTGGTCAGGCAGTGACCTGTGTGCTCATATGGTTGTGTTAGGGGGGGGGGGGGGGGTAGGCTTGTGTTTGGGGTTAAATCCCTTCTTTTTATGCCAACCTATACATGGGTAGAAAGTTCTTCAGAGATAGAGGTCACATGATTGTGACATCACTAAGCTAGGGCTGTACATGAGGTCTAAGCCCTCCCTCCAGCTTATGTTATTCCGACCATCTTGGCCCGGAGATTTGAGTGGTGGCAGGAGATGCTGAAGGAAGTAGAGGAGATTTATCCTGCACCTATGGTGCATTGATTCTTCATGCTTGGAGTACAAAGACTGTTCTACGGAAACGTGTTATAAGTGTGAAATTCTGGTTGACTATACATGTAATCTTAAACTCCCATGGAGTGACACATATTTCCACTTTGTTTAGTAAATAGAGATGAGCGAGCACCAAAATGCTCGGGTGCTCGTTACTCGGGACGAAATTTTCGCGATGCTCGAGGGTTCGTTTTGAATAACGAACTTCATTGAAGTCAATGGGCGACCCAAGCATTTTTGTATATCGCCGATGCTCGCTAAGGTTTCCATTTGTGAAAATCTGGGCAATTCAAGAAAGTGATGGGAACGACACAGCAACGGATAGGGCAGGCGAGGGGCTACATGTTGGGCTGCATCTCAAGTTCCCAGGTCCCACTATTAAGCCACAATAGAGGCAAGAGAGCCCCCCCCTCCCAACAATTTTTACTTCTGAAAAGCCCTCATTAGCAATGCATACCTTAGCTAAGCACCACACTACCTCCAACAAAGCACAATCACTGCCTGCATGACACTCCGCTGCCACTTCTCCTGGGTTACATGCTGCCCAATCCCCCCCCCCCCCCCCCACACACGACCCAGTGTCCACAGCACACACCAAAGTGTCCCTGCGCAGCCTTCAGCTGCCCTCATGCCACGCCACCCTCATGTCTATTTATAAGTGCGTCTGCCATGAGGAGGAACCGCAGGCACACACTGCAGAGGGTTGGCATGGCTAGGCAGCGACCCTCTTTAAAAGGGGCAGGACGATAGCCCACAATGCTCTATAGGAGCAGTGAGAAATATAATCCTGTGCCACCGCCATCAGGAGCTGCACACGTGGGCATAGCAATGGGGAACCTATGTGCCACACACTATTCATTCTGTCAAGGTGTCTGCATGCCCCAGTCAGACCGCGTTTTTTTATAAATAGTCACAGAAAGGTACAACTCCGCAATGGGAATTCCGTGTGCACCCACAGCATGGGTGGCTCCCTGGAACCCACTGGCTGTACATAAATGTATCCCATTGCAGTGCCCTGGACAGCAAAGCTAATGTCAGGTTTAATGCAGGTGGGCTTCGGCTCACACTGCATGCCCCAGTCAGACTGGGGTTCTTTAGAAGTGGACACATGCAGTTACAACTCCGTGTGGACCGACAGCATGGGTGGCTCCCTGGAACCCACTGGCGGTACATAAATATATCCCATTGCATTGCCCATCACAGCTGAGGTAATGTCATGTTTAATGCAGGTGGGCTTGGGCCCACACTGCATGCCCCAGTCAGACTGGGGTTCTTTAGAAGTGGACACATGCAATTACAACTCCGTGTGGACCGACAGCATGGGTGGGTGCCAGGAAGCCACCGGCGGTACATAAATATATCCCATTGCACTGCCCAGCACAGCTGAGGTAATGTCATGTTTAATGCAGGTGGGCTTCCGCCCACACTGCATGCCCCAGTCAGACTTGGGTTCTTTAGAAGTGGACACATGCAGTTACAACTCCGTGTGGACCGACAGCATGGGTGGGTGCCAGGAAGCCACCGGCGGTACATAAATATATCCCATTGCAGTGCCCAGCACAGCTGATGTAACGTCAGCTGTAATGCAGGTGGGCAAAAAATTAATTGGATTACATTGTAGGCGAGGGCCCAAAAAAATTGGTGTACCAACAGTACAAATGTACCTCAGAAAAATTGCCCAAGCCCAACCAAGAGGGCAGGTGAAACCCATTAATCGCTTTGGTTAATGTGGCTTAATTTGTAACTAGGCTTGGAGGCAGCCCAGTTAAAATAAAAATTGGTTCAGGTGCAAGTTTCAACGCTTTAATGAGCATTGAAACGTATAAAAATTGTTTACAAAAATTATATGACTGAGCCTTGTGGGCCTAAGAAAAATTGCCCGTTCGGCGTGATTACGTCAGGTTTCAGGAAGAGGAGCAGGAGGAGGAGGATGAATATAATACACAGATTGATGAAGCTAAAAGGTCCACGTTTTTGATGGTGATAGAGAACGATGCTTCCATCCGCGGGTGCAGCCTACGTATTGCTTAGGTATCGCTGCTGTCTGCTGGTGGAGAAGAGAAGTCTGGGGAAATCCAGGCTTTGTTCATCTTGATGAGTGTAAGCCTGTCGGCACTGTCGGTTGACAGGCGGGTACGCTTATCCGTGATGATTCCCCCAGCCACACTAAACACCCTCTCTGACAAGACGCTAGCTGCAGGACAAGCAAGCATCTCCAGGGCATACAGCGCGAGTTCAGGCCACGTGTCCAGCTTCGACACCCAGTAGTTGTAGGGGGCAGAGGCGTCACCGAGGACGGTCGTGCGATCGGCTACGTACTCCCTCACCATCCTTTTACAGTGCTCCCGCCGACTCAGCCTTGACTGGGGAGCGGTGACACAGTCTTGCTGGGGAGCCATAAAGCTGGCATAGGCCTTGGAGAGTGTTCCCCTGCCTGCGCTGTACATGCTGCCTGATCTCCGCGCCTCCCCTGCTACCTGGCCCTCAGAACTGCGCCTTCTGCCACTAGCGCTGTCGGATGGGAATGTTACCATCAGTTTGTCCGCCAGGGTCCTGTGGTATAGCATCACTCTCGAACCCCTTTCCTCTTCGGGTGTGAGAGTGTAAAGGTTCTCCTTATACCGTGGGTCGAGCAGTGTGTACACCCAGTAATCCGTAGTGGCCAGAATGCGTGTAACGCGAGGGTCACGAGAAAGGCATCCTAACATGAAGTCAGCCATGTTTGCCAGGGTACCTGTATGCAACACATGGCTGTCCTCACTAGGAAGATCACTTTCAGGATCCTGATCCTCCTCCTCCTCCTGCTCCTCCTCAGGCCATACACACTGAAAGGATGACAGGCAAGCAGCATGGGTACCCTCAGCAGTGGGCCAAGCTGTCTCTTCCCCTCCTCCTCATCCTCCTCATGCTCTTCCTCCTCAACGCGCTGAGATATAGACATGAGGGTGCTCTGACTATCCAGCGACATACTGTCTTCCCCCGCCTCCGTTTCCGAGCGCAAAGCGTCTGCCTTTATGCTTTGCAGGGAACTTCTCAAGAGGCATAGCAGAGGAATGGTGACACTAATGATTGCAGCATCCCCGCTCACCATCTGGGTAGACTCCTCAAAGTTTCCAAGGACCTGGCAGATGGCTGCCAACCAGGCCCACTCTTCCGTAAAGAATTGAGCAGTCTGACTCCCACTACGCCGCCCATGTTTGAGTTGGTATTCCACTATAGCTCTACGCTGCTCATAGAGTCTGGCCAACATGTGGAGCGTAGAGTTCCACCATGTGGGCACGTCGCACAGCAGTCGGTGCACTGGCAGATTAAACCGATGTTGCAGGGTCCGCAGGGTGGCAGCGTCCGTCTTGGACTTGTGGAAATGTGCGCTGACCCGGCGCACCTTTCCGAGCAGGTATGACAAGTGTGGGTAGCTTTTCAGAAAGCGCTGAACCACCAAATTAAAGACATGGGCCAGGCATGGCACGTGCGTGAGGCTGCCGAGCTGCAGAGCCGCCACCAGGTTACGGCCGTTGTCACACACGACCATGCCCGGTTGGAGGCTCAACGGTGCAAGCCAGCGGTCGGTCTGCTCTGTCAGACCCTGCAGCAGTTTGTGGGCAGTGTGCCTCTTCTCTCCTAAGCTGAGTAGTTTCAGCACGGCCTGCTGACGCTTGCCCACCGCTGTGCTGCCACGCCGCGCGACACCGACTGCTGGCGACGTGCTGCTGCTGACACATCTTGATTGCGAGACAGAGGTTGCATAGGAGGAGGAGGAGGAGGGTGGTTTAGTGGAGGAAGCATACACCGCCGCAGATACCAGCACCGAGCTGGGGCCCGCAATTCTGGGGGTGAGTGGGACGTGAGCGGTCCCAGGCTCTGACTCTGTCCCAGCCTCCACTAAATTCACCCAATGTGCCGTCAGGGAGATATAGTGGCCCTGCCCGCCTGTGCTTGTCCACGTGTCCGTTGTTAAGTGGACCTTGGCAGTAACCACGTTGGTGAGGGCGCGTACAATGTTGCGGGAGACGTGGTCGTGCAGGGCTGGGACGGCACATCGGGAAAAGTAGTGGCGACTGGGAACTGAGTAGCGCGGGGCCGCCGCCGCCATCATACCTTTGAAAGCCTCCGTTTCCACAAGCCTATACGGCAGCATCTCCAGGCTGATAAATTTGGCTATGTGCACGTTAAACGCTTGAGCGTGCGGGTGCGTGGCGGCGCACTTGCGCTTGCGCTCCAACACTTGCGCTAGCGACGGCTGGACGGTGCGCTGAGAGACATTGGTGGATGGGGCCGAGCACAGCGGAGGTGAGGGTGTGGGTGCTGGCCAGGAGACGGTAGTGCCTGTGTCCTGAGAGGGGGGTTGGATCTCAGTGGCAGGTTGGGGCACAGGGGGAGAGGCAGCGGTGCAAACCGGAGGCGGTGAACGGCCTTCGTCCCACCTTGTGGGGTGCTTGGCCATCATATGTCTGCGCATGCTGGTGGTGGTGAGGCTGGTGGTGGTGGCTCCCCGGCTGATCTTGGCGCGACAAAGGTTGCACACCACTGTTCGTCGGTCGTCTGCACTCTCAGTGAAAAACTGCCAGACCTTTGAGCACCTCGGCCTCTGCAGGGTGGCATGACGCGAGGGGGCGCTTTGGGAAACAGTTGGTGGATTATTCGGTCTGGCCCTGCCTCTACCCCTGGCCACCGCACTGCCTCTTCCAACCTGCCCTGCTGCTGCACTTGCCTCCCCCTCTGAAGACCTGTCCTCAGTAGGTGTAGCAAACCAGGTGGGGTCAGTCACCTCATCATCCTGCTGCTCTTCCTCCGAATCCTCTGTGCGCTCCTCCCTCAGACTTACTCCAATTACTACTACCTGAGGGATAGACAACTGTGTCTCATCGTCATCGTCCTCCTTACTCACTGAAAGCTCTTGAGACAGTTGCCGGAAGTCCCCAGCCTCATCCCCCGGACCCCGGGAACTTTCAAAAGGTTGGGCATCGGTCACGACGAACTCCTCCGGTGGGAGAGGAACCATTGCTGGCCATTCTGGGCAGGGGCCCGAGAACAGTTCCTGGGAGTCTGCCTGCTCCTCAGAATGTGTCATTGTAATGGAGTGAGGAGGCTGGGAGGAAGGAGGAGCAGCAGCCAGAGGATTCAGAGTTGCAGCAGTGGACAGCGCAGAACTCTGGGTGGTCGATAGATTGCTGGATGCACTTTCTGCCATCCACGATAGGACCTGCTCACACTGCTCATTTTCTAATAAAGGTCTACCGCGTGGACCCATTAATTGTGAGATGAATGTGGGGACGCCAGAAACGTGCCTCTCTCCTAATCCCGCAGCAGTCGGCTGCGATACACCTGGATCAGGAGCTCGGCCTGTGCCCACACCCTGACTTGGGCCTCCGCGTCCTCGGCCGCGTCCACGTCCTCTAGGCCTACCCCTACCCCTCAGCATGCTGTATTACCAGTAGTGCAGAAACAGAATGCTGTAATTAAATGTGCTGCTTATTGGCCTGTGGTTGGAGGCTGACTTCCCTTACGGAACGCACAGCAGAGCCAGGAAACAATTTTGCGCACGCCTGTAGTGAGATGTAGGTGCGTATGACTGAGCTAGTGGAATTCACAGCGCAGAAGCAGTCAAGTGGCCAAAGGCCAGTAGTAGGCCTTAAGTATTTTGCTTCTATTTTTTTAAAATGCTGAGCTGATACAGCAGACAGATACTGTAGGCAGCGTGTAATGTTATGTATACTGTTTCCCTCTGGCGGGATGACGGCGATCATGTAACAGAGACAGCAGATCCAGGAAACAATTTTGCGCAAGCCTGCTGTAACGCTTAGCTGCGTATTACTTAGGACTACAACCCCCAGCAGATAGATACTGTAGGCAGCGTATAATATTATGTATACTGTTTCCCTCTGGCGGGATGACAGCGCTGATGTAACAGAGACAGCAGATCCAGGAAACAATTTTGCGCAAGCCTGCTGTAACGCTTAGCTGCGTATTAATTAGGACTACTACCCCCAGCAGATAGATACTGTAGGCAGCGTAATATTATGTATACTGTTTCCCTCTGGCGGGATGACGGCGATCAATTTTTTGGAAAAAGCCCACTGCGTATATAGCCTGAATATCTCTTTCCCTGCCTCACCAGTACTGGCCCTATACTCTGTACAATGACTGCAGACTGAGGACGCAATGCTCTGCACGCCCGATATACAAAAAAAAAAAATTGTGCAACACTCCTAAAAGCAGCCTCAACAGTACTGCACACGGTCAGATGTGGCCCTAAGAAGGACCGTTGGGGTTCTTGAAGCCTAAAATAACTCCTAACGCTCTCCCTATAGCAGCAGCACCAGCAGCAGCACTTTCCCTGAGCTATGTCAGAATGCATCTGTGGCGAGCCGCAGGAGGGGCCGATTTATATACTCGGGTGACACCTGATCTCGCCAGCCACTCACTGCAGGGGGGTGGTATAGGGCTTGAACGTCGCAGGGGGAAGTTGTAATGCCTTCCATGTCTTTCTATTGGCCAGAAAAGTGCGCTAACGTCTCAGAGATGAAAGTGAAAGTAACTCGAACATCGCGTGGTACTCGTCTCTAGTAACGAGCATCTTGAACACACTAATACTCAAACGAGTATCAAGCTCGGACGAGTACGTTTGCTCATCTCTATTAGTAAAGTTTGTTTTTTTTATAAAATGTGCCCCCCCCCCCACCATACACAGCATCACCACCTGCTTCATGCAAAAGATGGGTTAAGGAGTTAATTTATTTTATATAGTTTCATCTTCTTTCAACCACTTCAGGACCAGAGATTTATCACTTTTTTACTTTAGTTTTTTCGCCCCACCTTCTAAGAGCTGTAACTTTTAAATGTACCATTGACATGGTCCCCTAAAGGCTTGTTTTTTGCGGGACGAGTGAGTTGTATTTTTTAATGTTACTATTTAATGTACCATATAATGTGCAGAAATTTTTTTTCAATTTTAAAATGGGGAGAAATGGAAAAAATTTAACTGTGCCTTTTTTAGTAGGTTTAGTTTTTATAGCATTCACAGTGCAGTAATAATGATATTTGAACATTATTCTCTGGGTCTGTAGTACGATTAACGGTGATTCCAAATTTATTTAGTTTTTTAATGTTTTTCCTATATTTGAAAAGTAAAAAAAATTCTTAAACAAAAATTGCTTTCCAACGCCATATTCTGAGACCCGTAAGTTATTTTATTTGTTTGTCAATTGGGCCGTATGAGGGCTTGTTTTTTGTGGAGTGAGCTGTAGTTGTTGTTACATATTTTGATCACTTTTTACTTAATTTTTTTGGGAGCCAGGATTCAAAAAAAATATTACAATGTTGGCATCCTGTCTTTTTTCTCTTATGAGGATATGAGGATAAACGTTGTGATATTTTAATAGTTCTGACTTTTACGTAAACAATAATTCCAAAAAACGTGGAGGTTTTTCTTCATTTAGTTTTTTTAATAGGAAAAATTGTAGAAGGATTTTTTTTTAGCTTTGAATATTTCTTTATTTAACTGTGAAATAAAACTTTATTAAATATTAAATATTTTTTTATACTTCTATTATGTCCCCATAGAGGACTTAAACTTGCAATCCTGCGATCGAGCTGTAGGGGGTGCCGATGGGGTGCCCCCTTTCTACTGAAGTGTCCTGATGTATGTAGATTCAGGGACTTTGTTATCGCACAATGTTTTATAAACATGCGCAGGCAAGGGCACATGGTATTCCAGACTTATGGAATGCCTTCAGCTGAGGCATCTATAAGGGAGATGTAATTGAAACAGATGGGCAGTAAGTAGTTTTCTGAAATCCCGGACATTCCTCCAAGGCCTATTTCAATCTCCGAGGAGCCCTTTTCCACAGAAAGAGGGTTCTTTTTGGATGTGAAAATGACAATGTCATGACCTGGGTGAGAGTAGAACAATCTGTTGCTGTAGTAGCCCTCAGCTGAGCAACAGGATAATGCAAGATGGAATTCTTTAAAGCTACTAGTAGTGAGAGAAGGTACACATTGTCAAACAGGCTAGGTCACTAATGAGTTGCATACAGGCTTGGGCTGGCCCACAAAGTGCATCTCTATCTGGGCCCCAAGCCAGAAGTTACCCCCAGCCCTCAATCCCCCATACATGAGTATCACAGCCAGCCTACATAGATCCAACAGATTTCAACTTGTCTTTGATAACTTATCTTAAAGGGGTTGTCCCGCGAAAGCAAGTGGGTCTATACACTTCTGTATGGCCATATTAATGCACTTTGTAATATACATCGTGCATGAAATATGTGCCATACAGAAGTTATATACTCACCTTCCCTGCGCTGGCGTCCCCGTCTCCATGGTGCCGTCTAATTTCAGCGTCTAATCGCCCGATTAGACGCACTTGCGCAGAAGGGTCTTCTCCCTTCTGGTTGGTCCGGGCACGAGCGGCGTTCTGGCTCCGCCCCGTCACGTGTGCCGATTCCAGCCAATCAGGAGGCTGGAATGGGCAATGGACCGCACAGAGCCCACGGTGCACCATGGGAGAAGACCCGCGGTGCATCGTGGCTGAAGATCCCGGTGGCCATCTTGGAGGAAAAGAAGGAAGAAGTTGCAGAGAGGGGATTCGGGGTAAGTAAATTTTTTGTTTAAATTTCAACACATCCCTTGGGTTTTGCCCGTTTTGGCGTGGGACAACCCCTTTAAGCCATTCCAAACTATTGTTCTCTTATCTTAACCCAACAAAACCCATTGTAAAGTAATTGAATAAGTAAACAAAATTTGGCAGTGAGTTACTATAATGCATTAAAAATCATGTTAAACTCTGCTGCATTTGCACATCATATGCAGATATGTTATTTGTCAACTTGACTGGCGCAGCGTGCTATATCATCATCGTGGGCTACCCACACTAACTGCGTATCCCAATAATCAATAGACTACACAAATAGTGTAATGCTCAAAAACTACATATGCTATAAACTGACTAGTTTGAGAGATCTATTTACTGTGTGCGAAGGGCAGTTAGTTTCAAGATAATCATGCATGAAATATAACCTTAAAAAACCCTGCTCAATACTGTAATTAGGGGGCTTCTAAACAGAGAGAGGGGGCTCCATAGTAAAGCTAAAAAAGAGCTCTTATTAAGGGGGTGGATTTTGGCACCCAGGAGAGAGGGCTCTGGTGTTTCTTTTTCACTCCACTCCCTTTCCATTACTCTTAAGACATTTCCTGATCACCTTAGACCCCATTTACACTGACAGACAAAAGTTGCTTAAATGGCAGTTTGAGTGACAGTTTTGAGCGATCATCTTTGCATAGTCTATTAACAGCTATGCAGGTGGAGCAGGACACAGCTGGTATCACTCGGCGAACAATACAGCTGTTTTACATAAGCAAACAGCTGTATTGCTCTCTGCGATTGCAGCTTGCGTCCCGCTGTGAATCACCAGCGGGACGTGATCTGAAAGAATCTTATCAGCACTGCCTACTGTGATAACAGCCTGCACCGCTGATAAGAGTTCATCTCTTAATTCAAGAAAACTAGGATTGAGTGAGGAACGACTCGTGCATGAAAACTGCATGATGTCCGTGCATTTAGCTGCAACAGCTATCACTCAAAGGACGGCTTTGAGCTAATTTTAAGCGAGAATCGTTGGGTCTAAATGGGCCTTTATTTTTGAGCAATTCAGTTCTTCTAGAGTAGGGACTTTTGCACTGGTTCCAGCTACCTAACACAAAAGGGGATTGGACAAAACATTCCTGGACGCCCTATCTTCATGACCCCATAGCGGTCACATGGTCTGACTCTGTGGTACACCCTTGTTTCTGAAATTCTATTCTTGTCCTTGAAAAAAAAATTCTGTAACTTGAGGTAGCAGTGTACTGAAATGGTAGTCGCCAAGACAAAAAGCCAACATTGCTAGGCAACCTGAACTAAATTTATTTAGATTTCTCTACAGTGATTGCAGAAAATTTAGAGTTTAAAAATATGTTGCATTTTGTATAATTTTTTTAATAGTCTTTTTGTTTGATGTGTAGAACATGAGACGCGGCAACCAAATGAGCATATTAGTTTTACTTACGGTTTAACGTATTAATCTAATTACTTCCCTCCTTTTGGTTCTTTCATCACATCAACGACGCTCCTCAATTTTAGTCAAATTAAAGTTGTAAAAAATAGCTTGTAAGTCATCAATATAATATATTATCACACCATGTTGTCTCCTGAACTCCAGTGCCCTTAGACTCCTGCCTACAGGGTCACTCCTGCCTCAAGATAAATGGAAATGCTGAATCCAAAATGTCAAAATATGTATTACATCCATCTACAAAGAGAAGAGGAAAATGTATTCTAATGTAAATAACTGATATGACGAAAAATGGAAATTCGACTTAAAAGTCGAAAAAGTCACAATAAATCACTGTACATTGAAAGATACCAAATTCCCCTCGACTAAAATATGCAAGAAGAATTTCTTTAATAGATAAGCTGTCCAATTAACTCAGCGCTTCATTCATTCTGAAGACTGTGAAAATGTCGGATTAGGCACACTTAGAGGAATAAAGAATATTTGTGTGTAAACATTTTCAATGGAAATCTATTTTTCTTCCCTCCAACTGTTCCATCTGGTCAGTTCTGCAGCGCGTATCAGAGCTGCGAGAAAACATATGCGCTTCGTCAGGAATGAGTTTGAAGTTAACTTGTAAAAATAATTGACATTTTATTATCTTTAATAACGGGATCTGACATTAATGGAAAGTGGGAAGCGATCTTCAAAATTTTTCATCTATATTATCTTTAGCAGGCGCGTCTCGCTCAAGCGTCAGGAGGCTTTTGTAAAGCTTTTTTTTGTTTTAATGTTTCAATGCATCAGTGAATGACTTTAAATACAAATCAAGGTTTGATGAGGCTTTATGTTGTAAAAACTATAGTAGGTGTCATGACACCCGGCAAACAAACGATACGAACTCAGCATGTTACGTAAAAAACATGACACATTAAACAACTGAGAGTTGTAACAATTCAAGTTACGGCATTCTGAAAACAATCTTGGGTCGGGAAGGGTATCATCTCTTCTTAGGGGGGGCACCTAGAAGGTGTGTGGAGACTCATTGTTTTAAAGACTTGTTTAGAGCCAATTTAGACGCAACGATTATTGCTCAAAATTGGTTTAAGCTACAGGAATCCCCACCCTCATTGAAAGAATGGAGGGAAAAAGTTGACTCAATTTGCAATTTAGAAGAACTTTCAAGTTGGGGAAGCGGTAAGCATGATGGATTCGTATAGATGTGGAGCCCCTGGAAAGCCCTGGTGTGGACCGATTGGTGAAAGACATTCCAAAATAATTTGTGCCATGCCTTCTCAGCATACCTATTTCACTGGTCCCCCCCATACACATATATATCTTCTATCACAAGCAAACGTGCCTTAAATATTTCTCTAGGGACGACAGATATCTAGAGGACCTGATCTGACCACCGCACTAGTATTACGTACAGGAAACTTCGAGAGTCCCACGGGGGGGGGGGGGGGGGGGTTACTTGAGTTACCTCAGACACTAAATACCCCACTTCACCCCCCCCGCCAGTATCTTCAACCCTCTCCCCTCCCCTCCCTCCCTAAATACCCCCCTCCCCCCTTTTGTTTTGTCTCTTAACTCCCCTCGCACCAAGAAGTGTATACAAGAGATACAGCAGTATCCGTGGCAGGGGTACAAGTTATAGCTTAATTCTACGTTCATTTACCATTTTTAGTTGGCATGGCTTTTATAATGCTCCTAGCCCATTAGGACTAGGCATAAAACTGATTTGTATCTATGCCAAGTTTTACATGTTTACATAATACAACAAAAATCTAATAAAACTTGATTTTCAAAAAAAAATTTGTTTAAGCAATCAAAAGTGGGCGATGATTGGGCTTTTAAAGATGACCGTTTAAACTTAACGATTATTGTTGGGAAATGGACGAGGTGGCCGGGAATTTCAGTCGTTCTTTCATCGTCGTGTAGCGTTTACATTTAACGATAATTGAACGATAGTTTGTGTAAAAGGTACGCCCCACCAAACGACGAACCACTCCCCTCAAATCGCTAAATGACTGAACGAATTTCATTTAAGCCAAACAAAAAGCGAACCGCCAAACGATGGGATTTAAGCAGACTGAAAGACAATGATGAACGAATTACTAATGAAAAGTGCACGATGGGCGGGTTTATATGTAACGATTATCGCTCACGTTTGACACTTTTGAGCGATAATTGGTGTGTCTAAATGGGCCTATAGAGATAGCTTGGTTTCCAATTCCCAATCATTGCTTTAAAGACTTGTTTAAGGGGTCTGATATTGATGTGCAGTAGTGCTGCCATTCAATAGTATTGTTCCATCTACCTTATTTGCATAAAGAATCTTAAAGCACTGTGGTACTGGTTCTTATTAAAGAGACTCTATTAATATATGGAGACTTATTTTCAAGCAATGCTCCATGGGAAAAAGTATATAAATTAGTTTGTCAGTCAAATCAGAGACTCCGTAGAAAGGAAGTACTACCCAATGGCTGACAGTTGTTTGGGGGTTCATTATCCTTGTCAAAACAGAGCAGATTACTAGTTGGCTATATGATATGCTTTACATGAAGGTCGGGGATGATGCTGGTTTCCACTGAAGAAACCCAATGGGTATGTAAGATGTATTTTCAGGCAATGTTCCATGTGAAAGAGATATGCCCAGTGGTAAAAGAGTACCAAAAATCACCTTTAGAGGTCTCTATAACAATGTTTCAGCAAAGAAAGCATGCCTCAAGTTGTTAATGAGGTTTGGAAAAAGGGAGGTGATTCCCTCAATAATTAGCTTGAGGCTCCTGGGTAGGACAGGTGTGAAACCAGACAGTGTGAGAGGAGAAGCTCAATGGACTGCAACAAGACTGTTAGTAAATGCAAGGTGTTTATGATGTGTAACTAGTTATGGTATTAGTTTGAGTAGAAATGGCCAAAGTTGATGTATAATGAGTGACCAGATAGTCAGGGCTTATGTTAAGCACTAGTAATGTACCGTGTAGGATAATGTGAACCATTGCTGAGATTAATAAAACTGGCAGGTTCCAGACTTAAAGAAGTCTGTGTGTAAAAGTGTGTTCTTGAGAGTGTAGTCAACTGTGATATAGAGACCGGTGGGTAGTAACATAGTATGTTAGGCTGAATAAAGGCAATGTCCATCTAGTTCAGCCTGTTTCAACCTCCATGTTGATCCAGAGGAAGGCAAAAACCTCAAGAGGCAGAAGCCAATTAGCTTATTTCTAATATTTCTTTGACATTGATTTGGATCTGTGCATTATAGCTGCCTAGATGGAAACAGCTCTCAGGTTGTGCTGCTGGCAAATACCTTTCCTTTGTTTGCAGACTGTAAACCTTATATCCACTGTAACATCTTTTTCTGTACATTTTTGTATATACAAATATTTAGTCTTTTTTAGAATAAATTTACAATTTATTAGTCAAACCTTCTCCGTTTTAAAACAAACCCTAACTCCAAAGATTGTGTTAATAATACCTAGTTCGGGTTCCACTTTACCTGGGAAACATAAGCTGGTAGTTGCAGCAAGTCTGTGAGGGTATTGTAGAGTGCTAGAGGCGTAAGACCGACCAGTGGGTGATTTGAGCTTTCGTTCTACATGGGTGCAGAAGCCTGGGAAAGCTGGGTACAAAGCCACCTGTATTCTAACGACACTGTGCTTGCAATCCCGCTAGAGTGATCGCTCGAGGTTCTGCCATAATAAGTGGTCGTAGCAGTGAGAGCACTTGGATTAGGCGATCCGTGACAAATTGGTGATAGAAGCGGGATCGATCGGGTCACCCCCTCTCTCTCCCTGACAAATTGCTGAACCACCTAGAGTGAAGAAGATGTTGATCCTAAGTAATGACTAATTCCCTAGAGTCACGCTCATGTCAGCCAAGCCAAGGACTTCTTTAAAAGGAAGAGCAACCCATCCATTTACAATTGTTTTGTAACACCAGTACAGCACAGGGTATTGGCTGGGCGGATGAGGCGCCTTAGATGCAGCTCTTGGGTGGAGGGGTTCACATTAAAGGGATTCAACTGATGTATGGAATCTTTTTTTCAAAAAGTAGTCCATGGGAAAAAAAAAACAAATGTGACAATTTTTAGGCTAGGAACATACTGCGAACACATCACAGGGGCTAAAGGTTGCTCTATGGCCCTTCTATATAATATCATACTGCAATTGAATGTGATTATAAGTTATAACCCAACAATCTCAAGAAATCTATCAGCTTTGGATTTCTTGCAATTGTTGGGTTGCAGCCACTAGAGCATTGCAATACAACTGTATTCCCTTACATTAAGATGCACCGTTGCATAATACCATAGTGTATATTGGCAGGGCGATATGTTTCATGGTTAAAGTCACTGTTTAGCCCTAGCCTAAAAATTTACTTGTCTGTATGACTCCAACTGCTGGCGTGTTATGTTCCTTGTTCACCGCAGACTACTTGCCTCCAGGTACCAAGATCATTTTACATCTTAAGGGCTTAGTCACACGGGCGTTTATTGCCGCGATTTGCGCATGCGCATGCGTCCGGCGACTTTTTAAAACCATTGCTTTGCAATGGTATCGGACACATGAGCGCTTTTTATGCGCTCGTCCGATAAATTAGAGAACAGAAATCGCAGATCGCACCTATCTGCGATCTGCGATTCCTGTTCTCTTCTCTATATGCGCTCAACGGGGCCGGCGGCAGCAGCGCCGACCCCATTGAGAACATACAGAAGACAAATCATTCTTCTCTGCCACAGCTGTAACAGCTGTGGCAGAGAAGAACAATGTTTGCCCATTAAATTCAATGGAGCGGCAATACAGCCGACTCCATTGAAAGCAATGGGCTGCCGGCGTGCGCGGGATGAATTGTCGGGAAGGGGTTAAATATATAACCCCTTACCTGCAATGCATCCTTAAATGTGAAAAAATAAAACAAAAGGATGTACTCACCTGCTCCCGGCAGCTGGAGATCCCGGCGGTCGGCCTGCAGTGGGTGTGAAGGAGGTGTGACTCAGGCTTGCCCCTGATTGGCTCAGCCTGAGCCAATCAGAGGCTGATCTCAGTCACACCCATTCATGAATTCATGAATGGGTGTGACTGAGACTTGCTTCTGATTGGCTCAGCGCTGAGCCAATCAGGGGCAAGCCTGAGTCACACCTCCTTCACACCCACTGCAGGCCGACCGCCGGGATCTCCAGCTGCCGGGAGCAGGTGAGTACATCCTTTTTTTTTATTTTTTCACATTTAAGGATGCATTGCAGGTAAGGGGTTATATATTTAACCCCTCCCCGACAATTCATCCCACACTCGCCCGCAGCGCTTGCATTCAATGGAGCCGCTGTATTGCCGGCTCCATTGAATGCAATGCGCTGGACAGCTCCGGCCCGTTTCTAATGAAACGCGGCTAGGAGCAGATTTTCGGGCGATTTTTGGGCCGATTTTTCGGCGCCGGTCACGCGATTTGCGCATGCGCATCCGTCATGCGATGCGCAAATCGCGTGAAAAAACGCCCGTGTGACTAAGGCCTAATAGTCTTAAGAGGAAAACAGGAGTCGTCGGACAAAAATGTCCAGTGCTGCTTCCAACCACCAGTTCACTTAGTAGCACTTTCCTGTGCACCACATATCAGGGGGCAACCCTGAACACAAAAAAAGTACTCAGGGGGGATAAAAATAATGCATAATCTGTAGTCCATAGTGACATTTAGTGGAAATTCATCATCTTTCATCATGTCTTAATTTTTTGATCATGTCATGACTTGGAAAATACTTTATGGTCACTTTATTATAGACCCCCCATCTTGTAGCATGTTTGTCTCTTTAATAGAAGGGCCATTCAGCATATGAAATAATACAGTATATACAGGGTGTAATCAAAAAGATGGATCTGGTGCTGTATCTCAATACTAGAGTCCTATATTGAAATAGCAATAGTGTACTTGAATAAGAGGGTGCGTATTTTCTACATAATATTAGTGTGTACAGGAACGGGAACATAGATTTTAATTTTGTCTTGTAGCCCCTGTAAGAGATGGAGAGTAAAATACAAATTGCAAGGTTGAAGAGCAGCGTGTGAGGAGCATAATTATGCTTTTTATGTCTCTCTAAGTCCCGAAGAACCTCTGCTATGACCGAAGTAAGGAAAGCTTCTTCAAAGTGATCTTCTGCTGCTATAATAGGGCCAGATCATCTAGGAAGCCATCCACCCTCATCTGCAGGAGATTCAGGTACCGATCCCCGTTGAGAGTTCCTGGAGTGAACACAGGTCCAGTGAGGCAATCATGCCAAATTCCAACTCATACGTTCATGTTGAAATTTGTGCTGTCTTTTGATTGGGTCATGGTCTTGCAAGTAATTTGTACTCAAGTGACACTTTTTCGTTCATTACCACGGTCCCGCAATGATAGTGTCAGTCATGAATGAATAGCTAAGGGCTATGTGTGATTGGCTGAGCGCTCAGCCAATAGCTAAGCAGTAGCTGCTATTGGCTGAGCCCTCAGCCAATCTGCACAGCCCTTTCAGGAGGCGAGGATTTTTATATCCCCGACTGCTGAAATAGCTTCATAGCAGTGCCAGGGAGCCAGCAGGGGGACGCGGCTGAGCGCAGGAGAGGTGAGTAATAAACTTTTTTTTTTTTCAGCACTTATTGATGATTATCGGGGAAGGGCTTATATTTAAAGCCCTTCCCTGATAATCATTCCGCGGGGCTTGGCAGAAAGCAGTGCTTTCAATGGGATCGGCAGCAGTGCCGATCCCATTGAAAGCAATGGAATAGAATGCCGGGGACTTCTGTCACAGCTGTGACAGCTGTGGCAGACGTCCCCGGCATTCTCCATCTTTTTTCAATGGGGTTAGCGCTGCTGCCGCTGGCCCCATTGAAAAGACTGGCAATATGTCGGCCTGATGCCGATATCCCGGCGTCATGCCGATTTTTGTCTCGCACTGCGATGCGAGACTTTAACTTTAGAATCGCATCGCAGTGGAGAAAATATCGCCAGTGGGTGGGAGCCCTTAGAGAGATGTAGAATGTAGATTTTGTGTTTCTCACACGCTACTCTTCAACTTTGTAATTGGGTTTCACTCTCTATCTCTTATAGGGGCCACGACATAAAAGTGAAATCCATTTTCTGGGGCCCCCAGGGGCCCATGCATAATACCATTGTGTAGCGCATCCATGACTTCCTATTCAAGTACACTATTGCTATTTCACTATTGGACACCAGTATTGACATATAGTGCTGGATCCAGCTTTCTGACTGCACCCTGTATACAACTATATTAAAAATTCCCAGACCTCCCAGCCCAGAGTTAAGCACATCAGTAACACAGTTCACTGCAGACTTGGATGAAAACTTTTCTTCCTTAAGTTTCAAGTGCATGTACAGAATCGTTTTACTGCTCCGTGTATGCTTTCAGCACTTTGATGAGGCGATTTCTAGCAAGGTGTTTGTGGTAAATATAGTGCTTGAACTGAACAACCAAAATAACACTGTGACCTTGAAAGAAAAACACTAGACTGGATGCTCAAATTGTTCTTCATCTGCTGTCATACTCCATGTTCCTATATTTCTGTGCGCAGAGATCACTTCCTCCGTTGACTGTATGTCATTGTAAATTGGAATGTTTGTATCAGAAGAAACGGAATCTGCGCTACATATCCAACTATTACTTGAAGCAAAAGAAAATTACTGTGTATGCTCATATCAGAAAATAAAAGGGCAGTAAAAACAGACTTTTTGAAGTTCAATTAAAATTAATGCTCTTGTATAGTCAAACACAGCATGGAGCCATCTCTCAGCGGTTGACGTCACGTTCCTGCACAAACAAGTGCTTCAATCCATACCTATGTGGTCTTGTCCGTTCTAAAACAAATAAGGAAGTTTAAAGAATTGTCTCTGAATGTTGCCCTTGCTTATTGTTTTTAGATACATCTTCGCCACCTATTTGGAACATTCTTCTGTTTTGTGGCTATTCTTGTTTTTAATTGGACCTCCGTTGGGTGTTCTCCAACTCCATGTGACATTTGTGTGGCTGCTCTCATCCTTATTCATGATTGTGTGTGGCCATGAGTACTCTTTTAGCTTTCTGGTTCTTCTCCTGCTCCATCATGTGCTTACAATTTTTTGACTTTGTTGGCTTGGCTAAAGCCCCATGACTATGGCCTTGGAGTTCTTCTGGTACGTCTTCTGCTTTCCAACTTTGTAATTCCATGGAATGTCTTTCTGGTGGTCTCTTGTTTATTCATAGATTTGTGCTCCAGTTTTGGTTCCATTATTCATTGAGGACTTTGGATTGTTTTCAGCTACTCTTCTGTCCTTTGCCAGGCCAGTCAGTTGTTACTCTGTGAGATCAGGTCAAGTGCCACAAGATGCTGTCTCTCAATTGAAGTTAAAAAGGTTGTGCCATGATTGAAAGTTATTCCCTATCCACAAGATAGGGGATAACGTTTAGATTGGTGGGAGTCCAACCACTGGGATGCCCACCGATCCTGATAATGGGACTCTGACACATCCTGAATGAATGAGGTCAGTGGTAGTCATACATGTGCTCCACTGCTCCATTCATTTCAGTGGGATTTTGCAATCTCCAGTGGAAATTAATGAATTGATTTCCATATGAAACCACAGCTGCCATCACTTCAGGGTGTTCAGGAGTCCATTCTCAGGATCAGTGGTGAGTCCCAGTGGTTGGACTCCTACTAATTTGAAAGTAAATCCCCTATGATATGGATAGGGGATAACTTTCAATCATGGCCCAGCCTGTTTAAAGGGGTTGTCCCGCGCCGAAACGGGTTTTTTTTTTTCAACCCCCCCCCCCCCCCCCCGTTCGGCGCGAGACAACCCCGATGCAGGGACTTAAAAAAAAAAACGCTCAGCGCTTACCTTAATCCCCGCGCTCCGGTGACTTCTATACTTACCGGCTGAAGATGGCCGCCGGGATCCTCTTCCTCCGTGGACCGCAGCTCTTCTGTGTGGTCCATTGCCGATTCCAGCCTCCTGATTGGCTGGAATCGGCACGTGACGGGGCGGAGCTACACGGAGCTACACGGAGCCCCATTGAAGAAAGCAGAAGACCCGGACTGCGCAAGCGCGTCTAATTTGGCCATTCGACCATTTAAGACGGCGAAAATTAGTCGGCTCCATGGAGACGAGGACGCCAGCAACGGAGCAGGTAAGTGAAAAACTTTTTATAACTTCTGTATGGCTCATAATTAATGCACAATGTACATTACAAAGTGCATTATTATGGCCATACAGAAGTGTATAGACCCACTTGCTGCCGCGGGACAACCCCTTTAAGTTAAGTTGCTTTAAGTCCCTTGAAATGGTTCCTGGTGAAGACCACTAAACTGCATGGTATTGGGGGGATAATGAGCAGTAGTGAAGATGACTTTAAACAATGGCCACATAGCCTGGAGTTGGCTCTACATAACTGGCTGTCATGAACATGCTTGATGATATAGATTTTTCTACTTGTATAATCGTCTTGACCTTTAACAATGACCCGCTTCAGCACTCAAATACACTTAATATCTGCATAAAAATGCTGAACTTGTGTTTATACTACCTGAGGAAGAAATGCAGGGTTCTAGGCACACAATTTGATCAAATCATATGGGTGCACCGGCCACGTCCACTTGAACGTTAATGGATGGGCTCCTAGCGCTGTAGACCCCGATAAGCTATTAGAATGCACTGATTATACAAATTTATACCGACAGCAATGGAAACTGTCCACAACAGTCTGCCAGGCAACTATCATAGACAGTAGTGTATAGATCATCTGTACATTGCAGCAGGTCGGCGACTACAGGAGTGTGAGGGTCTTTCATCTTGTCAGGACCCTGCACCTGCTGATCTGCTACCACATAGGTGACCTTATTGCAGGTGGCCCTTTGACAAGCCGTCTCTGTTTTGGCTGGTTATATCACGTTTGTACTTTTCCATCCCCTTGGGGATATTCTTTGCATTATCGAGATCCCCTCAGATAAAAAGTTTTCATTTACTATTTCCAGATGATTGAGGAGATGTTAGAAATAATGTTCTCAATCCTTCGTCTAAGGCTTTGCAATATGTTAGAACCTGCCCGGTGCCACAGAAGGTCTTTTTATTAATAACATATGCCCTATAGCCGGATAGGAAGCCTTATAGTGATTGCAGTGTACATTGTGTTTATCGTAGCCATTTATTGTGTACCGGGGAGCTTACATAGACAAGAAAAAGTTGAATGGGACCTAATACTTATACCCTGTTCATAGGATGAGGGATAAGTGATTGGCGAGGGTCCAATTACCAGGACCACCATGGCTCATGAGAACAGGGGTCCTGTGTACCCCCACTGAATGAATAGGGTGGAGGCTAACAGGAGCGCTGCGGCACTATACATTTGAATGGGACTGACAGGTGATTGTACTGAA
Organism: Eleutherodactylus coqui; assembly: GCF_035609145.1. Classification (NCBI taxonomy): domain Eukaryota; kingdom Metazoa; phylum Chordata; class Amphibia; order Anura; family Eleutherodactylidae; genus Eleutherodactylus; species Eleutherodactylus coqui. The sequence goes on from NC_089839.1 coordinate 306,559,332, forward strand.
CTGTCTCCAGCGGTCCGAATAAAATGAATGGATCATGCATGCTCGACCACTGCTGCATTCATAGGTGGGACACGAGGCATCTGATGATCAGCGGAGGTCCCAGCAGTCGGACCTCACCAATGAGACACTTATCCCTTATCCATGTGTAAACTTGGCACAACCCCTTTAAATCATGATGTAGTACCATGTCTGCTCGACTGCTGTGGTACTACAAGTCCCAAAATGCACAGTTTTTGAAAGAGTATCTCTGTGAGGGTCCATTCATACCTGTGTCAGGGCTTTTCTATCTCTCTGTTACAGATATCAGGAGGAGATGTTTGTACCGGTGGGACTCAAAATTCTAACAGCACGTTCCCTACCTGGGTGGCTAAAATATGCACATGAAATGGTCATGATGTAGCCCGCTGTAGAAAATTATCCTAAACTAACAGTCCAATAAAACAATTACAATGTTGCAAATATATATTATTGAAATCATTAAGAGTAGAACAGTTCATAACATAAATACAGCAGCAGAACCAACATTATAAGTACAGCACCAGAACCAAGCTCATAACATAAATAAATATCAGAACCAAGCTTATAACATAAATACAGCACCAGAACCAAGCTCATAACATATATAAATATCAGAACCAAGCTTATAACATAAATACAGCACCAGAACCAACATTATGAGTACAGCACCAGAACCAACATTATAAGTACAGCACCAGAACCAAGCTCATAACATATATAAATATCAGAACCAAGCTTATAACATAAATACAGCACCAGAACCAATAATTAATAAAGGGATTAACTGCTATTTAAGTTTGTACTTCCAAATATGACTTGAACAATGGTAAAGTATGATAGGAGTTCACAGACAAGAATGTGACCGTCCATCATCATTCTACAGACCACACAATGACAACACGACCGATCAGAGACGACCAGAGACAGAATAAATAGGTGCTGGACGGTAATGCAAGGAGCCCAGAGAGACTTCTGGCACCGGTGTTGCCACTGTTAATTGCATCTTAAAGACGCGGATACAATCATCTTCAAATTCAGCATATGAAGATTGTCAGGCAGCGCACCAAGCATATTTGTAGACCAGCTCTGCTGCTGGTACCCCCTGCACTGGGGCAAAAGACCCAGTTGCCCCACCCAACCCCCAGCTATGTCCCTACATAGTGGAGTTACTGGCGATATCACTTCTGCAGTGGGATGCCTATGCGGATGGTGTTACGGCCGGTGTCTGAAGAGCGGATCAACAAGTAGAACATCTACAGAGCTACTTAGATCTTGAACCATTGTAGTACTTCAACTCCACACCGAGGTTAACCAGAATAGTCGTCACCGAGACCAGAACCTGCGTACCCTGTCTCCATGAGCACCTTCCCTAACTGTGTTCCTCACTTAACAGCCGCGCAACCTTAAAGGAACGCTTTCCTTCTGCAACATAAGCAGTAACATATGCTGTAGCCCCATTACATCTGCATCTTTAAGACACGGATTAAACTGATTTCAAAGAACAAGGACCATATCGATCCCATCTCTGAGTGGGCTCCCCAGGCTCAGTTGGCCGCTGACACCTGCCCAGGTTTGCCGGGTGCTGATATCGGCTCAGTCTTATGGTGGTGCATGGAATGGCATTGCATTTCACATGTGACCCCCGGGCAGTAGACTATGCCCCCCTACATTACAGCAAAATTGCCACAAAGTTGAACATTTCCAAAGTGGAAAAACAATATATAACTTATATAACAAAACATCGATACAACATGTTGCCAGTCATTCTCCCATCAATCAAAGGACAACCTTCTCTTCATCATGGAGCACTTGGAATCTGCGTGTCAAAGGTCTCATCAACTTTTTTTTGCCTGTTTCCCTTCTTTTGAAATATCCTCAGTTATGCAAGGCTTCAGTAGAACATATCTGCATTATATCAGAAATGGCACTCGATGTGTGAATGCGAGCGCGCTGCCAAGGACAGATTTAGCGCTTCTACCTGTGTGCACACAATATCTATGTTTGATTAAAAAATGTACAGTACATAACATATTCATTGGCAGGACTAACTACACATATGGCAATTTAAATGAACAAGTCAGTAAATGACTATTCCCTGGGCTGACTTGTGTCTGCTTGGGTATTGAGGATGTTCTGTTAATTAATTGCAATATTAAAAGATCATGTGGAATAAATCCAAGTTGCGCTTTGTTTGATGTCTCTCTTCAACTGTCCATTAGATGGTAATGCGCCTGACAGTGATAGAGGAAGCCGATAGAACCGCTCCAGCCGCTCGGAGCTGACCGCTCGTCTAGGCTTTAAGTATCGTCTCTAGTCGCAACAGTACATCTTGGCTTTGGAGCTGTTTAAATGGCATGATGGCGTAGATCTGCAAGAGTGAAACGGCTTTGTAGTTTATCAAACAAGAGAATAAGTAAAACAGATTGCTTGACGGTTGCCTGCATCTTAAGCCTGCCGAGTGCAGCTGGCTGTCCTGCGTGGCCTTTGAAATTATATGGAAATAAAGTTCATTATTCATTTCCAGCAGATGCCAAGGAGTTTTTCAGTTTGTTAATGTAATATAATTGTTTTAATTGTAAACTTTGGATCAGGATAATTTGCTGTTGGTGTTTTGTTTTTGCTTAGCTTTCAATTTTCGGGGGAGAAGTTGAAAACTTCTTAATAAGCGTTAAAACTTCGGGTGACCGGGCTAAACAGAGAGGATCCTTAATGTAGAGCTGAAGTCAGGATTGGTAAAGTATAAGAACAGAAGCGAGAAAAAAATAACAATTACTGTAAGTTGGTAATAAGATGGGATCTCTTCCGTTTTTCTGACTATGATGAGCGCTGATGAGTACTAAGAGTATGAAAAGCACTATGGACTACGAAAAGCGTGGACTATGAAGAGTACTGATGACCACTAAGAGTACTGATGACCACTAAGAGTACTGCAGACTGTGAAGAGTACTGATGACCACTAAGAGTACTGATGACCACTAAGAGTACTGATGACCACTAAGAGTACTGCAGACTGTGAAGAGTACTGATGACCACTAAGAGTACTGCAGACTGTGAAGAGTACTGATGACCACTAAGAGTACTGATGACCACTAAGAGTACTGCAGACTGTGAAGAGTACTGATGACCACTAAGAGTACTGCAGACTGTGAAGAGTACTGATGACCACTAAGAGTACTGATGACCACTAAGAGTACTGCAGACTGTGAAGAGTACTGATGACCACTAAGAGTACTGCAGACTGTGAAGAGTACTGATGACCACTAAGAGTACTGATGACCACTAAGAGTACTGCAGACTGTGAAGAGTACTGATGACCACTAAGAGTACTGATGACCACTAAGAGTACTGCAGACTGTAAAGAGTACTGATGACCACTAAGAGTACTAATGACCACTAAGAGTACTAATGACCACTAAGAGTACTGCAGACTGTGAAGAGTACTGATGACCACTAAGAGTACTGCAGACTGTGAAGAGTACTGATGACCACTAAGAGTACTGATGACCACTAAGAGTACTGCAGACCGTGAAGAGTACTGATGACCACTAAGAGTACTGATGACCACTAAGAGTACTGCAGACCGTGAAGAGTACTGATGACCACTAAGAGTACTGCAGACTGTGAAGAGTACTGCGGACAATAAAGAGCACAGATGAGCTATAAGAGCGTTGTGTACTATAAAGAGGATTGTGGACTATGAACAGCACTGCAGAGTATGAAGAACGCTGATACTACTAAGATCACAACAGACTATGAATATCACTGCGATCTATGAGAGGGCTGCAGTCTATGAAGATCAGTGCAGACTATGAGAACACTGCCAAGCATGGAAAGTATTGAGGACTATGAAGAGTACTGATGACTACTTGGAGTGCTGTAGAGTAAGAACAGCTGTGATGACCACTAAGAGCACTGCGGACTATGAAGGGTCCCGTGGACGATGAAGAGCTGAAGACTGTGGACTATGAACAGCACTGCAGAGTACGAAGAGCACTGTCGTCTGTAAGAGCACAGCAGACTATGAATATCACTGTGCTCTATGAGAGTACTTCAATCTATGAAGAGCACTGCGGACTATGAAGAGCACTGTAGACTGTGAAGAGCATTGAGGACTATGAAGAGCACTGCAGACTGTGAAGAGCATTGAGGACTATGAAGAGCACTGTAGACTGTGAAGAGCATTGAGGACTATGAAGAGCACTGCAGACTGTGAAGAGCACTGTAGACTATGAAGGGTATTGCTGACTATCAAGAGGACTACAGACTACGAAGAGCACTGTGGACTGTGAAGAGCCCTTTAGACTAGGAAGACCACTGCCGTCTATGAAGAGCACTGCAGACTATGAAGGATATTGCTGACTATGAAGTGCACTGGGGACTATGAAAAGCATAAAGGACTATGAAGAGCACTGTAGACTATGAAGGGTATTGCTGACTATGAAGAGGACTACAGACTATGAAGAGCACTGTGGACTGTGAAGAGCACTGCAGACTAGGAAGACCACTGAGGACTTTGAAGAGCACTGCAGACTATAAAGAGCACTGTAGACTATGAAGGGTATTGCAGACTATGGAAAGCTCTGCAGGTTATGAGGAACATTGCAGACTTTAAAGAATACTGCAAACTATGAATGGCACCTATAACTATGAAGGGCACTGCCGACTATGATGAGCACTGATGACCAATGTAAATGTACCTCCTAGCCGGAGTCTTCTGGTGAAATGGACAACAGGCCCTTGAATAATATTTTTTTAGATGTAAAATTCCATGTAGATTAATTTCTTAGACATCCAGCAAGTTTGTTTCACATGTACAGCCATGTAGACATGGGCCACCATCTCTAATGAAAAAAAGATGACAGTACCCCCCCACTAGTCTGTATGTAGAGAAGCTCACTAATGTATTGCCTTGTCATCCTATACAAAGAGTCATCAAGGTGATGATTGACAATTAGTACCTCTCTCTTTTCCAGTTGGCTATAGGAAACCAAGGGTCCCTTGTTCAGTTTTGTACAGGGGCCCTCTACTATCTACATCTACCACAGATTCCGGAAGCTGTACTGCAGCACATAGAGCCCGATTGCAATGTATACTATGAAGCCTTACAGCCAAACCCCTCGAAACTATTCTGAAATAGAAAGTTCTGCAAGGCTGTAATAGGCTCTGTGTAGTAATTCCTTATCATTTTCAGGATTTATCCTTGCAGTCACTGGATGGAAACAGAAACATATCATCTCATAAAGGCCACACCTGCCATATCCCCTCGTCTCAACAGTTGCAATTGGCTATGAAAGTTTACTAACATAATACACTAGCCATTGTGAAATATGATGTACATGGCTTTACGTGTTTCTTTTTAACTGCTTAATTTCCTTATGTAATGCCCTATTCTCATTCCAAACTGGCTCTATTCATTAGATGAAAATGAGTGATGTCTTATGAGCCGTGTGGGTGGTCTTGGTGGAATGGTTTCAAGGACATAGTCACATACTTGGCAGCGTGGGTACAGTGCCCTTTCTTTTGTGTAACAAAATATGGTCCAACTGTGTGTACACAACAGGTGCACTTTATACATAGTCTGTTATAGAATGGCAGTGCATTCCAAAAAAGAGTATATATAAAGGTTTCATTTCCAAAAAGCATGTTATTGATGTACTTGTGTAAAAAAAATAAAATCTAATCTGGGCCTTCCGCCCAAATGAGACATCAACAATCTGTTCTGTAATAGAAGAGTGGGCCTTGCATCCAAATTAAGGATTCTGTGTATTACTATTGGAATTGGCCACAAGTTTCTTTACTGTACATGCAATGATGTCAAAACTGTTGAAAATAGGGGGTGCCCACTTAAATAAAGTATTGGGGTCAAGCGATCGGGGCTGAGCTTTAATATCAGATATAGCCCATGGAGAAGAACGACACTGTTTTGGGATGGTCATAAGTAGAGGCCCACCACTTGGTTTATTGCAGCTCTAGGGCCACAAATGGTCCATGATGTGGCCCTGACCATCTGGTCATAAAGCTGGCTACAATATCTGTGTTTGGTGACTACTCACATGTATTTTCCATGTCATAGAGGAGTGGCATGTAGCATGGGAGTAGGCAGGAGTAAGTAGTAATGGTGCACTGTGGTGCCATCTCTGAGATCTCTATATATCGGCTAAATGTATGATTCCTATGTTGTATTCTAGAAAGGAGTTGATAAGATGGAGAGATGGCCAAGCATGTATGAAACTGCCTTTACTGTAGTTACTTGGAGCAGTGAAACACAGCTGTTTTGGCCTTTCACATAAACTACAATGGAGAGAGCTGCTTGCATGGTCTTTTCATTCCTGGTAAGTGAATGGAGAAAAAGGGGACCCCCATTCTCCTGATAGGGGAGCCCTGGAAGTGTAATCAGCATCTATCATACATTTATGGCATATACAGTACTTTGATATGCTATAAATGTCTCAGATAATAATACCTTCTAAGTTTTACTATGACTCTTGGGATTGTTTCCTTCTGATAATGTGGCCAATAGACCAGAAAAGGTTGTTCTGTCCCAATCAACTGGTTGTCCCACTATGAATAGTATTTCTCAATACAGTTGTAACTTCTGTTTGGGTCTTTAGGTTTCTTAAAGGCTTGCTCATATTATCTTGTTTCTTAGTTGAGTGCTGAAATATCTTTTGTAGTATTGGTATCCTCACATGGTGCAGGGAAACCTAATGGTAATTGGCTACACAATTCTCTGCTGTACAAGAAATTGTGGCAAAGCAGTTAAAAAATAGGTGTTGTCCAGCACTGGAAAAAAATGTTCTGAAGTTAAGTGAATGGGTCTGAGCTTCAATATCAGACATAGCCCACAGACAAAAGTCACTTTGTTTTTGGAAAAACCCTAATATTGGTTGTAAATAAAGGTCCACCATTTGTGGTTAGTCAACTGGTCTTCCCTACTATGGATAGTGTTCCTCAAGATTGTTGTATCTTCTGTTTGGGTCTTCAGGTTTCTCAATGTCTTGTTTACTGGTCATCTACTTTAATGTTTAAACTGCCAGTATCTGAGGTTTCTCTGCTAATGGTGGTTACAGTAGGAGCCGGGCTGTCAGTAGTCAGCCAAGCCACTGCCTTAAAAAGACTTATGTACAGGTTTAAAGCCTATTAGTGAGGTCAGTAAAAAGGTTTATTGTCCGTCACTGAGGGTTAAGAATCCACTTAACCACTTAGAAAAAATGAGGTTCTTCACTGAGGCAAAAGTCGAAAGACTTCCATACTTTTGGCTGACCATGACAAGTCAAAGATCCAAGTAGCCCATATTTCATGTTTCTGTGGTCGAATGACTTAACAACTGTTTTGAGAATGAAGGCTTGGTTTATGAGAGTCCCGGGAAATGGTCTAAATGATTTACTTTATGCAAACAAATTCTCAATGATTTTAACTGATCTGAAATTTTGCTAATAAAAAAATATCAAAGTGTATTGATTACAGCCCAAATGTTAATGGTGTTAAAGAGTAAAAGCAAGAAATCTGTCATTATTTATAAGTGAAGGGGATGTTTACAAGATTAAATAAAGCAACATGATTAATGTTCAGCCCGTGCTCATTTATCAAACACGTTTGCAGAATAAACTGCACCAAGGATATGTCAAAAGTTTGGAAACAATCCATAGACCAATTAAGAATCAGGAAGAGCTTTTGAGGGGACCTTTCATTACCTGACTAACAAGCCAAAAAACTTATAATAAGTCTGATAAGCATTTCTCACCTAGAGAGACTTGTTCCCAGACCTTATGTACACTTGTAGTAGGTTTGGCTTTGCCATCCAGCTCTCACCCAGGTATCACAGTGTCATTTCATTGAACTGTATCTATTAACTGTAACTAACAATGTAACTAACTGTATCTATTTTTGGAGTTATATCAAAAATGTGTAGCTCCAGCTTGTCACATTGTTTCCAATGAGCGAACAATGTCAGAGTTTGCATACTAATTATAGGTAAAGGTAAATTCCCCTGGTACAAGCACTGAGTCATGACTGACTCCTGTTTTTGCCATTGCCTTCCCGAGTCATCTTTACCCCCCAGCAGGCTGGGTATTCATTTTAACAACCTCGGAGGGATGGCAGGCTGAGTCAACCTTGAGCCGGCTACATGACCCAAGTGGGGATTGAACCCGCAATCTTCAGGTCGTGAGTAAGGGTTTAGGACTCCATTTCTGCTGCCTTAACAGTCTGCACCACATGAGGCCTGTTTATATGCCCAAGGTACCAGTGAATGAGAACGACTGAATAATAGGTAGATAAACTGAATGATTAGCGAACGAGCCAATGATGATTATCATGCTTGCATGAAATGAATGATAAGCAAACGAATTAGCGTTCATCGTTCGATCATTGTCTGTGTTTACACTGAGTGATTATCATTCATATTTGCTTGTTATTTTTTGAATGATAATCGTTCTGTGTAAATGGACCTTTAGAAACCGATCATCTTCAATAAGTAGCATTGATGGTCTGCTCTAGCTGCAGGGTAATACCGGTATCACTTCTTCTATTAAATATGGGATTCACTCTATCTATGGACTCATTGTCCAGTGTATGGTCTGTATGCAAAAGGGGTATGGAAAGTTATAATGTCAGAGTTCTATACTGAAGATAGGGAAGTGATCCACAGCTTAAAAGGATTGCCCTACCAAAAGAGTTATTCTGTATCTACAGGATAGGAGATAACCAACTGATTGGTGAGCAACATCCGCTGAGACCCCTACCAATCTCAAGAATTGGAGTTCCAAAGGTTCCTGCATGAATTAAAGAGTGGTGGATCATGTCCCCCTTTCTTTCAGCAGGACTGTTGGAGATAGCCAAGCTCAAATGCTCAAGACAGAGGGAAATTGATGCATTTGGCAATCTTCCTCTGCCTCATAGAAGTGAATAACAAGGTGGTCAAGTGTGTGTACCACTACTCCATTCACACAGGAAACTAGTGGTGCACAAATGTTGGGATCGCTGAGGATCCTGGCAATTGGACTTCATGTACCAGATATTTATTCCCTATCCTAAGGATAAAAGATGAATGATATTAGTGGGAAAAACTTTTTAATTATTTTAGCCATTTTCACTTATTTAAAAAAAATTAGGCATTTCAAAAATAAATGCTTTTGATCTAAAAAACAGTGCCTTCTACCATTAGTACTACTACTAGTTCTAGTACTAGTGTCACCTATCTTGCCTGTTCACTTACACTATATTGACAAAAGTATAGGGTTCCCACCAGTCCTGTGCTGTCAGGCAAAGGGAACAAGTACTGTATATACCGGCGTATAAGGCGACGGGGCGTATAAGACGACCACCCAACTTTCACCTTATACGCCGGTAATACAGTGGAGGAAAAAAAATCATTACTCACCTCCCCCGGCGTTCTGTCGCGCTCCGGCAGGCTGTCGCTCCCTCCTGGTCCCCGGCAGAGCATTGCTTTCTGAATGCGGGGCTTGAAATCCCCGCCTCCAGAAAGCTAATACACACGCCGTCAGCCAGTTACAGCCATTCAATGGCATCATTGAATGGCTGTGATTGGCTAAAACACACGTGGCTTCAGCCAATCACACTATTCAATGACATCATTGAATGGGTGTGATTGCTAACACACGTGCGCCTTCAGCCAATCACAGCCATTCAATGATGTCATTGAATGGCTGTAACTGGCTGACGGCGTGTGTATTAGCTTTCTGGAGGCGGGGATTTCAAGCCCCGCATTCAGAAAGCAATGCTCTGCCGGGGACCAGGAGGGAGCGACAGCCTGCCGGAGCGCGACAGAACGCCGGGGGAGGTGAGTACTGATTTTTTTTTTGACACTTTTTTTTTTGTATTACCGGCGTATAAGACGACCCCCGACTTCAGAGCAGATTTTTCGGGGTTCAAAAGTCGTCTTATACGCCGGTATATACGGTAAATAATTTGTGTAAGTATTAGGTATAAAGGAAAGTTTCACACAGGCATATCACAGTACAGAAACCATCAGAATGCCACCTGAGAGGGAAATATATGTGTATGTAGGTAGAAGATGTGGATATGTATATATATTGCTATATGTCTTTCCTTTTTTATACATGTGTTAATGCTATGCAATACTATAATGCAAAAACTTAATATGGACCTTCATGATAATTGAGTAGATATTATACCAGAGTTTTGCAAGGCAGAGAGATGTAACCTGAAGCTAAAAGCAAAACAGGATGCCTGACTAGGTGACTTCTTGCAAAAAGACAGAAAACTGGAAGTGCCTTATCTGGATAATGATTAACTTAACTGCCTGTATGATTAACCCTGCCTCAGGTGGAACTGCGGACATTATATATATATGGATAAGACAGTCACACATTCCAAGTGACAAAGCAAGGGTTATAAAACAGTATATAACCTGCAATAAAGCGCGCAGTTACTCCCCATGTGAGGAACTATACCAGGCCTCCGTGAGTGGTGTTTCTTTCTTTACCGCTGGCAACGGGGCATTGGGGTGGGCCTGATTGTTGCTGTACACAGAATTACCCTGACACACCAAATGTAGAACTGACAACGGGGTCTCGTTGTGGGATGTCATCTAAGCAACCAATCAGCGTGGCACAATGCAGTTCTTTTGGACATTTTAAAGCCCACTGTTGGCAATGTTATTTGAAAATGGAAAATATCTAGTGTGTGCGGTGCGGCCACATTCAGGGAGACCTCATAATTTGACAGAATGTGGACAACAAAACCTTGTATGAGCTGTGAAAGCATCACACTGATCATCTGCCAAAACACTCACTCAGCAGGTCTCACGGGCCATTAAAACATCCATTAGGACCAAAACCATCAATTCGAACTGTATGCAAAGGGTTACCATGGACGAGTAGCTGCACACAAGCTGAACACTACAGCAGTAAATGCACATAGGCGCCTGCGATGGTGTTTGAAGTGTCATTCTTGGACTGTAAATGAGTGGAAGCAAGTGCCGTGGACAGCTGAATCATGGTACGTCATCTTCCGATCAGATGGCTGCACTTGGGTGTGGCGGTTGTCTGGAGAGCGGTTTCAACATGACTACACCGCCCCAACAGTGAAGTCTGGATGAGGTTCTATTATGGTGTTGGGGTGTTTCTCCTGGGAAGGACTAGATCCTTTGGTTAAAGTGAGGTCCACCGTCCTCGCCAATGGGTACAGAGATATTTCGGACCGTGTGGCAACACCTACCCTGTAGCAATACTTTTGTACAGCTTTGTATCTTTACCAACACGACTGACCACCATGTCATACAGCATGTAGTGTTGAGGCTTGGTTTGAGAAGCAGAACATTTGCAAAAGTCTGTCTCTCAATCCCTTCAAGCATATTTGGAATGAACTAGAATACTATATCCATGCATGCCCAACACACCCATCATACGCTGCCTCACTTTGAAGCTCTCCTTAAGAAATGGAGGCCAATTTCTTCACACATCTATTGGAATTTGGTGGAAAGCAGCCTAAAAGGGTTACTACAGTCATTGAGGTTAAAGGTAGCTTAACACCGTATAGAAAAATGGGAATAAAATTAAATTTCGTCACCTTTTATGTGTGTCCCAATACTTTTGTTACATTGTGTATATTTTTCTTCTGGTGGCTGTTTGTGCGGTCATGATGATGTTTTCCAGTCAACCACCATGGCATCTCTTGTATTACGTATGTACGTGTGGAAACTCAAGTTCAGAGACAGCTGGGCATGTGCAGCTTTGTATGTCAAGCTATCATATGCAGACAATTCTTGTGCATATCTGGCTTTCACTAAAGTTGAATAGAACCAGTGAAGGTGTAGCATTATATGATGTAGGTGACTAAAAAGACAGCCTCTCACTCTTTTTGAACCCAACAAGTTTCCATCCATTACATGGACAGGTCATCCATATTAAGTGTCTAAAAACAGTGTCTTGACTGTTTCTGCTTGGGCAGTAGAAAGGAGATACTAGTAATGGCAAGAGGCGCCATTCTTTACATCTTTTTAAGGCTGAAAAATAGAAATAGAGCAAGTGCCTCATGTGCAGGACCAGGAAAAGGTAGAGTAAGTGTTCCACTCGATTACTGAGGTTACATATTATACAATTTTCAATTCCTGTAGCAGAGAGGCAAGTCCAGCCGCTGTTCTGGGTGGTTTTCTTACTTGGGGATGAATCCCTGGTCAAGCTTCAAAGAATGGATGTAGGAAATGACTGCTAATATCGGCACATGCCGAATGAAATGCTCACCGGCTATAAGTGGATATAAGTAAGTATTCTTTATTTCATGTACACAAACTACACATTTTGGACCCGGGAAAGATCCATCATCAGGTATTGTACAATACAAGCTTTGTTGCCAAGGTCTTTGCTATAATCTTTAATTGGCATTTCCCTTTTTTTAATGGATGTGTTTGGATTATACATCTACTAGGTTACAGTAGACTTATAAGGCCACGCATGCTCCTCTGGAAAATCTATGCAAATGGGAAGCTGGAACAATGCCTACGATTTAATGTCAGCCCTTTTAACAAGCTTTATAAGAATGACGGCAAATATAAGCCAAAGCCAGAGTCTTCTCCAGAAGGAAAAGATAACCATGTATTGTACACTGATGAGGGGCAAAAACCCTGAAAGAGTCTGTCTGTACATGATTATCTTTTCCTTCTGGAGGAGACTCTCTCTTTGGCTTATATAGGGTGCAGTCAAAAAACCGACCCAGCGATATATCTCAATACTGATGTCTAGAGATGAGTGAGCACCCAAATGCTTGGGTCCGCGTAAACTTCGAGAGCTCTACTCGAGTAACGAACCCCATTGACTACAATGGGAGACTCGAGCATTTTTGTATGTGGGACGCCGGGTCCCGAGCTTTTTTTTTTTTTTTCTTGGTTCGTGTGTTCTCTCTCTCTCTCTCTCTCGCTCCCTGCCAGCCAAAAAATTTGCCATTGACGCGCATGCTGCGTCGCGGCGGGGAGGAGCCAATACAGGCACGTCACAGCGGGGAGGAGCCAAAAACTGGGGCGGGGTCGAACATGGCGTGATGCTCGTTCGAGTAACGAGCACCATTGAGTACTCTAATAATCGAACGAGCATCAAGCTTGGCAGAGTACGTGCGCTCAACTCTACTGATGTCCTATATTGAAATACCAATCGCATACTTAAATAGAAAGCTATGGATGTGCTACACAATCATATGGCACACGGGGAACATGGATTTCAATTTAGTGTTGTGGCCCCTGTAAGATATAGAGAGTAAAACCCAATTGCAAAGTTAAAGAGTAGCATGTGACTTTACTCTCTCTTACAAGGGTTACAATACAATATTAAAATCCATGTTCCTCGGCCCCCATGGGCCTGTGCACCATACCATCGTGTAGTCTTCCTGTTCAAGTACAATATCGTTATTTCAATGCCCACCTTATCTTGAGCATTTCATCCAGCATGCTCTGATGCCAGCACTGGACTCCTTCTTGTTATGCTATCTCCCCAAAAATTGGAAGAAAAAGTGATCAAAAAGATGTATGCTTCCGGGGGCGTGGCTTGACGAGGCACCGGAACGGCAGCAAACTTTTAGGCTCCGTTCAGCCAAGGCACTAAAAGCGACTAAAAAGCACTCACCAGAGGTTTCACCGCTCCCTTAAGCTGCAGGAAGGTCCCAGGAGCCCAGCGATGCCCAGGAGGGGATCCTCCAAACAAGCTCCGGTGCGACTGGAGTCCTTTTTCGCGGCGCGCGGCCCCGCTCCAGTAATGGCCGCCAAAGAGACACTGTTTCCTGCTCTGTCAGAACCGGAGCTAAGAGGAAGCAACGGAGCTGCAGCAGGAGACGAGGGGGCAGAGAGAGAGCTGCAGGAAGCAGATCTATCAAGCGACAGCTCCCAGCAAAGCTGCAGACCGGCAGATACTACAAGGTCAGTGCAGAAAGGGAAAAATACCCCAGAGCGGTCCCCTCCTAAAATGGCGCCGGCCACGCTACTACCTAAGGGCAGTTCACCTACTAGCAGCCCTGCTAAGGAAAAGCAAAAAATGTCTGCTGAAACTGAGGGAGAAGATGTTGTGGCCACCACTAATGATAACACAGGGGAGGGAGGGTTAATTAACCTCTCAGCAACCGACAGGCCAGCCACCGAAATTTATATGAAGGAGGCGATTATGGCCCTTAGAGATACAATACAGACTGACATGCTGGTGTTAACATCTAAAGTTAACTCCTCAGTTCAAGACATTAATAACAAAATTGAAAAAAGTGAAAAGAAAATGGAAGAGATTGTTGTCTCACATAATTCTCTAATTGATGCGCACTATGAGCTAGAAGACAAAGTAAACAAGCTACAGCTCAAATTGACAGATTTGGAAGATCGTAATAGGCGCAACAATGTCAAGATAAGGGGAATACCAGAAAAAGTACCAAACGCAGAAATACCGAACTACATCACGCGCTTCATGCAGGCTCTCCTCCCTAACATATCAGAGCAAGAACTAAGAATTGACAGGGCCCACAGATTGCCGCGTCCGAAATTCCTGGAGGAAAATATTGCCAGGGACGTGATAGCCCGTATCCATTATTTCAAAACAAAAGAAGCGCTTATGAATGCGGCAAGGAAAACTCAACCATTCCCACAACCATACTCTGAATTGCGAATCTTCATTGATTTATCGCAAGCAACATTAGAGGCGAGAAGAAGCTATGCAGATATAACCTCCGCCCTGAGGAGAGCAAATATACCCTACAAGTGGGGTTTCCCAACCAAAATCATAGCCAACAAAGATGGTAAATTCCATATCTTCCTCAACCCTAAAGCCGCCACCGAAACACTGACAACCTGGGGAATAACTCTCCAAACAACACCACCTCTACCGTCCAAACGGGATCCTAAAGTCCGTCAACAAACCAACAAACATGTCTCCTGCGTTCTGAAATGAACCCAAGAAATTCCGGTGATTATAAATTTACTACTTATTGTAGTGCCTGCTCACTGAAGCTGAACTTTCACCCCCACGAAATATGCAAGTGCAATCTTGCCTCAGTTTGTTTAAACTGTTTCACTCCTGTGTCCTCTACGTTACGATCTATAGCCACATTCTGTGGCGGCTCAGCAGAGCACCAGACAAGGAGGACTTTGTTTCGTTTTTCTGTTTTGTTTCCACAGGCATCACCATGATCTTGGATCTCCTACCTCCAAAATATCTTCTTCAGAGTTTAACACCATGGCTGTGAAGTTTCTATCGTTAAATGTCAACGGCCTGAACTCGCCTTTAAAAAGAAGAAGCGCCTGGAAAGAAGCGTCCATCTATAATGCAGAAATAGTATGTATGCAGGAGACGCACCTGTTAGATAGTGATTGTAACAAAATGTCACATAGGTCTTATCCACAGGTTGTTTTCGCGTGCGCAAAAAAAAAACATGCTGGAGTGATGATAGCGTTTAAAGAGAGCACACCGTTCACCATAGAAAAACAAATCTGTGATCCGAGAGGACGATTTATAATTCTAATTGGTACCCTAAAAAACCAAAAAATAACCCTAGTCAATACATATGTACCTAACACAAGACAGATAAGTTTCCTTAACAAACTAATGAAAAAAATAAACAAAAACGCACAAGGGTCAGTACTAATGCTTGGAGATTTCAATTTAGTCCCAGACAAAGATATAGACACCACCAATCCTATTCTCAAAAGAAACGCTACACTGAACAATTGGCTTCATAGAAATGCCCTGTATGACTCATTTAGGTGCATTAACGCCTCCGCGAGGGAATACTCGTATTACTCGCCGAGGCACAGAACCTTTTCTAGAATAGATTTATGCCTAGCAGAAAAGTCGTTCCTTGCATCAATCTCAAAAGTAGAAATTGGTACCGCCACGTGGTCCGACCATGCCCCACTAATTATACAACTAAATATAGACTGCCCCAACAAACCTAACAAAACATGGAGAAACAACACATACCTAATGACCATCCCAAAATATAAAAAAGAAATCCAAGAAGCTATGTTGGAATATTTTAAATATAACGATACTCCACAGATAGACTCAACAACACTATGGAACGCCCACAAGGCGTTTATGAGGGGCATTTTGATAAAACTAGGGTCAACATATAAAAAAGATAAATCAAAAAAGATAGATGAACTACTCACAAACCTACATCTCAAAGAAAAAGAACTTCAAAATAATCCATCTAAAAAAGCACATGACGACATGCATAAAATAAGACTAGACCTTCGTAGAAGTCTGCTGGGCGACTTTGAAAAAGAAGTAAATGCCCAAAGAGCGAACGTATATACGTCAATAAATAGACCCTCAAAATGGATGGCTAATTTATTAAAGAAAAAAACTATAAAAGCTAATATTCCCTACATTTGGAGCCACCAAAATAAAAAAATTAAAATAACACACCCAACACAAATAGCGAATGCATTTTCGTCCTACTACAGCAGTTTATATAATTTAAAAAACAACACACAAATGGAACAGCCGAATGATACCTCAATCCAAAACTTTCTCAAACTTACCAACCTACCATGTCTAAAACAAGATCAAGCAAAAACAATAGATGAGCCAATCTCCGCTGCCGAAGTAGCCAAAACCCTAAACTCATTGAAAAATAACAAAGCACCTGGCCCGGACGGGTATTCTGCGGAATATTATAAAAATTTCTCAAAGCCACTAATAATGCATATGACAGACATGTTTAATTCCGCCATGCAAAGGGGCAGCTTCCCCCAAGAGATGTTACAAGCTACGATTGTAGTGCTACCAAAACCCGGGAAAGAACCAAACTCCCCAATGAACTTTAGACCCATATCATTATTAAACACTGACATTAAGATATATGCCAAGACGCTTGCTCAACGAATCCTCAAAGTCCTCCCAAATATAATCCATTCGGATCAGATGGGATTCGTGAGGGGGAGACAGGCCTCGGACAGCACCCGTAAAATTCTAAACCTACTACACTTGATAGAAAAAACACAAACTCCAACTATTATGTTAACACTAGACGCCAAAAAGGCTTTCGATAAGGTCCATTGGGGGTATATTTTCAAAACGTTGGAGAAATTCGGATTTGGGGATAAAGCCATATGTGCTGTGCGAGCGCTATACTCCTCCCCAACTGCAAGAGTTCTGGTGGACGGTGTGCTGTCGAATCCTCTGTCAATAACTAACGGCACAAGACAGGGGTGTCCGCTGTCCCCGATTCTGTACGTAATGGCTATAGAGCCATTGGCGGAGCTGATCCGTATTGATCCAGGTGTGAGGGGTGTTCCGGTGAACCACAGGCAGTACAAATTGGGATTGTTTGCAGATGACGTGATACTTACACTAACTAATCCCCTGGATTCACTGAGGTCTGCCTGTGCGATACTGGAACACTTCGGTAAAGTCTCTATGTATAAGCTAAATGTAGATAAGTCACTTATTCTAGGTATGAATATGTCAAGAGACTTGAGGGAAGGGATCCAAACAGAGTTCCCCTTTGTGTGGAGGAAAAAAGTATCCCATACCTGGGAATAGCTTTGACGCCACTAATCAGAAATATAGAAAATGAAAATTATCCCAAACTACTAAACACAATACAAAAAGAGATAGACCACTTAACTAAATTAAACCTAACGTGGTTTGGGAAAATCATGGCCTACAAGATGAAGGTGTTACCATTAATAGTATACCACTTCAGGGTGTTGCCGATTCCTGTTTCCAACCCCACCTTGGGTAAGTTCCAGAAACAATTGAACTCGTTTATATGGAGTGGAAAGAAACCCCGCATAGCCCTATCTGTTTTGACCCTGCATAGAAGAAATGGAGGCGCAGACATACCCAATATAAAGGCATACCATAAAGCCATCATACTAAATCAAACCAAACAGCTGTTACCCAGAGATAGCGATTTGGGATGGCCTACTATGGAGAGAAGCTTTTTAAGGAACATTTCAGGTCAGACAATATTATATGCAGCCTCAATCGGAAAGTATTTAGACCCCAAAAAATTAAAACTACAACCATTTGAAATCCCTGCAACTCTGCGCGCCTCAATTGATTTGTGGGGAGAATTCTCAGAAAAAACTAAAACAGAGGATAACATGAAAAAACCTCCATTACCTATAGAGATATTAAACCTATATATGCCGGATATGGACATAAGGCCTTGGATTGATAGGGGCGTTAAGTGGATAGACAATCTCATCGTCTCAAACAATATCAAGGACTTTAATGTACTACAACTTAGATATAACCTTCCTACGAGCGAGATTTTCAACCACTTAAGGATCGGCTCTTTTTTAAAAGATACATCCTTACACAAAGCTGCGCTCCCAACGATACTTATAAACAAAATTAGCTCACCAAATACCAAGAGTAAATCTGAAACAAGATTTTTTTATGACATAATGACCAACAACACAACTCTAACAAAAAAAACATATATGTTAAGTTGGGAAAAAGAATTAAAAAAAGCAATATCAGATGACTCATGGTCCAGAGCTCTTTCATTGGCCTCTAAGTCCACTAAAGGCCTGGGCATACTAGAGACCCAAACTAAACTATTACTAAGATGGTACTACACCCCTTCTCTAATATATAATAGGTCAAAAATAGGAGATGGCTTATGTTGGAGAGGTTGTGGCCAAAAAGGAACGCTTGCCCACATCTTCTGGACTTGCCCCAAATTGAAACTATATTGGGATAGGATATTCAACTTCTTAGACAACACACTTGAAACTAAAATACCTAGAAAGGCAACGTTAGCCCTACTACTGGTGGGATCTGAAGATTTGCCAAAACAAATAAGACCTTTGCTAGCACATTCATTAATGACAGCTAAAACTATAATAGCAAAGTACTGGAGAAGGCCGGACCCACCAGAGGTAGAGGAGTTCAGGCATCGATTGGCAGAAAAATATGTTAATGAAAAATGGTTAGCACTTCGCAGCAATACAACTAAACAATTCGATGCACAATGGGAGATGTGGAGATCCAAATATGCCCATTGATAATACCACGTATCCATAGATGCCATGTTTATTGTTACAAGTTCGATTTATGTATCTCAGTACAGTATGCACAGCCTAAGGCAATTCATCATGGAGTTTTCAGTTTATTGAATGTTAAGCATACCATTACCACTTTCATGGACAAAATCAACGTAACTACTAGAGATGAGCGAACGTACTCGTCCGAGCTTGATGCTCGGGCGAATATTAGGGTGTTCGGGATGTTCGTTATTCGTAACGAACACCACACGATGTTCGGATGTTCGGGTTACTTTAATTTCTTCCCTGAGAAATCTTTTCTATATGCGCTCAATGGGGCCGGCGGCAGCAGCGCCAACCCCATTGAGAACATATAGAAGACAAATCGTTCTTCTCTGCCACAGCTGTAACAGCTGTGACAGAGAAGAACGATGTTTGCCCATTGAATTCAATGGAACCGGCAATACAGCCGACTCCACTGAATGCAATGGGCTGCCGGCGATCGCGGGATGAATTGTCGGAAAGGGGTTAAATATATAAGCCCTTTCCTGCAATTCATCCAGAAATGTGTAAAAATAAAAAATATATATATACTCACCTGGTGCCCGCAGACGGAGTTCAGCGCGGCAGGCTGCAGTTCTCCTGAACTGCTCTGAACAGCTGTGAGTAGTATTCAGCAGCCGGGGATTTAAAATCCCCGCCTGCTGAATAAGATGCCTCTGATTGGTCACAGCCTGACCAATCAGAGGCCAGCCCTCACTCACCCATTCATGAATTCATGAATGGGTGTGAGTGAGGGCTGGCCTCTGATTGGTCAGGCTGTGACCAATCAGAGGCATCTTATTCAGCAGGCGGGGATTTTAAATCCCCGGCTGCTGAATACTACTCACAGCTGTTCAGAGCAGTTCAGGAGAACTGCAGCCTGCCGCGCTGAACTCCGTCTGCGGGCACCAGGTGAGTATATATATATTTTTTATTTTTACACATTTCTGGATGAATTGCAGGAAAGGGCTTATATATTTAACCCCTTTCCGACAATTCATCCCGCGATCGCCGGCAGCCCATTGCATTCAGTGGAGTCGGCTGTATTGACGGCTCCACTGAATTCAATGGGCTAACATCGTCCCTATCCGTTGCTGTGTCGTTCCCATCATTTTCTTGAATTGCCAAGATTTTCACACATGAAAACCTTAGCGAGCATCGGCGAAATACAAAAATGTTCCGGTCGCCCATTGACTTCAATGGGGTTCGTTATTCGAAACGAACACCCGAACATCGCGGGAAGTTCGTTTCGAATAACGCGAACCCGAACATTTTGGTGTTCGCTCATCTTTAGTAACTACGCAATGCATTGTAAATGCTATTCATTGGGACTAATTCCATGTAAATGCTGCTTGTTATATTCATGATGCAATGTACTGCCTTTTTTTCTCTTGTGTAATATTATAAAAAAAATTTTCAATAAAAAACTATTAAAGGAAAAAAAAAAAGATGTATGCTTCCCAAGATGGTACCAATAAAATTCACAGCTCACCCTGCAAACAAATAAGCCCTCACACAGCCAAATGGATGAAAATAATTAAAATTTAATCAAAAATAATTGAATATGGCGATGGAAAGTAATATTTATTTAAGAAAAAAAATTGTATTTACTTTTTAAAAATCGAAAAAAAAACATTTAAATTTTTTTAAATAAATTTAGTATCACCGTGATCACCCTCGCCCATAAAATAAAGTTCACGTCGAGTTCACTGCACTGTGAATGCTGTATAAATTAACACGCCCCTCGAAATGGCGCAATGATGTTTTTTAAAGATTTTTTAAAATTTTTAAAAGTTTTTTCTAACCTTATGCGGTATATTAGATGGCAGTATTAAAAAATACAACTTATCCCCCCAGAAAGCAAACCCTCGTACAGCTATGTGAATGGAAGAATAAAAAAAAACACGTTATGGCTATGGAAAGGCAAGGAGGAAAAAGCGAAAATGAAAAATCTCTGGTCCTGAAGGGGTTAATTGGTGGAGATGGCAAAAATAATGAACGCAAGAATAAATATACATTCTACGGTGCAGAACCCCTTTAAGCCATAAAGTTCTCTCCGTAATCTTGGCCATTATATTCTATTAACAAATCACGCCACAATAAAGTAGATCGATACAGATTCGCTCTTTTCCGAGCCCGCGCCTCGCGTTTTATGCCCGTCTACCAAAATACAGCATCCTGAAAACAAACTAATTAAGCAATGATTTACGCGGACGCCCAGGATTCCCAATGTTCTCTTAATTACGGTTTAAATTATTATTTAGCAATACTTGATTTTATAAGTTAACTGTTCTCAACAGACAGAGAAAGAGCAAGATGGAGATTTACACGGCTCCCAAATGGGTCGGCAGAAATCACTGGACGTATTTTTAACTAGCTGGAAAGGTTATAGGATCTTAGACGAAATCCTCCGGGGAGAAGAATGACAGTACTTACACAAATTATCTCACAAGCAAAATGGCAGAGACAGCACAGAGGATCGGTTTTTTAAGATAGGAACATAAAACCAAGTGCAGATGTGATTTGCCTATAATTAATCCTGACCAAGTGGTTTGTAGAACCAACTCAAGATGATATTGCTCTGCTGTCTTCCCAACCTCATTGTTTCATCTCGACCGAAGATTTATTTCATAATGCCCATAAAATGCTAATTAAAGCTCTTAATTCAAGAGTAAAATATGAGTAAAAATCTATATTAAGGGCTCCTTTTATTGAAATGCAAATCTTACAGCAATTTTTTTTTTCCGACGCTTTTAAATGGTCACATTTTAACCTTCACAAATTGCACAAGTGAGAAGAAAATTCGGTGAACTTTTTTTTAACTGTTGAAAAAAAAAGTTTAACTTTTTTGTTTACAGGGATAATATTGTAGAATTGGGCTGAAGGATGAAAGTTTTTTACTTTTGTTCTCAGGTTTTATGTTTTTTTTTTTAGAAACTGTGAACTTTTAAATAGGGTTGTCCAGTTGTAATCTATTGATAGCCTATGCCTAGGTCATCAATAGTAGATTAGCAGGGGGTTTGGCCTAGCCAGTGTGCTCATGTAGTGGGATGATTTCTGCAGGAAGCAAACAGTTCCGTTCTCACAGCAGTGGTCACGCTTGGTATTACATGCAATGGTCCTATTGAAGTAAATGGGATCTTTGCCTGTAATACCAAGTCTGGCCACTGCAAAAAAGGTACAAAGTACAAACTTATTGTTAGACAGGCAGATGTGAATCTACCTTGTCACACACTGGTTTTACTTTGGACTATTTGTGGAGGCAGCACATGGGATACCCTAGTTTTTACCCTTGACTCCTCCAAGCAGGATATGGTCTTTGCTCCAGGTAGCACAAAGCCAGAATAGTCAAAGTCAGGCAACAGTCAGAACCAGAACAAACACAACATAGCCACACATAGCAGTAGGAGACACATTGCTGGGGGGGGGGGGGGGGGGGGTGTTGATGTCTCATATAGGAAGTGCAGTAAGAGGGTTGGAGGGGGATGAATTTTAGGAGTGCACACTGGCCCTTTAAGAGACTAGGCAGGAACACGCTTGAGCCCTACAGGCAGAGGTTAAGAAGTGAGCAGAGGAGAATAAAGGAGCTGGAGTATGGCTGCGACCACTCAAGGCTGCAGGAGCAGGTGAGCCATGACAGAAGCACCAACTGATGCATTTTTGTATGCAGAGAAAATTCTGTAGGATAGGAAAACAAATGGGGGGACGTCTACATACAAGTCTTGGTGGACTTTGACATTTTTCATAATATAGCCCCCTATTCCAGCGCATATGCGCTGCTTTTGGCTTTGGTTGATGTATCCTAGGTGTGGTCATGCACTGTGGGAGTTTCAAAACACCAGTTTTGGCACTCATGTGCTATCTATCTAATGGAGTCTGATTTTATATTATGGTGAGCACTTTATTTATGCACTATTTATTGCACCTTATTATAGTGTTGGTTTACACACGGTTTAAATATGATGTATTATCATTATTAGAGATGAGCGAGCACCAAAATGCTTGTGTCCCCATTATTCGAGTCGAGCTTTTCATAAAATTCGAGAGCTCTATTCGAGTAACGAACCCCATTGATTTCAATAGGAGACTCGAGCATTTTTGTATGTGGCACCCGCCGGTTGCCGAGCTTTTTTTTTTTCCCCTGTGTTCTCTCTCTCTCCAGCCACAACCTAGTGTTGACATGAGCAGAGGGAATGGGTCAAATCTGACACGTTAGCGGCGGGGAGGGGCCAAAACTGGGGCGGGGTCGAACACGGCGTGATGCTCGCTCGAGTAGCGAGCACCATTAAGTATGCTAATACTCGAACGAGCATCAAGCTCAGCAGAGTACGCTCACTCAACTCTAATCATTACGATGTTCATGCTAATTAATTTATGAATTGGTCACATGTGTATGAAGAACTTTAAATTATAGTCTTTGTTCACTCCTCATTTGCTTGAGAAAAGCTCCAATGTTGAGCTGAAGTGTTGGGTGTTAGGTTAAATTCATTATGGGAGCAGGAAAATGGAATCCCCTGGATAAATGGATGCGTGTCATAATGGAGCCAAATTGTGCCGAAAGGACCCAACTGACTGTAATGGGGTCCATTTGATTCCTGAACCTGTCTGGCATTTTTACCAGACGAAAAAGTCTTGCATGCATGACTTTTTCATCCGGCATTTGATGGTGATTCTGTGCTGGAGGCTCTGAATGGATTTTTCGACGGAGAAGTGAATGGAGCCTAATCAATTTGGAGTGCTGCCCATGTCCTTCTTTCTATGTATTGTTGCATTCTTGGCTAAACCCCACTTCAATATCACTTGAGGTGCCATCAAATTGGCATCCTTGGTAAAATTTAGTAGACAAACCTAAGGGCTCCCACCCACTGGCAATATTTTCTCCACTGCGATGTGATTTTAAAGTTATTCTCGCACCACAGTGCGAGAAAAAAATCGGCATGACGCCGGGATATCGGCAACACGCCGACATATCGCCATCCTTTTCAATGGGGCCAGCGGCAGCAGCGCTAGCCCCATTGAAAAGAGATGAAGAATGCCGGGGACTTCTGCCACAGCTGTGACAGCTGTGGCAGAAGTCCCCGGCATTCTAATCCATTGCTTTCAATGGGATCCCATTGAAAGCACTGCTTTCTGCCAAGCCCCGCGGAATGATTATCAGGGAAGGGCTTGAAATATAAGCCCTTCCCCGATAATCATCAATAAGTGGTGAAAAAATAAAAAAAAATTATTACTCACCTCTCCTGCACTTAGCCGCGTCCTCCTGCTGGCTCCCCGGCACTGCTATGAAGGTCTTTTAGCAGTTGGGGATTTAAAAATCCCCGCCTCCTGTAAGGGCTGTGCAGATTGGCTGAGGGCTCAGCCAATAGCAGCTACTGCTTAGCTATTGGCTGAGTGCTCAGCCAATCACACATAGCCCTTAGATATTCATTCCTGAATAGCTATATCTTAGCTAGGGATGAAGGAAACTCCTGCCACAGCTGTCACAGCTGTCACAGCTGTGGCAGAAGTCCGCGGCATTCTCCCTATGCTTTTAATGGGGCTAGCGCTGCTGTCGCTGGCCCCATTGAAACCACTTGCGATATGCCGGTTCTATACTGGCCTCTTTCTTGTGCTGCGATGCAAGAGTTTTCTCGTGCTCTCGCAGCGCAAGAAAGAAAATATCGCCAGTGGGTGGGAGCCCTTAATCAGACCAATCATGTCACCCCTGGCCTTAATAAGTAGGCACTAATAGGCACCCTTACATTTGGTAGTAGAGGTCTCACAATACAGACTCCAATGAAGAACCAGGTGCAACAAATGAAGAGCAAATATGTAAGGCATTAAAGGGGTTGTCTCGCGGCAAACATCAAAATTTTACATTAGCCCATTCCCCCTGTCACCCCCCTGGCATAAAATAGCATTTTAAAGCGGTTTTTAAACCGCTTGCTACTCACCGATGTGATGAAAGATGAACTTATAAAATCTTCTCCCAAGATGGCCGCCGGTCCTTTCCCAGGGATGCACTGCGGTTTTCTCCCATGGTGCACCGCGGGTCCTTTCCCATGGTGCACCGTGGGCTCTGTGCGTTCCATTGCCGATTCCAGCCCCCTGATTGGCTGGAATCGGCACACATGATGGGGCGGAGCAACGCGATGACGCATAGAAGGGGGCGGAGCCAGAACGCCGCTCGTGCCCGGACCGACCAGAAGCAGAAGACCGCACAGCGCAAGCGCGTCTAAAAATGCCAGAAGACATCAGAATTAGACGGAGCCATGGAGACGGAGACGCCAGCAACGGAGCAGGTAAGTGAATAACTTCTGTATGGCTCATATTTAATGCACGTTGTATATTGTATATTAATATGGCCATACAGAAGTGTATAACCCCACTTGCTGCCGTGAGACAACCCCTATACGTTATACTGTGACAGATTTGCTTTCTTTGTTTCTAGCTACATAAATGCTCTTTTCTTACAGTATTTCAAGGAGAAATCTGTTGACCAAGTCCTTTTCTGGGATCAGTAGAATGACATGAAAATGAGCACTTCTACTGTTACTTGCCGCTGTGGCATCCAATCATTAGATAAGTGTATATCGCACCATTTTTCGTGCTTGGATACATTCTGCAGACTTGTCTCTCTTAGAAAGCAGGAAATATTTGCTCAGGGCCTGTGCACACGAGTGATAATTAATTCCATATTCTCACTCAGCTGTCAGTAATCAATGTGCTCCTTTTGAGATTCCTTCTATCCTCGGCTATTAAATACAGATTAGAAGGGAGATCTAGATTATTAATACCATTTGCACATAGTTTATAGATAACAGGATTACGTGGCTAGACTGATGTTTTTGTCTTGACTTGGGAATTTTTGCACCTCATATTGAGCACACTTAATAGTTATTGGTCAATCGACTGAATAGTTTGCTTGTTGAGCTCTAAAAAGTGGTTGTTTAGGGTTAATTAAGGGGGCTGTCTTGTGAAGACAATGTGGTTTAAATGAGAAGAACAAGAGTTAAAAGTAGGACAGTGCTCTGACAATGGAAGGCGCTAATGCGATGTTGCATGGTGTTTTTGTGTTCTGTGACGTGGACCTGTATCTTTAATGCAGATATAGATCATAGAATCTGGAGGGCTAAATGGATAGCTGGGGTCCCTATGACTGTCTTCTCTTTCTCTTGTGTCCTGCATTCCAATCTGTTTCCAGGCAGCAAGGAGACTACAATGGGCTTCACACAAGTAAAGCCATAGCTCAAGTACCTATGGAGTTTTTCGGTCTGGACCTTGTGAGGGTTATGAACATCTTAATTTATATATGTATGTATCTTTGATATACGTTTCCGGAGGCTGTAGGCCTAAATTGTACACTCTATTCTGTGTCCTATGAAAAGCTCTGCTAAATGAAGTACAGGTGTAATCTTAAGTGTCCATCATGTCTCCAAGAGCTTATCTCGTTACACTGATCAAAAGGTTGTATGGAATGCTTTGTTAATGTAGAGTGTGATGATAATCAGGATACCAGACACGATGTCTACAAACAAACAAATAAAGCATTGTTTATAGAGAAGACAAAATTATGTACCAGTAAAACAGGTCGACCTCTGTAAAGCAGTTCAACCTCTGATACGCCTACTATTTTTTGTATAAGAAAGACAATGTACACAATAAAACTCAGATTGCTCTAAGACACGACCGTGATGCCTGTGTCTATTGCTTTCTCATGGTGGCTGCCATAACCAGCTCTGATTTGGAGCCCCACAGCATATTAACGTAACATGGATTTTATCCCTAACATAATTGGCGCCCGAACGCGGGGCTTGATGGAACAAGAGGACCACCTACACCTCGAACCCCCCCGGACCCAGATGGGATAAGGAGCCACTCGGAACCACGGATTGACAAAAACTGCGCAGTAAGGTAAGGTTTTATCTTGCCACAATCTATCCGTGCTTCCTGGCTGCTCCTTTCCTGTCCGAAGGGGTAAGAAGTGCATGCCTCTTATAAATCTTCAAGTTTTTTTAAGAATTCATATGGTGGGCTGAATATGCTGTGCGGGTGTTTAACTGTTATTGTCTTTATTTGTTACTTTGCATGGTCAGTGTACAGAATGTGAGGAAGTACAGAATATGAAACCCGCTTGCCGATCTCTGAAAGGCATGGTATAAATTGTACCAGGGAAGCCTAAAATTTTCAGGGGATAAAATCCCTGATGGGATCCTCTTATAGGTATAAGAGAAGTAGTTGAGACGGGGGGAAATAAGCAGGGTTGGGAAGTACCGACACTTTTAGACAAGTGAGGAAGTACTGACACTTAAAAAAGTACTGACACGTTAGTAACTGACATGCAAATGTTTTTGTCTTTATGTGTGTGTATAAATGAAAGGACCTGTATGAGAGTTAGACTGTGTTATATGGTGTATACTGTCCGGTAACCAGAAACGAAATGAAGCAAAAATGACCAAATGCTGAGCCAGACCACAGGGGGTGGAGCTAGGTGATGTAAGGAGATGGGAGGGAAGAACAATAGGAACAGGTCTTGCTCCACCCTACACACAGTCCAGCCTAGGTGAAAAGTGTGTCTCCATTTTAAGTGGATGTTGGTGTATATATATGTATATTGTGGTAATGTATAGAGTGAAGGTCACTCTTAGACTCCATGTTAAGTCTCCCACTTGAACAAATGGAGTGACCAAAGGAGGGGCATCTAATTATCTAATTTTATTCCTGAGACTAGTTGTGTGAGATAATAGCCCAGGATTACCACAGTGTATATATGTATATACAGATTCGTGGAATATGTGGAATTCAAAAATATTGGGTTGTGTTAATTTGAATATTATTGAATTAAGATATTAATATGAGATAATTGTGTACTTGAAACACCTGATAAGTACTTTAGTCAAATTAATAACAAAAGTTCTATTTAAAGTGTAATTCATCTTCAATGAACAACAGTATTTTATTTGAAGAGTGTATAAAGAAAATAAGAATAAAAACAATAAGCCTCTTGGTGTATATAAACCGCCAGCCATTGTCCATACTGCTGGTAAAGAGGATAAGGTGCGGAAGATAGCTAAAGAAATTGGCAAATGAATATTGGTCCCCATCCCACTTATTAGGGTCCCAATCAACTACAGTATGAACCTTTTATAGTGTCTAACTCTCTTTAAGGCGTAATTTGAACTAAGTCTTGCTCCTTGCAGCAATATATATTAATGGCGCTGTGAACCGGATTACGCAGAGAGTAATACACTAGTTTGTTTTAAAGGAAAATTTTGATAAACTGATAGTTGAAGAATTTCTTGTGATAATCTGGCATAGTGTGAAAATGTCGCTGTTTAAGAAAATCCGCAATAGTACGAAAATGTCGGTAGCTAAGAACAAAGAAGTGTCCGATGAATTGTTAATTATGCCAGGGTGGAATAAAGCCCCCTATAATATATTGGCCGCTGAGTGGTCGCAGTGTGGTGAATATCAGTATGTGAGTAGAAATGGGCATAAGTTGTATTGTGTTTGTCATTGGGTAGCCTATTCTGAACGAATTGTGTAAAAACCGCGGTACTAAGAGTTTTTCTTATCTATACATAATTCGCTCATTATTGGAAGTCTGGTGTACAGTAAATACAATCCCAATTTCTACTTCACATATTATCAGTCCGTATAGGAATGAATAAAAACCCCCTTAGTGAGTGTGAATTTGCAGTTTTGTAAGGTGGGGGGGCAAGTGTATTACATTCTGGGTTAATCTTAAATAGACAGCCCAGGAAGATAGTCACAGGCAGTGGAACCAGTTATACAGCTATCTGTCTGGACAAGTTTCTGTGTTCTATAGAAGATAAGATAAATTTCAAAGGGTGGGGAGTACTGGGCTTTAGAAGACCTACTTGTCTTTGCAAAGAAATCTGAATTAAGAATTGGTTATATTTGGCTATACAGGAAGTATGTTGTATTATATATATATATATACTGTTCAGTAGCTGAAAATGAAATGAGAAAAGAATTCAAAGATGTTCTCTCATTGTCGGGTTAGTTCCCTCTTCCATCTTCACCCCCTCCTTCATCTCAATTCCAACCGTCTCCTCCCCACCCTATGCCAAGTCATCCACTCCAAGGTCAAACATTGGACTGGAGGGATGGACCTGCTGGCATTGTGGACAACAGAACCCGGATTGGAGAGAGAGCTGCCCTGCTTGCGGAGCTCCTCGGTGCAAACCGGTTATGCCTATGCTCACTAGATCCTAGGCTAGTGAGTGGAAGCATGAGGACAAGAAAGAGATGCAGGGAGCGGAGGGTGGAATAGGAGCAGATGTAAAACAGGGAAGGCAGTGGGAACGATAATCTAAAATTATGTGAAAAACTATTGTGGCACAGATTAGGATTAAATTAAACATAGAGAATTGAGAAGTGGTAAAATATTTTTAATTTGTCTGAAACATTGGGGAAAAAGAAAAAAAAAAAAAAATTGAGAGAATCCTCCTTGTCTCTTTCTAATATCACACAAAGAGAAGGAAGAAAGTGTAAAACAATTCTATGCCCGCCTTCAACAACATTAGTCAGATCTGGGATATAGGGGCATAGAAGAGATGGGTAAACATGTACTTAGTATGGCCTTTGTAGAAGGTCTATTGGAATCCCTAAGGTCATAGATAATAAACCAGAGTGGAGACAGTCTGAATCTCCGGCCCTTTTTCAGACAAAAGGGCATTTATGTAACTGTCCTGCAGGCTTGGACTCCGCCTGAGGGGACTGTGCTGTTGCAATATGTTAATGACTTTCCAGCTTTGTGTTGAGGATCTGAAACATGTCAATCTGCATCTATTTCTCTTCTAAAATTTTTTTTAGCAGAAAATGGCTGCAAGGCTTAAAAAGGAAAAATTACAGCTTTGTAAACAAAAGGTTGTTGTCTAGCTCAAGAAGGCAGACATCTCACAGAACGACGCAGGGCTGCAGTTCAAGCCATTTCTGTATCTTCTTCTGCTGCCAAAGCTTCGCACCTTTTTGGGACTTGTCTCATACTGCCGTCCCTGGCCTTTCATGCGACAGCAGTATTGACGCAAAAACATGGAGGACGTCCACGGTCACTTGGGTATTACTCCGGTAGCCCGAGGAGCCCCCTCCTGTGTCTGTGCGGTGGCAGCAGTACAAGCAATGGTTGACAAGTCTTCTGAGTTGGTCCTGGACTACCCCCTAGTGGTTCTCACCCCTCATGACATCCAGAGTATACTCACTCAAGTACAACCTAAACACCTGTCTCTAGCTCGTCAAATAAGGTTGCAATGTGCTTTGCTCATGCCCCCCCTTTTAATATTTATTTTCAATGGTGAACCCGGCTACTCTTCTTCCAATCGAGTATCCTGTTTCAAATGGGGGAGGGGGAGGCATAGGTGATCAAATGGGGGAGGGGGATGCATAGGTGATCTATGTATTACAGATCAGCTATTTAAAAAAAAAAAAAAAAAAAATTTTTGCAAATAAGAACGTGATCTATTTGGAATAGAATATCAGCATGATTGTCTAAGCATTGATGCAACAAGAAAAGTTTAAGTTTTAAAGAGTTATTGACACCCCTTGTTAATACATATTTTGAGTTGTATTTTATAGATGGTACCAGGGTGATTGACGACTCCACACCAGATGTTCACACAACAAGATCTCTAAAAGCAGAATGCCTCCGCATGTCTCGATACAAGAAGCGGAACTGAAGGCCCTCACTGAGGCGTGTAGAGTGACAGAAGGTAACCATTTACACTGACTCCTGGTATGTATTCGGCATAGATCATGGTTACGGCCCAATATGGAAGGCCAGACATTTTTAAACTTCTGTAGGACAACCCATTGAGAATGGTGTAGCAGTACAGAACCTTATGAAAGCCCTACTCCTACCAGACAAAGTAGCAATCCTGAAGGTGAAAGCTCATACTAAAGCCAACAGTGCAGAAGCAAAAGGCAACGCCCTAGCAGACTTCAGCGCAGACAGCGGCCCTCAAGCCGTGGAAGAAAGAAGAAAAGAAGATACTGACCGCACAAGTCAGAGACTATGATTTGGACTTTGATAAAAATTTGAACATTGATGTACTAAAGACATTACAGTCACAAGCCAGCAAAGAAGAAAAAGATAAATGGACTAATATGAGAGCAGTAGAACAGGGTGGCGTATGGCAAACAGTCAGTAACTTGCCTACCACGATCCCTGTACCCCATGATGGCCCAGCTGATCTATGGAAAGACTCACCTATCGAAGGCAGCTATGTTACCTACGCTTGAGAGAGAAAGGGTTGCCCCCTGGGTTCTTTGTAGCTGCTACATCATTTGTCCAGTTTTGCATGAGCTATGCCGTAAGCAACAGGGTAGAAGTAAATTGACCACAAAGGCACTTGCCAGGACCACTCTACCCATTTCAGGGATTGCAAATTGACAACATTCAGCTCCCACGTGTTGGGAAGTATGAATATGTGCTTGTTGTTGATGTTTTTCAGGTTGGAGGCGTACCCTGTTACAAAAGTAAATGAGCAGGTAACCGAAAAGAAGCTCATGAATAAGGTAATCTGCAGATACGGGGTACCAGAGGTAATCGAGTCAGATAGAGGTACACATTTCACAGGTGAAGTAATGCAACACTTCATGTCTGCCCTGGGTAACTCCCAGGCATTTGACACCCCCTTATCATCCACAAAGAGCCAGAAAAGCATTGTGCATTATAATATTTCTCTTCAGGCAATGAAACCCTGCACCAGAGGAAAACGAAAATGGTATGATACCCTATTAGGGGGAATTGGTACAGGTGTAGGGGTTCTAAACTCTATAGATTTAGAGGTGATGAAGAATAAAATGGCTGGGGTGGGACAGGATGTTTCTAGATTGATAAATGTTCAGGCACAATGCATGCCTTCCTTGTTCCTCCCCCGATGTCTTGCATTAGGATATGATAAGGATGTATTAACGCTTTTTAATCTGGTTTTGCGGTTTAAAAGGATTTGTTTGTAAATATGAGTAAATTCATGAACTATACACAATGTAGCCTGCAATATGTATATATGATTCACGAGAGGGACAAAGAACAGTCAGATGTGATGACAAAGAATGAAAAATTGTGGAGAAATATTCTCAATAATGTAATTCCAGTAGCATCTTGGATACGGCCCGGGGCTGATAGTATAGAATGCTCTGATGAGTATAGCACTGGGGAAATGATTTTATGATGTAAAGGACACAAGCCTGATGTGTAAGTCTGTAGTACTACCTGTGGTGTTCGGACCGCCTCTATATGCTTTACAATATTGGTTGCCCAAGTTCACAGGTATGATGATTTATAGTGAAAATAAAACCCATGGTATAGAGAACTGTGAAGAAACACTGGATGGCCTAGCATGCGGACGGAGTACAGCCGCATATGAGCCATGTTTCCAGCAGCCTTCAGTCAGCATATGTGATTGGACGGTGTTACCTGCTTCATCTATATGCTGATAGAAGTTGGCCCCCAATATATATTCTTTGTTGCCAACCGAACTGGAACCACCAGTATGTATAATCTCATCACTCCATTGTCTGGATGTATACAGAACATATCGGTGATACATAGATTTACAGAAACTTACACATTTTTGCCAGATGCTGAAGCAACATTAAGGTACTACTGGTACCCAGATGCTATCCCTATGTCAACTCTGACAGTATCCTTGGGTAGAATTGTAAGACTAATGATAGATACTGAACACCTTTAAAAGCATTTGGATGTTACTAACCTCTCCCTTATGGAATTAGAAAAATGTATGGGTAGGAGATAAGCTAGTCAGCCTAGGTACTAAGATCCAGGTAGACACAGAGTATGATATTTTTACTGAATGGTCACCTACAGCAGGAAAGATGATGGATTTTATGTTTCACCCATTACTAATACTGTTTCTTTTGTTCATTCTTTTGAGTGTTTGCAATTTATGGACATTCTGTGGGATACGGAGACAAGCAAATTATCTGGAATCGCTCCCTCTACGATATCGTTAAAACAGTCATACGTAAAAGAGCAACAACAGTGGGGATCCGGCGAAGAGGATAGAAAGACCGGCGGGGGTGGCTTAGCACCCCTGATAGTACCACTACAAAGGCTCTTTTCAAGATGGACTGTTTCAAAATGGGGGACTGTGAGGGTTATGAACATCTTAATTTATATATGTATGTATCTTTGATATACGTTTCCGGAGGCTGTAGGCCTAAATTGTACACTCTATTCTGTGTCCTATGAAAAGCTCTGCTAAATGAAGTACAGGTGTAATCTTAAGTGTCCATCATGTCTCCAAGAGCTTATCTCGTTACACTGATCAAAAGGTTGTATGGAATGCTTTGTTAATGTAGAGTGTGATGATAATCAGGATACCAGACACGATGTCTACAAACAAACAAATAAAGCATTGTTTATAGAGAAGACAAAATTATGTACCAGTAAAACAGGTCGACCTCTGTAAAGCAGTTCAACCTCTGATACGCCTACTATTTTTTGTATAAGAAAGACAATGTACACAATAAAACTCAGATTGCTCTAAGACACGACCGTGATGCCTGTGTCTATTGCTTTCTCATGGTGGCTGCCATAACCAGCTCTGATTTGGAGCCCCACAGCATATTAACGTAACATGGATTTTATCCCTAACAACCTTATGGGTGAGCATTCGCCCTACGGACACAGACAAGGTAGAGCTACACTCTACCGGAGTAAGAGAGGAAGGGGCACACCCAGCTATTGCTGGAGCTTGCTGATGTTGTGGCCGGCACTTGGTCTAAGGATTGATATTCATAAGACACAGAGACTCTATTCTGTTGAACATATAGTGCACCAGCGCTCAAAAGCCTGGAGCATCTAAAAGTGCCATACAGGAAGGAAGTTTCTTTGTAGACTGTATGAACTGTGTCCGGAAACAGCCTTGTTGGTGCTAATAGCCAGGCTCCCATTTACAAACTACTACTAAGACTGCAGCCAAAGCTCTGCTGTATATACGTGTGCAGATAATAGGTGAGAGAACTTGCTTGTTCCTTGTTTATTAATGTACCATGGTCGGACCGGCCTCTTCTTCCCGTCTGTTTAATCACCAAACATGTCCTGTGATTATCAAGATGCCCTAGTATCCACAGAGATCCTGGCCGCCAATTATGACCCACATGTATTACATGCAGACAAGTCACAGGCCTGCTCCCAACCTATAGCGGCCTGAACCTGGGCACATTGCCTTAATTACATGGTTTCCCCCAAGGAATGACAAAACCACCATGACTACCTTATGGTGAAATCAGCAGCACAGACAGAATACCCTTTGGTGCTAATCCCACTTGACAAGCTAGCCCCAGCTCAGTTGGCTTCTCAGAATTCCACTGCCAACCACGTTTTTTTTTTTCATGTAATGGTGTGGAGAGTATACTGAAAATGGCGTGATCGAGGAAAAACACCCAGTAAAAGGGGATCCTGTCGACAGAAACAACTCGTTACTAAAAGGGATCATAGAAGGATGTCAAGAGTCGCTATGACCAACAGGCTCTGTACAGTCAAGAGCAAGTCAAATATAATGCTGGTGCTCCAACGTATGTCTTTGGGTGGACAAGTCATCATGGCTTAGCATGGATGGGCTATAACAGTAAACAACCAGTTCCAGCTTCAGAAACAGAAAGGCGAGCTTCCAGTGGACAAAACAGCGCAAAAGTTGTATTACTGAGCAGCAGTTGCACTATGCTGATGGGGTGGAGGACTTTGGCGCAAGCAGCATAAATCAATGAATCCTTCCTTTCAGACTAGTTGAGGTTGAGTAATGGTGTGAGGATATTTCTTTGCACACCCTAGGTCCAGTACTTCTGCAGAGAAAGCTTGCCATGATGAATTGCTGTGGTTCTGAAGGCCAAAAGGAAGTCCAACATGCTGCAAGATGGGGCTCTAAAAAAGTTGCCATTCAGTATGAATGATAATGGGAGTCCCTATTTCAGATTTTGCATTGGTTCATTGGAGTTCTCCCTTTATATAATATACATTAGTGGTTTCTATGGAGTGCTGATGAACAACTCAAATAAATATGGAATAAAACTGTGTTACTCCTAAAGCTCATAAATACGATCCTCAACATTGAAATTGCAACATCAAAAAGGAACATACGTGGAATTATGGATTGTTAGATATGTTAATGATATGCAAATGATGAAAATGGGAGTCAAAGCATTCAAAACATCTTGATTTATTCAGTACCGAGTATACGCGCCAACCACAGTAATGCACACACTTGCCCACCTTGGCAAACCATCAACGAAGTTATTAATGGTTGTCTGAGAAATGTTCTTCCTTGCTGAATGCATTTAGACATCCAAATCATGACGTTGTGCTTCTGTCAGCTCCTTATGCAATTGCCGACCAATGACGTCCTATATATGCTTGATGGGAGACAAGTCCAGAGATGCATGCAGGCTGTGGTAGCACGTTTAGGCCACGCAGATTGCTCACCGTTGCACTAGCTATATGCAGCTTGTCAATCTTAGGGCTCATGTCCACGGGGAAAATATGATTTAGGATCCGCAGCGGATTACCTGCACGCGGATCGGCACCCCATAGGGATGCATTGACCACCCGCGGGTACATAAATACCCGCGGATCGTCAATAAAAGTGATTTAAAAAAAAATGGAGCATGAAAAAATCTGGACCATGCTCCATTTTCGTGCGGGTCTCCCGCGGGGACGGCTCCCGCGGGCTTCTATTGAAGCCTATGGAAGCCGTCCGGATCCGCGGGAGACCTAAAATAGGAATTTAAAGCATTTACTCACCCGCAGCGGACCGGGAAGCTCTTCTCTTCCTCACGGCCGCATCTCCCTTGCTTCGGCTCGGCGGATGTGCCCGGCGCATGCGCGCGGCACGTCGGCGACGTGCCGGCGACGTGCCGCCGGCGTCAGGAATTCATCCGCCGGCCGAAAATGAAGATCCGGCCGTGAGGAAGAGCAGAGCGTCCCCGCCCGCTACGGATAGGTAAATGCTTTTAAATTGCTATTTTCGGCGCTCATGTCCGCGGGGCAGGAGGGACCCGCTGCAGATTCTCCATTGAGAATCTGCAGCGGATCTGATTTTCCCCGTGGACATGAGGCCTTAGGGTGCGGGCAGACGAGCGTAGGCGTATTTACGTTCGCACGAGCGCAACGTATAATCGCCCGAGCGATCGTTTTTCACCGATCACGACCAGAGCTAGAAAGCGTATTTTCGTTTGTTCCTACTTTGCAATCGGTCTTTTCGGCGATCGAATATGCGTTGGCGCGTATTTCGGTCGCATATGTTCCGTTTTTTTTCGAATTGACATTTTTACGCGCCGTAAAATCGCCCATGTGAACGAATACATTCAAAACCATTGCCTCAGATGGTCACGTATATACGTTTGGTCGCAAAAACACGCCGTTTATGCGCTCGTCTGCCCGCACCCTTACGTTGAGAAATGGCCAGACCACTGGTTCCACAACTAATTACCTGGAATGAAGACTAGAGGGGTCTGGATACATAATGCCACCCAACACCAAATTCCCAGGAATAGAATTGGTGCGATGTTTAATTGTAAAGGCGTCTTGATGGCGTAGCTCACATGGTCTCCAGACTAATGTCCAGCTATCATTGTGTCCGAGACAAAAGCAGGTCTCATTGCTGATGATAAACCTCCATTCCAACCTCTATTGCCATCTTGTTCTGCGCCATGCTACCCCTTGAGAGCAGTGGTGTGAGGTCAATGGAACACCTGTCTCTGGGCATCTGGCTTGTAGCCCAATGTCGTGCAAGCACCTTCTAATGGTTTGTGTAGACACTATTTGATGTCCTCGGCTTGGGATGTGCAATCCAATTTCATGCCTGAGGAAGAATCCTGAGAGGTTCGAAAGCTCGCTATACCATCATGTATTTTTGGTCAGTTCAAGGATTCTCTCTCTTTCAGTTTGCAACAAGTGGCAATAACTGGCACGTCGATGAACAGGAGACATCGCCCAATCATCCCACATGACTTTATATGAATTTCGAGGTTTCATGTGGCTGTAAAAACTTGCTTTTGATCTGGTTTTGATGCCATTGAAGCCTCTCCGACATGCCACAGAGTGGAGCTAGGTGCTTGAAAATGTGATCATTTACATATCTTAGTGACGCCTTCAACCTCCTTGATTTGCATAACCTTACGACTTCACCTACTTGATGTTGCAATTTCAATGTTGAAGAGGACTTTCGATAATTATGTCTTCCAGTGTGCCGTTATAGGATATCCTTCAGATATCTTAGGTTCACAAGTAATAGCATCATTTTTTGGCACACGAATAGTAATGTGAACGGCAGCCAAACAGATAGAAAGGCAGAGTGCCATTACTTTAGACACGCATTGTAGAAAACCAGCCAGGAACACACAAATACAAGAGGTTGTATTATTTTTATTAACAGCTGAATTCCCATTTCGGGAAATCAAACATTGAGTCTGGTCTAAATGTTTCTTTCATTGTGTAACGTAGCACTATACAGTAAATCCATGCAGTGCCGTCGTGGACGGAGACTGCAGTCCGAACGAAGCTGAAGTGGCTTTTATTCTCATTCATTCCGGGGCCTCTAAACTTATTATACAAGATATTCTGTTATGAATGAAATATTAAAACGTTTATATATCAGCTTTATAAAGAGCCGCTTTCTCTATAGTCAAAGAGTTCGGTTATTAATATGCTCCGCTGCTCTAAAAGGCTTTTCCCACTGACAACAACTCAGTTAATTAACGGAATGGGCGGACTACAATACCCAGAGAGGTTATTGAAATTGAGGTTATTTAGTTTGGAAAAAAGACGGCTGAGGTGCGACCTAATAAGGCCACCTGCAGACGGGCGGAAATTTTGCAGCGGGATTTCCTGCGCAATTTCCGCCGTTGGAAGCTGCCATAGGATTGTGTTAGCAAACGCAATCCTAGGCTGACGGCCGTGGTTTGTCCACGCGAAATCTTGCGTCGCAAACAAACCGCGGCATGCTCTATTTCTGTGCGGGGCCCGGCAAGCCGTCACATTAAACAGCTGGAGCCGCGGATGCAGGTAAGTACGCGCCGCTCTCTGCAGGCGCTTGGGTGGGGTCCCGCGGCGAGAATCCTCGCAGCCAGATCCGACTCGCCCGTCTGCAGGCGGCCTAACTATGTATAATATATCAGGGGTCAGTACAGAGATCTCTCCCATCATCTGTTTACACAAAGGGCTATAACAAGAGGGCGCTCTAATAACTATGTATAATATATCAGGGGTCAGTACAGAGATCTCTCCCATCATCTATTTATACTCAGGACTGTAACAAGGGGGCGCTCTAATAACTGTTTAATATATAAGGGGTCAATACAGAGATCTCTGCCATCATCTATTTATACCTATGACTGTAACAAGGGGGCGCTCTAAAACTATGTGTGGATATATCAGAGGACAATATAGAGATAATAATAAACTTTATTTGTATAGTGTCAGCTTATTCCGCAGCGCTTTCGAGTCACATGGGGAACACAAACAATACGAAAATTACAGAAATTACAAAAGTTACATGCGGTATTCAATTATTTGAAAACAAAGGGGGTACAATACAGAAGGTACAGTGGCAGGCGTCGGAGCAAGGGGAAACACAGCAATGCTGCGATTACATGTGATAAACACAAATGGGGTGGGGGCAGGAAGTGTACATGCCATAGGGAGGGGGCATATTGTGGGGGTGGGGTAATAGATCAGGACGTTTGGTATGCTTCTTTGAAGAGGTGTGTCTTTAAGGCACGTCTGAAGTTCTGTGTGTCCAGGATTGTCTGGATGTTTGGGGGTAGAGCGTTCAAGAGGATCAGTGCTGCTCTAGAGAAGTCCTGGAGGCGAGCAGTTGAGGTTCGTATTAGAACGATGTTTAGTCTAAGTGTGTTAGCAGAGCGGAGCGCGCGGGCTAGGTAATGTATGGACAGGAGGGAAGCGATGTACGGTGGCCATGGAGAGCATTGTGGTGAGGGTGATGAGTTCGAATTGAGTTCTGTAGTGGAAGGGCAGCCGATGCAGTGACTGGCATAATGCAGAGGCATCTGAGAAGCTGCTGGATAGGAAGATGACTCTAGCTGCCGCATTTAGTATAGATTGCAGAGGGGAGAGTCTGGTGCGAGCAATGAGCAGCAAGTTGTAGTAGCCAAGTCGGGAATGGATAAGGATGACAACGAGTGTCTTTAGCATGTCCATGGTGAGGAATGGACAGATTTTAGCAATATTCCTGAGGTACAGGTGGCATGTACAGGCCAGTGATTGGATATGTGGGGTAAAGTAGAGGTCAAAATCCAGTGTGGACCTAATGCAGCGGGCATGCTGATGAGAGTTATGATGGTGCCAGATGCTGATATGGAGATGTTGGGGGGAGGTTGGCTGGTTGAGGGCAGAAAGACAAGGAGGTCAATTTTTGAGAGATTTAGTTTGAGAAAAAGAGAGGACATGGTGTTTGAGACAGCAGAAAGACAGTCGGTGATGCTTTTTAAGAGAAATGCTTCAGATGTTGCAGGAAGAGGTATATAACTGTGTGTTGTCAATGTAGAGGTGGTATTGGAGGCCGAATCTGCAAATGGTTTGTCTGATTGGGGCTTTGAGGATAGAGAACAGAAGGGGCCAAGGACCGAGCCCTGGGGGACCCCAACAGCAAGGGGAAATGGAGAGGAGATAAAGCCAGAGAAGTAGACACTGAAAGAACGGTCGAAGTGGTAGGAGGAGAACCAGGAGAGAACAGTCTCCTTTAGGCTGATGGAGAGAAGCATAGCAAGGAGGAGGTTGTGATCAATAGTGTCAAATGCAGCGGAAAGGTCAAGGAGGATTAGTATGGAGTAGTCGCCCCTTGATTTTGTCGTCATCAGATCGTTTGATACTTTTGTGAGGGTGGTTTCGGTCGAATGTAGGGTGTGGAAGCTGGACTGGAGGGGATTGAGGAGAGAGTTATCAGAGACAAAAGCATGTGAGATGGGAATAGATCAGGCGTTCAGGTAGTTTGGAGATGAAGGGGAGGTTGGAGATGGGTCGGTAGTTGGCAGCGTCAGTCAAGTCAAGGGTCGGTTTCTTTAGCAGTGGGGAAATGATGGAGTG
Source organism: Eleutherodactylus coqui (assembly GCF_035609145.1). NCBI lineage: Eukaryota > Metazoa > Chordata > Amphibia > Anura > Eleutherodactylidae > Eleutherodactylus > Eleutherodactylus coqui. The sequence continues at coordinate 306,599,411 of NC_089839.1, forward strand.
TTTGAATGAGGAGGGAAAAATACCAGAGGTCAGGGAGAGGCTGAAGATAATGGTGAGGTGGGTAATGACTGCCGGGGAAAGGGACCAAAGGAGTTGTGAGGGAAGAGGGTCGCTAGCGCGGGTGGTGGGGCGAGCAGTGGAAGGCAGTGTGGAGATGTCATCCTCAGTCGTTGGTTCTAGTATAGAGAGTGAGTGATGGATGCAGTGCTGAAGAGACCAGGATTTCCCCCATCATCTATTAAAGCTTGGACTGTAACACGGGGACGCTCTAATAACTATGTATAGATATATCAGAGGGCAAGACAGAGATCTCTCCCATCACCTATTATACCTAGGACCATAACAAGGGGGCACTCCAATAACTATATATAGAAATATCAGGAGTCAGTACAGAGATCTCTCCATCATCTATTTATACTGAGGTGATGGTGAACACATTAAAAGAATTCAAGTGGGGCCTGGATGCCTTTCTTGAGCGATACACTATTACATGTTACATCACTGATTACTCAGAACGGTCAGTGATCCAGGAATTATTCTGATTGCCAGATTGGAGTTGGGAGGGAATTATTTTACCTAAAATGAAGAAAATTGGCTTCCACTTCATTGGGGGGTGGAGTGGAGGGCCCTCTAAAAGATCAGCATTGGGAGCAACAGGCTTAATTAGATGGCCACTAATGTCCATTAGCAGCTTATCATCTTCATTTGCATGTAAATGAGCCTCCAGGAATTGTATGCAGAGAACAGCAGGTGGTCTGTACTCTGCATTCAGCTCCTTTGTTCCGTTGCCAACTTTCTGCTGAATACATTGTAATCAGCAGCTCCCATGGAGAATACAACACCATGGACAGCAAACACACTGGTCTGTGTTATCTTCTCTCCGTCTGAACAATGCATTTTATGCTCACTTAAAAATCATTGTTCAGCCGAAGACTGAAAGATAGGTGCATTTACACACAACGGTTATCGCTCAAACGATGGCTTTTGAGCAAATTTTGAGCGATAATCTTTGCGTGTAAATAGACCTTAAGACTGAAGGGGACAAGTTGCAGTACAAGCCACAGCTCTTACATTGGGCTAATCAGAAGAGCTACCTGGAAGTTGGACCACCACTGATCAAATACTGCCTATTCCAAGGAAGTCATAGAGTAACCCTTTTATGATATGCAAATAAAGTCATTGTTGGCAACCAAGACTCTTACCAATGTGGAAATATGCAATTTCAAATCAATATGATGACTAGCATGGCCCAATGTCCATTGTAGAGCTGTTTTGATGGGGCTCGGCTGCATCTTCATTTAGCTCTAATTTGATATGGAGGCATAGAGAGTTTGTTTTGTTGGATTCTCCCATAGAAGTATATCTCCGATATAGAGCATCACGTGGCACGCTGCACCATATGGCAGCAAATAAAGTCTCTGCAGTACAACCTGAAACCTCCTGGGTATGTGAGGACTAACACCCATTGATTTTAATTTCAATTATCAGTCTTTGTGGTCTGTTTGTAATAGAAGAATGAGCAATGCTGCCTAGTGGTAAGCAACTAAAGGTACCTTTACATGGGATAACTGTTGGGTGCATCAGTGGCCAACAGCCGTCCCACCAAATATTGTGCCTGTGCTTTTACACACAATAGTCATTCTGTGAATGGAGGCATAGCAGGTTGGAGATTGCTATTGGCCACCTACCTTCATTTACTACCAACAGGTAGTCGTTCAAAGGTTGAGCAGCTCCTGTTTACACAGGGCGACAGTCACTTGATTTTTAGTTTTACTAAAAACCAAGCAACTATGATAAATCAGCAATTTGTTGCCCAGTGCCCTGTCGGCAGTCGGCTGTATGCAGTATAACTATTGCCCGAATTACGCTAATCACCCTACGATAATCTCCCTACGTAAAAGTCTCTTAAGTGGAATTCCAGATCCAGCCTGCAGTTTTTCTTTAATATGTGAACTGCTCCTCATTATAAGTCCCCAACCATTCCTAAGGCAGCCGTACTTAAAGGGGTTGTCCCGCGGCAGCAAGTGGGTCTATACACTTCTGTATGGCCATATTAATGCACTTTGTAATGTACATTGTGCATTAATTATGAGCCATACAGAAGTTATAAAAAGTTTTTCACTTACCTGCTCTGTTGCTAGCGTCCTCGTTTCCATGGAGCCGACTAATTTTCGCCATTTAATGGCCAAATTAGCCGCGCTTGCGCAGTCCCGGTCTTCTTCTTTTTTCAATGGGGCTGCTCGTGCTGGATGCCGGCACCGTGTAGCTCCGCCCCGTCACGTGCCGATTCCAGTCAATCAGGAGGCTGGAATCGGCAATGGACCGCACAGAAGCCCTGCGGTCCACCGAGTGAGAAGATCCCCGCGGCCATCTTCATCAGGTAAGTAAGAAGTCACCGGAGCGCGGGGATTCAGGTAAGCGCTCTCCGGTGTTCTTTTTTAACCCCTGCATCGGGGTTGTCTCGCGGCGAACGGGGGGGGGGGGGGGGTTGAAAAAAAAAAAAACCCGTTTCGGCGGGGGACAACCCCTTTAAGGCCCTTTTAGGCATAACAATTTTCACTCAAAAATCGCTCAAAGCCGCTTTTTTAATCGTTGTGTCTAACTGCACTGACATCGTGCAGTTTTCGCTAAGCCGTCGCTCATCATTGTTTTTCAGCATGCTGAAAGATCAGTGATCAGTTATCAGGAATTCGCAGCAGGTTACAGCTGATACTATTGTATCAGCTGTATCCCGCTCCCTGATGACAGGCGGGGTATGAAGAACAGAGCGGTCCAACTGTATTCTTCAACCCCCGCTTGGAGCACTCGGCTGGGTGCTCAGTACAGAGAACAGCTGGATGCAGAAGACAAGTGGGGACACCCCGCTTGTCTTCTGCATCCTCCGCTCGTAGCCCCTTAAAAATTGCTCAAAAGACTTTTTGAGCGATAATCGTTATGTCTAAACCAGGCTTTAGTGTATGTAAAGCCATCTCACACGGGCCTACAATTAGGCACAAATGTTTGTAGTAGAGATGAGCGAACGTACTCGTCCGAGCTTGATATTTGTGCGAATATTAGCGTGTTCGGGATGCTCGTTACTCGTAACGAGTACCACGCGGTGTTCTGGTTACTTTCAGTTTCCTCTCTGAGACGATAGCGCGCTTTTCTGGCCAATTGAAAGACAGGGAAGGCATTACAACTTCCCCCTGTGACGTTCCAGCCCTATACCACCCCCCTGCAGTGAGTGGCTGGGGCGATCAGATGTCACCCGAGTATAAAAGTCGGCCCCTCCCGCGGCTCGCCTCAGATGCCTTGTGAGTTAGCTGAGGGAAAGTACTATCGTGCCGGAGCTGCTGTAGGGAGAGCGTTAGGAGTTAGTGTAGGCTTCAAGAACCCCAACGGTCCTTCTCAGGGCCACATCTACCTGTGTGCAGGCTGCTGCTAGCAGTGTTTTGTTTTTTTTTTCCCTCAAAATCGGCAGTGCAGAGCATTGCACCCGGCATTAGGGACAGAAGTGGTGTATAGGCAGGGAGAGTGTTAGGAGTGAGTGTAGCCTTCAAGAACCTCAACGGTCCTTTCTAGGGCCAAATTTAACCATGTGCAGTACTGTGCTGGCTGCTGTTAGCTGTGTTGCATATTTTTTTTTTTCTAAAAATCGTCTGTGCAGAGCATTGCACCCTCCATTGATACTACAGGGACAGAATTGTGTAGGCAGGGCCACAACACAGTTATTGTTCATTGAATATACGCAGTGGGTCCTTCCCTTTGCTAAAAAGGACAAAAAATTATATTTGGCCAGCCTGTGTCAGTCCTAAGGTCTCCGTGTACGTGTGTGCTGCGTGGACAACGTACAAAAATCAGACGCAACCAGCTACGGTTTACTGCAGACTTGCGCCATTGTCTTTCCTGACTGGCAAATACCTGCTCTGCTAGAGTTAATAACTCTGCTACACTATAGTTGTGTGACACTTTTTGAGGGCCACACCACAGATATTAAACTTCTTGTTCATTGAATATACGCAGTGGGGTCTTCCCTTTGCTAAAAAGGACAAAAAATTATATTTGGCCTGCCTGTGTCAGTCCTAATGTCTCCGTGTACGTGTGTGCTGCGTGGACAACGTACAAAAATCAGACGCAACCAGCTACGGTTGAGTGTAGCCTTGCGCCAATTTCTTTCCTGCCTGGGAAATCAAATCACTGGTAATACAGCATGCTGAGGGGTAGGGGTAGGCCTAGAGGATGTGGACGCGGCCGAGGACGCGGAGGCCCAAGTCAGGGTGTGGGCACAGGCCGAGCCAGTGCGGTGGCCAGGGGTAGAGGCAGGGCCAGACCGAATAATCCACCAACTGTTTCCCAAAGCGCCCCCTCGCGCCATGCCACCCTGCACAGGTCAAGGTGCTCTACGGTGTGGCAGTTTTTCACAGAGACGCCCGACGACCGATGAACAGTGGTGTGCAACCTTTGTCGCGCCAAGATCAGCTGGGGAGGCACCACCAACAGCATGCGCAGGCATATGATGGCCAAGCACCCCACAAGGTGGGACGATGCCCGTTCACCGCCTCCGGTTTGCACCACTGCCTCTCCCCCTGTGCCCCAACCTGCCACTGAGATCCAACCCCCCTCTGAGGACACAGGCACTACCGTCTCCTGGCCTGCACCCACACCCTCACCTCCGCTGTCCTCGGCCCCATCCAGCAATGTCTCTCAGCGCAGCGTCCAGACGTCGCTAGTGCCACAGTTTGAGCGCAAGCGCAACTACGACGCCACGCACCCGCACGCTCAAGCGTTAAACGTGCACATTGCAAAATTGATCAGCCTAGAGATGCTGCCATATAGGCTTGTGGAAACGGAGGCTTTCAAAAGCATGATGGCGGCGGCTGCCCCGCGCTACTCTGTTCCCTGTCGCCACTACTTTTCCCGATGTGCCGTCCCAGCCCTGCACGACCACGTCTCCCGCAACATTGCATGCGCCCTCACCAACGCGGTTACTGCCAAGGTCCACTTAACAACGGACACGTGGACAAGCACAGGCGGGCAGGGCCACTATATCTCCCTGACGGCACATTGGGTGAATTTAGTGGAGGCTGGGACAGAGTCAGAGCCTGGCACCGCTCACGTCCTACCCACCCCCAGAATTGCGGGCCACAGCTCGGTGGTGGTATCTGCGGGGGTGTATGCTTCCTCCACTAAACCACCCTCCTCCTCCTCCTACGCAACCTCTGTCTCGCAATCAAGATGTGTCAGCAGTACGTCGCCAGCAGTCGGTGTCACGCGGCGTGGCAGCACAGCGGTGGGCAAGCGTCAGCAGGCCGTGCTGAAACTACTCAGCTTAGGAGAGAAGAGGCACACGGCCCACCAACTGCTGCAGGGTCTGACAGAGCAGACCGACCGCTGGCTTGCGCCGCTGAGCCTCCAACCGGGCATGGTCGTGTGTGACAACGGCCGTAAGCTGGTGGCGGCTCTGCAGCTCGGCAGCCTCACGCACGTGCCATGCCTGGCCCATGTCTTTAATTTGGTGGTTCAGCGCTTTCTGAAAAGCTACCCCCACTTGTCATACCTGCTCGGAAAGGTGCGCCAGCTCTGCGCACATTTCCGCAAATCCCACACGGACGCTGCCACCCTGCGGACACTGCAACATAGGTTTAATCTGCCAGTGCACCGACTGCTGTGCGACGTGCCCACACAGTGGAACTCTACGCTCCACATGTTGGCCAGACTCTATGAGCAGCGTAGAGCTATAGTGGAATACCAACTCCAACTTGCGCGGCGCAGTGGGAGTCAGCCTCCTCAATTATTTACAGAAGAGTGGCCCTGGTTGGCAGCCATCTGTCAGGTCCTTGGAACATTTCAGGAGTCTACCCAGGTGGTGAGCGGCGATGCTGCAATCATTAGCGTCACCATTCCTCTGCTATGCATCTTGAAAAGTTCCCTGCAAAGCATAAAGGCAGACGCTTTGCGCTCGGAAACAGAGCCGGGGGAAGACAGTATGTCGCTGGATAGTCAGAGCACCCTCCTGTCTATATCTCAGCGCGTTGAGGAGGAGGAGGAGGAGCATGAGGAGGATGAGGAGGAGGGGGAAGAGACAGCTTGGCCCACTGCTGAGGGTACAGATGCTGCTGGGCTGTCATCCTTTCAGCGTGTATGGCCTGAGGAGGAGGAAGAGGAGGAGGAGGAGGATCCTGAAAGTGATCTTCCTAGTGAGGACAGCCATGTGTTGCGTACAGGTACTCTGGCACACATGGCTGACTTCATGTTAGGATGCCTTTCTCGTGACCCTCGCGTTACACGCATTCTGGCCACTACAGATTACTGGGTGTACACATTGCTCGACCCACGGTATAAGGAGAACTTTTCCACTCTGATTCCCGAAGAGGAAAGGGGTTCGAGAGTGATGCTATACCACAGGGCGCTGGTGGACAAACTGATGGTAAACTTCCCATCCGACAGCGCTAGTGGCAGAAGGCGCAGTTCTGAGGGCCAGGTAGCAGGGGAGGCGCAGAGATCAGGCAGCATGTACAGCGCAGGCAGGGGAACATTCTCCAAGGCCTTTGCCAGCTTTATGGCTCCCCAGCAAGACTGTGTCACCGCTCCCCAGTCAAGGCTGAGTCGGCGGGAGCACTGTAAAAGGATGGTGAGGGAGTATGTAGCCGATCGCACGACCGTCCTCCGTGACGCCTCTGCCCCCTACAACTACTGGGTGTCGAAGCTGGACACGTGGCCTGAACTCGCGCTGTATGCCCTGGAGGTGCTTGCTTGTCCTGCGGCTAGCGTCTTGTCAGAGAGGGTGTTTAGTGCGGCTGGGGGAATCATCACGGATAAGCGTACCCGCCTGTCAACCGACAGTGCCGACAGGCTAACACTCATCAAGATGAACAAAGCCTGGATTTCCCCAGACTTCTCTTCCCCACCAGCGGACAGCAGCGATACGTAAGCAATACGTAGGCTGCACCCGCGGATGGAAGCTACGTTCTCTCTCACCATCCAAAACGGGGACATTTCTGCTTCATCAATCTGTGTCTAATATTCCTCCTCCTCCTCCTGCTCCTCCTCCTGAAACCTCACGTAATCACGCCGAACGGGCAATTTTTCTTAGGGCCACAAGGCTCACATATAATTTTTCTAAACAATTTTTATATGTTTCAATGCTCTGAAAAGCGTTGAAACTTTAACTTGAACCAATTTTTCGTTAAACTGGGCTGCCTCCAGGCCTAGTTACCACTTAAGCCACATTAACCAAAGCGATTAATGGGTTTCACCTGCCCTCCTGGTTGGCCATGGCCAATTTTTTGGATGTACATTAGTACTGTTGATACAGCAATTTTTGTGGGCCCTCGCCTACAGTGTAATCAAATGAATTTTTAGCCCACCTGCATTACAGCTGATGTTACATCCGCTGTGTTGGGCAATGCAATGGGATATTTTTATGTACCGCCGGTGGGTTCCAGGGAGCCACCCATGCTGTAGGTGCACACGGACTTTAATCTACATGTCTCCACTTGTAAAGAACCCCAGTCTGACTGGGGCATGCAGTGTGGGCCGAAGCCCACCTGCATTAAGCACGACATTACTACCTCAGCTGTGTTGGGCAATGCAATGGGATATTTTTATGTACCGCCGGTGGGTTCCAGGGAGCCACCCATGCTGTCGGTCCACAGGGACTTCACAATAGGGAGTTGTACCTGCCTGTGTCTATGAATTAAAAACCGCGGTCTGACTGGGGCATGCAGACACCTTGACAGAATGAATAGTGTGTGGCACATAGGTTCCCCATTGCTATGCCCACGTGTGCAGCTCCTGATGGCGGTGGCACAGGATTCTATTTCTCATTGCTTTTGTACAGCATTGTGGGCTATCGCCCCGCCCCTTTTAAAGAGGGTCGCTGCCTAGCCGTGCCAACCCTCTGCAGTGTGTGCCTGCGGTTCCTCCTCATGGCAGACACACTTCTAAATTGACATGAGTGTGGCGTGGCATGAGGGCAGCTGAAGGCTGCGCAGGGACACTTTGGTGTGCGCTGTGGGGGGGAGGGGGGAGGGCGGTTGGGCAGCATGTAAGCCAGGAGAAGTGGCAGCGGAGTGTCATGCAGGCAGTGATTGTGCTTTGTTGGAGGTAGTGTGGTGCTTAGCTAAGGTATGCATTGCTAATGAGGGCTTTTCAGAAGTAAAAGTTGTTGGGAGGGGGGGGGGCACTCTTGCCGCTATTGTGGCTTAATAGTGGGACCTGTGAACTTGAGATGCAGCCCAACATGTAGCCCCTCGCCTGCCCTATCCGTTGCTGTGTCGTTCCCATCACTTTCTTGAATTGCCCAGATTTTCACACATGAAAACCTTAGCGAGCATCGGCGAAATACAAAAATGCTCGGGTCGCCCATTGACTTCAATGGGGTCCGTTACTCGAAATGAACCCTCGAGCATCGCGAAAAGTTCGTCCCGAATAACGAGCACCCGAGCATTTTGGTGCTCGCTCATCTCTAGTTTGTAGGAACACTTGCCCGATCGCCAGCCTGCATAAAGCTGCACCCGATTAGCGGGCAAATGAGAAAGTACTTACTTGTCATCAGATCACATCATTTGTCATACGAAAAAGTAATCATTCTCAGCAGCATTCCCCCCCCCCCCCCCCCGTCCCCATGTAAACGGAGGATGTGCTCCCGAGAGAGATAAGATCATTTCCGGCGGCACTGCAGACATTTACTTCAGTAAAAGTCCCAGGTAAAGTGCCCAGCACTACTCTTACTCTTACAAGGCGCCCTCTCCCCCCCCCCCCAAAATCCAGAGTGTGATAAATAAGGGGCCAACGATTACATGAGAGCTGTTCATTCCATATATTGACCTGTGCAAAGGAGCAGTAAAATGAGCGCTGATCTTGGTGATCAGAACTCATTTAATGCTGAATTTTGCCCATTTAAAAGGGACCTAACTTGTTGTGTTGAGTCTTTTTCCATTTCTCTCCATATTGGCTGAAAGGGTGGACTCAATGAGAGAGGGAAACTGCAGCTGCATCCCCCTCCTCTCCCCTCTTCTCTTTCATTGACTTACTCTGTTAGGTTATATGCATTCACACAAGTGAGTGCAGTTTCGTTCAGTGAAAAACTGACCGATTTCTGCCAGTGTTTGTGTGTTTTACATTATTTTTTGTTCATTCTTTGTCATTTTTAACCCCTGAGAGCTCCTTCAGGCAAGAGCATTTAAGCACGGAAAAATCCCGCTCGCAAAAAGCAGAGAATAGAACCCATTAAAATCAATGGATTCTCACAGGGGTAAAATCATAGGACCTGCTCTATTTTGTGTGCTTTTGCGAAAACCAAAGAGGGTCATCGAGTTCTATAGGAGGATGCATGGGTCTGCGCAAAACACTGTGCATACCGCAAATACCAGCACCTCTTATGGCTTAATAGCCATTTAAATCAAGAAGGGATGATTCCCCCGCCCATGTGAGCTAGCGGTGCCTGCATAAAGACAGACAGTATTTGCACAGGCCTCCGCGCAAAGTACACTCAAAGTGAGCGTATTGTGAAATATGCTTATCTGGAAAAGCCCCAAGTGTTATCAGAGTGTCGATTATTTTTTCGCATGTGTTAAATAAAAACCAAAAGTTGTCCCAATTGATGTATTTTAAAACTCCCATTGAAGTCAATGTGATAAAAAATGCAAATGGGTTCCTTTTTTTTTTTTTATTTAATGCACCCATTGATTAAATGGACAATTCCAGTCCGAGCGTTGCACCAGAATAGGACACACGGCGATTTTTTGAACTGTTGTTCCGTAAAAAAAAAAAATTGCACACATTGACTTTAATGGGTCCGAGTTCTGTCCAAGGTCTGTCCGTTTCAAATGCAGGTGAAACTCGAATGTTAAAATCGCCCGTGGGAATAAGTCCTTACTGTAAATGGATTTGGGGGGATTGAGGAGGTTTCAGAACGTTTACACGGAGCCTGCAGGCAAAAAAACAAATGGGATTAGAAGCTTCTGGAAGGCAATGAAGATGCTGCTTCTACCTCCCAATGTATAATACAAAGTTACTACTGATTTATGCAAACACATTCTGGTGATAGGTACATCTGAAGTCGCAGCTGCATATCATTATTCCGCTATAAGCATATGCCGAGTCTCAGAGTTAAACTAAATTTTAAAATTTGCAGTTTAGTCTCTTAGAAACTTTCTTGGAGGAGCTAATACATTTTTTAAGTATTAATGTTCTTCCTCGCATTCCCCGTGCATTGGGTAGTTAATATATGTACCCTTGCCATTTTGCTTTGAACTTCATAACCCACAAAACTTGATACATGATCCAGTACTTATTTTTAATGAATAAAGAATACTTGCCTTATGTAGTCATGTTTAATTAATAGACCTATGAGCTGGAGCTAAACTCCGCTTCATCAGTATGTACCAAACTCTTTGAGGCGATTTTACATCTATGGAGGAGCCACTACTTATCTATAATTAAGTTCTGGTCAAACAAATAAAATGTCGGTAAAACCAAATTACCGGCGGAAAAATGCTCCGTACTTCACGATAATCTGCAAATTCCATAACAAATTATCACTACTGCAAAACATAAAAAAAATTACGGGTTGCAGTGCTCTGGATAGTGCAGTAGGAGAGAGAATCATTGCTGCATTTCAGCTGCTTTAACACTCAACGCGATTTTTTTCCCATTTTTGTTTTTACCTTCCCACTGTTAAAAAATGCTAACTCTTTTATTTATGCATCGACGTCGCTGTGTGAGGGATCGTTGTTTTTTGCAGGACAAGTTGTATTTTTCAATGTTACTATTTAATGTACCGTATAATGTACTGAAAAACTTAAAAAAAATCTAATTGGAGTGAAATGGAGAAAAAAAACAACACAATTTCGCCATCTCAGGGAGGGGGGGGGGGGGGGTCTTATTTCTATGGTGTAAACACTGCAGTAAAAATGACATGATATCTTAATTCTGTGGATTAGTATGATTGTGACAATACTAAATGTATAGATTTTTCTTTTTTATAGAATCCTAGAATGGTAGAGTTAGAAGGGACCTGCAGGGTCATCAGGTCCTCCGGGTCATCAGGACCTCCAGGGTCATCGGGTCTGACCCCCTGTTCAGTGCAGGAGTCACTAAATCATCCCAGACAGATGTCTGTCCAGCCTCTGAACACTTTCATTGAAGGAGAACTCACCACCTCCTGTGGCAACCTGTTCCACACATTGATCCCCCTCACTGTCTAATATCTAATCTGTGTCTCCTCCCTTTCAGTTTCATCCCATTGCTTCTAGTCTTTCCTTGTGCAGATGAGAATAGGGCTGATCCGTCTGCACTGTGACAGCCCTTCAGATATTTGTAGACCGCTATTAAGTCTCCTCTCAGCCTCCTTTTTTGTAAGCTAAACATTCCCAGATCCTTTACCCGTTCCTCATAGGACATGATTTGCAGACCGCTCACCATCTTGGTAACTCTTCACTGAACTTGCTCCAGTTTGCCTATGTCTTTTTTAAAGGGGGGTGCCCAGAACTGGACACAGTATTCCAGATGAGGTCTGACTAAGGAAGAGTAGAGGGGATAATGACCTCATGTGATCTAGACTCTATGCCTCCCGTCACACGGGGCGGATTGCCGTCGGAAATCTCGCGGTTTGGCCGCAGCAAAAACCGCGAGATCTCCGCCGGCAGAGCCGCCGCGGTTTAAGCCGCGGCGGCTTTGAAGCGGTCCGGCCGCTTGCTCTTCCGTTGCGGCCGGCGCTCCCATAGAGGAGAGCGCGGCCGCAGCGGAATGAAAAAAAGAATGAGCATGCTGCTTCTTTTGAAACCGCGGCTGCGGCCGCCGCACCCGCGGTTTCAACCGGATTTACCGCAGCGGATTAGCCGTCCCGTGTGGACGAGATTTCTGAGAAACCTCGTCCACATGGCTGGCTAATCCCGGGCTTAGCGGCCGCAGGCGGTTTTGCCGCGGGCGGATCTGCTGCGGCAAAACCGCGGCAAATCCGCCCTGTGTGACCCCAGCCTTATACATCCCAGAATTGTGTTTGCCTTTTTGGCTGCTGCATCACATTGTTGACTCATGTTCAGTCTGTGATCTATTAGTATACCCAAGCCTTTTTGCTGTACTATTTTTTTTTAAAATTTATATTTTTGGAAAGACACTTTATTATTTTCTGCTGCCATCTTCTGACAGCCATAACATTTTTCTTTTTCTTTTCTGATAGTTGTGCGAGGGCTCATTTTTTTTGCAGGATGTATTGTAGTTTCTATTGGCACTCATTTGGAGTACATAAGACTTTTTGATCACTTTTTGTTAATTTTTTTCTTTGAGAACAGTTGGCCAGAAAGGCGAAATTCTGACATTGTGTATTTTTTTCTCTGATAATGGTCACATTGCAGGATAAAAGATGCGTTTCTTTGACAGATCTGACTTTTACAGATGCAGCGATACCAAATATTTTTTGTTTGTGCTTTCATTTTGATTTTTTTATTAGTGATATTTAAAAAGGTTTTTTTTTTAATTTTATTAGCTTTCATTTCTTAATTAATTAATAGAACATTTTTTTAAACTCATTTTTACATTTTGTTTAGTCCCTTTTGGGACTTGAACTTGCGATCATTTGATCACTACTGATACTACTTGATACACTACAGTATTACATTATAACAGCATAGTAATAAATTATACTGCAATCTGACAGGCAGTCTATCAAGCCACACTACAGACATATCTTCATAGGTAATCTGCAATGATAGCTCTGGGAGCCTTCAGAAAACACATGGCTGCCATGGTATCCAAAGGGCACCCTGCGACTGTGGGCGCCATTTACCAATCCACCACCAATCCAGAGAATGGGGCTTCGGCATGTACTGAAATAAGCGCATTGGTGGTTGCATGTTCTCAATGCTGCTCGGGGGTATAGAGGTAGCACTTGTTACTGGGCCCTGGTGCCTTAGGAGGCTCAAAGATTCCTCTATTACATAAGAAGGCACCATTATTATAAATGATACGTAGTAGGTAGGGGGCCCTGTTAAAGATTTTACATTGTGGCCGACAAGCTTCTAGCTATGCCTCTGGCCACTATGTGTGTATTGGGCACAGAAGGGGCCACTATATTTGTGTTGGGGTATAGAATGGGCAACTATTTATGTGAGAAAGGCATTGAGGGTAATGGCAGGATGGGGAGAGTCTGAAGGGATAAGTCATGACTAGACAATGTCCACATGGCAATCTGGGCAGAGATAGAAGAGAAAAACAGAGAAGAATGGGTGGTACTAATCTGTGATCACTGGAGGTAGCTGTAGGGTCCCGACCAGCAATGTTCATAAATATAGAGACAGCCCAAGGGGCTTCTGTAAGATACTTGGAGCGAGCAGCCTCAGTCCTGGTTGGTTCCAACTCCTTTGGTAGATAGTGGTTGCCGTGATCGTGCAGTGTTTAAAGACAGTCTGATTTTCAAAAACTCAGATGGGGCAACCTGATCCAATTTTTGTTAAAAATCAGGGGGAAATTGGCTTTTTCTTAATATATGCTAAACCTTTCTTCCTTTGGCATCATTTTTGGTGTAGGAGACCCTCTGTATGTCTTCTTTTGTTTTCAATGACACCCATTTGCCACGATTGACCCCTACACCACTGTATGTTATTTTTACCATTTTTTTATGTGCACAGTTTTTCTCCAGGTGTGTGGCTGTATTCCCATGCACTTTGGGGGCATTTAATTTCATTAGAAACCTTCTGGAGGCCAAAATTCTGTTTTTACTCCCATTGACTATAATGGGCACCGGGATAGGCTGTACTGATTCCCGATTCTTTTTGGAAAATCGGAATAATCACTCCTGACCCAATTATTCAAATGATAACTCATCATTAGATATGACATCACTACCCGACCCTCAAAATCAATTTCATGGTTGATGCTTTCATCACCTGCTCTGCAGAGAACTGTAACACAATCTGCAATATTGCTGAGAGTGACAGGAAAAAACTTATCTAACTATAAAAATTATTTTCTACAAACTGATCGACACTAAATAGCCCCTTTATTATGATTGGGGATTCCCTGTATGGAAATTAGAGCCATGACCCCAGAGTGCAGCATAAAATCCCATGACAAGCTTCAGTGTGAATCCACAGGGCATGGGAAAATCTAGCAATTTGAGTGACTTCCAATAAGGCCTGAAAAGAAAAAACTCCCAATAAGCCTTGGTCATCGATGCTAGACTAGCCGGGTCCAGTTTCACTGCCAACCATGGGCTTACTAGTACAGTATGGAGAGTATACCAAGAATGGTGTGATGGAGGAAAACATCTAGTGAAAGAGAATCCTATAGACAGAAGCAGCTCGTCCCCGAAAAGGGTCAGCGGAGGATGTCAGGAATTGTTCTGATCAAGGTACTGCACAATCAGGAGCAGCCGGATACAACACTAGTGCTCCAACTAACATATCTGAACACACAACTCGCCATTACTTAGCACAGATGGACTATAGCAGCAGATGATCAGTTTCAGTGCAATTATGTATAAGAGAAACAGAAAGTAAGACTCCAGAGGGCAAGAGAGCACAAAACTGTATCATTGGACAGCAGAAAAACACTGCCCGGTCAGATGTATCCAGATGTCTGTTGCCCCATGTTGATAGGAGGGTCAAGACTTGGCACAAGCAGCATGACTTGATGACCCCTTCTAGCACCTTCATCTAATATGTGGCAACTACAAGAATCTTCTTGTGCGCATGGGCCAATAATTCTGCAGAACGATTTCGACACTCAGTAGAATCTACGCCACAGTGAACTACTGCAGCTCTACAGGCCAATGGAGGACCAATGCGTTACAAGATTGGGTGGCTCTAATTAAGCGGCTATTCGTTGCACATTCATTACAATTCCTAAACAAAGAAATAATACAATACAACTTGGTAAAATAAAATTTGGCCACAATTCGAGTCTTGACTCTGTGAGGATGGGATACGGAAGGCAGGGAGTGAAGAGGGAGATTCGGTTGCTCTTGATTTGCTTTCCCATTTAGTGCCTCATGTTTGTTCTTTGTTTGCCCCAATCATGATTGATTACAGCCTCATTTCCAAAGTCCTCTCTGCTTGCAAAACTTTAGCAGATTTCTACTTAAGTGTAGGCATTAGTTCCTTACATGAAAAGAACTTAATGGTTCGGTCGCACCATATTGCTTAATGTTTGGTAATTATACTCCCACATTTTTCCTAAACACGGCTGACATTAGGTCAATAAAAAAAATACTCTTTTTTTCTTCAAATGCCATCGTTATTATAACATTGTGTAGACGTACGGATGGAAGCTATTTATCTGAGTGGTCGAAAGCATTAATGCTTTTACAAAATGTGCTCAAGTACTCACAGCACAATCTACCCATAAGCACTCCACAGCTTTATGTTCAACCTTGGGAAGCTAAGACAGTTATAAAGGGCAAATACATTTTACATTACCTGATATATACTCCTTGACAAAAAAGAAGTTGTCATTTTGCTGCAAAACTTGGCATGCAGTTACATCTCGTAGAAATGATTAGAGTTAGGGCTTATTCACACAAGCGTATATCGGCTGGCATTTTCACGGCCGTCCGAAATACGCTACCATCTGATGCATAGGATTCCAGATCACACAGGCGTATTCCTGCAGTGTAAAAGCACCCAGCCGGGCATCTTCCTGGCTGGACTATGGCGCTGTTATAAATTCCTATGGGAACCAATGACAGCGGCCAGAGAAGAGAGGTGGGAGGGAGTTTAGCAGCGCGACTGCTAAATTCCCTCCCCCTTCTCTTCTCCTCTCTGCCCCTTGCTGCTGTTTGCAATGGGAGGGGGTGGGACGGGGGCAAAGCTAAACTTCGGCCCCTCCCATTGCTGGCTGCGGACAAGGGGCGCCCACTCCCATTTCAAAAAGCCGGTGGGGAGGAGGGAAGAGGTGAGCCGGCTAGGTAAAGGGAAGGGCCCGTGCATCACATGGTAGTGTATATAGCGTTTTCACGGCCAGCCAATATACGCTCATGTGAAAAAGCCCTGATGGTGTGATTAGATGAATGGTCTTGCCATTCATCTAATCACCTGAGGCCCTAAAAGTGGTTCCCCCCTTGGCCTATAAAATGGCTCTTGGAGGCTCCTTGTGTGTAGTGGAGCTTTTTTTCCACTTGTGTAAAGCTTGTTCATTAATAGACGCCTCTACAACACAATCAAAGATATTTTGCCCAGTTCACAGAGTTTCAGAGGAGGCATTATTGGGATGCAAGAAGCTGGATGGTTGTATTGACGAATTGCCCCCCCACCTGGACCATTCTGACCAGACTGGTAGGAGGTGCTGGGACCAGTGGATGTGTGAGGGCACACACACAAGTAAACTGGGCTCTGGATGCCCTCGACAGACCACTAGTAGGGGGGATCATCTTATCATCCGACAAACACGAGCAGCTCCAACTCTTTCATCATTCGCCATCCAGAGACAGGAGTTACAACCCTGTGTCTGTCCAGGTGCTTGACTGTAGGACATTTAGTCTCACAGCACCCATTATGTGTGCTGCCTTTGACATCCACCCATCATCACCTCTATTTGCAAAAAAAGTAAGGTAGGTAGCTCCAGCAGCACTCCTTTAACCAACCTCTCGGGGGTATAAATCAGAAGCACACCTATGGATGGACCTGGACCACGATCCACAAATCGTCCAAATGTAAAACACAAATTCCAGACAGCATCAAAAGAGGTGCAGATTAAAACTCAACCATAACGGAAGAGAGCTTGACAAAGACCCTGTTGTATTTCTGGGTCGAAACGTTGCTGCTTTGCTATGCTTAAATTGTGTGCAATAAAGTAACTCTTCCATCATGGTTGAGTTTTAATCTGCACCTGTTTTGATGCTTTCTGGAATTTGTGTATCACCTCTATATGCAGTGGTGTCTCAAACAACGAAATGGGACTACTATGGAGTAGAACCAGGTTGTCTTCAGCAATGTATCCAGATTTAGTTTGGGCGCTGACAAAGGTTGTGTTCGTGTCTGAAGACCAAGGAATGAGTGACTCATCCTGCCTTTGATTTGGAGTGGCACACTGCCCCCTGCTGGTGTGATGGTCTGGGGGGCCATCGCATACGACAGTCGGTTCCCCCTAGTAGTGGTACGAGGGACAATGACAGCTCAGCGATATGTTCAGGACATCCTGCAGCCACATGTGATCCTCTTATGGCGGCTTCCAAGAGGCATCCGACAGGATAATGCTCGGCTGTATGAAGCAAGGGTGTCATAAGAAGCCTCCACGATAATGCCAAAACTCTGTGGTCTGCCCGGTCACCAGATTTATGACCAGTAGAACATGTATGGGGCCATCTGGGGGGCCAACTTTGACAGCCTAAAACTACAGCAAATATGGAACACTATGCCACAAGGTACCATGCGAAACCTGTATGCCTCCATGCCCGCCCGTATGACATCTTGTATCCAAGCGATGGATGGCTCAACAGGGTACTAGTGTAGTGACTCAGACCTAGAAGGTGTTTAAGCAGCAGGGCAGAAATAAGATGATAGTCACGATGGCTCTACTGCTCCTCATGGCAAATGATAAAAATGGTGGTCTATTGGGCCAAACAAGACCAGTGGAAAAAATAAATAAATAGGCAGTTATTGTAGCCTACTACCCGCAGAGTCGGGTAGGGGAAGATGTTAGTTATCATGACGCCAGTCCGTATATGGGTAGGGACCCATTCCAAACAGAAATAATAAAATGCAAAAGTGGAGGACTATACAAAAATGGGGGTAGTAGTCCTTGCTCTCCTGTAGTATCATGTGTTACCTCAGTGCATATGTTGTGATTGGCGGGAAGTACTCCAGGAAGCAGATTTAGATGGTGAAAACAATTTAACTCTTTATTTGCAGGGAGATAGGGAGAATTTGTGGAAACTTGCAGTGATGACACGGATTACATTAAAGCCACTTGTGCAGATGAAAATTTTGAAATACATTTTGTAGATATTGATTAATTTCTGAACTTTCCTTAGGGGCTTGACACAGGACATTGCATTTGTAAATTTCTAACTTTTCTCCCTGGCTTTGACTATTAAATTGAATCTGACTTGCTTTCCTTTTCTCTTCAGTTTTTTTTCTCTATCTCTCCTCTCTCTGCTAAACATTTCTTGTAGTTTGAGTACTCACTCTTTAAATGTTCTAGCTTACCACCACCCTGGCTGTTGTAGTTGTTTTCCTTGTTCCTCTCTGGTCGCTATCTTAAGCTCTCCTAGACCAATCTCTCACCAGGCCTGGACTATACTGAATAACTCAGCCCACTATCTACCTTTTATACCTTTCCTCTCAACCAATCCTGAGCTAGGGGAAATCTGACTATCCAATCCCAGGCCAGCTAGGGGTGATTGACACGTATGAGAGCAGGTTAGGGTGTATTCTGAAAAATCATGCAGGGTTAGGTAGCATAGACACATCTCATTAATATATTTAAAATATAATAATACACATTTTTAACATAATTAAAGATATATACACACAATTTACAAAAAGTGGCTATAGCAGTGCTGTGGGACCCCAACTGTGGAGTACTACAATAGAGCCTTCATGTCCGCCTGTATCACATCTTGAATTCAAGCTAAAGGTGGCTCAACAGGGTACAAGAGCATCTATGCCCACCCATATCACATCTTGCATCGAAATTAGCGGTGACCTAAAAGGGTACTAGATCCTCAATGCTCACAAGTATTTCGTCTGGTATCCAAACTAGAGGTAGTATATCTATCTATCTATCTATCTATCTATCTATCTATCTATCTATCTATCTATCTATCTCATATTTATGTATCTATCTATCTATCTCATCTCTATTTATCTATCTCATATCTATTTATCTATCTATGTATCTATCTATCCATCTCATATCTATTTATCTATCTCATATCTATTTATCTATCTATGTATCTATCTATCCATCTCATATCTATCTATCTATCTCCTATCTATCTATCTATCTATCTATTTATCTATCTATGTATCTATCTATCCATCTCATATCTATCTATCTATCTCCTATCTATTTTTCTATCTATCTATCTATCTCATATCTATCTATCTAATATCTATCTATCACATATCTAAATATCTATCTCTCTCTCTCATATCTATCTATCTCATATCTATCTATCTCATATCTATCTATCTCATATCTATGTATCTATCTATTTATATATCTATCTATCTCATATCTATCTATTTATCTATCTCACATCTATCTATCTCATATCTATCTATCTATCTATCTATCTATCTATCTATCTATCTATCTATCTATCTATCTATCTATCTATCTATCTATCTATCTATCTATCTATCTAGTATGTAACTATGCAAGAGCTTTTAAAAATTGTTCCAGATTTTGTTATTTTGCTGACAGAGCTTTTTCATGCTAATTATCACAAATTAAAAAAATTACAGGTTCTGTACAACTCATTCAGCACTATGTATGAAAATTTTCAAGAACCGCAACTGCTTTTTTTGTAAATATTAGAATAGCAGTAACAGTGTGGAACACAAAGTAAGATGGATAATCCTATGACAATGACCCTGGGCATCAGATTTGTCTCAGGGCTACATATAGATCGTGTGGGACTGAATGCAGTAACTGGATAACTATATTTATTTATGACCTATCAGATGATTTAGAGTAAAATGTTCATGTTTTCAGTTTATAAAACTATATATCATATTTAAAACAATAGTATTACATAGTTGGATAGTCATAGCCAGACTGGAGTTACCAGAGTATGCAGGGAACAGAACATGAACCAAGGGAGGAGAAAATATGTCCTTGTGGATGGGCTGCATTATAATGGCAGTGTGGTGTCAGAATCAACAGGAGCCACTGGTCCCAAATGGAGAACAAAGGAGCTCAGGACAGACTGTCAAGAGCAGCACCATTGAGAGAGATTGTGTTAGGTCCAAGCCGGACACAAAGCGCCACACCTAGATCATAAGCAAAATTATGCCCTAACAGGACGAATATACATACAAGGTACAAATGTGGATAACACAACATATTATGTAAGTAAACCAAAAAACAAGGAACTGGGAAATCTGACCCTAACCACATACGAGAAGACCCTACCTAAAAGCAGAGGTCCCTTCCAACTCTACCATTCTATGATAAGGGCAACCCCACACCTGGGGTAATCCTAAAAGTCCATTTACATGCAATGATTATCGCCTAAAATTTGTTTAAACGATCGAAAGTGAGTAATAATCGTTAGGTGTAAATGCAGGCAGTCGTGCATTTTTTCATTTAAAATATTTGTTCATCATAGATTTGTAGTCCACATAAAATCCATCGTCTGGCAATTTACTTTTCGCTTGGTTTAATTGACAATCGCTCAGCGATTTGTGGGGAGGGGTTATTGTTTTGAGGGGCAAAAAGGAATACACTATCCAGCAGGCTCAGTCTGGGTCCTCCTGCTGTTCTCCGGAGCTCCAGTGTTGCAGTCCTCGGCCACCCACAGAAGATCACTTCCTGGTTATGGGATTCATAAATTCTGCCTCCAGGAAGTGATGAGTGTGATTGGTTCTTGAGAGCTACTCAGCCAATCAATGCAGTGCTCGATGAACCAGTGCGATGGCTCTGATTGTTTCACTGAGCACTGTATTGATTGGCTGAGCAACGAGTAAAGATAACAGCCATCGCTTCCTGGAAGTGGGATTTATGGATCTCATAATAAGATAACGATCTTGTTTGGGCGGCCGAGGACTGCAGCAAGTGCACTGAAGCTCTGGAGAGTGCGGGAGGACCCAGACCGAGCCTGCTAGGTAAGTATAATAAGACATCCCCTAAAAATAAGACCTAGAGCCTCTTTTGGGGCAAAAATTTATATAAGACAGGGTCTTAATTTTGGAGAAACATGGTACCACCTACTGATTATTTTTACAATGCCTAATCAGAAAACGCCTATACTAGACTTTTTTTTGCATAAAGCTACCACCCACTGATTTTTCTCAATGCCAATGCAAAGAACACCTAAACTAGACATTGGTTTTTTATTTCAGTGATTACAAACTTGACACAGAGATTCTTTTAAAAGTCAATTCACAAAACTCCTTTTTTTTCCACTTACATTATGCACACCCATCTAATTAGACCTACTTTCAAAGGCCAATCCACACTTGCACATTTTTTTCTTCACTAATGCACATGCCCTCCTATCAAACTATCATCCACTTATCTTTACATGTAAATGCTACCCAGCGACACACTAAATGACTAAAATGCCCAGACGCCACGTTCCAGTTCTAGTGAGGTTCAAATGCTCACTTTCGATCATTTAAACGAATTTTGAGCAATAATCATTGTATGTAAATGGGCCTTACCTCTCCCTAGTTGGAAACAGGGAATGCTGTTACAGAAGATGTTACACAAGTACATGAAAGCTAGACGATACACAAATACATGAACCCCAGATGTTCAGGAGATAAGATGTAACAACACTCTAGATAAAGTCGATGACCAAATGGACTCTGAACAGAAATATAGAACTAGACCATAATCTGCTCAGTTGACCAGAGACACCTTCAGAGAGAGAGTATAACAGGCGTTCTCTATGAGGAGGAGCTTGGATAACAGTGTACAAACTAAAGCTGATTGGCTGACTGGGATACACACTTCCCAGTCAATCAATCAAATCACACCAAGTGTCTCCATTGGCGTCCAACATGAATATTAGGTGTGTATGTGTAGCAACCTGAAGTGTGGCACTACAGAATAAAAGTACTTAACTGCAAGGAGAAGGTAGTGATGTTGGATTTCTTATAATAGGAAGATGGAGTCAGGATAGTGAACTAAATAGTTAATGTAGCTTAGTCCTTTCACTGCAAAACAATTGTTGAAGGACCTGAGAAAACTCTCTGTTTGTACCAAAGAGGTCCTGCGGGTCACGTGACTCAGCAGAGGGCAAGAAACTCCCTGAAAGGAAAAGGCTGAGCTGTTGCAAGTTCCCTGAAAGAAAGGGAAATTTCCTGTTCCTTGGATCTGTGTCGCCCTAGAGAAGCAAGAGGGAGGAAGATGTCTGCAGCCAGGTGATGCTATCATTCCTGCTGGCATCCCCCCTGTTCTGTAACCAGAGTAGGGTACTTCCAACTGCAAGAAATCCTGTTTGCAGCTAATCAATCACCCACCTCTTTAAAGGCAGCCTCCAGTCATTTTCAAGACTTGAAACTCTTTCAAGAAGTGCCTTTCCTCCATGCTTGCAGCGAACAGCTAGAGAAGCCAATGACCACAAGCTGCAGACAGCAGGGACTCTCCAAAGTACCAACTGAGTGAGTACTGGAGAACTTTAGAGCATGTTTTAGGAATGGAAAATTACTGGTAGTCAGATTATATGGGTTTTCAGTGGTTTTTCAGTCTTAGTCAGTCTCTATAGCTTCCCCATATCTCAGGTGCTTTCTCCCCAGGGCTGATCTAATTGTGTATCAAGGTTTAAATTGTGTTAAACTGCTACTGTTTAATGTTCTTGCAGACAGCCATGGTAAATAGTAAACAATGTGCCTGCAGTTTACTCAACTAAGTGTGTTAGTCTTATTCCTCTACCAAGTTCTTTAAGTCATGTTCACCTAATTCCATTAGTCATCCATATCCTGTTGCCTACCTTCATCTGTGTGCAAGATTACACTGAGTGAGCTACACTCATCACCACTGTGACACGACTCCTCAGCCACCTCTTAAAAACCGCTCAGAGTTCAGGCCTCTTCCCGCTTGTTGCATGTTGCATATGCACCGGATTGAGCATCATGTAGACAAGGGCTAGTATATGCACAGAAGCAGCACTCCTATTGCCATAAGGCTGGGACAGAGTCTTGGGATGCAACAGCCACCGGAGTACGGATCCAATCCCAAAAGCAGCAGCAATAGAAATAAAGTGGCAGCATCCAATGGTGCAAAAAAATCCCATGCGTTTATTTTCCCACAAGCGACATTTCGATCAGTAGTCTGATCTTTATCAAGCTTCATGTCATGATGTCACCCCAGTCCTGTTCTTCCGATATGACTAGCAAGCCATGACAGACAGAAAATTTACCTACTCACAGCAAATGTTGTACCCAGAGAAGGGCACCTGGTGTATGCAAAAGCTAAGTTTCTCCAGTAAAGAGAGAATAAACGTAATCTCCAATCTGAGTTTGTTTGATGACATTCACCTACTCTCTCTCTCTCTCTCTCTCTCTCTATCTATCTATCTATCTATCTATCTATCTATATATATATATATAAAGATGAAAGCCCTCACTGACTGATTCACTCACTCACTGACTTGCCACTAATTCCCTAACTTCCTGGTGTTGTAGAAACATGAAATTTGGCACGACCATTCTTCAAGTCCTAAATAGCAAAAGTAAAGGGGTTGTGACTTGATTATTTAAGGCTAAGTGCAAAAGTAAGTGCACCCCTATGTAATGTACCTAATCTAATTCATGTTCGACTGTCTAAAATTGCTACAGCAATTTTCTAACTATCTAATGCACACTGTGCACTGCTCTCTAATTGGCCAGTGTGGATCACATGAGCAGCTCTGGCTAATCAGAGAGCAGATATAGTGTAATGGTAGTGCCGACCTCCAGTGTGTCAGGGACAGGGTACCAAGTCTCAGGGATCAGTGTAGAGGGGTTGACCACATAGAACTCACTGCTCAGCTTCTCATCAGTGTCTCCGTGGCTTGAAAATGTACTCTATCATGTGCAAACTTCTCAATGATACATTTCACCTCCAGTCATTTGTGTGTTTGTAGATAACTTTTTAATGCGTAACATAGCAGTCTTCGTCACTTAGGTGCAAGGCATCATAAATATAAGGATCGTTGAATCCCTTTGTAACTGGGGCTCCGAAATGATCTCTGTAGCCTCTTCCTGGTCAAGGATGTTGGGTGAAGCACCAGTCATGAGAGTCTGGCACAACTGCATCTCCTCTTTGTGGTCCCCTTTCTGCTCTAAGAGGGCGACTTACATGAGCAACTAATTTGCAATGTTAATTTTGTTGAATGCTAATTGCCTCTCGTGAGATTTCTTCCCAGCACCTAAGGGTACAAAACTTAAACAGACAAACCAGTTCTAAGAGGGTTAAAGTAAAACAAAGAACGCAATGGCATTTATCAACCAATTACAATAGTCTAACACTATCAATGAACTTTGGGGATTAAAGGGGTTGTCTCGAGGAAGCAGTGAATTTTTTTTTTGCCCAGTCCCCCTAATTAAGCATACATTACTGAGCCCCCCCTGTAAATGACTTTTCTAGCTGGTTTGTACTTACAGTTCCAGCGTTTCAGCAACTTATAAAAATTTTCCCAAGATGGCTGCCGGCTTTTTTCCCGTCGCTTGCTGTAGCCCGACGTGCGCGCCCCCGAGACGCTACCAGCTGTGTCTCCCTGACAACCAGATGCCCCGCAGCCGCCGACTGGACCCCTGGATTGAACACGGCCGACCAGTCACCCACCGCCAGGCAGCAGGTAACCGGCGCAGCCACCCCCCGACACAGCGACAGCCCCCCCATCACAACGGCAGCCCCTCCCGGCACAGCGACAGCCCCCCCATCACAACGGCAGCCCCCCCCGGCACAGCGACAGCCCCCCCATCACAGTGACAGTCCACCCCCATCACAGCGGCAGCCCCCCCCGGCGCAGCGGCAGCCCCCCCATCACAGCGGCTGCCCCCCCCGGCGCTGCCCGCCCCCGGCGCAGCGGCAGCCCCTCCGGCCCATCACTTACCTGGGCGGCAGGACGGCAGGACGGCGGGACAGCTGGGCGGCTTCTTGGGACAGCTGGGCGGCTATGCACCTTCCTCTAACAGAGGATGGTACAGAATGGCCGCTCCAGCGCGCTCCCGAGCAGTGACAGCTCGTCTGCGCATGCGCAGAAGAGCTGTAGCGGGAAGCACACTGAAGCGGCTCGTGCTGAAAGGAGAAGAACGGACTGCGCAAGCGCGTCTAAAAAAGCAAGCTGCCAGCGAATTTAGACGGCACCATGGCGACGGGGACGCCAGCAACGGAGCAGGTAAGTGAATAACTTCTGTATGGCTCATATTTAATGCACGATGTACATTACAAAGTGCATTAATATGGCCATACAGAAGTGTATAACCCCACTTGATTTCGCGAGACAACCCCTTTAAGTAGTCTGAAGTTTGTGTCGGCCATCTTGGACAGCTGAAAACAGGACCTGGAACTGGCAGATCGGAGGAACAACTCAAAAGAACAGTTGCAGGTAATATACCCCACTCCCTCTGGTCCTAGGACAAAATTTTGTTCCAAAACCGGAAGGTTGCTTTAAGGGGGTGAAAAAGTGAGGAAATGCCAGGCTTATAAAGTATCA
This sequence comes from Eleutherodactylus coqui, assembly GCF_035609145.1. Lineage (NCBI taxonomy): Eukaryota > Metazoa > Chordata > Amphibia > Anura > Eleutherodactylidae > Eleutherodactylus > Eleutherodactylus coqui. The sequence goes on from NC_089839.1 coordinate 306,624,702, forward strand.
TATAACGTGACAAGATTGGGCAAATTTTATATTAGCATTTGACCCACAAGTAGAGTCAAGCGGACTTTACCCCTAAAAGGCGACCTTAATTGGGGCAGTATATTCAGAAGGAGCTAGCTCATCGTATATTGATGGCATATGCTCCGAGCGCTTGATTAGCAGCTGACAGTCCTTTGTGGCACTTGAACTATGTGGCAGTGGTTTTACTAAAGCACCGTGCCATAACACCTCCTGTTGCACTGCATTTTTTCTGGCTGGTCATGTAAGTGGCAAAACAGATATTAGTGGCATATCCTACCAGTATATCATCAATGTATTTGATGAGGCAACCCTGATGACCGATCCAAGTTGCACGCCTTTCTCGCATTGTGACAATGCTACAAATCGCATGCATGTGAAGCCCGTGCTTTGCTAGGGTATCTTCACATTTGGGATGTTTTCTAGCATGAAACATTGCGAATCAAAAACCTTGCGGGTTTCGCAATATGCACGCGACCTGCAATGTTTTGTAGCCTATGTTTCCCTATGGAGCTTTCTTCTCTGTTGCCTCTTTTTCATGCGGTGCAATGCAACTTTGACGGTAGGAAGTCCTACGGTCAAAGCCCTTATATAAGCCCTAGCTGCAGAAAAAATGCAAAAAAATAATTATACATCACCTAAGAGGCGCTGTTATCTCTGGCGCGTCTTCTCCCCTGAAGCTCTCCGACAGGCTTGTTTGAAGTCTTCTGCCAGCCCTTTCTGGATTGGAGGATCAATATCCCAGCCTCCAGGAAGGGCTTGCTGTGATTGGTTCACAGAGCCAGCGCTCGATGAACCAATCACAGCCATTCAATGAATCAATGAATGGTTCATCAAGTGCCGGCTCTGATTGGTTGAGCTACGGTGTTCATGAACCAATCACAGCCAGCCCTTCCTGGAGGCGGGGATTTTGATGCTCCAATCCAGTAAGGGCTCTCAGAAGACATCAATATAGTGCTGGGGAGCTTCAGGTAAGAAGACGTGCTGGAGATGATAGCGCCAGAGAGGTTATGTAGTCTTTTTTTATGCAGCTAGGGCTTATTTTCAGGGTAGGGCTTATATATCAAGTCCCCCCCACCCCCCTGAAAATCCTTGCATGGGCTTCATACGTGCCTTCTTCTGGAGCTACAATATGTGAAAAGGTTTATCTTTTCAACCGTACCCTGTTACATTATTGCAATGTCTATGCAAAACTGAAGAATGCGTTTTGCAAGGAGAATAATAATTGCTATGTTTCCCAGAATCCTTTACCCCCCCCCCCCCCACCCTGAAGAAAAAGAAAAGAAAGAAGATAACAAAGTGCTTGATTATCTTCCCGGAAGGAGGCTTTGTTATCCTCCAGCTTCTCACGCAAGCTAATGCATTAGGAGTTGGCACTTTGCAAATATCAGGTCTTAGCTGTATGTTAATTGGACATATATTGCCTCTTTATGAGGTTGCGTTTACGATGACATGGATCTGTGTTATGGCCGCCTGCGGAGTCCCTTATGGTGTATTACATTCAGAGCCGTTTCCTATATACAAACTTGTTACTTCTTTGTGAGATTTAATGTTCATTAAATAACAAACTAATGCCAAGAATAGCAAAGTACACCCAAGGTAACGAAGGCATCGCATGACCCTGACAGCAGAATCGAGACCATCCAGTACGTTCATTGCCCTTAAAAATAGCTTGTTATCATGGAGGTCAACGTTTATGGCGAGCGCGTTTACCACGTGTCCTCATCTCTACTTAAGGCCCTAATACCAGTATTTTTCTACTTATGACCAGATGTTTTTGCTGACAGTTGGAACCTTTTTTTTACCATATTTACACACATTGGCAATTTGTACACCAGTGTAAGTAAAGGAGGCAGTTGGAGTGATTTGCGCCCCCACTGCCATTTAAAGGCTTTAACATCTGGGTCGGGGATTTTAAAGGGGTTGTCCAGTTGTATCCTTATATTTCTTTTACACGGGGCAACAGTCGGGTAAACAACTGATTGAGCGCTGACCTCATCACTAAGGTCATTAGTGCTCGTGCAGAGCATGTGCACTGACAGACTTCACTGCTGGATCGCATGCTTCTCGCTCAGCGCTTCACCTTCTATGGGAAGTGCTGAGCGGGGAGTGTTTACACGGAACAAAAAGGTCGGGATCCAGCGATGGTTTTCATGCTGACTGAAAGTCATCAATCAAAGTGCTAATGACCACTTGTCCGTGAGTGTGTGAGTGCTTCACATCTTCTGCCTCCTGATCACATGATTGTGGCGTCATTACAGGTCCTAAAGCATATATAAAACACAGAGCCTGACAGCAGTTGTGTGCTCACAAGACCTGCGATGATGTCATAGTCATGCGATCAGTCACACAGTCTCCAAAGTCCGCCCCTTATCACATGACGGGGATGTGATCACAGGTCCTAAACCAACAGAACCTGATCACATGGCGGTGACATCATCAGAGATCCTTTATCCTTGTGCACTGAATGATGGATTTTCAGGGTAGACTGCATCCCCCACAAACCTCAGCGGCCTTAGTTGCTGTGGATACAGCAGTACTTAGTCTGGCAGTTTGTATGCAGTGAGACAGCTGCACACCTGTGTGGAGACTCCAATAGACGGCACCTCACAAATGTCCTCATACATAGCTGGCAGTGCATACTGACCAAAAACACTGAAGCATAGTCCTTCACCACTATCTTCACATCTCCTGAGTGTGATATCATGTCATCTCAAGTGCTAATGCCGCCAACACCAGTCCAGCCTTCATCCAATTGTCAACCATTGTCCACCGTTGAATCAAACCGTCGCTGTTGTGCAAACATGTCACCACAGAGGGTTCAACGTCACAGTGAAGTTAATGCAGCTTACATGACACAGCGACCAGCCATGATGTCACTTCAGCCACCAGCTGGGGTTTGTAAATCTCGTGCAGCAGACATGCGAAAGCAACGAGCGAACATGTCTCCTCAGGGAGCTGCTGAAGTTCGTAAATCAATGCAATGTTCTGGAAAATTATGCCAATAGCTTAGTATTTGCACGGAAATATTTGTACCAACTCCAATTCCTTGCAGTATATTAGTAAGTGGTGCATCGTGCCTCCAGAAACACTGGATGTATCCCTTCGGAATGTTCACAGGTGTAAATGTTGCAGTATCGGTATTGTTATTTTATACATTTACTGACGTTTTCTTATTCATAGGTGTTTGCACTATTCAGCAAAATTGCACATAATGGCAATAGCTTTCACTCTATATAACATTAGTAAGTGGCAGAAGCACTGGTACAATAAGTAATACTAATAACTAGTAAGAACCTGTGAATTTTGAGCGATAATCATCCTGTATAAATGGCCCATAAGGATAGGCAATTAATAGTAGATCAGCGGGGGTCCAGGATTAACTGTCCACTGGGCTGGTGAGTTCATGCTTTGAACTCATTTCTGCAAGAAACAGACAGCAGCGTTCTCACTATGGTGGCAAGGCTTGGTATTACAGGCAAAGTTCCCATTCACAGCAATGAGAACTTTGTGTGTAATGCCAAACCTGGCCACTACAGTGAGAACAGAGCTGTCCACTTCCTGAAGAAATCAGCTTAGTGCAAAAGTACACTGCCTGGCTAACAGCTCATTGGAGGTACCAGGAGGCAGACCCCTGCTGATCTACTAATTTATAATTGGACAACACTTTTAACATCTCTGGGGGCCCCAGCAGCAGGACACTTTGTTATCAGCTTATCGCCAAGAGACATTTTTAACAAGTAGAGATTGCCCAAAGTGGAGAACCCTTTTAAACCTTAATAGCTGACTCTTGCCTATTCTCTAGGATGGTGTTCACTAACCTGTGGCTTTCGATTTATTGCACACTCACAATTTCCAGCAAGTTCTGACTGCTGCAGGTTGCTTTGTAAGAAAGACATTTATCATGACCTGCAGTGCTGGTCATCATGAGCGATAAGCAAAGCAGTGACATTAAAGGGGTTTTACCATTAAAGGGGTCATACCATAATAGACTATTATCACCTATCTATAGCATAAGTGATAAAAGTCTGAGCAGTGGGCGTTTCCCCTCTGAGATCTCCAATGATCCGGAGAAAGGGGGGTCCTGTGTCTCTCTCCCCTCCTCAATGGGGGCTCACTGCACCCACCATAGTGTTGAGGAAATGAAATGGAGCAGATATCACGCATGTGCGGTGCCACTTAATTCATTTTCAATGTGACTGCTAGCCGAGCGCTTGTAATCAGCTATTTCTGTCACCCCATTGAAATGAATGGAGCGGTGCCGAGCTTGTGCGGCCCTGGCTCCATTCAATCTCGCTTCACTTCGGGTGGATGCAGCAAAACCAATGTAACACGAAGAGGGACCCTCATTCTTGGGATCGGCAGGGTCTTAGTGGTCAGATCCCAATCGATCACACTTTTAGTACCTATCCTATCAATAGATGATAAAAGTTTATTGAGGTAAACCCCTTCAAAGATATTCATCCCCTATCCACAGGATAGGGGATATATGCTCGATCGCTTGGATCTGACCACTGGGCTGGTGCATCTGAACGCTCCATTCACTTCGACAGGACAGGCAGAGATTGATGCGATTGGTGATCTCTTTCTGTCCAACAGAAGTTAATGGAGACAAGCATGTACCCTATTGCACCCTTCACTTGGGGCATTCGAGTGCATCGGTCTTGGAATCGCCAGGAGTCCACGCTATTAACCCCCCGCGATCAGACGTCTGTGAATAGTGGATAAATGTCTTTAGTAATAAAAATTTCAACCGATGTCGATTAGATTTTCACAAATTACAAGCTTCACTTTTTTTTTAACCCATTAAAGTTTTGTCCTCAAATTACTTATAGACTTTATTCTTCCTAGATATCTTAGGAGTTCACTACCACCCACTTACTGTCTCCTCACTTTGATGTTCTAGGTGCAGCTATCAGCTCAGTGATTTTGCTATGAGCTTCGTTTTGGTGTTGCAAATTCTACTGAGCATGGTTCTAGTGCTGTATTTATGTTATGAGCTGTGTTCTGCTGCTGTATTTATGTTTTTAGCTTGGTTCTGACACTGTTTTTATGGTATGACCAAGGTAATGGTGCTGCATTTATGTTATGAACTGGGTTCTGGTATTGATTTATGCTATAAACGTGGTTCTAGTGCTGTATTTATGTCATGAGCTTGGCTCTGGTGCTGTATTTGTGTTATGATCTTGTTTTTGGTGCTGTATTTATGCTATGAGCTGGGTTCTGGTATAGTATTCATTTACTGAGCTGTTCTGGTGCTGTATTTACGTTATGAGTTTGGTTCTGGTATTGTATCTGTGTAGTGAGCTTGGTTCTGATGCTGTACTTATGTACAGGGCTTGGTTCTGATGTTCTATTTATATTATGGGCTTGTTTATGGTGCTGTATTTAAGTATGGATGTTGGTTTGTGGAGCTTTGTTTATGTTTTGTGCTTGGTTCTGGTGCTGTATTTATGCACCGAGCTTGGTTCTGCTACAGTATTTATTCCCTGAGCTGTGAGCTTTTCTTGTCTGGGTATGTTGCTATCTTGCTGCTTTCTGTGCAAGCAGAATGCAGGCAGACTATCAGTGCAATATATATAGTTTTTTATTTATCTCATGACATGGGAAGGGGGTGCACCAAAAAATTCCACACAGGGTGCATGCAGCTAACCTAAGGTCAGCACTGATTCTGATTGCTAGATTTGGAGTCACAAGGAATTGACTTCTATCTCATGAGAGTTTTTAACCTTCCTCTGGATCAACAATGCAAGATAATAGGCTAAATAAGATAGACATAAGTCTTGTTTAGGTTATTACGTGTATTCTTATGTTTCTTGTAAAGATGTTCTCTCATATGTTTATGGTCTCTTGTACAACAGCCCTTTATCCCGTATCACTTGCCCTTTGACAATGAACTGATTTTCTTGGGGCCCCCCGTTGCGGGGCCCCTGCATTAGATGTTATTGTCAATACCTAAATTCCTCTAAATCATGTCCCTTAGACTCAGTAATAATGAATAATGTCTAATGCTGCTGTTCATTCCATCACTTATGGAGATCTTGTGTCACTCATCATTTGGTAGATGGTCCCTATCACTACAAGCTACAAACTGTTCCAGCAATGTCGGTGTCAGCCTTAGGGCTCTTTCACACGGGCCACAAAATGCATGTATGTGAAGCTCATGGTTTCTAATGGGTTCTTTCACATGAGAGAGGTTTTGTAGCCTGAAAGAATCCATTGGAAACCATGAGCTTCACATACAAGCGTTTTATAGGGATGATTTTGTAGTGAGATTTTGTAGCCTGTGTGAAAGAGGCCTTAGACAGTCCTAGACAGGTGCCTAATGGGTTTGGAGGTCTATGGCAATCTGGTAAACAGACAGTAGCAATTGTTAAGGTGCTGCAAAAGAAGATACAATGTTGGACTGAAGTGTCTTGGACCTACAGAATAGTTACAAGCAAATATTATTTGTCTGAGATTCTGTACACTGTCTATCTGTATATGCTACAATGGGTGTACTGTGCCTTGTGCCGTTCATGTTGGGGGTCAAGGACTGCAGGCCCCTTGTAGGCCAGTCCAAGCCTGGACAGACAAGGGGTCTTTAACTGCACTCCAAAGTTTTTGATACCGACTGCCAGAGTGAGCAAGCTGGAAGGCAATCCCCAACAACAGTGTCGGAAGTTGAACCTAGGACCTCCTGTGCACCAGGGCAAGCTCTCCTGCCAAAACTGGCCTTGTTCTATGTTCCTGTTAGCTTAGTTCCTGCCTTCCTGTCCTGGTGCTGCCCTGTTTCTAATTAGGTCACCTTGCAAGATTATGGTGCTTCAGCCTCTGATCACCTGATACCGATCTCTGGCTTTCCTCCCGATGATACCTGCCTTCTTCATTGTACTGCAAACCTGAGACCACCTGATACCAACCTCTGGCTTCCCCCTGACTACTCTCTGGACCTGCACAGTAACTTCTCCGTAGCTCCATACCTATCCAGTGCCAGAAGATGTTACAATCTAATTGGGGATTTCTTTGTATTTTTTACTTAACGCTGTAGTTTTGGATGGGGCCAGGAGGAGAATACTGATGAAGAGTTTAAGACCTTAGTTAAGGGTACGAGCCTACAAGGGTCACAACAGTTTTCTTTCTTTTTCGATATAGCACCATTTTATCTGGATCACTGCGTAAGTAAATATATTAAAACACATCAGCAAGTGATCTATTCACATTGGAGTACAGCAGAAAATAGACTAAAGGGGTCATAAATAAAGTCTGACTGACAACAATCGTAAATTGTAAAAAAGTTATAGTGTACATAATGTTCCAGATCTTCACTCTGGCGCGGCTTCTGGAAACGCTGTTGTTTGCTATTCCAGGGAGTGCATGCCGGCCCTTATTTAATAATATTGGAATATATTGCTCCAATTGTTTTGTAGAACGCTATAGTCTTAAATTGCGCAAAATTTACAAAAGCTGCACATAGAGTGGTAAATTTAGCGCAATTTATACCACACAAAAAATAGTAAAGATGCCCCAAAAATCATCTACAATTACAACAGAAAATGTAGCTTACTGTTGGATCTGAGATAATCTGACAGAGAGCTGGTGTTTTGGTTGTATGCGCAAAGACAATGCTTGCGGTTTTTGTGGTCTTCTGCTCTGTCCACGTCTCCTCCGGGGTATTTGTTGTAGATGTCCAAATGACCATGTGACTTGCCCTCCTTATTTGAAGCTGTGGAACAAATTTATGCCAAAAATGCGCCAATTTTTACATAGCAGTGCTACGTGCGCCAAAAATGTGCCAATTTGCATTCTGAAATATGTTGTGCATTACAAATTAGGTTCTGCTTTATGTACTTATATCAAAAATAAGTCAGCAGTGAAATTTCAGATTTTAAAACATAAAATTGGGGGGAAAAACATGAAAAAGACACCCTATACTATCATCCCAGCAAAGGACTGCGGCACAACAGGGCTTAAATACCAGAGGAAGCTCCAGTGCTCCAAAGGTCCACAGAAGACCACTCCGTTTGGAGGCGACTTTGGAGTCAATCACTTACCACTGGGGCCTTTTTCTCATGGGTTGATTCACAAATAACCAATTCGACTGTATTAATGATATGTCTGACAGCACGGGTGTCGGTGGAGTTGCAAATTAATGACACAGATGTCGGAGCAGGCGGTATATAAATGAAATCCAGGTCACAAGTCCAAGGGTCAAGGCAGGCAGAGTTGTGTCACCGCTGAGGGTTGGTCCAGCTCCTTCATTCTGCACTACTCTACCACTGTGATTCCAGCAATGGTGGATACGGAACAATGAACAACTGTCCATGAGTAAAATGATGTATGAGCGGACAAATCCTAAAAAAGGACTTGATGCATGGGACCTTGACTCAGGCTCCTCCTGAAGAACTTTAACTTTTTGCTATTTGCCAGTGATACACTGACTGTAGAACAATGAAGTCCCCCTGTTCCCCAAGTAAGCCCTGGATATTTATTCTGTTACTTTTGTGGCCAGTTAAGGCCCCCTGTTGTGCTCGTTTATTAAAGTTATTTTTTTTGTCTGCAGCAAGATGCACAAGAGTCTGTCATTTCGAGCTACCCACATAGCACCAGATGGGTGGCCAGGCCAAGAATTGTCTATGAAATGGTGTGGCATTGGCCGTGTCCTACTCCAACGTAACCTGATCTGGATCACGACAGGCTCATGGCCCTGGTCCCGACATAAATAGATAAGTCCACCATCATTCCCACCAGAGTAGAGGCTCTCTAGTAGACTGATACCATGGTGCTTATTCGTTCCGATGCATCAGCCAGTATTCACTCATTGGAGGGGGCCCTGACCACCATGGGGATCTAAAGGGGGGTTATTGCCCCTACCCTCTGCTTATGACCCCCTATGCAAGCTGGTAGCTGGTACTGTGTACGTCTGCACAGGTTGCATATAGCTAAGGCCAGCCATCTTCACAAGCTTTGCGTATTATACTTTTATTCCATTTTTCAAGCTACTTTCATATTATGTGATTTTGGAAAAACGTTTAGAGGAAACCAAATGGGTTTCGATTTTGCTTATTGGAAAACCCAGAGGCCTGCGCGTAATTATCAATATTTTCACTTTTTTGGCTTGCAAAGAATACCGGGATAAATTGAAGGCAATTGATTGGTAAAGTACAATCACACAACAAACAGTCATCAGTTATGTTGGATTGACTCAAAACCAGACATTTCAGATAAGTTATTTCCCGGCTCAAAATAAATTGCTAAAGTTTTCTCGAAACATTTTTGCTCTAAATATTCTAAACCTTCAAAAATCTAGTTATACGAATGTCAGTGGTGAACTGGAATTAGATTTGGGTGCATTTATATTGGTCAGCATTCTTATTAAATGGACGTAATTGAAGTAACTTTCCTAGTGGGGTATATCAGGTTCGTCTTTAATTGCATAATGACATTGATTAGAGTGGATCCATGCCAAAACCTGTTCAATTAGTGAGAAGACAGAGGCATTAATCCATAAATAGGGGGAAAATAAATATAGATGTAACACGAGTTGGAATAAGTTTTCTGAGGACATGATCTTTTTGACGGGTGCAAATCCCACCGGCATTGAAGCTGATTACTTGGATAAAGTCAGCAGCCTTGTGCGACATATCTTTTACAGTAAACATATTATGAGAAGAGTTTTGAGTCCACCCAAAAGTTTCTTAAATAAATTAGGCTGAGTAATAATTGGAGCAATCTTATTGATAGAACTCCCGAACCACCAGTAGAGCGAATACATTGTGAGTCATGGCCGTGATCAGTGATGCCTCCTCTCACATTTGTTTGATGCTGGACATTGCCGCCGGTGTGCAGGGGCTGGCTGGCAAATTTTAGTCTGGGAGTCAAGCACGGGCCGATGAGCAGTGGCCCACCGTAAGGGTGAAAACACATGATGCAGCTGGCCACATGCACCAAAACCACTCCCACATGTGCGGCACTGGCTGTAGCATGTAGGCATGGTTTGTTCATGTACGGCCAGCCACACTGTTTTTTGACCCTGAACCCGTTTATCTATTTAACATGAGTACAGCAGCAGAATGAAGCTCATAACATGAATACAGTACTGGAATCAAGTTCATAACATGAATACAGTAGCAGAACCAAGCTTATAACATAAATAGAAAACCAGAACTGAGTTCATACCATAAATACAGCCCTAAAACAAGCTTGGCACATGCATACTAAAATGAAATTTGGTACATAAAAACAGCAACCGAACTGAACTCATAACACAAATACAGCATCAGAACCAAGCTCATGATATAAATACAGTACCAAAACCAAGTTCATAACAGAAATACAGCGGCAGAATAAGGCTCATAACATAAATAGAGCACCATAACCTACCTTGGTACATAAATATAGAACCAGAACCAAGCTCAAAACATAGCCACAGCACCAGAACCAAGCTCAGTACATAAATCTGGAACCAGTTACACAGACAATTTTAGTGATATGCAGTATCCTCTGCAAAATAGAAATACATATAAAATAACATCTAAGTTATGTTTTGTGACTGATCTCTGAAAAAATATGTGCACTTGTAGCATTTTTCTTATGCCAGAACTTTGGAACACACTGGGAGTGAAATCTCAGGATCTGTGGGGGTCTGACCGCTGGGACGACCACCAGTCCTGAGCTTTTACTCCTGTGTCCCAAGTCCCCTTTTGACTACTGTGGTCTCCAAATGGCTGATGAAATGGATGATTTTAGGGGGAAATACCCTGCCTTTATGCGGGTTGTCTGAGACTTTGGACAAACAGTATTTTATCTTATATATATTAAAGAAACTTTGATAGTCATTTTGTAGAACTGGAACTTTTTGTCATTTTGACAGTGGCAACCATTTGGTTTGTGCGGATCCATGCTGGATGGTGAGCTGCTGTTTTTACTTCTGACCCTTTAAAGCAGCCCATTGAAATGCATTTTTGGTTAGGCTGTAGAATATCCACCAAACCACCACAAGAGGGGACTAAAGAAGAAATCCAACATATTTTTGGAGTTGTGGGAAAATTACACTGGCGTGAGTCTATGGGTTTGGAGCCACAGAAATAATGAAGCGATGGTGGTGTTGTCAGAGGCGTAACTTGAAGCTCCTGGGCCCCAATGCAAAATATGCATCATGGCCCCCATTTTGCTTTGTTCATAGTACTGCACTCCTTATATGGATAAGAGAGGTCTTATGGGCCCCCTATTGCTCCTGGGCCCGAGTGCAACTGCATCCTCTGCATCCCCTATAGTTATGCCCTAGGGTGTTGTGGAGTTCCCTTGAGCACCTAAATCTCTTTGGTACTCATCAAGGGAAAGTTCTAGCACCATTTTAGGAGAAAAAAAAACAACAACAAATAAAACAGAAAAATATTACAGCCCCTTCATTTTTGAGAAGTAGTTCGGGCCTAAGCTCCACAACTTTGTGCCCGGTCTACACGACATGTCAAAATCTGAGACAATGGAATTTTCTAAAAGTTTTAGACCTTCAACTGATGTCTCAGACAGGGAAAGGAGTTTAGAGAATTAACTACTCAATTTTGCGATGTAATGGATAGCGGATAACTTTCTGATTGATGGAGGTCTGACCACTGCAACCCCCATCGATACAGAGAACGGGGCTCCCAAAGCTCCCTGCATGAATGTAGCACATGTGTACTGCCACTCCATTCATGTCAATGGCAAAGCCATTCAAGTTCTTCCATTAAAATAAATGGAGTTGTGGTGTATACATTTGACCACCACTCCATTCATGTGGGAACATTCAGGACCCCTGTTGTTGGGTTTGATGGGGTTTGCAGTGGTTGGCCCCTTATCGATCAGACATTTTATGATATGGATAGGAGATAACTTCTATATTCACACAACCTCTTTAAAGTTAAAGTCTAGTTGTGGGCTTAAAAACATAAGCAATACTAACCGTTTAGGGCGCAACTATGATAAGTGACACCAAGTTGGCTGCTAGTCTTCTTCAGACTTCTGAAGTAGTCTGAAATCTCCTCTAGCCGACTTCCTTCATGAGTTAAACTGCAGCTTTGGTTTTTAGATTGGCTCCAAAGAATAAGTACAAGTCCATCCACTCCGAACAAGCAGTACAACAGGTATAGATTACAATTACCTAATTTTTGACTGGTAAAATACCGTCTCAACTAAAACATCTAAATCAAGTCTAGAAGAAGACTTATATGCTTTGGGTTTGATAATGTGATAAACCAGATAGAGGGGGAGAGGGGAGGTGCTTACTTTTAATCATATGATCTGTAAGTAGGATGTGGCTACTGTGACATTTGTGAAAATGGGAGCCAAGTTCTGGTTAGCTCTTCATAGTCTGAAATGCCTGCGAAGGAGAGGGTTAAATGGGTTTTCCGAGACTTAAAAAAACAAATTACGGGCTCAAAATAGTGCATTATAAGGAAAAGAATGAATACTCACCTAGTCCAGTGGCTCCGCACCAAGCACTGCAGTCCCAGTACCCACAACTTGGAACCCAGAAGAAGAGCCAAGCAGTCACGTACATTCTTCACATGACTTCTCAGCCAATTACAAGTTTCTGCGGCCGTCGAAGAATCATCCCCGTTGAAGTTTGTGATTGGCCGAGTGGTCATGTGCACAATGAATAGCATGTCACCACCCACTTGCTTCTTCTGGATTCCGAGCAGCAGCTATTGGGACTGCAGCACTGGACTGGAACCCACCGGAGTAGGTGAGTATCCATTTTTTCTTTTTTTACCCCATTTTATGCCCGTAACCTTTTTTAAAAAGTCCTGGAAGACCCTTTTACACTTTGTAAACCTTTTAGTCATTGATGGTGGGCTAAAATGTTAGCAGAGTAGAGATGAACCAGTCCGAGGACCCAACATCTTTTAGGGTACAAAGGTAAATTGGCAAATGAGTTTTTTGTCCTATAATGGACACGTCAGCCCCCACCAAGGCACCATTGTTATTTGTACCACGGTATTCAGTTCTCCCGACTCGATCGCTTTATGTCTCTACATTTCCAACAATACATAATAAATACATGTACTTTTCTATACATCTTTACATTCCTTTGTTCTGCAACAATTTAAATGAAATCTCCACTGTACAACCGCTGGCTAGAAGCAAATGTATTGTAGAAGCATTTGTCTGTTGTGAAGTCTTCATTCTTCCAGGCATATATGTATGGGCTTTAAACCTGTCCAGCCTCTTCCATCACATTTCATATCGGGAAGTCAGGGTCATCTGAGGTAACACAATAGACAAAAGCCTCAGTCAAACATTGCAGACATGAATAAATGATTATCGTGTCTCTCCTTAATACTGACAGACTTCATGCTTATCAATATGGAGGCTTTCATAGAAATGTTATCACCAAGTGCTAATTTATTACATAGTCATTATATAGTAAAAATTACTGTTTCTCCTCCGAAGGCGAAGATGGTTCATTCGCTCCTTAAGGTTTTTTTCCCCCACTTTTAAAAAATCCTAACTCTTTTATGTATCCATCAGTGTAGCTGTCTGAGTGCTTTTTTGGGCAGGACAAGATGTATTTTTTAATGGTTCTTTGTACCATATAATGTACTAAAAAACTCTTCAAAAATTCTAAGTAGAATAAAAAGGGAAAAAACACAATTCCGTGATCTTTGGTGGGGGGGGGGGGGGGTCTTGTTTCTACAAGATACAAACTGCAGAAAAAATGACCTGATAACTTTATTCTCTGAACAGGCGCGATTGTATAGTTATATAGTAAACCTATAGAGTTTTTCACCATGCAATAACTTTTATTTTTCCGTTGACATAGTTGTATGGGGGCTCGTCTCTTGTGGGACATCCCGTAGTTGCTCTTGGTACCATTTTGGAGTAGAATGACTTTTTGATTGCTTTTTGCTACATTTCTTTTTAGAGACAGGATGACCGAAAAAGTGCAATTCTGACATTGAGTCTTTTTTTCTGACGATGTTCTCCATGCAGGATAAATAATGCATTACTTTGAAAAAAAGACTTTTTACAAACACAGTGATACCAAATATGTTTTTGTTTTTAATTTTTTTATTATAAATTTGGGAAAAGGGTTTTTAAACTTTTATTCCCTTTTTTAATAATTAAAAAAAATATTTTGTATTTATTTTTACATTTTTTTGTCTTCATAGGGGACTTGAACTTATGATCGTTTGATCTCTTGTGCAGTATAATCTAATACCATAGTATTATCATACTATACCCTGATTAAGCTACAACTCAGGTATGGCTTCATAGGTAATCTGCAATGGCCACCTTAGTAGCCATCAGAAGGCCTCCGGGTGCCATGGCATCTGAACGGTACCCCGCAATCTGGGGGGGGAAGTGGCATTCGGGGTCCCCAAACTCCATCACGGCATTTAAATGGTTAACAGCCATGTACAGCATGAGCGCTGATCACGATTGTTGTGGGCAGGTGTCAGCTTTCAAAGATAGCCAACACTCGGATTATATGTAGTGTGATTGACCCCTGATCCCGCTCCATACAAACCCCGAACTTCCATTATGTAACTGTATCTCATTGAGCATTAATGAGTTAATTGACTGAACTTTTAATAGGCCTTACAACATGACTAAGGATGTAAGCCAGACCAGAGCCTTCCCCAGAAGATAACCATCTACAGGCAGCTTCATCAGGAGTTTGGCCCCTTATCAGTGTACAGTAGAAGTTTGGTTCATCAGGAGGGGGTGCTGTTCCTCCTTGTAAAGCAATAACCAGGTATAAGGGAGATTTATAGGTTATCCAATGCTCCTCTGAGAAGTTTGTCAGAAAGAGTATGGCTTCTCCTTAGGAAGAACAGCTGGTGTGGAAACTTATAGGGTCATCCATGCTCCTTTGGGAAATTTATGCAAATGGGAGGATGGAACAATGCCTCTGTAGCACCACCTACTAAAAAACAGTGCTCTTTTGAAGTCAATGTTAGATCTTTCCATCTTCCATTCACATAAATTTCCCAGAGGAGCATGAATGGCCTTATAAGTCTCCTCACTAGGGGGTTAACATCATAGGCCTCTCACCTAGACAAGCCAGCAAGCCCACTGCATGCTGATGAGGGGCAAAAAAAAACTCTGATACCTCTGCAAAGCAGTCTATTGGAGGGTAGCTTCACCTATAAATCAATGTCTGATTTTCGAACAGGTCTAGCAATATGACTAACGATATAAATAGAGATGAGCGAGCACGCTCGTTTAAGGCTGTTGCTCGAGAGAGAATCGGTCTTTTCGAGTATCTGCTTACTCGTCTGAGCACCATGCGGGGGGCGGCGGGGGGGGGGCTCCCTCTCTCCTCCCCACTCACCCCCACATGGTGCTTGGACGAGTAAGCATTTTCTTGAAAAGACCAACTTTTACTCTCGAGCACCAGCTTTAAACGAGCGTGCTCGCTGATCTCTAGATATAAATCAAAGAGAAGCTACCTTTCAATAGGCTGCACTACAGAGGCATTCTACCAGCTTTTATTTGTATTCCAAATTCCCTAAACAGCATGGCACAGCATCTTATGCCCAGTTTAGACACAACGATTCTCGTTCAAAAGTCACTCAAAAGACATCTTTTGAGCGATAATTGTTGTGTGTATTTACAGGCCAAGGTGATCGCTCAAACGGCAGTTTGATTGACAGTTTTGAGCGATCACTTTGCGCTGTGAGCTGGGTATACAGAAGACAGCTGCAGCGCTGTCTTCTGTATACTCCTGCAATGTTCACGGAGAGCATGTATAATATACTCGTTGCTGATCGGCCTCCCCCGCACCAGACTCTACCCTCTCCAATCCATCCTAAATGCGGCAGCCAGGCTCATCTTCGTGTCCAGCCGCTACTCGGACGCCTCTGCCCTGTGCCAGTCACTGCACTGGCTGCCCGTCAAATACAGAATACAATTTAAACTCACTACCTTCATCCACAAAGCCCTCCACAGCGCAGCGCCTCCCTATATTGCCTCCCTCATCTCAATCCATCACCCAGCCCGGGCTCTCCGCTCGGCAAACGAAACTAGACTGCACACCCCTCTAATTCGAACTTCTCACTCCCGCCTCCAAGACTTCTCCAGGGCAGCACCGTACCTCTAGAACGCACTACCAAAGGATACCCGGGCAATCCAGGACTCGCAGAACTTCAGGCGTGCTCTAAAAACGCACCTCTTCAGGGAGGCATACCACATTCTCTAAACAAACCCCTCTGTATTCCGCCTGATAACATGCTCCCTGACCTACTGACTGCAATCCCTGCTAGCCATCATACACCGCTCCTGCAGTCATACTGATCCTGCCATCACATGGCTAAATGTCTGACCATTGTCTGTATATAGCATCCATCACGCTCCACCCCGCCATATCATGCACATCTCCAGCCCCTTTACCTTCTGTATCCCCCCATTATTTGTAGTATGCAACCTCGTTGGAGCAGGACCCGCACCCCTATTGTTTCCATCAACTGATTACTATGTAACCGCGGTTCTGTAATGTTTGTGCTTTTGTCTTTCTGTATTCCCCCTGTCTATGTAAGCGCTGCAGAATATGTTAGCGCTATACAAATAAAGATTATTATTATTATACAGCTGAGCGCTCTGAGCCGGAGTATGCAGAACACAGCAGGACCGCTGTGTTCTTCATGTGTTCACGAAAACTGCACGATATCAGTGCAGTTAGACCCAACGATTCTCCCTCAAAAGAGGGCTTTGAGCGATTTTTGAGCGAGAATCGTTGTGTCCAAACCAGCCTTTAGTCTCCTTACACCTAATTGGAACTCTCCACAAGGAGAAACAATACCACTCATGTCTCAGTAGACTGAATAACCAGTTCCTGGGAAGGCGAACATTTTGGGGCCTATTTATAAGGTCCTAGTGTCAAAACAGTGACTTTTGTGCTGTGCCCTGTCCATCCATTATACAAAAGGTGGGTGGGGCTTTGTGCAGCAACTGGTGTAGATTGTAGAATTATATAAATAAATAAATAAATAAATAAATAAATATATATATATATATATATATATATATATATATATATATATATAATTTGCCCCAGCTTATAGATTTTGTAGCTTTTCATCTAGTGCCTGAGGTGCTGCCAGTTGAGACAAACGTATATAGAGTCCTGCAACTCTTAATATATTTGTTGTTTGTAGCCAGATGTAGTTTTTTAAAATAGACTAGCGCGTGAACTACCGGTTTAAGTAAATAGGGTGCTTTGTGTTGCTTGATTTGTTTTAGGAGTTTTCCAAGTCAAAGGGCCAATCCAGAAAAAAACATTTTTCCATCTCTACTAGAGATGAGCGAGCACCAAAATGCTCGGGTGCTCGTTACTCGAGATGAAATTTTCGCGATGCTCGAGGGTTCGTTTTGAGCAACGAGCCCCATTGAAGTCAATGGGCGATTCGAGCATTTTTGTATTTCGCCGATGCTCGCTAAGGTTTTCATTTGTGAAAATCTTGGCAATTCAAGAAAGTGATGGGAACGACACAGCAACGGATAGGGCAGGCGAGGGGCTACATGTTGGGCTGCATCTCAAGTTCACAGGTCCCACTATTAAGCCACAATACCGGCAAGAGTGGCCCCCCCCCCCAGCAATTTTTACTTCTGAAAATCCCTCATTAGCAATGCATACCTTAGCTAAGCACCACACTACCTCCAGCAAAGCACAATCACTGCCTGCATGACACTCCGCTGCCACTTCTCCTGGGTTACATGCTGCCCAACCCCCCCGCACGACCTAGTGTCCACAGCGCACACCAAAGTGTCCCTGCGCAGCCTTCAGCTGCCCTCATGCCACACGCTGGCCTCATAGCCACACCACCCTCATGTCAATTTATAAGTGCATCTGCCATGAGGAGGAACCGCAGGCACACACTGCAGAGGGTTGGCACGGCCAGGCAGCGACCCTCTTTAAAAGGGGCGGGGCGATAGCCCATAATGCTGTACAGAAGCAATGAGAAATCCAATCCTGTGCCACCTCCATCAGGAGCTGCAAACGTGGGCATAGCAATGGGGAACCTATGTGCCACACACTATTCATTCTGTCAAGGTGTCTGCATGCCCCAGTCAGACCGCGTTTTTTTATAAATAGTTACAGGCAGGTACAACTCCGCAATGGGAATTCCGTGTGCACCCACAGCATGGGTGGGTCCCAGGAAGCCACCGGCGGTACATAAATATATCCCATTGCATTGCCCATCACAGCTGAGGTAACGTCCGATTACATGCAGGTGGTATTCGGCCCACACTGCATGCCCCAGTCTGACCGGGGTTTTTAATACATAGAAACAGGCAGGGACAAATCCCTAATGTGAAGTATCTCTTCCACCTTTCCCACTGTCCCTGCCTCACCAGTACTGGCCCTATACTATGTAAAATTACTGCAGACTGTTTCCCTCTGGACGGGATGACAGCGGTGATGTAACGGGCAACACAGAGCCAGGAAACAATTTTGCGCACGCCTGTAGTGAGACGTAGGTGCGTATGACTGAGCTAGTGGAATTCACAGCGCTGAAGCAGTCAAGTGGCCAAAGGCCAGTGGTAGGCCTTAAGTATTTTGCTTCTTTTTTTTTAAAGACTGAGCTGAGACAGCAGACAGATACTGTAGGCAGCATATATATGTATACTTTTTCCCTCTGGACGGGATGACGGCGGTGATGTAACAGGCAACGCAGAGCCAGGAAACAATTTTGCGCAAGCCTGCTGTAACCCTTAGCTGCGTAATAATTAGGGCTACTACTCCCAGCAGACACGCAGTACACTGAAGACTGTCACAGGCAGCCCAAAGATAGTATTTTTCCCAAATTTGTTTGAAAAAAAGCCCACTGTCTATATAGACAGTATATCTCTTTCACCTTTCCCACTGTCCCTGCCTCACCAGTACTGGCCCTATACTCTGTACAATGACTGCAGTCTGAGGACGCAATGCTCTGCACGCCTGATATACAAAAAAAAAAAATGTGCAACACTGCTAAAAGCAGCCTCAACAGTACTGCACACGGTCAGATGTGGCCCTAAGAAGGACCGTTGGGGTTCTTGAAGCCTAATATTACACCTAACAATTTCCCTATAGCAGCTCCAGCATCCGCAGCACTTTCCCTGATCTATGTCAGAATGCATCTGTGGCGAGCCGCGGGCGGGGCAGACTTAAATACTCGGGTGACACCTGATCTCCCCAGCCACTCACTGCAGGGGGGTGGGATAGGGCTGGAACATCACAGGAGGAAGTTGTAATGCCTTCCCTGTCTTTCTATTGGCCAGAAAAGCGTGCAAATGTCTCAGAGATGAAAGTGAAAGTAACTCGAACATCGCGTGGTGCTCGTCTCGAGTAACGAGCATCTCGAACACCCTAATACTCGAACGAGCATCAAGCTCGGACGAGTACGTTCGCTCATCTCTAATCTCTACACCCCCCCATCTGATTATCTATCACACTTTGGGGGTCGCATCTGTGTATTGCAGCCACTTCCATGCAGCTTAACCCCCTGTCTGATGCTTATCAGGCACCCCCTTGAGAGTGAGATTTTTAATTTTCACTTTAAAATCTATCCCATCATTTATTAGCACAGCATTAGTCAGAGGCTGCACCATTTCTGTCCGTTGTGGGGACAGTTTAATTATCATTAACTTCTATAGCTGTTGTATCCTTTGTTATAACTGTGTGACAGGAGCTGTGTAATCATTATCAGTGACTGTGTCCCCATCTAGGCAGTTTCTGTGGTAAGTGCATGTTACTTCATCCCACAGACTGAGAAGGTGACTAGTTTTAGACAACGTAACTTCAAGGAAATCTAAGTTGGTCAGAACTGAGATCACATGACGATCAGAGGAGGAGGAGTTTCATACAGAAAGAAATAACTAACCAAGATAACAGTAGCTGACTGGGGAATAGCTGTATAATAAATGAAAACAAACCCCCAGAGTGACCCTTTAAGCATGTGCAGAGGGCAGGGATCGGTTAAAAAAAGCATTGCCTATGCGATCAAACATTACATTACATGGGCGATCCCGTGATCACATGTCCAAGTCCACTAGTGCGACTAAAACAAAACATAAAGTTTAACACAGCTAACAAAAAACTCCTAATATTGAAAGTAAAAAAAGAAACGAAAACAAGGAAACCTTTTATGCAAAAAGAATCCTTAAATACTAAAACAATTACCACAATAGGAGTCGCCACATCAGTAGATTCCGAACTATTAAAATATCACGCTATTTATCCCACACCGTGAATGCCATTAAAAAAGCCAGGATTGATGTTATTTTGTCATCTCTCCTCCCCAGAAATAGAGTAAATCAATGATAAAGTCATCTGTATCACAAAATGGTACAAAAAAAAAAAAAAAATAGCTCTGGCCTCATAAAAACAGCAGCTCCATCCATAGAAAAATAAAAAAGTTATCGTTCTCAGGATATTGTTACACAGAACTATTTTTTTTAAAGCACAAAAGGTTTTTCATTTTTGTAAAAGTGCTAAAATAACAAAATCTGTATGGGTGCAGTCGAAAAACCGGATCCAGCGCTATAAATCAATTCTGGTGTCCTTTATTGAAATAACAATAGTGACTTGAATAGGAAGGCATGGATGTGTTACCTGATGGTATGGCATATGGGCTCCTGAACATGGAATTCAATTTTGTGTTGTGGCCCCTGTGAGAGAGAGAGTGTAAAAGCCAATTACAAAATTGAAGAGTATGCAAATAAGCAAGATGGAATAATACCTCTGCAGCGCCACCTATTGGATCGTAGCATTCCCGCAAATCAATATACAACCCTTTATACAGGTTTTTATAACAATGATTGAAAACCAAGCCAGAATCCATAGACAGACAGCTGTTTCAGGGTTTTTGCCCCTCATCAGTGTGCAGTAGGATCCTGGCTTGGCTAGTGAGAGGCCTATGATGTGGGTTGGGAGTGGTGACATCACTCCATAGGGAGAGTACGAAGGAGATGGGACCGTTGCTATGAGTGAATTAAGGAAATGTGAGTTCTTGTAGTACAGCCTATGTGAAAGCCTGCTTAAAGTGTCCTCCTTCTGTAACAATAGGAGGAGATCATCCAAGGTACATACATTATGACCCCCACACATCACACACATAGCTCTATTACATCCACCCTGACCCCACACATCATACACAGAACATCACACACACAGCTCTGCTACATCCTGATTCTCACACAGCTCTGCTACATGGCACATCCATTATGATCCCCACACATCACACACAGCTCTCTTACATCCATCTTGATCCCCACACAAGGCAAACATAGCTTGACTCCTCCTCCTACAGCGGTGATGTTACTGCAGGTCCTTTAACTCAACGGATCTCTGTGGTGGTGGTAAGTCAGTGTCTTCTGTCAGAACCGCTGAGCTGTGTCTGAGATAATAACATCTTAGTTGTATTCTAATTTTGTTATTTTTGTCCTACTATTTTCAAGAGCCCTAACTGTGTTGTTATTTTGTCAGTCAGGCTCTGTGTTTTATATATCCTATAGTATCTGTGATGATGTCACCAGGGGGCGGAGCATGAGCAGAACCCACATGCAGTACTTTATACCAAACTGCAGAAAGGCTCCTCCCACAGCAGTGACGTCACTGCAGGTCCTTTAGCTCACCAGATCTCTATGGTAGCGGTAGGTCAGTGTCTTCTGTCAGGACTGTCGAGTTGTATCTGAGATAATAATGGCTTAGCTGTATTCTCATTCTGTTATTTTTGCCCTCCCCTTTTCAAGAGCCCTAACTTTGTTGTTCTTCAGTTGGTCAGGCTCTGTGTTTTATATATCTTGTAGGACCTTCAATGACGTCAGCAGGTGGTGGAGCGATGACGTCACCAGGGGTGGGGCATGAGAAGCACACATACTAACTGACAAGTGGTTGTTAGTAGTTTGATTAAGTTTTACAGATGGCAAAGCACAAAATTGAAATCCATGTTCCAGGGCCCACAGTTGCCTGTGTGCCATATCATCCTGTAGCGCATCCATGCTTTCCCATTCAAATACGCTATGGATATTTCAATATGGGACACCAGTATGACATAAAGCGTTGGATCCGGCTTTATGCTTACATCCTATATAATTATGGTGTTGCTTTAATTGTATCGACCCACAAAATAAAATTAACATGTTAGTTATACTGCATAGTAAATGCCCTAGATATAAAACCCCAAAAGCTGTGCCCATTTTGTTTTGTAGGATTCTCAATACAGTATAGGGTACATTTAAAAATGCAATCCTGCAAAAAACAGTGAAGGAAAAAGAAAAACAAAAGTTGATACTTGGAAGGCAAGAATGAAAAAAAAAAATGACAAAGTTGACACCAAAAATGGCTGCAACGGGACAACGGGAGGGGGTGAAAACAGAAAAGTATCACTTTAAAGGTATTGCTATATTAAAAGTGAAATAAAAGGCGCAGACATTGAATGGCTAAGGAAAAAGGTTAGCAAATTTCGTTTAAGGGGGTGCCAATATTTTTGCACATTTTTTTTTACTGCAAAATGAATATATTTTACACTATAAAATCCCTTCTACTTTGCATTAAATATAATGTATTTGGGTAATCGGATCTGCTCTTTCCTGTTTAAACTAAGCTCAATATTCGAGGAATTCAAAGCGTATTAGCGCTATTTACAATAAAAATGTATGCGAGGAATGCTGGATATAAAATCAGACAGGTTCCAGAATTATGGCTTTCATTTGAAATCAGAATAATTCTTTTAACTAACTCTTCACTAAGAAAACCCTCCGCAGTCTACATTATTAAGTGCTTAGCTATTTGGCTGACTTAATATGAAATGTTAATATATTACATCAGGCAAATGAATGATGTGAGCCGAGATTTGATTAGGCAGAAAAAGATTTGGCTCAGCGTTCGTCTTTCTCCAGAGACACCGGGAATGTCTGTCCCTGGAAACACTAAGCTGACTGTTTATTAAAAAGTTGTTGTTTTTTTTTACTTTCTATTGTATTTGTTATTAATGTAACAAACATTAAAAAGCAACAATATCTGCATAAACAATGAAAACAACTCCAGACTAAAAAGTTCTCAGCTACAAGTCTACTAATTGCTCTCAGTTTTGTTTATTGACTGCCTTACATCTAACATGCAGAAACTTAATCATCTTTGCATATATTATGTATTAAACACAGCCTACCGTTTTCAGTCAACAGCTTCTATACGGACCTAAGTGTTTCCATGGCAACAGACTACAAACACTTTGTAGTCTGATCCTGCAGTAATATTCTCTTCAATCTCTTTACTACCTCTTGTTAACCCCTCAACTCCCCTCAACTCCCCTTTGGGCGTATGTGTATCCCCTCCGGTATCAGGAGCTGATCCCACTCCATACACGGCAGGTACAGTCTAGTCTTAACAGCTGAGACCCACCGGCAGTGTCTGTTAACCTTTTAAATGCTGCTGTCAATTCTGGGGCTGATTGCTTATCAGATAGTGGTGTAATGCAATACTATAGTTCAAATCCCCTATTGGGACAAAAAAAAAATGTAAAAATTAATTTTAAAAAGTTTTATTAATTCTTAAAAAATAAGAGTTTACCCCCCCTCCCTTTTCCCATATTTATAATCAAAACAACCCCTCCCCCAGAAAAAAATAAATAAAATTGTTATTGCTGCATATATAAAAGTCTGATCTGTCAAACTAATGCATTATTTATCCTGCATCATCAGAAAAAAACACAACATAAGAATTACGCTTTTTTTTGGTCGCTCTGTCTCTAATAAAAAATGTTGTATGTACTTCAAACTTGTACCAATACTCCCACAGTGAGTTCCGTAAAAAACGAGCCCCCGCCCAACGATGTCAACGGAAAAATAAAAAACTAATGGCTGTCAGAAGATGGCAGCAGAAAAATATTGTATTTTTTTCCAAAGTAGATCAGGCAAAAAAAAAAAACCAATATAAATCTGTTTGTGTTTTTAGAGTGGCTTCAGTTGTATTTGCGCGTGCATTGCACATAGAATAGAAGCCATTGATGTCAATGGGTTCACCCTCGCTGTTCTTTTTTGTGCGCTCATTTCCTCATGTGAAAAAAATGTGACATGCTCTATTTTTCTGCGCACCAAAGGACCTTAGGAGTCTATGGGGATGTGCAAATGTGCACATATGTATGCGCAGATAGGCACAAAACACGACATACCCGCGAACACTGGCACCTAATTTGGCTTAATAGCCATTTAAATCAGGGCAGTGGTGATTCCTCCGCCCATGTCAGGCATGCCTGCCAATTTTGTGGCGCTGGAGCGGGCCTTTTTGCCCTTACGGTAGTCTGAAGCCGCCCTTAAGCTTCATTCACACTAGCGTTTATTGGCCGCGCTTTCACGCCTGGACAATATACGCTGCCCATCTGATGCATTGGTTTACAATGCATCAGTTCAGATAGGCGTATTCCCGTAGCGTAAAAGCGCCTGGCCGGCCAAGATAGTGCATTTGGCCAGGCGCTTTTACGCCAGCCAGGAAAGATTGTTCAAGAAATATCTTCCTGGCCAGAATACGGCAGCGGCTCCCATAGACGCCTATGGTAGCTGCCAGAGAAGGGAGGTGGGGGGGAGTTTAGCAGCATGTCTGCCAATCTCTCACCCCCTTCCCTCCTCCTCTCTGTCCCTTGCCGGCTGTTTACAATGGTAGGGGGCGAGACAGAATGGGAGCTGGTTGCTAAGCTCCTGCCCCATCCCACCCCCTCCCATTGCTGGCAGCCGATAAGGGACAGAGAGTGAGCGGCAACTTAGCACACTACCTCCCGCCCTGTCCTGCCTCCTCCCCTTGCTGAGAGTCGGCAGACAGGGGGAGGCAGTTTAGCAGAGCTAAATTGTCTTGCCCCGCCCAGCGTCATTCCGGTCTGTGGCATATAAGCACCAGACCCGAGCCACCTGAACGGGCGCACAAATGGCAGATTTGTGGCCCATTCACACAAGTTTCGTTCGCGCTTTGGCTATGACATGGCTGGTTGAAAATTGCTACGCTTGTGTGAAAGAGCCCTTAAGGTGCTAAAAGGGTTGTGCCAAGATCACCCGTACATATGATCTACTGGGGTATGCTGATCAGACATAGAGAGAGGCAGAGGACAGAAGAAAGGATCACACCTTGTGTGTTAAAGGTTTACTCAAGTATAAGGGCCCATCATTCCCACGGGTCTACGTGTCCCGCGAATCTCACACGTATTTTTCATGCGCGTGATAGGTGGTGCTAAAAACCCGTTATTTTCACGCACATATTACGTACATTAAAAAAACACAACATTATAAAAAACACAGTCCATTAAAAACACAATTATACTCACTTGTGCCTTACCGGGCCGTTCACCAGGAAACTGCTGCTCTTCTGATGTCCCTCCAGCCACCTTTCGAACGAAGCTCGGAAGCTGGTAAAGTGCCAGCTTCCACCACTGCTCTGACCACTGCCGGATTGATTGGCCTGGCCGCGTCTAACCTCTGAAGTCCTCGGAGAGTCGACGGTGAGTACGCATACGTCTCCCTTCCCGGCACGCTTGTTCACTCGCCATTGACTCTCCTAGGACGTCAGAGGCTAGACGCGGCCAGGTCGGCGTCAGTGCGCAGAAGCTGCTGGGAGATGACCTCTTACATGACAGCTAAACAATGGAGGGAAGAAATACAACGGGATTAGGTAAGTTTACTTTGTTTTTTATCTCTTTTCTTTTCATAGGTTAGACTGTACAGGGATACCGGGAGGGATGCAGGTGAGTATAATTTTTTTTATTTTGCTGACAGAACCCCTTCAAGTACTGACTGACAAATATTTGTGTCGTAATTTTGACTATTTTCATATATTTGGAGGTATTTTTGTAGGAACAGATGTGTAGATTGTCAGGACATATGCTGTTGTCAATACTTAGTGATTTACAATATAGCGGTTCTTTAGCAAAAGCACATTGTTAATATTAATGCTGTAGCTTGCGTGATTGGAAGTCTTATTTGTTAAGCGCCATCTCTCATAATATACATCAGTTTTGAGCGCCATCTTGCAGTTGGAATTTAAAGCTAAAACTTTACCCTAACTTTACAATTGGCGGATGGAACAGATTGGGAAGGAGTCTCGCTGTATAGCTGCCACTTTACTTTTTGCCTTATCTCTATGGGCCGCCCTACCCCACACTGTAGACCAGAAGAGCCGAGGCGCCCTCACAGATGAAGTAAACAATGAAGCGGCTACAAGAAATGGCAAAAGGGTGAGAAACACCAGTCTCAAAGGTATTTAACAAGAACTGGGGGACATGCTTAACGCATCCGAACCGCAAACGCATGTTTCACAGTAATGTATAACATTTGATAATGAAACCCTTTTAATGGTCATCTGACACTCTAGTGGGGTAATCTGAGACGAGCCTACCACTTGAAGTTATGTTAGACATTATGGACATCAATCAAAAAGGCACTACTGAACACTAGTTGGTGTCAACAACATCCCATCCTCCCTGTTGGCTGATACCACTTACCATGCAACATATGCCAATGAGCATTTGTTGGCTTTGACAAACCACCTTCTATTATCCCACTGGGAAATGGTGTTGGGTACCCCCTGAAGATATGGTAGTGCGTAGGGCTGAAGCAGGTTATCAACATTAATTGCGTGCTGTCAAAGTGCCCCTGATGTCTACTAGGGATAATAGGCTGCAATGCTAATAGTACCCAAGTCATGACTCCAAGTTGACGAGTTGTGTGGCTCTCCAAAATGGAGGAAAGATCAGCCTGATTGTCACATCACCGTCAGACCTTCACTCTGTGATCATTATTGCTGAGACAGAATCTTGGTTAGTTTTTGAACACAACACTAAGCCTTTCACCGCACTGGGAAGCTCTGGAGCAAAACTACTGCAAGCATTTATGAAACTGGTGCAGTGTGAGCGATAGTCTTTGTATTAGATGGCTTGATTGCAAATTTGCATCAACCAATTTTCGAAAAACTGTCCTTGTCGATATTAGAGTATCCAAATCTGTCCATACAGTCAGCAGAACGTCGCCAGCTCTGAATTGACTCTTGGCTCAATGGTCCAACCTCACTACAATGAGGCACATTTCAGTCTAATGACCATCTTCTCCAAATTCTACCCATGGTTGGCATCCCATTGAGTTTCTGCCACATTATGATGCAAATACCCAACTTCTGTACATATCTCTATCACGAAACCTTTGCTAGACATATCCGTTTGATGAAATAGCTCACGAAGGCAACTTGGAAGCATCTTGTTAATCTTTATCAACACATAAAAACACAAGGAAAGAAAGACGTTTCCGTGAGTGGGACAATATTGACAAAGTTAGCTTCACTGACTGTTTTTCTCTTTTATCACACCCCCTGATCATATGATTGGCCTGGATCTGCATCAGTTTGCATAGCATTTTTTGTCAGTAGGTACCCTGAAAATCTTCATGGAGTGGCATTTTCTCTGTGAGGCGTGTATATGTACAGCACTGTGTTGACACTCCATCCCAGCTTTTAACCCCTTAAGGACCAGGGTGTTTTGAATGTGATGTTTTTACTGCCCTTTTTTTTTTTTTCTTGAGCCACCAAAATTATTTTTGTTGCATTTTTTTTTTCTTGTGATATAAAGACCTATATGTATGTATCTTTTTTCACTGACTTTTTTCCCCGTTTTTTGTTTGTTTTATTGGGGGCAAAAAGCTAAAAAAAAAGAAAAAAAGTCTAAATGTTTATTTTTAAAATTAGTATATTTACACTAAAATAAAGTATGGGAATGGTTTCTGCATTTTGTTTTGGATGTTTTGATATATAATTTGTATAGTCTAAGATTACAGGGCGCATATTGTGACGGTTTTGGTTCCCCATGGCGTCATATAGGACCTCTAGGGGTCATTCACATGGTCTTTTTTTTTACATCACATTTTTCCGCTGTAGTTAGGACATCCCACTCTCAAACATGCCCTGGATGAAGCGGCACCCCCAGTGACCCAAGCTATCCGCTGCTGACCTCGGCAACCCTGGCTCACGCCTCAAACACGCTTCATCCTACAGGGCTCTAGAAGTGCTGAACGGCTGTAGAGAATGTTGCAAACGTCCGCGGACTTTCTCCATTACAAATTCATGCTCAGAGCCTACAACCTCGCCCTCCAACACGCCAAACAGGTCTACTTCACCTCTCTCATCTCTTCACTATCTCACAACCCTAAATGTCTCTTTGATACCTTTCGCTCCCTTCTTAGCCCTAAATTGCAGCCCCCAGTGACAGATCTCTGTGCTGAAGAGCTGGCTGCTTATTTCAAAAATAAAATCGTCGACATCCTGCAGGAAATATCTTCCCAATCTCATTCTAGCCTCGACCCTAGTTTTGTCAGTAACAGCCCCTGCTCACTATCTGTACTCAGACCTACGACGGAGAAAGAAGTCTCCAGATTGCTTTCCTCTGCTCGCCCCCTCCACCTGCGCTAGCGACCCTCTTCCCTCACACCTCCTCCGTTCCTTCTCCCCGGTGGTTATCTCCCATCTTACTACTATATTCAACCTCTCTCTGACCTCTGGCATTTTTCACTCCTCTTTCAAACATGCAATCATATCCCCACTGCTAAAGACACAGACTCTGGACTCGAATGATGCTGCCAACTACCGACCCATCTCCAACCTCCCCTTCATCTCCAAACTACTAGAACACCTGGTTTACTCCCACCTTATAAGCTATCTATCAGACAACTCTCTTCGCGACCCCCTACAGTCCGGCTTCCGCCCCCAACACTCAACAGAAACCACCCTTACAAAGGTGTCAAATGACTTCCTGACAGCCAAATCGAAAGGTGACTACTCTCTATTGAGCCTCCTCGATCCCCTGCCACATTTGACACTGTTGACCACAAACTCCTCCTCAGTATGCTTCATTCCATCGGCCTAAAGGACACTGCTCTCTCCTGGTTCTTTTCCTAGCTGACCGCTCCTTCAGTGTCTCCTTTGCTGGCTCCACCTCCCCTCCTCTTCCCCTTGCTGTTAGGGTCCCCCAGGGCGCGGTCCTTGGCCCCCTCTTCTTCTCTATCTATACAGCCCCTATTGGACAAGCCATCAGGAGATTTGGCCTCCAATACCACCTGTATGCTGACGACACCCAGCTAGACACCTCTTCATGTGACATTTCTGCACCTTTCTTCCAAAACATCACTGACTGTCTGTCTGCTGTCTCTAACACTATGCTCTCTCTACCTAAAGCTGAACCTCTCAAAAACTGTCCAACTGGTGTTTTTGCCCTCTCCTTTTTTGCACCGCCCTACATCGCCTCCCTCATCTCAATCCATCACCCAGCTCTCCGCTCTGCTAATGAAATCAGACTGAGTGCCACTTTAATTCGAACTTCTCATTCCCACCTCTAAACCTTTTTTCAGAGCAGCACCAGTCCTCTGGAATGCGCTACCCAAAACTATCTGTACAATCCCTGATTCACAAAACTTCAGGCGTGCTCTAAAAACGCACCTCTTTAGGGAGGCATACCATATCCCCTAAACCAAACCCCTCTGTACTCTTCCTGATAACATGCTCCCTGTCCTAGTGACTACAACCCCTGCTAGCCGCCATCAACCTCCCCCTGCAGTCACATCGATTCAGCCACCACACGGCTTAATGTCTGACCATTGCTTATGCGTATAGCATCCCACAGTCTCCACCTCTCCATACCGTGCACATCTCCACCTCGCCATACCATGCACATCTCCAGCCCCTTTATCTTCTGTATCACCCCATTATTTGTAGTATGTAAGTTCATTGGAGCAGGACCCGCACCCCTATTGTTTCCATGAACTGATTACTTTGTAACCGTGTTTTTTGTATTGTTGTACTTTTTGTTTTTCTGTAGCCCTGTTTTTGTAAGCGCTGCAGAATATGTTTGGCGCTATATAAATAAAGATTATTATTATCCATAGGAGCCCCAGTTACAGAGGAAGCTTCCCCCTGTATTGACAGTAGTCACTAACTGAGCTGACCAGGGTTTGCTAGGACCCTGCAGCTCTGCTCTAACAGGGGGAACACCCTAGTCACATGATCGCTAGGTCGCACAGTGGAACAAACACTTTCACTTTTTAGTACATAGCGCTCATTGAGAACTATGTAGCAGGGAAAGGAGAAGGTAGAAGGGGTTAAACGCTTCTCCCTTTTCCTCTGTGTCCTTGGCAAGTTCTAACAGCCAAAAAATTAACCTACTCCTGCTTGATTGCAGGAGCAGAAGCTTTAATCCTGTGCAGTACTTTTACTATCAGCCAGGATAAGAGCCCAGGACCAAATGCTGTATATTTACCATGATTGGTCCTTAAGGGGTTAATGCACATTTTGGAAGTTTTGTGCTTGTTTAGATACCTATTACATTTACACCTGTTGGCAACTCGTTGAAATCTGAATCAACTTTTTGAAAGAATTATCTTGATAGCTGAAAGTTTCATACATGTAGTTTATTTCATTCCCTGAGTATCTGATTCTGAGAGACAACTCAAAGAGTGCTGCCATAAGGGGCAACTGGGACACGGTCATAGGGGACAACTGGAACACTGCAATAGAGGGGAACTGGAACATTGCCATAGGGGACAACTGGGACACTGCCATAGGGGACAACTGGGACACTGCCATAGCGGACAACTGGGATACTGCCATAGGGGACAACTGGAACACTGCCACAGGGGACAACTGGGACACTGCCATAGGGGACAACTGGAACACTGCCATAGGGGACAACTGGGACACTGCCATAGGGGGCAACTGGGACACGGTCATAGGGGACAACTGGAACACTGCAATAGAGGGGAACTGGAACACTGCCATATGGGACAACTGGAACACTGCCATAGGGGACAACTGTAAGACTGCCATAGGGGACAACTGGAACACTGCCATAGGGGACAACTGGGACACTGCTATGAGGCAGAACTGTAATGAGCAGATCTCATCTTTTCTTTTCTTCTTTAGCAAATGGCCTTTCTTAAATGTCACTTATTGATATCCTCGGAGGCAGACAACAGATCAGTTCAGGACCATAGTGGGTTACTATTCTGATGAGCATTGGAGAATTGATCTTTCCGCATAGTTCATCTGACTCTTGCTGACGAGAATACATGGCTACTGTGCCTTGCTCTGTAATTAGAGACTCGAAAACTATCCATGATAACCTCCTTGGCTTGGGTCGATTTGCATGACCACTGAACCTCCGTAATGATTTCCTGAAATCTGTTTTACAATTGAAGTCGATTGAGTTTGTCATGTATTGGTGAGTGTATTCTCCGAGGTATGATAGCTTTTCATTAACGTGTGTCATAAAAGACAAAATTATCAGGAAGTCTGTTTGAATTAGATGACAGCGAATTGCGTTCAATTTACTCTGTACACAAGTGTCTGACATAACAAATTCAGGTCACTTTCTAGAAGTTTTGCCAACTTCTGTCTTGCCTCGCAGTGTGACTCATGTCACCCTACTGCTCTCATTGTTTCAACTTCCTGGAGCGACTTGTTCTAAGACAAAACAAAGAAAATACACAAAACAAAAAAACCTTAATCGATTAGAGTCTGCAAACTGGAGCTATGGCAGTATTACATGGACTGATAGCTCTGCCACTCATGTCTTAGTGTAAGGGGGTGTCAGTATTGTACAGGTTCAGGGCATTCTCAAACATGAACTTTTTACCGTGGCATTTTGAACACCGCGGTGTAATGATCCCATTGATTTCTAACGCCACAATTTTTGAGAGCTATCTGCTGTATTTTGCCGCGTTTACCGGACCTCATCACCCATCACAATGATGGGGTGCGTTAAAAACCACTGTTGGAGGCACTAATCTGTGTCCGAAAGCAGCGGTAGAAGTTTACAGCATTTTGCAGATGCCATGTGTGAGTGGCCTTTAGAACAGGTGTGCGGCACTCAGGAACTAGTATCTTACTCCATATGACATTATGAAATAATTCAAACCATTTGTCTTGTCTCTATGGTATCCATAAGATATGCGATGTTTCGACCTGTGCGATTGTGTCAAGCATCATCAAAAGTCATCATGGAGTGTTTTCCTTTAAAGAGAGCCTCTCATGTCCTCATGTCAGCAAGTAGGAGTTGCAGCCGTTCGGAGGTTCTCACCTTGCTTTCAGGCCAGACCAGGGTTTAGCAGTATTCCTACCTCTCCTGGAGCTGAGGGGTGTGGTGGTTGCAAAAGTAATGTCAGTCCTCACCCGGTGCTGAGTAGCTCTGCTCCTATTTAAGCAGTGCTAGTATTGACTCCTATGCTGGTCAATGCTTCAGTTGCCGCTGGACAGCTGCTGGGAACACATCCTGCTTGAAGCTCCTCCATGTGAGCTAAGTTCCTATATCTGTTTTGTTTGGTTTTCTGTTTCCCTTTCTTTTGGTTCTAGGGCTCCCTGATAGGGACTTGTCAGTGGCCCAGGCACGAGTGCTGGTCCGCACCTATCGGAGCGATCGGCCCGCCGAGTAGGCAGGGCCCCCTCCCGGGTTAGGGGTTTATAGGGAGAGGTTTTCCCATAGTTTTATGTTTCTTTTGCACAGGTGTGCCTTTTCGTTTGTTTTGGATATTGCATGTCCGGTTGGATGCAACAGTAGGGCTACATATCTTTGCAGCCACAGTTCCATTGACTCAGGCAATGTCTTTCTTTTGCTCATACTCATCTACGGTCCCCCTTAAGGGCTCTTCTTAGATTCCTGCATTGTGAATATGTGAACTGGGCAATCCCTACTGCTTATGTAGTAAGCCTGGTTTTGGTACAGTATCTATGTAGAAAGCTCAGTATTGGTACTGTATCTACGTACTAGGCTTGGTTCTGATACTGTATCCATGCTGCAATCTTTGTTCTGGTACCATAATTATATAGTAGGCTTGATTCTGGTTTCATAGATACTTACATAGAAAGTAACAGATCATTTTGAACTTTTAAATGGAACCTGTGATTAATTCTAACAATTATAAACTAAGTTATGTTGCTTAAACTTTAGGTGACATGTAGCCCAGATAGCCTCTTTTTATACTTAAGGGGATTTAGACACAAAGATGATTGCTCATAAGATGGTTTTTGAGGGATCATTTTGCATAATCTACTAATTGGTACTAAAGCATATTAGTACCAATTAGTTGTGTGTGAGCTGCCCGGAGCTGAATTTACTCAGAGGACAAACCCGCTGATGTTTGAATAAATTCTCTTTGTTCTGCTAGTGAGGCTGACAGCTGAGGACAGCAATGCAATCAGCTATCAGCTCTTCCCAGGCAGACCACAGCTTGCGGTCCATCTTATCAGCTGTTCTGCTGAATGATTCTATTATTTGGCAGAAAACTGAAAGTTGGGCGCATTTACATGCAACGATTATCGCTCAAAAGATGGCTTTTGAGCAAATTTTGAGTGCTAATCGTTGGGTCTAAATGGGCCTTTACCCATTTCCCCACTCTTCCTGTGTCCCCTGGCAAAGTCAGTATGTGTACAGCATGCATGACTTTTTAGAAGGCTGCTTCTATCCATAGACATGAATGTGAGTGTGCATGCACAGCCTTCTGAAAAGAGTCATGCTTGCTGTGCTTGCGCTGACTTTTCTGGAAGACACCGCAGGAACGGGGGACGGGGTGAGTATGAAAAGAGGATCCTCAGACTCAACGTCACCTAAACTAGGAGCGCTATCACTTAGTTTATGTGGCTTATAGCTGATCACAGGTTTGCTTTAAACTGGTGGGGGGACACAATCTGCATGTAGCTCAGGGCCCATGGTAGACTTAACCCACCCCTGGATAGAGGTCCCTTTATGCCCCGCTCCCCTGCCCCTACCTAGAGCTGTCAGCTGACTCCCTTTAAGGCCTGTGTAGAGTACTTACTTTTTATACTTTACTTTCCAGACTCAACCATTGTTAACTATCATTCTGGTGAAGTGATTTCTCAGCGCTGGTCTGTGATGTGAAAGGAATATTTAAAAAGTTAGTTCAAAGGGCAGGTTCAAAAATGACTTTCCCAAAATAACTATCTCTTTGAAGCAGTTTATTACCATAGTGCCACTGCATAGTTTACAAACTCTTTTCAAGTATGAGAACATTGCATCCTGGGGAGAACATCATCATCTTCACTGAGTAGGACTTGTGTCAAATTGTGGTTTGATTTCTCTGTAAGCAAAGCCCTCTTGCATTTAAATCATGTATGAATCACCTTTAAAGCACAGGCTCTGCTACAAAACTAGAGAATTGCATGAGTAGCAATACCCCAATTTGGTGGCTCTCCCAAAATGGCAAAACTATAACTCCCAGCATGCTCTGGTAGTCTGGAACCAATGTAAACTGACAATCACAGGGTTATTAGATATTCTGGATTAGCATATGACTATAGAAAAGCACACATATAAACTCACCTATAAGGGGGTCTTCAATAATAAAGAACAAGATACAATGTTAATACAAAATCTGCTTCTATAACTTCACTCATTGCAATGAGAGGAATTACTTAATTGCATATTCATGTTCAGAATTCTGCAAATGGTCTTCTGAAATTCTACATTATACGAGTTACAGTTGTGTGCTGGGAACAAGTACCAGGTTATCAGACTAGATATGAGATAGATAGATAGATAGATAGATAGATAGATAGATAGATAGATAGATATGAGATAGATAGATAGATAGATAGATAGATATGAGATAGATAGATGGATAGATAGATAGATAGATAGATAGATAGATAGATAGATAGATATGAAATAGATAGATATGAGATAGATAGATATGAGATAGATAGATATGAGATAGATAGATAGATAGATAGATAGAAATGAAATAGATAGATATGAGATAGATAGATAGATAGATAGGAGATAGATAGATAGGAGATAGATATGAGATAGATAGATAGATAGATAGATAGATAGATAGATAGATAGATAGATAGATAGATAGATAGATAGATAGATATGAGATAGATATGAGATAGATAGATAGATAGATAGATATGAGATAGATAGATAGAAATGAAATAGATAGATATGAGATAGATAGATAGATAGATAGATAGATAGATAGATAGATAGATAGATATATGAGATAGATAGATAGGTAGATAGATAGGAGATAGATAGATAGATATGAGATAGATAGAGAGATAGGAGATAGATATGAGATAGATAGATATGAAATAGATAGATAGATAGATATGAGATAGATAGATATGAAATAGATAGATAGATAGATAGATATGAGATAGATAGATAGATAGATAGATAGATATGAGATAGATAGATAAATGAAAAGATAGATATTAGATAAATATGAGATAGATAGAAAGATAGATAGATAGATAGATAGGAGATATAAATCTATGAGATAGATCGGTAGATGAAAAATAGATATAGAGAGATAGATATGAGATAAATAGATAGATAGATGAAAATATAGATATTAGATAGATTGATAGATATAGATAAATAGATATGAGATAGATAGATAGTCAGATAGATAGATATGAGATAGATAGATGATAGATAGATATGAGATACATAGATAGATACGAGATAGATAGATTAAAAAATAGATATTAGATAGATATGAGACAGATAGATAGACATATGTGATAGATAAATAGATAGATATGAGATAAGTATTAAATAGATATGAGAGGTAAATATTAGATAGGTAGGTAGATAGATAGATAGATGAAAAGATAGGTATTAGATGGATATGATATAGATAGATGATACATAGAAATGAGATAGTTAGATAGATGAAAAGAAAGATATTAGATAAATATGAGATAGATAGATAAATGAAAAGATAGATAGATAAATGAAAAGATAGATATTAGATAAATATGAGATAGATAGATAGGAGATAGACAGATAGATATGAGATAAATAGATAGATATGAGATAGATAGATAAATGAAAAGATAGATATTAGATAAATATGAGATAGATAGAAAGATAGGAGATATAAATCTATGAGATAGATCGGTAGATGAAAAATAGATATAGAGAGATAGATATGAGATAAATAGATAGATAGATGAAAATATAGATATTAGATAGATTGATAGATATAGATAAATAGATATGAGATAGATAGATAGATATGAGATAGATAGATAGATAGATATGTGATAGATAGATAGTCAGATAGATATGAGATAGATAGATAGATGATAGATAGATATAAGATACATAGATAGATACGAGATAGATAGATTAAAAAATAGATATTAGATAGATAGATAGATAGATAGATAGATAGATATGAGACAGATAGATAGACATATGTGATAGATAAATAGATAGATATGAGATAAGTATTAAATAGATATGAGAGGTAAATATTAGATAGGTAGGTAGATAGATAGATGAAAAGATAGATATTAGATGGATATGATATAGATAGATATGAGATAGATAGATAATACATAGATATGAGATAGTTAGATAGATGAAAAGAAAGATATTAGATAAATATGAGATAGATAGAAAGATAGATAGATAGGAGATAGAAATATGTGAGATAGATCAATAGATGAAAAATATATATAGAGAGATAGATATGAGATAAATAGATAGATGAAAATATAGATATTAGATAGATTTTTTTTTTAATCCAAAGTTTTATTGAGTTTTAAAGTAAAGTACAATCAGACAGGTCAAAATTATAAGTCCCCTGGCAAAATAACAGGCAGGGTTCATAGCATATAGCTATGGTTCTGCTCTGCTCTTTATATATATATGTATGACCATGTCTAGACAAACGAATAGACAGACAATGACTTACGTAGGAGGGGGGGGGAGGGGTCCGGGAAGAATAAGGGGGGGGGGGGCGGGAGGGGGGGGTTTGAAGTGTAACTTGTGCAGGCATTCTCCCTCCGTGGGGGGGGGTCCTCTCAAGATAGACCTAAACCGAGAGCTCGACTTCCGTCTCTCCTCCTACGGGGGGCTAGAGAGGGAGCTCCGAGCGTATTCTACGCCAAGGGCCCCAAGTCTCAAGGAATTTCTCATGTGAGCCTTTTGACCAGTTGGAGAGTTCCTCCAAATTGTAGGTCCGGTCCATTCTGTCCCTCCACTGAGAGAAGAGGGGGGGGGGACTTCTGCAACCACGGGGGGAGGGGGGGGGGGAGATAAGTGCCTTGGCCCCGTCGATTGCGTGTGCCTGTAGTCTATGCCTCAGAGGGCTAAAGTCACCCGAGGGCTTCCACAAAAACATCACCTCTGGTGTTAGTGTAAAGTTGGGTAGAATTCTTTTAAGCGAATCTGCTATTTTTTGCCAGAAGGTAGACAGGAGTGGGCAGGTCCACCAAATATGGAGGTATGAACCTGTGCCAATCTCACATCTCCAGCATTTGCTGGTGGTCGCTAGCTTGTGGTCGACCAACCACTGCGGGGTCCTATACCAACGAGCTAGTAGCTTATAGTGAGCTTCTTGATTAATGATGCACGAGGATAGTCCATATGCGAGCTTTAAGATAAGTTGAGTATCCGTAGAGGATAGGGTTATATTTAATAATAATCTTTATTTGTATAGCGCCAACATATTCTGCAGCTCTTACATAGACAGGGGGAATACAGAAATACAAACATTACAGAACCACGGTTACATATAGTAATCAGTTGATGGAAACAATAGGGGTGGGGGTCCTGCTCCAACGAGCTTACATACTACAAGTAATGGGGTGATACAGAGGGTAAAGGGGCTGGAGATGTGCACGGTATGGCGAAGTGTGAGGGATGCTATACACATAGACAATGGTCAGACATTTAGCCGTGTGACGGCAGAAACGGTGTGACTGCAGGAGCGGTTTATGATGGCTAGCAGGGATTGCAGTCAGTAGGTCAGGGAGCATGTTATCAGGCGGAGTACAGAGAGGTTTGTTTAGGGAATGCGGTATGCCTCCCTGAAGAGGTGCGTTTTTAGAGCACGCCGGAAGTTCCGCGAGTCCTGGATTGCTCGGGTAGCCTTTGGTAGTGCGTTCCAGAGGACCGGTGCTGCTCTGGAGAAGTCTTGGAGGCGGGAATGAGACGTTCGAATTAAAGGGGCGCTCAGTCTGGTTTCATTAGCAGAGCGGAGAGCCCGGGCTGGTTGATGGATTGAGATAAGGGAGGCGATATAGGGTGGCGCTGCGCTGTGGAGGGCTTTGTGGATGAAGGTAGCGAGTTTGAATGAAAGTGTAGTGACTGGCACAGGGCAGAGACGTCCGAGTAGCGGCTGGACAGGAAGATGAGCCTGGCTGCCGCATTCAGGATGGACTGGAGAGGGTAGAGTCTGGTGCAGGGGAGGCCGATCAGCAACGAGTTGCAGTAATCAAGCCGGGAGTGGATTAGGGCGACAATAAGCGTTTTTAACGTCTCCACAGTGAGAAAAGAGCGGATTCTTGCGATGTTCTTGAGGTGCAGCTGACATGTTCGGGCCAGAGATTGGATGTAGGGGGCAAAAGAGAGATCAGAGTCAAATATGACCCCAAGGCAGCGGGTGTGTTGTCTAGGAGTTATGGTGGCGCCACACACTGAGATGGAGATGTCAGGATGAGGTCGGTTAGTGCAGGGCAGAAATATCAGTAAGTCAGTTTTAGAGAGGTTTAGTTTTAGGTAGAGAGAGGACATAGTGTTAGAGACAGCAGACAGACAGACAGACAGAGCTCCTTCTCCCATGAGGAGAGGAACGTGGGCTTAAAGGTTAGGGAGGGCGGGAAGCAAAGCTTGCGAAGGCACGCGATTTTTCTGGCGGACAGACTGCTTGCCCCTACCGCCCTCTCAAAGGCTGTGAGGGGTCTTGTAGATATGTAAGTCTTCTTAAAATCCTTAAAGGGGTTGTCCCGAGGCAGCAAGTGGGGTTAT
This sequence comes from Eleutherodactylus coqui, assembly GCF_035609145.1. Taxonomy (NCBI): domain Eukaryota; kingdom Metazoa; phylum Chordata; class Amphibia; order Anura; family Eleutherodactylidae; genus Eleutherodactylus; species Eleutherodactylus coqui. The sequence goes on from NC_089839.1 coordinate 306,663,467, forward strand.
ACACTTCTGTATGGCCATAATAATGCACTTTGTAATATACATTGTGCATTAATTATGAGCCATACAGAAGTTATAAAAAGTTTTTTACTTACCTGCTCCGTTGCTAGCGTCCTCGTCTCCATGGTGCCGACTAATTTTTGGCCTCCGATGGCCAAATTAGCCGCGCTTGCGCAGTCCGGGTCTTCAGCAGTCTTCTATGGAGCCGCTCGTGCCAGAGAGCGGCTCCGTGTAGCTCCGCCCCGTCACGTGCCGATTCCAGCCAATCAGGAGGCTGGAATCAGCAGTGGACCGCACAGAAGAGCTGCGGTCCACGAAGACAGAGGATCCCGGCGGCCATCTTCAGCGGTAAGTATTGAAGTCACCGGAGCGCGGGGATTAAGGTAAGCGCTCCGGTAAGCTTCCTTTACTTCCCTGCATCGGGGTTGTCTCGCGCCGAACGGGGGGGGGGTTGAAAAAAAAAAAACCCGTTTCGGCGCGGGACAACCCCTTTAATTACACCCTCAATTTGGGCCTGTTGGAGGAAGGGCAGTGGCTGGTCGGGCAGTAATGTCTCCACTATCTCCCTGGGGTTCAGGTGGATCAGGGACTGTAGCTCGCTTAGAGGTTTGCTGCCAAATTTTTGCCAGAGCCTGGCCGTACAGGGGTCCGACGGGAGGCCCATAAGGGTGGGGAGAGTGCATAATGGAGAGACTGGGGAGGGAGTCGGGGCCAATACTTCGGCCCGTGAGTCCCAGGCCTCACTGGGTCCCTTCAGGAGCATGTTATATTTCCTGTTTCTGTATACAGCTTTTTTGGGGAACCACAGGGTCTCCGTTAAAGAGGGTCCGTACATGGCAGTGATCATCCGAAACAGGAAGAGGTCTCCCGATGGCGTGGTCAATCTCGACCAGTAGCTAATATGAGACGCAATATAAAAGTCAGAGATGTTCGGCAGACCCATTCCTCCTTCCTCCCTCCTCCTTATCATAAGGCTGTAAGGCAGTCTGGAGCTCTTTTGTTTCCATATAAACTTGGTGAACAACTTGCGGAGAGTATTGAAAAAATTAGCTGGGAGATGGATCGGGAGGGACCGGATTTGGTAAAGTATTATTGGGAGTATTTAGGATTTTATTATATTTTTCCTCCCAAACCAGGAGATATAGGGGAGATTGTAGTTATGTAGCAAAGTTTTACTTTTAGTAATTAATGGGGGGAAGTTGGCTGCAAAAAGATCATCTATCTTCCTTGTCAACCTCACTCCCAGAAAGTCGATTGCAGTATTGGACCAGCAGAAAGGGGAGCCGGACATCAGGTTCACGCAGCGGGCTTTTGGGATCGAGACATTGAGAACCGTTGATTTGTTAAAATTTATTTTAAAGTTCGAGAGAGTCCCAAAATGTTCCAATCAGGCAGTGAGTTTGGGGAGCCCCGTTTCAGGATTAGTAATTAAGAAGATGATGTCGTCTGCAAAGGCGGCTGCGGACAAAGAACGGTCTCCCGCTGTTAGTCCCCGTATCTCCTGGTCCATCCTGATGTACTGGAGAAGAGGCTCCAGGACCAGTATGAATAGGGTAGGGGACAGGGGGCAACCCTGGCGTGTGCCATTTTTTATTTCAAAGGGGGGGGGGGGGAAAGGATATTGTTTATTTTCAATCTAGCGAAGGGTTCGGCATACAGAGAGAAGATGGCCGCGACAAAGGAGGGAGGGAAGTTAAAGTGGAGTAAGACCGATTTCATGTATTGCCAATCAACTCTGTCGAAAGCCTTTTCGGCATCAGTACTTACTAAGGCAAGTGGAATTCTTTTTACGTGGGCATAGTGCATTGCGTGCAGGACGCGGATGCAATTGTCCCTCCCCTCCCTCCCCCTCACAAAACCGGCCTGCTCCCTATCCACCAGGTTAGGGATGTGGGCTTCCATGCGTTTGTCAAGGAGTTTAGCCCATTATTTGGCATCCAGATTAATTAGGTAGATGGGTCTGTAGCTGCCGCACATCTCTGGATCTTTGTTCTCTTTCAAAATTAAAGTGATGTGGGCCTCTTGGGTCTGTCTCGGAAGTCCGCTGCCACTTAGGAGAGCGTTAAATATTTCTGTGAGGCGCGGTACTAGCGTGTTGCGAAAAGATTTATAATATATGAGGGGGAGGCCGTCCGGGCCAGGGCTTTTGCCCGGGGGGGAGGAGTTTATCACTTCGTCGACCTCCGTTTCCGTTACGGGGGGCCAGAAGTTGGTTAGCTGTCTCCGAATCTAATTTGGGAAGGGATAACTTTTTTAGAAAGTCCTTTATTTGTTTATTAGATTCATCTATATCGTTTTGGTCCTGTTGCGGGCGTAAGTTATAGAGTTGGGAATAGAAATGTTGGAATTCAGCTGCAATGTCTGGGAATGAGGCGGCTCAGGTGCCTGAATGGGTTTTTATTGTGTCAATTTGGTTCTTGGTACGGGCTTTCTTGATCATAGCTGTCATATATTTGCTACCTCTATTACCTTGGGCAAAGGCTATATGTTTGAGGTATAGGCACCTTTTGTTAAATCTTGTTTCTAAACAAAGATTTAGTTCTTTTCTGATAACGGAGAGTTTGGAAAGGTTTTCTTTACTAGCAGAGAGTTTGGTAGTGTGGTCTAACTTGGCGATACGCTTCAGTAGGTCATCTATATCTTTTTGTTGGCTTTTCTTTTTCCTAGATCCAAGAGCTATCAGCACTCCTCTGATAAACGCCTTATGTGTTTCCCACACCACTGGGATCGATTGATCGCCTCCCCCGTTAAGGTCCTGATTGGCTGGAATCGGCACACGTGACGGGGCGGAGCTACGCGATGACGCGTAGAAGGGGGCGGAGCCAGACCGCCGCTGCTGCCGAACCGAGCCGAAGGCAGAAGACCCTTCTGTGCAAGCGCGTCTAATCGGGCGATTAGACGCTGAAGTTAGACGGAGCCATGGAGACGGGGACGCCAGCGCAGGGAAGGTAAGTGAATAACTTCTGTATGGCTCATATTTAATGCACGATGTATATTACAAAGTGCATTAATATGGCCATACAGAAGTACTTAACCCCACTTGCTTTCGCGAGACAACGCCTTTAAGATAGCGAAAGCATCTTGAAAGGAGAGGACTTTGCAAATGACATCCCGTGGGGGTTCTGTATTAGCCGGGAGGGGTCTAAGGGCTCTATGGACCCTTTCAATCATGATGGGGGCTGCCCTCTCCGCTCCGATGAGGAGTGAGAAAATTTCTTTGGTCACCTTGTGAAGGCAGTCCGCAGCCCACGACTCCGGCAGACCCTTGATGCGTACATTAGAGCGCCTGTTTCTATTCTCTAAGTCCTCCTGCATCAAGAGGGCTTTGTTGATGTGATTATGGTGTTCCCGTAGAGTGCACGCTACTTCTGTAGCGTGTGTAATAATGGAGGAGGAAGAAGTCTCCAGGTCCTCCACTCGTCGACCCAGGTGCTTGATATCCTCCTTGATTTCCCCCAGCTCTGCCATAATGGGGCTCAGGGCTTTCATGATAAGGTCTTTCATGAAGCCTCTAGACACTGCTTCACCGTCCTCACAGTCCGAGGCAGCCCCCTCTATACTGTGAGCTGCAGCCGATAGCTGGGCCGGCGCCATCTTAGCTGGAAACAGCGGGGAACGGGGGCTCTTCTCCTTTAGGTATCGCTGCATATCCAACTGTCCTCCGCTCATCCGCGGGGTCCCTGAGGGCTCCGTGCCCCTCTCCTTCCCGACTCACCTCATCTCTGCACTGCTGGTAGCTGCTAAGGGTCCTGTAAGGGAGTCTTGCCGAGGGAGCTGTACTCTCACACGGCCATTCTCCTCAGCGGTCAGGCTCCGCCCCCCGATATTAGATAGATTGATAGATATACTGTATATAAATAGATATGAGATAGATACATAGATAGATACGAGATAGATAGATTAAAAAATAGATATTAGATAGATAGATATGAGACACATAGATAGACATATGTGATAGATATGAGATAAGTATTAAATAGATATGAGAGGTAAATATTAGATAGGTAGGTAGATAGATAGATGAAAAGATAGATATTAGATGGATATGATATAGATAGATATGAGATAGATGATAGATAGATAGATATGAGATAGATAGATAGATAGAGAGATAGATAGAATAGATAGATAGATATGAGACAGATAGATAGACATATGTGATAGATATGAGATAAGTATTAAATAGATATGAGAGGTAAATATTAGATAGGTAGGTAGATAGATAGATGAAAAGATAGATATTAGATGGATATGATATAGATAGATAGATAGATAGATAGATAGATAGATAGATAGATAGATAGATAGATAGATAGATAGATATGAGATAGATGATAGATAGATAGATATGAGATAGATAGATAGATAGATAGATAGATAGATAGATATGAGACAGATAGATAGACATATGTGATAGATATGAGATAAGTATTAAATAGATATGAGAGGTAAATATTAGATAGGTAGGTAGATAGATAGATGAAAAGATAGATATTAGATGGATATGATATAGATAGATAGATAGATAGATAGATAGATAGATAGATAGATAGATAGATAGATATGAGATAGATGATAGATAGATATGAGATAGATAGATAGATAGATAGATAGATAGATAGATAGATATGAGACAGATAGATAGACATATGTGATAGATATGAGATAAGTATTAAATAGATATGAGAGGTAAATATTAGATAGGTAGGTAGATAGATAGATGAAAAGATATATATTAGATGGATATGATATAGATAGATAGATATGAGATAGATGATAGATAGATAGATAGATAGATAGATAGATAGATATGAGATAGATACATAGATATGAGATAGATAGATAGGAGATAGATAGATGATAGATAGATAGATAGATAGATAGATAGATAGATAGATAGATAGATAGATAGATATGAGATAGATAGATAGATAGATAGATAGATAGATAGATAGATAGATAGATAGAGATAGATATTCTATTTCCTATTCAGAGAAAATAGGCTTTGGATCAGTACGTTTACAGAGATGGATTACAACTATTATTATTTGGAATGGAAATTACTTGAGCTTAAATATAAGGAACATGAAATTGAGCGTGCCATTGGCAGAGGACTTTTATTATATAGTATTTCCAGCACTCTGTTACACCACATTCCGTTCAGGCAGCCCCGGCATTTGGATATGCTTAAACAATCATTGACTCGCCTCTGTATTTCTTATATTTAAAGGGTCACTCCAGTGATTTTTTTTTCATTCGTTATGTAACTATCCCCCCAGTATATATAAGTCAGCTCGTGTTACCTTGGTTAGTTTTTTCTTTCTATCTGAGACTCCTGGCCTCTCTTTCCTCAAATGTCCATGTGATCTCAGTTCTGACCAGCTCAGATCTACGTGAATTGGATTCATTTTATAGTCAATATCTCAGTCTGTGTGAAGCTGCTGCATGTATCCTACCACTGAAACAAGCACTCCTGTCACACTGATGATGATCACACAAAAGCTCCCTCTTGAATCGTTGCCTCGCTGAGCCACGGGAATTTTTCATGAAGGTATCGAAAAGCTGGTGAAGTCCGGTCCATGGCTTTCACGAAGTCCATCAAACCTAGTTTGATGTGAAGCGGTGGTAGCAGGATTTTGTGAGCCTCGACCAGAGCTGGGTGCTGGATATTCTTCACAGAAAATGAGCTATAAGAAATATTCTCAAAACGAGAGCCAATAAAAATGTTTCATGGTTATATTCGTGTTCAGCGCACCAAGATACTACAGATTGGGATCTTTTTAAGTCAGTAACAATTTCAGTGTTAAACTGCCTCCGTCTCCCAGCAGACACAAATGGTACAGTCTCTAGCTAATGTTGTACTGTTGCATCATGGGATTGACTTGAAAATAAAAGTAAAACGCATGGCTCTCAATATGGTGGCTGATAAGCATCAGACAGGGGCTGCACTGCATGGAAGTGACTGTAATATACTGCTGAGACCTCCAGAGTGTGACGGGCAATCAGGTGGGGGAGCAGTGATAGAAAAATGTGTTTTCACTGAGGTGGACCTTTAAGGCCTTAGTCAGACGGGTGTTTTTATGTGCATATGTTATCTGTGTTTGCAATCCGCATGTATTAGGAACCAATGCTTTTCAATGGCAGCAGTCATATGCCTGATATTTGCTTGCGCACAAAAATGCGCAGCCATAAATATAGGGGAGCAGATTTTGAAAAGCAGGTAACTGCGGCATCCGTCTTTTTTGGACCTGAAACCCCTGGATGCTGTCACATCCAGGGGCCTCACCTTGTGCTCAATGTGGCTGGCGGCAGCAATGCTGACTCCATCGAGAACATACAGTGGAGATCGTGATCCTATGACATAACTGTGGCACAGGAGCATGATGTTCTCCCATTAAATTCAATGGAGCTGGCGCTACAGCCGGCTCCATTAAAAACAATGGGCTGCCGGCAAGCCCTGCAGTGTTTTTCGAGGGAAGACTTTAAATATAAGCCCTTCCCTGAAAAATCATCCCTAAAATGTGTAAAAAATATATCTACTCACCTCTCTGCAGCTGCTGGGGCTCACCCGCGTCTAGCCAGGTCTTCACCTGAACTGCTTTGAAGTGCTTTCAGCAGCCAGGGATTTAAAATCTCCGCCTGCCGAAAGGGCTGGCTCTGATTGGTTGAGCACTGTGACCAATCAGAGGCAGCACTCAGCTATTGAATGACAGCTTGGTGGCTGTTAAAAATTAAGTTACCTGAAAGCGCTGTGGAATAAGTTGGCGCTATAAAAATAAGATTTATTTTATTTACTCATACACCAAACTGAAAAAGCTCATTGGACTTTCTATATGGTGTCAATGGAAGTACTGTGGAATTGAAAGCAGGGATGCGTGATCACAGGCTAGATTGGCGCATGGCGCATAGCTTTATTAGCAAGTCAAATACAAAGTTGCTTAATGTAAAATAAAAAGAGGAATAAACGCTGTCTTGGGTCTTGGACCGCCCCTTTAAGAACTGCAGTTGTAGATGGCATTAGCAATAATTGTGGTTGGGCGGATTGACAGTAGTTTTATCAGAAAAATACAGGCTTCCCGTGGAGAAGAAAAGGCTCCTGGATCAGAATACAATCCCGAATGAAGGATTTTTATGTTGTTCTAGAACTAATTTTATTACAATGATTTAGCTGATATGATGAAGCCCCTCGGTAAACGATCACTTGGGGACTCGATTCTATACTAATCTCCATAAACATATTTGATGTATTCTTTTCCCTTGTTGAATCTATCTCTGCAGAGTGAAATATGGCAATCTCCCTTATTTTAAAATGACATTTTGTGCAAAGACACAATATGCAACGTTCTATAATTTCTTTAAATATTTCCAAATGTTGCCCTACAGAAACGATTCGAAATGTAATGATGGCGGAAGTCCAAAATGAAATGGGATTTCTGAAACTATGCAAAACTATACATGTCAAAATAAGTTTATAACACTTGCTAGGCAGAATATAATATATACAGCGTATTACATGTCAGGCAGGGACTGAAACTGCAGGAGTGTTATTATCCCCTGAGGAAACAAGTCACAGAGCCCATGCTAGATCAGGGGTCAGGTGCCCCGAATGTACTTCAAAGCCCTTGTATGATGTCTCTTCTGGTTGCTTTACGTGTGTAGACATAGATATTAAGAGGATTTTCCATTAATGACATTTGTCCCCTATCCATACAATAAAGGATAAATGCCTGATTGCTGGGGCTCCGACAATGCAAAGACCTGCACATCCTGAATACCCATGTGAATGGAGTGATGGTGCTCATACACGACCACCGCTCTATTCACTTACTTGGGAGATTGATGCATTGGTAAATCTCGCTCTGTCCGATAGAAGTAAAAGGAGCAGTGGTTAGGCATGTACAGCACTGGTGCATTCGGGGTGCGCACACCTTAGCATTGCTGGGCTCCCAGTGGTCGGAGGCTTAAGGGTCAGATACTTATCCCCGTCCTATGATTAGGAAATAAATGTCTTCAGTGGGCAATCACTAGTGATAAGAAAACTTCTGAAAAGTTTGGTTCTGCCAGTTTGCCGAATTTCGGCAAGAAGTTTGGTGTAGTCTGAATTAGTTTGAGCTGAATCGAAACTTCATCAATAACCCTAAAACTGGTTATAACACAGTCTAAAAGTCATAAAAGCCCTGTATAATACTCTTAGGTCACCTAGGAGTATATCTTAGGATGCATTCCCACGAACATATATCGGCTCGGTTTTCACGCCGAGCCGATATACGTTGTCCTCGTGTGCAGGGGGGGAGGCTGGAAGAGCCAGGAGCAGGAACTGAGCTCCCGCCCCCTCTCTGCCTCCTCTCCGCCCCTCTGCACTATTTGCAATGGGGAGAGGTGGGGTGGGGGCGGGGCTAATTCTCGGACCTTAGCCCCGCCTCCTCCCCACCTCCTCTCATTGCAAATAGGAGAGGAGGCAGAGAGGGGGCGGGAGCACAGTTCCTGCTCCTGGCTCTTCCATTGCCCCCCCCCCCTGCACACGAGGACAACGTATATCGGCTCGGCGTGAAAACCGAGCCGATATACGTTCGTGGGAATGCACCCTAAGTGCTACGCCTGTCAGCTCATAGCTAATTTTGCCAGCACACCTTGTTCTGTCCTGATAAGCCAGGCTTAACAGCTCCTGTGCCTTCCAGCTGGGTTAATTACCCTGCTGGGTGTCTGAGTAGTGTGCTGGTGATTGACAGGTCTATCTACCTATCGGCTCCTCCCGCCTTCCTATAAGATCCAGCTCTGGCTGCTTGGGAGTGGACTGATTATTGTTCAGTTTTCAGTGTCTGCTGAGTAGTCCAGCTGCTCTGACCTGCTGGTAATCTGGCCCTGGTACTTTGTGCCATTCCCTCAGTCTGCTAGCTTGTCTGCCTTGTTTGGTATCCTGCTTCTGTCAGCTTGTCCGCTAGACCTCGATGTTATCAGCCAGGGGTTTCCAGTTTACCTCTGTTTGCATCCTGCTTTGTCAGCTTGTCTGTTAGACTTTGCTGCTATCAGCCAGGGTTTTCCTATGTGCATCTGTTCTGTTTGTATTGTTCGTGTTGGCTTTGTCATCTGCCTTTCCTGTCGGTGTTAGTGAGTAGTATTCTCTTGCATAGGTACGGCGGTCCCAGCTTGTCCCCTCCTAGGAAGTGTTGGGTCAGAGTTGGCGGCCTAGATGTGTCCACCATCAGGGCTATCTCCAGGAAGGGACAGTGGCGTGGGTTTAGATCAGGGAGCCCGCGCCGTTCGCACCTACGCACCCCACTAGTACCGTAACACTAAGTACTCTTGAGCTGTTTGTTAAGGCAAAGTTAATGAAGAAAAAAAAGAAAGAAGAAAAAGACAAAGAAAGAAAAAAATTTAGTCCAAATGCAGCAGGTAATCTCCATCATGAATTTCACCCCATAACTGAGATGAACAAGGCCATTTGAATACCCTAGTGGGCTTAGTCCAATAGTATTAAAGGCAGCACCCACCAAGCATAGCCCCTCCCCCTGAGCATTATTGCCCCGTACTCTACACCCCGGACATTTTTGGAAGCTAAAAAGTAATAAACAAGAATACCCTCCTATTTCTGCAGGCTGCACTTCCTTATTTGACTTCCCGACGGTCTCCGCTCCCTTCTAGGTCCAGAGGTCATGTGTCCATCTAAGCCCATTACCCCTGCGGTGAATCACTGGCCTCAATTTTAACAAGACTAGTGATTGGCTGTAGAAGTCACATGCTTAGACAGGCATTGGATTGCTGGAACCAGAAGTGGAGACTGCAGGACTGGAGCAGGCGGGTTCTCAAGAGGTGAGTATTTGTTTTTTTTTAATGATTTTTGGAGCAATACAATAGTGTTCAACTATATCCACATCCTGCGTGTCTTAAATAGTGATTTGGTTGAAGTAAAAATATGATTGCAGCAAGTTCACCTCTTTTGACACATTCTATAAATGTATTAGCCTTGGCAGCAGCTGCCTGGCATTGGTTGCCTAACTTTACTTTTTCAACCAGTGTCTATAATTCTTTACCCACTGTTTTACCATTTCATGAACAGAAGTAATAACAAGTGTTTTCCCATCCCATTTGCACTTTTCTACATTAAGCTTTTCCTATCTTTTGCTTATGACTGCCATTCAATCATTGTATGACGCAGAAGCTTTGACGGTCCGTGTTCTTCTCTAAGATGTTAATAATCGCTAGAAGCTACAAGCGAATCTGTAAAATCATTGATGTTTTGTTTAACGTGTACATCTTAATTATTTGTTTAGTCATAATGCTTACATGCTGATTATAAGTAACAGATGGAAAAATGTTTCAAATTATTCATCAAAATTCAATTAAACTCTTAACGTCGGTAACATTTGTGCAGAATTCCAGTAGCACATTTTCAAACAAAATGAAATTAAATCACAAGAAAATGTTTTCTGGTCCTGGTGGAGAGTCAATAACATAACTGTAATGTAAAGCCATTACTGTTTTAGGGCCAAGCAGAAAATAGGACCGCTTATCTCTGTAGCTGTAAAGATATAGCGGAGGGGACTTCATCATTTAACTATTTGGAAGCATGTTGCTTGTACATCATGGTAAAGCATAAACAAGGACATTTCCCTAAAGTCCTAATACGGATAACCCGTTGTAATGCTGAAAACTGCGCCAAAAAAGTTCCTCAGTCGCCTGCGTAAACTTAATGCTGCTACATCCATTTATACTTCCCCTTCAATGGATACTATGCAGTAAAAATCCATTGAGGAGTTTAAGAGGGGACTAGACAACTTTCTGAAGGATATTACAGGATATAGACATTAGGTGACCAGCAGGTTTGTAGCTCCAGGTCTTACAGTCAGGTAGGAACTATTAGAGGTTGATCCAGGGATTATACTGATTGCCATTAGGGAGTCGGGAAGGAATTTCCCCCCAAATGGGCTAATTGGCTTCTGCTTCTTGGGGTTTTTTGCCTTCCTCTGGATCAACTAGGGGGTTAAAATAGGCTGAACTAGATGGACATTGTCTTCATTTAGCGAACATACTATGTTATTTGGAAGTACATTGCTTGTACATCATGGTAAAGCATAAAAGAGGAAATTCCCCATGTAGTTCTAATACGGATAATGCTAAAAACTGTGCCAAAATGTTCCTCAGTTGCCTGCGTAAACTTAACGCTGCTACATCCATTTATACTTTCCCTTCAATGGATACTATGCAGTAAAAATACTTTACCACTTAAAAGTCAGTGGTTCTGAGGAACCCTGTGGAAAAAAAATTAAAGGAGTTGTCCGGCCACACAGGGTAAAAATTTTTATAATGCTGCTGCTTTCCTTTCAGTAAGGATAGTAACAGACAGCATACAGGGGCTCAAACCGGCCGGCAGATCAGCTGCAATGTCAGTTTATTACCTTAGACTGTGATGTTCATTGTAGCTTTCAAAGATGGCGCCTCTGTGTGCGCGCTCCCGATGGTAGTAAGAGACATGAACAGGCAAAATTTCATGGCCTCCCTCAGCTCACGTCCTAGCCCCGCCCACGACACGCCCACCTCTATTGAACTGCTCTACAGTCTCTCCCCGCCCAGGCCCCGCCCCCTGCTGCATACTATAATCAGAGGGGGTGTGGCCAGGGGAGACTGAGTTATACACTCATGTCAGGAGGGGGGAGGGGAGCGAGCGGCAGTGATGTATGTCTGTGCAATGTCAGGATGGATGGATGGATGTGTGCAAGTGGCTGTCAGAGGTCCGGGGGGTGGGGGGAGGGGGGGCAGCGGCAGTGATGTGTGTCTGTGCAATGTCAGGATGGATGGATGGATGTGTGCAAGTGGCTGTCAGAGGTCCAGGCGGGGGGGGGGGGGGAGGGAGGATGGATGGATGTGTGCAAGTGGCTGTCACTTGCACACATCCATCCATGCCCCCCCCCCCCCCCCCCCCCGGACCTCTGACAGCCACTTGCACACATCCATCCATCCATCCTGACATTGCACAGACATACATCACTGCCGCTGCCCCCCCTCCCCCCCCCCCCCCCCCCCCGGACCTCTGACAGCCACTTGCACACATCCATCCATTCATCCATCCATCCTCCCCCCTCCCTCCCTCCTCCCCCCCCCCCCCCCACGAGAGCCCGCCCCTCCTCTCATTCTTACCTAGGAGTTGAAGAGCCAGCAGCCACGCCTCCTCTGGCAGAACTGAGCTTCCCAGGCTGAACTTCTGCACATGCGCAGAGCTGTGCTGGAGAGGCGCGTCCCCGGTCGTCCCGACAAGAAGAGGAGAAGAGACTTGTCGGAACCAGGAACCATGGCAACCGAGGAGCAACACAGGGGGGGGCAGCCAAGAGGTAAGTGAATAACTTCTGTTTGCCTAATTTACAATGCACAATGTATATTACAAAGTGCATTGTATTGGGCAAACAGAAGTAATGAGACCTGATGTTTATGGCCGGACAACCCCTTTAAGTCTTTTTGAAAGTTTTTGAGTTACATGAAAATGAATCTACACTTAGGCCTCCTTCCCACGAACGGATTTCCGCCGCGTAATTCGCGGCGAAAATCCGCTGCGTTGCACGCAGCTATTAGGTTCTATTGAACCTAATAGCTCCATGCTCACGATGCGTAATTCCACCGCGGAATTACGCACCGCGATTTCTCCCGTCCTCACCCGCAGCATGCTCTATTTTCTGCGGGTGAGGACGGGCTGTACGCACTGACGGCTTCCATTGCAGTCAATGGAAGCCGTCCATTCACGCTATCTCCCGCTGTAACCAGCGGGAGATAGCGTGAAAAAACGCTTTCCCGCCCACCGCCGAGCGTCATATGACGCCAAATGACGCGGTCCGGCCGCGTCACGTGACACGGCTGGTGACGCGAGAGCGGTGGGCGGTGACGAGCGGTGACGAGCGGTGACGCGGCGGTGGTGGGCGGGGAAGCGATTTCACGCTATCTCCCGCAGGTAAGTATAGGGGCTCTGGGGGGCGCCGTGACGGGCTTCACAGCGGAATATTACGCTGCGGAGCCCGTCACGCTCGTGGGAAGGAGGCCTTAGGCCTTCATTCGTCTAAGCTTAAAAATTGTAGACATCCAATTCTAGTAGCCTATACACAGAATGTCCATTTTATTAGTGCTTCATCTCCTTTTTCTTCCTCTTTTCCTCCTCCCCATACGATGAAAGAAGACGCAAGTGGAGGAAGAAGGAAAACGAAGTGTGGTGGCTCATTGGCTAGCACTGTTGCCTTGTAGTGCATGGGCTCTAGATTCACATCTGACTGTGGAAAACATCAGTATGGAGTTTGTATATTGTCTTTGTGTTTATTGTTCTTTTTATTCTCCTCATGCTCGGCCTCCACTCCATTCAAGCTCCTTCTCCCTGTAGAGTGTGCCCTGAGGAGGAGACGGGTATTCTTAGGATCAGTGGTGAGACCTCCAGTGATCAGAGTATTAGGACTCGTGTTCTGTGAACAAAACCAGTTAAACTTTGCTAAACGTTTGGTTTGCAGTGAAACCAAACCTCATAAGTTAATTCCAGCTGATGCTGATGGTGGTACTGTGGTTTAGTTGTTAGCACTGTTGCCTTGCAGCACTGGACTCCTAGGTTCAAATCTGTCCAAAGACAACATCTGTATAGAGGTTATGCTTCTCCTCCTCTAGAAAAGAGAGAAGAAATATGGTGGCTCAGTTTTTAGCATTGCTGGAGTTCTAGGTTCAAATCTGACCAAGTACAACATTGGTATGGAGCTTTTCAAAGTCTATGCAGATGTTGTTCTTGAGGAGATTTGAACCTAGGACCCCGGCGCTGGACTAAGCCATCATAACTGCCATGATTTTACTGACCCGATTCTATGAAAATTGGCCTGATTTTACCTATAGACTAGAGATGAGCGAGCGTACTCGCTAAGGCAAACTACTCGAGCGAGTAGTGCCTTATGCGAGTACCTGCCCGCTCATCTCAAAAGATTTGAGTGCCGGCAAGGGAGAACGGTGAGTTGCGGTAGTGAGCGGGGGGGAGGGGAAAGAGAGTGAGAGAGAGATCTCCCCCCGTTCCTCCCCGCTCTCCCCTGCCGCTCCCTGCTGGCACCTGAATCTTTTGAGACGAGCAGGCAGGTACTCGCATAAAGCACATTAGGCTTGCCTAAGCAAGTACGCTCGGTCATCTCTTCTATAGACCAATCACAACAAGCAACCCTAATCTTAATGTGTTAAGTCTCAAGTTAAACTTTGCTATATCTGTATTTAGTGGTGGCCAATCCAACACAGTCCGAGGTCCAATGTACATTTTGGAAGCCTCTTCTAGGAATGATCTTTTCTATTGTATTCATGGTATGTGTTTGTTATTTTTGAACCATTCCAATTAATACATTTGGATTAATAATCCTACGGCGGCCTTTTCAGTAAAGCCACAATGACTTGTGCTCCTATATTATTAGATTAATCGTTATTTTTTTGTCAGGTTAAATTGTGGTGACATTGCGGCCGCTTAATTCGGGTCTAATTAGCATGTGCCAGACATCACATTAAACGTCTCTGTGAAAGAATAAAAATACACCAAACTCTGCATGTGTTTCACTGTATACACACCACGGCCTAAAGGCTGGAGAAATACATTGTTCAAAGGTACGGACCGAACAAAGCCCTGAGTGGAGTATAAGCCTAATGAATTCTATCTGGAAATATCTAGGTTTTACTTTGTGAAGCCTATTTCACGAATTTAGGCCATTGATGTAGCTGGAAAAAGTTGCATTTGGATCCCTCTGTTGCTTTACTGAGCTTAGTACCAAAAAAACAAGAACTTTTCTAAATATTGACCCTTTAAAGCCACCCTCCAGGTTCAGGTCAAAAGTCTGTCCTGGGACTAGAGGGGAGGGAGTATGTCACCTATACTTGCTGTCTGCCTTCAGTCCAATCCATGAGTTCTCGTCCAAGTTTTTGACCATGCAATTTTTGATCCAACTAAGGAAGTGTGAACTGCTCTGATTGGCCAGGGCTGATCATGTAAACAGCACTGGCCAATCAGAGAGCAGGTATAGTGCATTAGTAACATAGTAATATAGTATGCTTGGCTGAAAAAATACAAATGTGCATCCAGTTCAGCCTGCTTCCACTCCTCCTTGTTGATCCAGTGGAAGGCAGAAAAAAACCCAACGAGGCAGAAGCTAATATACCTCATTTTGTAGGAAAAAATTGCTTACCAACTCCATAACGGCAGTCAGAATAATCCCTGGATCAACATTTAAAAAGCTTACCTGACTCCAAGACCCGAATCAACAACCCTTCTGGTTATTTAATGTCTATACCCTGTAATATCATAGCGCTCTAGAAAGACATCTAGTCTCCTATTAAACTCCTCTATGGATTTTGCCATCACTACGTCCTCAGGCAGAGAGTTCCAGAGTCTAACTGCTCTTACAGTAAAAAACCCTTTCTATGTTGGTGATAAAACCTGCTTTCCTCTAGACGTAGCGGATGCCCTCTTGTTACCGTCGCAGATCATGGGAGAGATCCTTGTATCGTCCCCTCATGTATTTATACATAGTTATTTGGTCGCCCCTTTAACCTTCTTTTTTCCAGGGTGAATAATGCCAGTTTTGGTGCCTCTCTGGGTATTCCAGTCCTGTCATTCCATGTATTAGTTTAGTCGCTCTTCTTTGGACCCCCTCCAGCACTGTAACATCCCTCCTGAGCACCGGTGACCAGAACTGTACGCAGTATTCCATGTGGGGCCTGACAAGTGCCTTATATAATGGAAGGATAATGTTCTCGTCCTTCGCCCCTATACCTCTTCTACTGGAGAGACTGTAACTGAGCATTTGTACTCAGTAATGCCATGGAAATGAATGGAACGCTTATATGGCCATTGCTCTGTTCATTCATGGACACTCTGGCCCCTGCTCTTATGACAGCAGAGCTCTCAGCAATCAGATATTTATTTCCTATTCTGTGGACAATCCCTTTAACAACTAAAATCTGAAAACTGACTGTCTATGTTGTTTTTTCCATTATCGTTTGTGTTGGAATAGTGTTACGTTGGTGCAGTGCATATTCAACTGGCCTGCACAAACGTTACCACCTAGGGGCCAGAACACTGGTTAGACCATAATATAATAAGATCCAAGATGGACCCCACTAACACACATGAACACCACACAGCAATATGAAAAGGGATGCTATCGCTAACCTACTTTGGTATGGCAGACCCTGCCTGAAAGCAAGGTGATTGCCCCGATAAGGGTAGCCCTGTTTCTCATAACTAGGGAGCTACTCTGTCCCTAGATGGAGAACAGGGAATATAGCAGATGGAAAGACTGACAGACTACTGACAGACTGACAGGTACTCAACACACAGATGTTCGGATGCATGCCAAACACATGACAGATCAGATAACATGCAAGACAAGACTATAAGTCTTCGATGTCTGAACCACCAATGGATGAAGGGAATGGATGGAACAAGAGTCATTCATTCGACTTTCATAGGATGGGTGGTACATCCAAATGGAACTCAGACAAGGGGTAAAGAATCTGCCACCATGCAGACAAAGGGATATCTGGCATCCAGAACCACTCCTGACAGAAGGGTAAGAGAGCAGGGTTCTGCAGACCATTTAGGCAAGGGCAATCAGGTGTCCAGACCATCTTCAGAAAAGGGGTAAGTCATATCTACAAATACAGAAGCAGCCAGGCTACTTGCCCATGACCGAACATATAAAGAAGACACAACATCAACAGATGGGCAACACCCGTTTGACTCAACCCAAAGGCTAGGCACACTCACCAGTAATACTCCGAGTTCCAAACTTGATCCAGACAGACAGCTGCACAAGTAGGCATTCAAATGACTAGCATCCGGTATGGGTGTAACTGGATCAAATACATTAATATACCATGTCTGAATAGCCAGCCAGGGAACATACCTCCCTGTCGATCAATCAGTCCATTCACCACAGAAGATGTAACAGCAGAGTGGTCCCGATGAGGAATTCCTAACAGACGACGCCAAATGACCTTTTTCAGCAACAGGAAACCTAAAGTATTTAGATGCAGATTTTGATGTAGATCCACATTGGATTTCACCCTTTCGGGGCGTAAACACATGGGTATGTTTTTCCCCCTTATGTGGCCATGATAATCACGTCTGCATAACGGGACGAAACCAAACCACCGATTTCGAAGGATTCCAGTGGTTTCATTTTCACTAGCTCTTTTCTTAGCTGTGAATTCTACGGCCAAGAAAAGATAGGACCCGCCATGTAGTGAATACAACGTGCGGGAAAGATAGGGCAGGACCTATCTTCTCGCATTTTTTCCTTCCAACTCCTTCGCTATGGCGAAAACACACGGCATAGGTGCAACTACGCTTGCCATGGGGACGTAGTTGCTCCTGAACAAAGGGAAGTTTCTTACCCTCCGGGTAAAAACAGGCGGCCATAGGCACAACTACACTTACCGCTCTGGAGCGTAGTTTCATCTGAACGAGGGAAATTTCTTTCCATTTGCTCGCCATTCAAATTCCGCGCCATAGCGCAGGAGTTTGAAAATAACCACGGGAAGACAGTTGCTGCCCTATCTTTCCTGAAAGATAGGGCAAGTCCTATGAAAGAGCTAGTGAAAAGGAAAACATTGAAATCAATTCAAATCAGCGGTTTCGTTTTGTCCCGTTATGCGACCGTGATTATTACGGTCACACAAGGGGAGAAAAACACGCTCATGTGTTTTGCCCTCAATTGAGAGGGTGAACTCTGCTGTGACTCCCCCATGGAGATTCCCCACCAAATCTGTGTTAATGTACCTTTAGGGCAATCATACTCGGACTATTGGAAAGGGTAGTTTCAGACACTGGGCGGATTTGCTGTGAACAACCTTTGGTCCCCTTGATCCGCCATTGCTTCCCACCATCTGTTCCTTACGTCTTGGTATATTTGGTAGGTTAGCAAGAAGTAGGGCACAGATGGAAGAGAGTACGTTTGCAGGATCAGACACCACAGGGTTTCTAGTTTGTAACCATACAGACACGGCTATACAAAGGGGCAGTATATACAGAGAATGCTGGGAGATTTGTAATCCATAATATTTGCACAATTGCCTATTTTTAAGTTACATTGGAATATTAAACAATTGTAGCCAAGGGTGATTATTGCCTTTTTTAATGTTTCCATCGTCGTTACACAATCCTAAACAAAGCTAATGCAAATTAACGAGTCCTCATTATGATCTTCTTATGGTCTTCCGTCGTCCTTTAGGAGTAGATCCCATTACTTAATTGTCTCTGTGTCTTATTAAATAAAGTTCCTGATACTCAGAGAGGGAGACATCTGCCTGGGAATGTAGACTAACAGGCTGGTAGCAGACGTAGCATGCTAACATCATTCAACATAGACATCTGCCACTAGAATACTCAGTAGATAAAGCCCTGCTTTTAATGACTGTAAAACCGAAATTAACAAAAGTCGGAAGCGTCACCTCCAATAATAGATGATTTTTTATACATGAGGCCATAAATGTTCCCGGTACCCACCGCCCCTGAGAGAGAGCTGTTAAGAACACGGTCCAGAATGTGGACTGTCTAAACTGTAATCTGTTTGACATTGGCTACAGTGCGGTCTGGAATCTATGGAGACTCCCGATTTAAACTCCAAACCCCTTAGTGACCGGCCTATTTTGTGCCTTAAGGTCAAGCGATTTTCATTGTTGCAATGCAAGAACCATAACTTGTTGACAGTCCGATGAGGGCTTTTAGGCCTCATGTCCACGGGCCACACGATTTCCCGCAGCAGATTCCACCCAGCCCGCAGCCTTAAAGGGGTTGTCTTGTGAAAGCAAGTGGGGTTATACACTTCTGTATGGCCATATTAATGCACTTTGTAATATACATCGTGCATTAAATATGAGCCATACAGAAGTTATTCACTTACCTGCTCCGTTGCTAGCGTCCCCGTTGCCATGGTTCCGTCTAACTTCGGTGTCTTCTTGCTTTTTTAGACGCGCTTGCGCAGATGCATCTTCTCCCTTCGGCTGGTCTTGGAAGCATCGGCGTTTTGGCTCCGCCCCCTTGTACGCATCATCGCGTAGCTCCGCCCCCGTCACGTGCCGATTCCAGCCAATCAGGAGGCTGGAACCGGCACACGTCATGGGGCGGAGCTGTCATGGTGGCGTGACGCGCACATGCACCATGCCTTCTTTTTTTTTAAACTCCTGCTTTCCCATGGTCCACGGCACGGACGCAGTGACAGCCGCGGATCCCGACGGCTTCCTTTGGCTTCAATGGAAGCTGCGGGAGGCGTCTGTGCCGGAAAACCGCGTAAAAATGGAGCATGCTGCGGTTGTTTTCCCGTGCGTGCAATCCACGCGCCGAGGGAAAATTACACCAATGATTCCCTACGGGCATGGATCGCATGTGTGGGAGACCCGCGCGGATTTGGTAAACTGATTTATGCCACGGACATGAGGCCTGAGGGATGAGTTCTACACTTTAATGGCCGCACTCTGGGGTTCATATAATGTGCTGTAGAACTTTTATTACTTTTTTTGGGGGGGAAGATGGAAAAACATCCAGAAATCCCACACTTTTTGTTTTTACAGCGTTCCCCATTTAGTAAAAATAACACAATAACTTTCTTATCTGATCGGCAAAAAATAGCTATTTTGGCATGAGCATTGGGAAATCATTTTTATGGTGTTCACCATGCCAGATAAATAACAAAATATCTTCACTGTCTGGGTCGTTACGAACGTGGTAATACCTATTGGGTGTTGCTTCTTTTTTTTGGTATTTTATCCACTTTAAACGTTTTATTTTATTGGGGGGGGGGGGGGTTAAACTGGATTTTTTTTTAATTAAATGTTTCTGACAAAAGATGCAATTGTTTGATATCACAATGCATTACTTATTAATCACATTCCACTGAGCCTATGACCTAGCCGTGTAGCTACATGCTGGTCCCAAGCCCAGATAAATGGGGAGGGGTGGAGAAAGCAATGGCAAACACCTCCACTAACACTGCCACAATACTTTATGGATCGTAGCCGGACAAGGATAGGAATGCATGGAGAATGATGATCCATAAAGTGATCGAAAGCCGGCCTCGAATGAATGGATAATCACCACCACTGAGCCTATGTCAGCAACCTATTAGATTCTGCCAAGGGTGCGGTCTAATAGACTGAGTTGAATGGTAGACACATAGGCCTTTGTCACATTTCCAGCTGCCATGGGAATCCATTGGTACCTTGTGATCACATTATGGGGTGCCCATGGGTGACAGGAGGAGCCCTTTCCCCCTATCATCTGCTTATAGGCTGCGGTTGCTATTGTTACTATATGTAAAGTTTTAAACTCACAGATTGAGGTTTCTCCTCTCCTGGCTGTTAGAGCAGGAGCCTGGCTGTCAGTAGTGTGCCAAGCCATTGCCTTAAAAAGATGTCTGTGCAGGCTTAAAGCCCATTACAGAGGTCAGTAAGGAGACTTTTTGGCCTACATTTAGATCTGTACCCTCGTTTGCTCTCCTTTTTATTTTCCACTTGGAATCCAAATGAATCCTTGTGTTACGCAATGTACCCTCGAGCTCTGCCAGAACCATAGCCATGGGGGGTGCAAAGGTAGCAGTTGTCCTGGAACCCCCTTTGCCACTTAAGAAGACACCAGTATTGTAGAAGGCACATGGCAGGTGGGGGTCCCTTTTGCATATTTTTACACTAATGCTCAGGAACTGCAAGTTACTCTTCTGGGCCCTATATTAGGCATAACGGTGGTTCAGTGATGGCTGTGGGATATGACGCTGGCAATGGAGAGGCTTTACACCAGTTCAGTTAAATAAACAATGGTTTACTGAAAGTACGATAAAGACTAATATGGCAATAAGATACAAGAGTATTATTCGGGTACAATACAGTTTACTAACGTTGGACTAACACTATAGCTTGTCCCATACCATGCGAACAGGCTGTCCTTAATATGGTGCACACTGTATAGAATTATCACAGTCAGCAAATGGTTTACCCCAGCCAGGGGCAAATCGCTCCATCGATGATGATTGAAAATAGGAGTCTCCTCTGAAGTAAGAATAGGAACTTAATGGAACTTCGATTAACCAAATAACTAAATCCACTAACTAAAATCTGCAGTCACTGCCCCCTGAACAAATTGTTAGCACAGTACATTTGGGGAGGCTCTACAGTGATGAAATCCATTTTACTGGTAAGGAGCCTGTATGATGTTACTCATGTTTGCATACCACCGAAACTTGAATATCCGGATACGGGCTGGCAGTCTATCCACTCCAGGAATCCAAGTTGCACTCTTTCTTTGGTACAGGAAGACTCAGCTCTCCAGCAGCACTGGGGCCACTCACCCCCCACAAGGCTCTCTGCAAAAACCACCCAGGAGCTGCCTTTTATACCTAGCACATCAGCCAATCAACAGGCAACTCAGATCCTGTTAATCCACAGCAGCAAAATTAGAAAAAAAAAACACCGTCATAAGATCTCTCTGAAGTCCAATAATAATATATACGAGTATGTACATGGGTATGTAACCTTTCAAACTGAGGCCTCGGAGTTGAAGTCATCCCTACGCGCCTTACAATAGGCAGTGTTTCAGCCATAAGATGCTAAGGGGGTTGTACCAAGATTGCAAGTTTTCTCTTATCCACAGAATATCCACAGGATAGACAATAACTTGCTCATCAGTGGCGGGCTCACACCAAACTCCAGAATGGGACTCCTGTGACCCATTTCATCTGTCATTGCAGGGGTCACTACTCCCCCCACAGTGACATCAACATGAAGCATAAAAACGAGCATAACTCGGGTGGTGCGTCACTTCGACAAAAAAAAAAAATTGCGATATTTATAGTTTAAATAACAAAAATGTATAATTGTTATGTATAACTGTATTTAATAAACCCCAAACCCCCATAGCACAGGCCCTCGCCTCTCCCAGCCTCCACCTCACTTATCTCAGTAATGATGAGTCCCCACAGCGGCCCACAGCAGTAACAGCGGCCCACAGCAGTGACAGCGGCCCCCCACAGCGGCACATAGCAGTGACAGCAGCCCCCCACAGCAGCCCCCAGCAGTGTCAGCGCCCCCCCCCCCCACAGCGGTCGCCAGCAATGACAGCGGCCCTCAGCAGTGGCCCCCAGCAGTGACAGTGGCCCCCCACAGCAGCCCCCAGCAGTGACAGCACCCCCCGCAGCGGTCCCCAGCAGTGACAACGGCCGCCAGCAGTGGCAGCTGCCCCCAGCAGTGACAGCGGCCTCCAGGAGTGACAGTTGCCCCCCACAGCGGCCCACAGCTGAGACAGTGGCCCCCAGCAGTAACAGTGCCCCCCAGCAGTGACAGTGGCCCCCCACAGCGGCCCCCAGCAGTGACAGCGGCCCCACACATCGGCCCACAGCAGTGACAGCGGCCCCCCACAGTGGCCCCCAGCAGTGACAGTGGCCCCCCACAGCGGCCCCCAGCAGTGACAGTGCCCCACACAGCGGCCTCCAGCAGTGACAGTGGCCCCCCACAGCGGCCCCCAGCAGTGCCAGTGGCCCCCGACAGCGGCCCCCAGCAGTGACAGTGCCCCCCAGCAGTGACAGTGCCCCCTGACACCCATATACTTACCCCCTCCACCTCGTAGAAGCACCGCTGTTCCTCTGCCCGGCACGCTGCTAGCAGCGATGATCTCCGCCGCACACTGTAAAGTCAGTGTGCTGCTGGACGCCTCCTCCCCCGGACGCTCTTTTGCGGAGACGTCAGGGAAGGGGGGAGGAGGATCCCGTCTGCACACTGATGTCCCGATGTGCGCCATGATCAGCGCTGCTCGTAGCGCTGCTTAGTGAATACCGGCAGGGGAGCTGCGGCCCCTGCCGGTATTCACCACTAATGGGGTGAACGTCCAACAGCGGCCATGTGTCAGCCACAATGTCTACGCGTGTCATAGGTTCGCCATCACGGCCCTATCCTATTGATATCCTGCGGATGGGGGATAACTGGTAATCTTGATACAATCCCTTTAAATCTCTTTAATCATCTTTTGGGATTTTTTAAGCAGAAGAAATCCAGTTAATCTACGGAAAAACAGTAACTGCCGTAATGATGATGGGATGAAAAATGGCATTAAAAAACGGAGTTACCTTTGTTTTTTATTGAGATGTCTGCATTTAAAAATAGAACGGAGCGAGCGGCTCGCAGACTTCAGCATTGGCGCTGCGGAGCTGCATTGTCAGGAGTGATTGCCATTAAACACAGAAAATCTTTTCCTCTCAATCACGGCGCCTTTCACATGTCCTGAGCCTCGGTGCGCAGATTAGCCGGGTCACGGAGCCCTCGCAGCAGCGCTGATTGTCACATACAATTGTTAATGTGTCTCCATCAGTCATCAATGGGAGAGATGAAAAATCAGCGCTGGATTGTGAGATTATCTCCCGTGTCACCGATGCCTTATTTACCCTTCAATAAAACCTCCGTAAATCCTCGCGTTTTGTCTTAATGCCTCATAGAAGTGACAAATATTTGGCGCAGGTCTTGTTCTTATAGACAGGTTCCGTTCGCAGAGATACACTGCATATTTACGCGAACGAAAACCGCATTCAGGCCGCTCTCACACATCTGTTTTGTACCGCCTTTTCAACGCCGCAGTAATCACGGTATATCGCTGCCATCGATTTCAATGGGGCCTCGCAGACATGCGCTTGAACGTAGCGCTTTCTAGCGCCGCAATTCTCCAGCGCTGTCTGCTAGAGTTTGCAGCGTTTAGCGCGACTCATCGCCCATTACAATGATGGGGTGCGTTAAAACTGTCAGAGGCAGTAACCTGCATCCGAAAATGGCGGTAAAATCGTGGCAAAACGCCGCAATCAAAATCGTGGTATTTTGCCGATGACTCGTTGAGAGCGGCCTCAGGGCTCCTGCACACGTGCGATTGTGTGTGCGCAAAATCAGTCACGCAAACGACTGACAATAGAACTCATTGATTGCAACAGAACTGATTGATTCACATTCAGCGTTTTTGCATGCACAAAAAAATGCGCACACCGTCAGCATGAAATCGCGCATGTGACTGATTAATTGATAACACCAGGGGCTAATTAGGCTCATCAGCCAGTTCAAAACTGGCATGGGTGTGTCCTGCGCCGATGTGAATGGGCCCGGCAGAGCAAAAAGTACAGTAAGCAGCGTGGATACGTTCGTGAAAACACGTCATCGTCTCGCGAGCGTATATGCATACAGTATTTGCGCAGGCACACGTGCAAAATACACTTGTTCTCTGCGCAACAAAAGCGGCACAGCAGCGAGAGTATTTCGATATACGCTTATCCGACGCCGCCCGCAAAATCATGACCGAATCCACAACAAAGGCCAGTACGGATTTTAGCGCTTAAACAGATGGGCGTGATTTTGTCCCGTTATGCGGCCGTGATAATGACGGCTGAATAACGAGATAAAACAAAACCATTCATTTCAATGGTTTCATTTTCAGTATCGGGATTCTCGCGCCGTTAACCCCTTCATGACATGTCCTATTTTGGGCTTAAGGACGCAACAATTTTTGGCGGATTTTCTTCTCCATTTATCAAAAGTCATAACTTTTTTATTTTTCCGTCGACGCGGCCGTGTGAGGGCTTGTTTTTTGCGTGGCGAACTGTAGTTTTTATCGGTGCCACTTTTGGGTACATAGACTATATTGTAAAACTTTTATTTTTTTTTTATGATAGCAGGGAGAGAAAACGCATCAATTCTGCCATAGATTTTTTTTTTTTTTTTTTTACAGCGTTAATCATGCTGCATAAATGAGACATTCCATTTTTTCTGCGGGCCGGTACGGTTACAACGATACCAAAATTCTTACATTTTTTTTTAGGTTTTCCCACTTTTCTGCAATAAAAACCCTTTTTTTGGAAATCTTTTTTCTATTCTAAATTGCTGCATTCAAAGTCCTATAACTTTTTTATTTTTCGATGTATGGAGCTCTATGGGGCTTATTTTTTGCGAGACGAGCTGTAGTTTTTACTGATACCCTTTTGGGGTACATACGGCTTTTTTGATCACTTTTATTGCGTTTTTAGTGAGGCAAAATGCTAAAAATTAGCATTTTGCCTCAGTTTTTTAGCGTTTTTTTTAGCGTTTTTTTTGCATGCACAGTCAAAAGCATGTGCAACTTATTGTACGCGTCGTTACGGACGCGACAATACCAAATATGTGGGGTTTAATTTTTTTTTTACCTTTTTTTATGCTAATCTGAAAAAAAGCATAAAAAAGGGGTTTTTTTTACATTTTTTTTTACATTTTTCTTTTCTTTTTTTTACATAATTTGTGTCCCTCTGAGGGACTTGCAGCACTGTACCGATGATAGCTGTTATAAGGCTTGGCAGAGCTACTGCTCTGCCATGCCTTATCGCTTATACAGCGATCATAGGCATAGGCAATACAGGACGCCGGTGTCTGGCGTCCTGTTGCCATGGTGACAGGCCGGGCTCTCGCGATGACATCGCAAGTTCCGGCCGGAGACACAGAGGGAGCCGCGCTCCCTCTGTGAACTCTTTCCCTGCCGCGATCTACTTAGATCGCGGCAGCGAAGGGGTTAACAGCGGGGGGCGCATCTCCGATGTCCCCCCGCTGTTGCAGCGGGACGCCGGCTATGACTGACAGCCGGCTCCCGCTGCGGGATAGCGCGCGATCATATGTGATCCCGCGCTATCTCCAGGACGTAAGTTTACGTCCTGCTGCGGGAAGTACCAGGCTGCCAGGACGTAAACTTACGCCCTGCAGCGGGAAGGGGTTAATACAACGCACGAGAAAAGATAGGACCGGCTCCGTCTCTCCTGCACATAGTTTTCCTATTTTCCCGTTTTTTTTGTTTTTTTTAAAACTCGCACGCAGCAGCACGAAGTTTGAGTAGTCCGAAAAAAACAAAACTGGATCATGCGCTAAACTGCGGGGAGAAAGGCGCCGCCCGATCTTTCCTGCATGTATTATTAACGGGTGAGGATCCCAATAGTGAAAACAAAACCAATGAGTATCACGGCGCAAAACGGGACAAAAACCACGCCCATAAGGGCAGATTCAGATGATAATTGGGACAAAGCGATCAGTGGATTTCAGTGGTTTCGCTTTCACTCGCGGGATTCTCGCCTGTTAACTGTACGGCCAACAACAGGTAGGACCCGCCCTACGTGCCCCCATAGTAGTGAATACATCGTGTGGTGACAGGAGGGCGGCAAAGGGGAAGAAGGTCACCTGGTTCAGGCGCAACTACGCTCCGTGCCGCTGAGCTTAGTAGCGCCGACGCTCGTCTCAATCCGCCCTGAGGGCTCTTCCCCCACTGGCAATGTGAGAGAGAGTGAAAACGCACGATTATGAAACCAATGATTTTCAATGCTTTCATCTCATTTGCGATGTCTTCACTCAAGTCTCGCTGCGATACAAGAAAGCTGCAATGTCGTCCATTGAAATCAATGGTAGAAGATCGCGCAACAGCCTTGGAATCCCCCATAGCAAGGAGAGAGAGTGAACTGGCTAAAGGGCTTTCCCAGGGTTTCCCCGAGAGTGTAGGGGAGCGGTGGGGGGGGGGGGCAGAGAGGGGGCGTGGCTAGAGGGATTCTCATAGTAATTCTTCTCTAGCAAAGAGAGGGGGTGGGGCTAGCCGGCGGGTTCAGATGGCCGTATTTGTGAGGAGGGTAGAGCCCATTGATATCATCGGGTTCATTCTTTTTTTTTTTGCATGAGCATTTTGCGTGAATGGAAAAAAAACGCAGCGTGTTCTATTTTTTGCACACATTTATGCACCGAGCGTCCGCACAAAGGTCCATGGGAGGAGCGGAAGTTCATGCCTAATGCGTGCGCAAATGTACAATACGCTGCACAATGTCATGGAAAAAAGAGCACATCTGGACCTCATAGGCTAAATAGACTTTTAAATTACGGCGTGGCTTTGTCCTGCGCCCATGCCAACATGCCCTGCGTGCGCAAAATGTGCTGCTGCAAAGCGCTGATGTACACGCAGAAGCACCTCATTAAAGGTACAAATGTGTTGCACTGTATTACCGTTTATATCTATCATGACGTCTTCATGTCAGTAAACACCAGGCGACACTACTAAAATAATACGTCTGACGGCCGCCTCACGCGGGGATGCACATGTGCGCACAATGCTCAGATAGCGGAGCCCATTGTTCTCCATGGCTTCATCCTGACTTTAGTTTTTTTACACGCATTTCGCACAGGCAACAAAAAAAAACAAAAAACACGCAGTTTGCTCTATTTTGGGGTGCAGCAAAGGCGCCATAAGGGGGTGCACACCCCATACCCACGAAATCATGCAAACCAACACACTGGGGACTAACTAAGGCTGCACTGTAAATCACGGCGCAGGTGTGTCCCACTCCGATGTGAACAGTCCCCAAGAGCGCAAAAAACGCAAAAAGCGCCTCTAGACACGATAGCGCGGCCTTTACTGCGCATGCTTTCGTGGGAGTGTTTGCGCTTACTCTCACCTGAAGGAGCTTTAAGGGCTCCTTTACACGGGAGATTTTGCGTGTGTTTCTCACAATAGAGCCGTTGATTTCCGTGGGTTCCCTCACATTCAGGGTTTTTGCACCCCCATTTTCATCAGGAGAAAAAACATGCGACACGACCTATTTCAGCGCAGGCACCGCTTGTTTACATGGGGGGGGGGGGGATCACCATGCGCTGATTTAAATGGCTAATTAGCCTAACGAGGTGACTTTCCTGCAGCAGCTGGAGCATATTTGAGGGCTTCTGCAGACGGGCGATAATGCTTGTGTTTTTGCACGCGCAAATTCGCTTGCACAAGCCGCAGGGGGTGGATCCCATTAATATCAATGTGTTCCCCCACATTCAGTGTTTTTGCACTAGGTGTAAATATATACGTGACACGCTCTATTTTTATGCGCATTTGTGCACCCAAGGCACCATAAAAGTTTATGGGTGAACGCAAATTTGCGCACCCTGTCTGCACAAAATGGAGCACTGAACTGCGCAATTTTACAGTGTTAATCAATAACAAAGGGGACTAATTAGTTTTTCCAGCCAATTCCCAGTGCAGTGTATCCCACGCCAATGTGAACAGTCCCGGCAGCGTAAAAAGTACAGCAGCACGTGCAGATTCATGCGCGATATAGCACTGTGAATGAAGCGCTCACGCGTACGCTTATCTGCAGGAGCCCTAAAGCGCGGATTTCACTCATTACATCGCAATATCTGAAATGCACAGTAAAAATCCATCACTTTTCCGCAACAGCTCTGGATTTGAAGATCTGTAGCATAACTGGATTCCACTGCAGATGTCTCGCGCGGCGAGTGGACAGGCGGTCTTACAACCCCATTCACTTCCGTTCTACTGTACTTTGTTGCGGAATCTTGGTTTGCATTCCACAGCCGAAGCTCCGCAACAATTCCGCTACGTTGGAACTCCCCGTCTGGGCTTTTTCCATTGCAAGCTTCCCTTTAATTGCTACAATTGCAACAAGTCTACCGAGCAAAAGTAACAATATGCTGCGTATCTGCTCGAAAACCCTTTACGGGAGGAGAGGACAAATGGCGTTTTGGTGCACATCTGCCTTGTTAAACGTTAGTGCAGTTTAGGGAACATGGGCATAGATAGATTTCGAAGCGGAATCTGGGTAAATCCGCCTTCTCCCTAATGTAGATATCAGGGGACATGTTTAAAGAAAAAAGGCTTTCATTGTAATTTTACAAGCGTATGGATTTTCACAGTTTGAAAGACTTAACACAGTGTGGCTTACAGAACCTAATTACAAAACATAAAAATGTTCAGCGTTATGGAACAAATCATACAAAAAGAATGTTTCTGCATGAGCATCTTATATTATGTGTGTATAATGCAAAATTAAGACTTGGAAATAGAATTGTTGTTTGCATAGAATATATCGCACATTACTCCCAATATTAAGCTTTCTAGCCTTTTGTTCTCCTTAATAGGGGCGCCGGCGAAATGGGTTTTCTTAAAGCTGATTTTAGATGTTCGGCAATAGTATCATTCTTGTTATTCTATATAGGATGCGGGAAGCGCCGGTTATCTTGTCTTCTCCTCTGATATAAAAACAGAAGAGTCCCGGGGATTAGGAGGACTCATTAGGAGAGCAGCGGCGGGGGCGGTTTTAGGGCACGGAGAGTGGTCCTCTATGGGGTGCTTAGGATGGGGCTCGTGTACAGAAGTCTATAGCGACTGATAGGTGATTTGCTAATATTGATTTTAGCCTTTGCCTTGCTGGTGCAAACAAGGAACGGCTTACAGATTGGGCCAGATTTACTATTGAATCTACGCCTTCGTTTTGGCACAAATTATGCCAGAATATACTCAAACACTTCCTGGTTCCTGCAGTGTCCAACTGTAAAGTCTGTGCGCCGGCTGAAAATTTGACTCTTTGCAGAGTCCCATGCATGCGCTCGCCATACAAGTCTATGGGAGAGTGCAAACAGGGCTCTGAAAATCTGGTCTGGAGATTTTACAGATGAGCACTAGGAAATGGATAAGTATGAAAAATACCTCACCCGGTTCCCTGTCAACTGACCTAACACCAGCATAAGTTATAGTGCTTTAGACAGGTTCCCTTTAATTATGTGTTGAAGACACTTTGCTCACAGCATCTCCAAAAGGGATTCATGACTAATGTTGAGCGAACCAAAACAGTTCAACCCTATTTTGGGTTGAACTTTGCTAAAAGTTTGGTGAACTGGAGCCTCGGGTGCTTCATTTTGGCTGAATCCACTAAAATGGGGGTTCTTCTTGTTCTTCTCATCCCCCTTCTTCTTATATTACTTTTTATCCTCTTCCTCCTTCTTCTCATAATTTTACCCCTTTTTCTCCTCCTCCTCCTTCTCTGCCTCCCCCTCTTACTCCTCTTTCTTTTTGGTATGGTGAAGTTCATCCTCAGTTCAAACTAATTCAGACTGAACCAAACTTTTCGCCAACATTTGGTGAAACCAGCTGAACCTAACTTTTGAAAAGTTCACTCATCACTATTCATGGGAGTGGACATGTATTTTTATGGGAAAAGGGCGTGGCCTAAACATGACCTTACGCATCAAAAATTGTGCCAAAAGTTTGGCACAAAAACTACTGCCCCCTAAGCCAGTTAATAGGTGATATAAAGGTAGACAAAGGTGACTAAAGAGGCGCCAGATTTATCATCCAATCTGAGCCGTTGCAATAAACGTGGGGCATTTTAAGATGGTCTGGTTTAACTTTGCATTGTCTATATTAGACAAAATTAGAAAATCTGCCCCTTAGTTTTTAATGGGATTCTGTTTGGCTCTTTGGGTAAATGCCATTAGGCTACTGGGCTTTAGCTTTTCAAAGGGTTGTGCAGGTAGTACAACCTCTGCATATCTGCCCTGATAGGGCCTATAAACATCATAGAGTGATGCTCAGGAACCCTCTGTGACCCAGAACAGAGAACTGCTCAATAACAGTAGCTCCCTTTCTGGTGGACCTTGTTCATGTGATTCTGCAGCATCCGAGGAGCAGGCCTACAGCCGAGGAGATAGTGGGGTAGATTTGGGTCTTGTCAAGGGGCTCTACAATCTCCTCCCCTGGGGGTAGCATGGGACCTGCCCAATTTGCCACTGGCGGAACTTTCACCGGAGTAACCCAGGATGCGTAGATTACCTTGAAAGTCCTGTCACTCGTGATGCCATGTCCCCTCCTCTGCGGTAAATCTGGGTAGCAAAAATAAGCAGTCCACACACAGGGATATCAGAAGAATCCACAGTCCACATTATCTGTGGGGTTTTGTTCTCAGCCAAACTCCTTTATTCTCTCCAACTCTCTACCAGTCAGCACTCATATTTGGAATACAGGCACTCCACTCTGCATGGTGGTTCCTCTCTGGCATCTCCTGGGTAGAGGAGGCCCAGGGCAGGCTGGTGGAAACCTTTCAGCCTCTTCCATTCCAGACCACACAGAGCAGATGGTGTCTGTGTGGCTCACTTGCAGAACTTCAATCTCTCCTTCCTTCTCTCTTGCAAGCCCAGACTGGGACTACTTCCTAAACACCTTGCAGAAACATAAATACCAAGCACGATCACATGACAAACAATAAGGCCCCCTGTCCATGGGTGATGCAAAGTCCTGCGGCAGATCTCCGCCGCGAGAGCCGCCGCCCTGGAGCAGGAGCCACCACCGATTCTCCGCCGGTCAGCCCTATGTGATAGATAGGCTGGCCGCGGAGAATCGGGGCAATTCACAGCATGCTGCGAATTGCCCGCCGCAAGCGGAGAATTGAAATGATTCTCCACTCGTGGACAGATGCTGGCGCTTTCCATAGCAATGCTATGGAAAGTATCGTCCGGCGTGATTCCGCCCGGTGACGGGCACCCTAAGATACATTTTCCAGACATCTCATATACCAGACAGTTAACCCATTCAATGCTGCAGCTATGCAATACACGTCATGTTCATGCAACATGAAAGAAACTGACAACACATAGGCAAAAGACAAATCCATAATACATTATGGAAGGGCCCCGTTAACTCTAGGCCACTACAATTGGCCATCCTTTAATATTTCCTTTCCCCTGCAGCAGCCAATGAAGAATATCTAGCCGACTGC
The DNA here is from genome assembly GCF_035609145.1 of Eleutherodactylus coqui. NCBI lineage: Eukaryota > Metazoa > Chordata > Amphibia > Anura > Eleutherodactylidae > Eleutherodactylus > Eleutherodactylus coqui. Next base: position 306,695,020 of record NC_089839.1, read on the forward strand.
AGCTTTCCCACAGCAAAATCAGCTGATTGTCTGGGGTGCAGAGAGTAGGACCCAGGGCAGTCAGCTGTTCAGCCCAAGTTCTGTTTTCTGGCAGTTGTTGGTGAAACTTGGTACAACTCTTTAAAGTTGTCTCGATGAATATATTTTCTTCCCCATTATGTGAATGAGAAATGGATGTGTGTTAATTACAGATGAGCAAAATTTTGAACAGTTTGGTTCGGCCAGTTTGCAAAATTAAAAAAAAAGTTTGTTTCAGTCCAAATGAGTTCGAACCAAACTGCAATCTTCACTAATAGCTCTAAAATAATGATCCTGAACAAATGGCGGTGGTTCTCCGGTGTCTCAGTGATTAACACTGTTGCATTACTGTCCTGGCGTTCATATGTTCTCCCTGTGTACAATGAAAGTCTTTTTTCTTTGTTCTCTGATATCTACATTAGGAAAGTAGCTTATTTACCCAGATTCCGCTTCGAAATCTATCGGTGTCCATGTTCTCTAAACTACACTAACTATACTACCTCTGACAGTCTCATTGAAGTGAAAGGAGCAGCAGCCGACATTCTGTGCGGTCACTCCAATCAAGGTTTTCCTCTCTATGCGAGGTGCAGTGAGGAGGAGGCAGGAATATGGCAGATCCTCTTCTTGTGATTGGTGGGAGTCACAACAGTAAAACCACCATGTATTACCACCACCTGGATAAGTGATAAAAGTCAATTGTGAGAATACCCCTTTATCCTGCTTGAAATGAATGAAGAAGCAATGTGCATGCTTGGTCGCCATTCTAATCAAGCTCCTCCTCACTGTGGGAGTGGCAGAAAGGAGAAAAGAGGGATATGGAATTATCCCCATTCTTAGAATTAATCTTGTGTGAACTTTTCAAAAGTTTGGTTCAGCCAATTCGCCAAAATACAGCAAAAAGTTCAGTTCTGTCCAAATTAGTTTGAACTGAACCAGAACTTCACCAGTACCCCTAAAATGAATGTATAATATTGGTAGTGGTGGGTTTGGCTGGGGTGAACTGCCCATGGTTCAGGTTCAGTCTGAACCAAATTTTTAGCAAAGATCAAACCGAAACAGAGTTTGATTAGTTCAGTTTGTTCAACACTGCTTGGGATTGGTGGGTGCCCAATGGTGAGACCCCCACTCAACATCTATTCTGTGGATAAGTGATCTAACGCAATGGTGGCATACCCTTTCAACTTTGTGCACCAGTTTCTACTAAAATTATAACATACTTGACATGTCCAACTCTGCCCAGACCTCTGGTAGAACGCAAGTGCCTACAACATTTTTGGAAATTTTTAGGAATTCAAAAGCTTCACTATGAAAACTAATTTTTCTACATTTGACATTATGAGTATATGGGCCCATAAAGCTGAGTCAGTTAGCTTCAATTTGTGCCTAATGGCCTAGGAAGTCAAATGCATTCTACTTTTATTGGCTGAATAGCTTGGAAGCAACTCCATTGTCATATTGTTTCGTAAAGAAAATAACAAGCCCAAAGAAAAAGAAGAACCTTAAATACATCTACCATGCACCTAGCTTCGGCTAAAGACATCTCTCGGTCTTCTCTTCATTGCGTTTGTCCTCCCGATCCTCGATCTATTCAATGAATTCTTTTTGATAAAAACAACATTAAAATAACATTATTGGCTGCTGCATTTTTCATTATCTTATCTTGGAGTTGGACTCAGTTCAGTGAATAGTAAGGCAGCTGACAAAGTACGTCCCTTAGCATGTGAGCCTAAAGTGCTTATATATGGAAATCTCAGGACGTAAAAGCTTTTTCACTTGGTTCTTGAATTCCAATGTAGCGTATGGGAAAGGCAGATTTTTTTTCCTTTTACATTAAGGATATTTTTTCCATTTCCTTCTCCCCTCCTTTCATTTCTTGGTTTCTTATTCTTCTTTGAATCCTTTTTATATGAAACATGAATGAGAAGTAATGAGGATTAAATGCTATGTGTTAATGGGAAAAGTCTTTTGGAAAATTGGAAAAAACTAAAGAAGTTATTCAATTTCAGTTTTATAAATTTATCTCCCTGCCAATCATTGAGGTAATCCGTCATCGGGCCAAACATTTACCCATTCAGTGCTCCAGTGACACGTCTCATGATCTGTGACATCAATGGGTTTCCTGGCCCCTGTGACGTCCCATATGTAGGGCGCATCGGCTTGTAGAGCGGAACACCGAATGGCACTGATGATATTCTGTTTTGAGGAATTGAAGCCAATGTAGAGAGACTGGCTGGGAGAATGGGACCAGTAGCAGGGGAGCTGTGGCCAGTATATGAAAGGAGTATTGTTTTTTTTATTATTACCCCCACTGCCACCTGTTTAGAACTAATCAGACAACCCCTTAAAAGGAATCTGTCAGTTATTTTGAGTCCTATAAGATCTTTTCAGCTAAAAGTAGCTGGCCCGATGAGTCAGGGGATGTAAGTTCTATACTCTATAACTAGGACTGCTTATGACTACTCAATGCATTCAGTGGTGACTTCCAGAGCTGACACTGGGGGAACAGCAGAGAAGGTAAATATAAAGCTTACATCCCGAAACTCAACATGTCACCTACCTTTGACCTATAAGCTTAGCTTATAGGGTTTAAAATAGCTGACAGATTCCCTATAAACCCAGTATATCATATAATGCTATAGCGATTTTCAGCTACCACCGGTGTGAATAGCCATTGCTGTCTTATCACAATTAACTCTCTTTGTGGTTTTTATCAGAAAACTTTTATATTTCCCCCAATAGTCACTGGGATCAGTTTGGCCCAACATGTGTCATACTGCTTAACGCTATGGAGGCGTATTAAGGAAGTGTCTTTCAGGTGACAGGTTCCCTTTAACGAATAACTAATCAAGAAAGGTTGAACCTGATGGCTCTGTGTCTGCTTACTCCCTACATAATTTTATGTACCTCTGCTGGTTGACAATGATGACTCCCCTGGACTCATCATTACTGAGGAAGAGCTCTAGTCATCTACCGTACAGGCTGCTCAGCATTCCACAGGTACCCTGAAAAGGTTCCCTCAGGGATTTTTTGGAGGGATTAGCATGAAATGCATATAGTTTTAATGTTCAGATCCAATTGATCACATATTTATATTGGATATTGTTCCACCTTGTCGAATTATACCTAAACAACAAGTCAAGATCCCCTTCAGCTTCCAGTAGGACTCAAAAGGGACTTTTATGTTGAATGTGACTCAACACAACTTTCTTTCATAACCGATCTTTCACATAGGCTACAAAATCACGCGATTTTCTTGCGATGCAACAGCACTACAAATCACCTATATGTGAAGCCCATTCTTTCTAATGGGTTCCTAACCATTAGTGATGTTTTGTAGGCTGTTACATTGCGAGAAAAAAATTACATCATGCTCTATACAGTTGCAATTTCTGATGTTTCATAGCCCATGTTTTCCTATGGAGCCTTCCTTTCTGTTACATCGCATGAAAATGTGGTTTTCATGCAATGCGATGCAACTTTTACAGTAGGAAGCCCTTCTGTTTCCCTTAAAATAAGCCCTGGCTACATTCAAAAAACTAACACAATACATCACCTAACAGGCACTGTCCGCTCCACCACACGTCTTCTCCCGAAGCTCCGGCACTTGTCTGTAGCCTTCTGTCAGCACTTCCTGGTGAAGGAGTTTAAAAACCCCGCCTCCAGGAAGCGCTGGCTCTAATTGGTTCTCTGACACCGCAGCTCAGCCAATCACTGCAGTGCTTGATGAACCAACCACAGCCATTTAATGCACTGGCCGAGCATGCAAAATCAGTGCTCCTTTGATTTCAATGGGACTGATGGAAATAGCTGAGTGTTCAGTGCTCTATTCAGTCTCCTCCTCACTGCAAATTGTGCAGTAACCCTGTAGTAAGGACGGGGAACACAGGACCCCCATTCTCGATATTGGGGGGGCTGACAGGTATAAGACCCGCACCGATTAGAAAGTTTACCCCTATCCTGTCAATAGGGAATAAGTTGCCCCTGGTTACTTTTTGAACATGTCAGGTGCAGATGGCCTACTATAGTATAAATCAAGCAGTACTTACCCTCCTTGGCTCTGCTGTTCATTTGGTCTCTGTTGACAGTGGAGGTCGGTTGACCAATGCCTGCCAATCATAGGCCGCAGCATCACAGCCAATTCTCTTGGGTGTCATGATACCACGAGTTCCAAACGGTGACGCTGCCACCTCCAATTGGCAGGTAGCGATCATATGACTATCAACAGAGATTGGGTGAACAGCAGAGCTGCAGTGCTGGATTGCCGCGGCCGAGGACGGGTAAGTACCGCTGATTTATCCTTTTAGGCCATTTGCACCTGATATTTAATTTCCAAAAAGTAACGGAACAACCCTTTAAATCTAAGTGGTAATTATGAACCAGACTCTTCAAACTAGGTGTTATAAATTAACTCATGTGCCCTATCCTCCCTCCTCACTTGTATGGCCCCCTTACTAACAGCCTAGATTAAGACTGGCTGTCAAATACTCTATGAATCCATCTGATCTTTTTTAAAAGAAGTCCAATTACAAGTACATTTGGTAAATTGCTTAAAAGCAAATGCAGCCGCACTCCTGATTATGGTCGCTTTACATATTTCCCTAAAGTCAAAATATTTTGCTTTGAAAGTATGTAACAACCGGCAATTATCCTAATAATAAAATATTAATAAAAGAGGCATTGTTCCCTTCACACCGTAACAGGTGGGTGACGGCTTTATTTATAGAAAAACCTATAATTAGTACTTTCCTGCTCCGGAATAATTGTGTCATTTAGAGGTTAATTCTATAAAGAATGTTCTAGAATTCTTGCTTGTACGGAATAAGAAAGATACTTTATATATGTGACATATCAGGTGCAAGTGCCGCGCTGGTCCTGTGATCACATGCATGCCTCAAAAAAATCACTAACTCTAGTGTTTGCAGAACTTCCATAGATTTTAAAGGGGTTGTACCAACATTTCTAGTTACCCCCCCCCCCCCATCCACAGGATGGACCATAATTGCTGATAGGTGAGAGTCTCAAGAGGGTCTCCCCTCTGATCTCAAGAACAGGGGTCCCGTGTCTCCCCCTGCCTGTCAGAATGAATGGAGTGCCGGCAGAGCTTGCCTGGTCAACGCTCCATTAATTTCAATGGTGCTGATGGAAGTACTAGGCATCTCCACAGTCTCATTGAAAGTGAACGGAGCGCCAGCATGCTTGTCTCCTTTTCACTGTTGGGGGTCCAGTAACTCCACAGTGTCTATCAAACTAATGGATTATTTACTCTGCACGGTGAACATTGTGCATTTTTTGGTCACCTCGTCTCCAAGAAAAAATGTAATAAAAAGTCCTATGTATTCCAAAATGGTGCCAACAGAAATTTCACGACGACCCGCACAAAACGAGCCCTCACACAACTATGTTGACGGAAATGTAATAAGTTATATCTGTCAGAAGAAAGAATTAAATATTGTTTTTAAAAAAATAAAAGCAACAAACAAAAAAAACTATATAAATTTGGTATTGTAGTACTGACCCATAGGGCTTTTCAGAAGTAAAAGTTGTTGGGGGGGGGGGGGCACTCTTGCCGCTATTGTGGCTTAATAGTGGGACCTGTGAACTAGAGATGCAGCCCAACATGTAGCCCCTCGCCTGCCCTATCCGTTGCTGTGTCGTTCCCATCACTTTCTTGAATTGCCCCGATTTTCACAAATGAAAACCTTAGCGAGCATCGGCGATATACAAAAATGCTTGGGTCGCCCATTGACTTCAATGGGGTTCGTTATTCGAAACGAACCCTCGAGCATCGCGAAAAGTTCGTTCCGAGTAACGAGCACCCGAGCATTTTGGTGCTCGCTCATATCTAATCAGGAGTCATCTTTTGCAGAAATTTCTGCACAGCCTCTCTGGGCCTAGCTGTAGTCGGAGCTCCTTCCTTCATTAAGGCAGGATGTTTTAGGAGGACATCCATCAGTCAATCCATCCACGCCAACAGCTTCTCCATAGCTGGGGTTGATGCTTGCATTACACTCGCAGGCTTTACCCAAGACATTCACATGGTGTCGTGCCGTTGTCCTTAGCAGTCAGGATTGCTACCTGCATCCTCACACCATTTGTAACAAAGTCCTCCAGGGGTGGGGGCGGCAATGACACTCTGGACTAGAAAGTGCATAAAACTTACTTCAGTTTTATTCTTTAAAGTAGACTCCAGGCAGAGCAACAGAAAAGTCCATTCAACGTAACACATGCAAAGATGCACCACGCAGGGTGCTCAGAGGTTTCCTCAGGTCCACGCTGTAAGGTTGTACTCCCTCCTCAGCTTGTCAGACACTGCCTCCAAAGACCTGCAGTCTTTTATGCCCCAGTAACGGAGTCAGTGCCTACAGCTGATTTTTCTGAGAACCAGGCTGAAGTTATGGACTGGATCGCCACCCTGTCTAGACTTAGAGCCTGGGAGGGAGATATACCCCATCCACAACTTCACCCTTTAACTGCCTACAATATATATATATATATATATATATATATATATATATATATTATCCTTATTCAGATCTATCCTATTATGGATTAGGAAGAACCCTAGATAGGTTTGAAAGTATGATATAACATCTAGAGATGAGCGAGCATACTCGTTAAGGGACAATACTCGAGCGAGCATCGTCCTTTTCGAGTACCTGCCTGCTCATCAGAAAAGATTCAAGTGTCGGCGTGGGGTAAGGGGTGGGGGGGGGGGCAGGGTGAGATCTCTCTCACCCCCCACCCCCCCCCCTACGCCCCGCTGCTCACTCCCGCAACCCACCGCTCACCCCTGCCGGCACCCGAATCTTTTCTGATGAGCAGGCAGGTACTCGAAAAGGAGGATACTCGCTCGAGTATTTTCCCTTAACGAGTACGCTCGCTCATCTCTAATAACATCATCTATTTTTTTTAGCAATTGAAAAGGTACCATATCTTCTATAAATGTATGTCACCAGATAATATCTTGCCTTCCTCCAACGCTTCTCATTTTTTAGATTCCAGAAGAATCTAGTCTCAAAGTGTCTTAGAATGTGCCCAGTAAAATGGAGTCGGCATTCAATGACTCAGGAGTGGAGTGACCTGAGTACCTGAGCAGTGGTAAAACTTCTTTATTTGTAACCTGTTCATGGAAAGTGACCTTGAGCAGACGACGGTAGTGATATATGTGGTGACTTTCTATATTTCATATGCATATAGGTCGGGAATCGGGATCATGATAGTGTTGAAAAGGCATATCTTTTTTGTAATGGGAGTGAGGATGAAGCCCATTTAGAGTGTGGATATATTATGTTCAGCATCCCTGCCTTTGGCAATTGTACTACCTAAGTAGATGAACTGGTCAACTTTTAGCAACCGCTGTTGTTGGCTGATGATGATTGTGGCAACGTGGATATTGCATATCCAACCCGCATAATCGGTGTCTTTGCTGGTTAATTCTTAAACCAACCATCGCCACTTCTTGTTCCAGACCTGATGCTATTAGTTGAAGTGTGGCGAATGATGGTGTGAGGAGAGCCATATCATGTGCAAAGTCCAAATCGGTGAACTATTGCAGTGGGTTGGATCCCATAGTGCCAACTGCATTCTGCCCAATTGCTAGTTTCATGATGTGGTTGAAAAACAATGGCAACAGGATACATCCTTGTTGGACACCAGTGTCGATATTAAAGAAATCCATGACTTCAAACTAGTCTGAATGTGACAACTAGAATTGGAGTACAGTGCGTGAACAATGTTAATGAACTGGTTGGCAATGCCAAAGGGTTTGATGATCCTCAATAGGGCGTCTCGGTGAAGGCTGCCCTTTTTTAAAAGCAATAAAAGCTTCTGCTGGAACTCAAAGCACTATTCAATGATGGATCTAAGTGAGAATATCTGTTCAATACATGAGCTCCCTTTTTGAAATCTTGCTTGCTCTTCGTGTAATTACTCATCAGCTGTTCTGGAAAGGCATTGCAACAGGGCATTGCAGAATACCTGGCCTGAGACAGACAGAAGTGTGATTCCAGGCCAGTTATTGCAGTTTGAAAGGTCACCCTTCTTCGGAAACTTTACAATAAGCCCTCCTGTCCAGTCAATTGGGACTCAACCACTTGTCCAACAGGCATTAAAGAGGGAGGTGAAGGCATTAATCAAGGTTGGACTAGTGAGCTATGTATGTAGGTGTTCTGTACTAAAAGCATTTCAGAAGGTGAAAGCCACAACTAAAATCAGCAGCAATTCTGAAACATAATGGGCACAATCTGCAGATTTTCTCTGCAATGTGTAGATGGGGTTTTGAAAACCCCATGCACACATACTAGCATCTGCAATGACAATCCTGGCAAATCTGTCACCTCTAAACATGGCTTTATAGGTAGGTCGAAATGCAGAGCATAGCTGAATATTTCAAGAAAGAAGGGATAATCACATTCATATATAGAAAAATGGTCCACGAAGGGGTCAGAAGTGTCGCTATATGAGTTGCAGGACAAGCATTCATACTAGTACCCCTATGCTTGAGGGGTCTAAAGACCCTTCTGCCTTATGATAAGATAAGAATATTATAAATGGCACATAGTAAGGGTTGGGGGGAATCTATTCCAAATTTTGCATTTCAACTCAATAGCTTCAAGTTGTACCTCTACAAGGGACCTTCCATCAGAATAGAAAATGCTTTTGCTTTTTTGCAGCCCGATTATCAAACACAAACGTCTGATTGCCCAAGCATTGCACCATAAATGGCCAACAATTAGCCAATGAACTAGGCAACTCATCGGTCGGCTGATGATGGCTTTTTGGTAACCATAAAAAAGCTTATTGTTGGCTGAACAGGAAAATGCAGCTAACCAATGATAGCTGGATGGGGATGAACAACTCTGTTAACGATCATGCATGTTCATACGGACAATCATCTGCTGTATGTGAATTCAAGTAAGTGAGCGCTGACCAACATTCTTTGTCAATTGGCACTTTTTGCAACTGGCTAAGTATCAGCAAGTGTAAAGGGACTCTTAGGAGCTACATATTCTGGCTCATATGGATCCCCCATGACAGCCATATGGTATATCCTAATAAGACCACATATATTACCACATCCAGGTTCTATCTATCTATCTATCTATCTATCTATCTATCTATCTATCTATCTATCTATCTATCTATCTATCTATCTATCTCATATCTATCCACCTCATATCTATCCACCTCATATCTATCTATCTCTCTCCTATCTATCTATCTATCTATCTATCTATCTCATATCTATCTATCTATCTATCTATCTATCTATCTATCTATCTATCTATCTATCTCATATCTATCTGTCTCATATCTATCTATCTATCTATCTCATATCTATCTATCTATCTATCTCATATCTATCTATCTATCTTATATCTATCTATCTCATATCTATCTATCTATCTATCTAACCATCTCATATCTATCTATCTATCTATCTATCTATCTATCTATCTATCTATCTATCTATCTATCTATCTCCTATCTATCTATCTATCTATCTATCTATCTATCTATCTATCTATCTATCTATCTATCTATCTCATATATATCTATCCTTAGCTACATGCAACCCGTGCAGTTGAACAGGGCATTGGTCGCCAGTTTGCAAGGAGGGGCACAGACAGCTGGAGCTACATATTCTGGCTCATATGGATCCACCATGACGGCCATATGGTATATCCTAATAAGACCACATATATTACCACATCCAGGTTCTATCTATCTATCTATCTATCTATCTATCTATCTATCTATCTATCTATCTATCTCATATATATCTGTCCTTAGCTACATGCAACCCATGCAGTCGAACAGGGCACTGGTCGCCAGTTTGCAAGGAGGAGCACAGACAGATGGAGGCATGGAGCAATTGTCTCCTTAGGCCCACTAACTGGATGATTGTCTTTCTTTGTGTGGTAGGGTCTTGTGGAGCTACATGAATCATCCTCTTCCTGGCTTTGTCTCCTCCCCTTTTATTCTCCTAGGCACTGCTGTCAAGTCATTGGCGCCTTTGCAACACAATTGCTTAATTCTGCTTCTGTATTTACACTATGAGCTTGACTGTGGTACTGTATTTATGTTTTGAGTTTGATTCTGGTACTGTATATATGCTATGATCTTGGTTCTGATGCTGTATTTATATACTGAGCTTGGTTCGGGTACTGTATTCATGTATTGAGTCTACTTCTGATGTTCTATTAACTGTATGTGCTGAGCTTGTTTCTGGTACTGTATTTATTCATTGAGCTCTTCTAGTGTGGGTACGCTGCTATCCTGCTGCTTTCTACACAAGCAGAATACAGGCAGACTGCATATCAGTTCAAAATAATATATATTTTTTCTTATTAGCAGGAAGCGCACCAAAAAAATTAGCACAGGGTGCCATCTAACCTACAGCCGGCCCTGTATCTAGTCATTCTATCTACTTTTCGAAGCACCAAATATACCTATATTTTTATTTACTCATTGAAATAAGTCAACTAGTATCAAATTTAGCACAAAAAAAAAAAAAACCTGAAAAACTAATTCTATCTACATCACAGCAAACAAGGCTAATGGAAAAAAAACGATATCAGAACCCCACAGGCAAATGAAATGATTTCACATCCATTCTCGACAAAAGGACGGCAGGAATGTTAACGGATAATTCTAAATAAGGATCCAGAAGTGCTAATTCCTAGTTATTTTGTCGACAGCTCTGTCAATTCTAAGATAATCACCTGAAGGGTCAAGAAGCCTACGGCTGGAACTTGTCAGGGATGTGTGTTTTTTATTTTTTTTTTATTAGGTTCCACAAACCGTTTTTTTAAGTCCCTGAAGAATTTGAAGTAGGTTTTGTTTATCAACACAAAAGCTTGAAACCATAATTAGTAACATTCGAGAATTCTAGAGTTTGGGTCTGAAAAGATCTTAAAATATAAAGAAAGAGGTAAACTTTTTTTTTTTTTTATTATTCACCCGCCTCTCAATCTTGTTTTTTTTTTTTTTTTTTTTCAAATGTCTTTGCTAAGCGCAATTTGTTTAGGGTTTATATTTAGAGTGGATAATAGTAACCTAGCAACAGTGGCAAATTACATTTGGCATCAAATAATTGTCCTTTGGATTTATTTAAGTAGTTTTGTTTTTCAGAAAAAAAAAAATCCCCAAATCATCTATGTTTAGTTTAATTTACTCATTTGAATTTAAATGGTAATAGAAATTGAAGCAATTAAAGATAACGAATGGAAATATCTGTAATATAGTCATTTTTTTTCGCTTTGCCTAATTGTTTCCAAAGATGAAAGTGGACCCGTCACCAATAAATCTGAACAAACAATATAAAAGGGAAATTGTTTTGCATGTGGTGCCGGCTGGTAAAGTTTACACTTTCTTTTGGGATTTTATTTTACGTCTTCAAAGAGCTCGCGAGAATATTTTTGGGTGGTTTGACATAAAAAAAGTTCTGCAGACAACAATTACCAAAAAAAATAAACCTGTCAATAGAAGTCCCCGGCCTGCTCTCTTGTGTGAAGTCTTGTCGTATGCTCCTCAATAGTGGTCATACTCTTTGCTGGAAGAATATACATTAAAGGAGTTGTCCCGCGCCGAAACGGTTTTTTTTTTTTTTTTTAACACCCCCCCCCCCCGTTCGGCGCGAGACAACCCCGATGCAGGGGTTAAAAAAACAACCCGCACAGCGCTTACCTGAATCCCGGCGGTCCGGCGTCTTCATACTTACCTGCTGAAGATGGCCGCCGGGATCCTCTGTCTCCGTGGACCGCAGGGCTTCTGTGCGGTCCATTGCCGATTCCAGCCTCCTGATTGGCTGGAATCGGCACGTGACGGGGCGGAGCTACACGGAGCCGGCATTCTACACGAGCGGCCCCATAGAAGACTGCAGAAGACCCGGACTGCGCAAGCGCGGCTAATTTGGCCATCGGAGGGCGAAAATTAGTCGGCTCCATGGGAACGAGGACGCCAGCAACGGAGCAGGTAAGTATAAAACTTTTTATAACTTCTGTATGGCTCATAATTAATGCACAATGTACATTACAAAGTGCATTAATATGGCCATACAGAAGTGTATAGACCCACTTGCTGCCGCGGGACAACCCCTTTAATGGCAGCAAGGGCCACCATCAAATATTTTGGGGAACCTTTCAATAAAATGGTCTAGTTTCCACTAAGTGGTGGTTGAAAACAGACAGAATATCGGTTTAATTCTTTGGTGACAGTTACGAAAGTGTCCAAATGGGTTTTCACCTTGCTAGGGACTTATGAAGGTTTTCATCACTAGAGTCATTGAATTAGTTCATGGCTTTAGCTCTGGTTAAATTCTGTCCTGGGATCGGAGGGGTTGGGGATACATTGCATGCACTTGTTCTTCTCTGCCAATCCACTGGTTCTGGACCTGTTTTTTGGCCATCCAAGGTGGCTGCTGCAATTTTCTATTATCTAAATGCACAATATGCGCTGCTCTCTGATTGGCCATAGCTGTTCATGTGAGCAGCATCGGCCAATCAGAGAACATACGTAATGCATTGATAGTCTAACACTACCAATTCACCAATGCATTGCTGGACTTGAACATTCCATGTTATTCCAATAGTCAAAAGAGAAAATCGCATCGCACTCGCATGAAACTTTTGTGTAAATGTGAACGCGATGTACTTTTTTCTCTTTCTTTTTGCTCCCATAGGGGAGAATGTACAGAAATAGGACATGCTGCAATTTTTCTATTTCCCTGCATCACTGCGAGAGAAAAATCACACGTGTAAATAAATCCATTTAAAATAATGGGTTCTTTTTCTGTGAGATTCTGTGCATCTTGCAACACAAAGAAATCATGCAAGAATATTGCCTGTGTAAATGCACCCTAGGTAAAGCAGACCGTGTACATCAAACTAAGGAATCATTCACATAAATGATCCCACCAGCAGCGTGCCAGATGAAACTGACCAACGAGGGACTCAGTTCTGAAACAGAAGAAGTGGGCTTGGAAATAGAAGGTATACTCACCTAGCATGCTCCACGGCCACTCCCTTGTTGCTCTGGTGGGCAGCTTTTAATTGGTCTTCATAAGTCATGTGACCACTGCAGTGGAGTCAGTGATTGGCTGCAACAGTCGCATGGCTCTGTCTGAGGTAATGCATTGCGAAATGAAGACTAGTAGGACAACGGCCACTGGAACTACGGTTGTAGTGGGGAGAGTGGGGTCAGGTGAGTGTGCCTTATTTCATTATCTTCAAGGCTTGCACAAAATGGTATGGTCAGCCAGATTCATCTGATCATGCCATGAACTTCAGCCTCAGTCAGCCTAAAGTTTCCAACAGGCAAAATGACATTTTGGCAGACTATTGACTGTTATAGCCCGGCACAAATAGTTTGCGTTATTTTTTGCAGCTGGTGGTTACCTGAAATGGCCAAAATCAGCTATTTCTGATGACTGATCTACGTGTATGGCTAGTATAATATAATAGGAAGTGAAAGAGATGCAAAATGTCATAATTAGATATGAGCGAGTGTACTCGGTTCGGGTGTTTTTGCACTCGAGCACCGCTTTTTTCGAGTAACTGACTACTCGGACGAAAAGATTTGGGGAGTGCCGGGAGGCGGCGTGGTGGAGCGGGGGGTAGCAGTGGGGAACAGGGGGAGCTCTCTCTCCCTCCCCCCCCTCTCACTCCCCTCTGCAACCCCCCCCCCCCCCCCCCCCCGCTGACCCCCGGCGCCCCCCGAATCTTTTTATCCGAGTAGTCAGTTACTCGGAAAAAGTGGTGCTCGAGTGCAAAAACACCCGAACCGAGTACGCTCGCTCATCTCTAGTCATAATCCACTTCTGATCCAGCCTAGATGCTTGACCATAGACACCAATTGGGCCACACTCTTGCACTGGCAAGCAAAAGCAAACATATATAAATACCAAAATACATACATATAATAATAACTGTAATCATTTGGCCCAGAAGATGAGCATGTCTACATGTCACTAATACAGCTATGTATAAATATGTTTGGGGTGCAATTGTTAGAACTAGAAGAACAGTAGAGCCTCAGTGAGCAATGACAGCTACAACCAATAACAGAATTTTAATTAGTGTCATCAAAATATCTTTTTATATAAGCCATGAGTTAAGAAAAAATATCTGCGTCAACTGATATATAAGTAGCCGACAGTTCCCCTAGCAACAGATTAGAAGGTCGCGATCCTACATATGTCTATAACTTATTTTTTATCAGATATAGCTGTCAAAGCATCTGCTTGATAAGACATCTTCGTGTTTTTCATAACAATTGTTGCAGTGGATATTAAGTTAATATATTGAAGACGCTTATTAAAGAAGAGAAGTCAAACAAATGTCCTGTAGTACTTCTCCATTCCTGGTGGACTAGAGTTTTAAGGACAAAGGCAATACACTTTAACTTGACCTCTGTCAGTGTCCAGAAGAGACGAGGTTCGAAGCGAACCAGGTGGAATGCGTGCCAAGAAGATGTTCGATTCTGTTGGCCAACTGTCTTTACAGTTCGTTACATAACAAAGGTCCAGTGACCATATTATTGTCTTCATCTGGAGCCAATTAGGATAGAAGTGATCATAGCTGAGCTACATACCTAATATGCCTGACAGTTGTAGTGTTTGTATGTAAACCTCTCATGATGATGATTATCCGCTCAGTCGCATCCGATCTTCGGTCACTCTATGGATCAATGTTCTCCACACATTCCTGTCTTTCACTGCTTCTTTCAGTTCCGCAATTGACATGTTGGTGGTGGCCTTGATTGTATCTCGCCATCTTGTTCTTTGTGGTCCTGATCTTCTCTTTCCACTGACCTTGCCAAGCATCGGTATTGTTTCCAGTGAGTTAGCGAGCATCACGTGTCCAAAAAAAGAGAGCCGATCTTTGATGATTTTGTCCTCTAGTGATATTTTCAGTTTGACGCGATCTAACACTATCTTGTTCGTTGTCATGGCAGTCCAAGGTATCCGCAGCATTCTCTTCCAGAACCGTAGTTCAAACGCATCAATTTTCTTCTGTCTGTTCTCCTGAGCGTCCAACTTTCGCAATCATATGTCGTTATGGGAGGGACGATTAAATTGACCAGTCTGTTTTTTATTTCTATACTAATGTCCTTGCTTTTCCAGATCTTTTTCGTTCCTTGCATTGCATTCCTACCAAGGGTAATCCATATTTTGATCCCAGGTCCAGATTGCCCATTGCAATCGATTTTGGATCCAAGGAAGCTGAAATCTTGGACCGACTCAACTTCTTCGTTGTCAATTTTTTGTTCACTGTACTGTTGCTTACAAGCTAGAGGAGGCTCAACAGTGGCCCTAGAGCCTCTATGCTCGTCCATATCACATCTTGCATCCAAGATAGAGGCGATACAACAGAGTATTATAGGCTTCCCTGCCCTCCCATATCATATCTTGTATCCAAGCTTGAGGCAGTACAACAGGATACTAGAGCCTCTATGCTCACCCATTTAATATCTGATATCCAAGCTAGAAGTGGAACAACAGGGTACTAGACACTGCATGCCAACCTGTATCACATCTTGTATCCAAGCTAGAGGCGGTACAACAGGGTACTAGAGCCTCCATGCCCACCAGTATCACATCTTGTATCCAAGCTAGAGGCGGTACAACAGGGTACTAGAGCCTCCATGCCCACCAGTATCACATCTTGTATGCAAGCTAGAGGTGGTACAACAGGGTACTAGAGCCTCCATGCCCACCAGTATCACATCTTGTATGCAAGCTAGAGGCGGTACAACAGGGTACTAGAGTAATATAACAAAGTTACAATAACTCAGAGAAAGTTTCATTTGATTGCGACAGCTCCTTCTAGGTGATGGGTTGCCACATATGCAAGCGCATCATTCATCATGGAATACTTCATGCCAAGCACAATCAAGCCAAAATATTAGAGAAAATAGTGAACTTGCATCAAATCTAGAGGCAGCCCAACAGGGTACTGGAGGCTCCATGCCCTCCCATATCACATGCTGTAGCCAAGCTAGAGGCTGCACAACAGAGTACTAGAGCCTTCCCTGCCTGCCTGTATCACATCTTGTATTCAAGATACATGCAGTACAACCGGATACTAGAGCCTCCATGCCCACGCATATCACTTTATGTATCCAAGCTAGAGGTGGTACAACAGAGTACTAGAGCCTCCTTTCCCACCTGTATCACATCTTGTATCCATGCTAGAGGCGGGACAACAGGGCACTAAAGCCTCTATGCCCACCTGTATCCTATCTTCTATCCAAGCTAGAGGCAGTAGAACAGGGTACTAGAGCCTACATGCCCACCCTTATCACATCTTGTATCCAAGCTAGAGGCAGCCAACAGGATACTAGAGCCTCCATGCTCTCCTGTATCACATCTTGTTTCCAAGCTAAAGGAGGCTCAATAGTGGCCCTAGAGCCTCTATGCTCACCCATATCACATCTTGCATCCAAGATAGAGGTGATACAACAGTATTATATGCTTCCCTGCCCCCTTGTATCACATCTTGTATCCAAGTTAGAGGTGGTACAAGAGTGAACTAGAGCCTCCATGCTCTCCAGTATCACATCTTGTATCCAAGCTAGAGGCAGTACAACAGGTAATAGTGCCTCCATGCTCTCCAGTATCACGTCTTGTATCCAAGCTAGAGGCATTCCAACAGGGTACTAGAGCCTCCATGCCCGCCTGTATCCAAGCTAGAGGTGGTAAAACAGGATACTAGAGCCTACATGTCCACCCGTATTACATCTTATATCCAAGCTAGAGGCGGTACAACAGAGTACTGGACCCTCCATGCCCACCTGTATCACATCTTGTATCCAAGTTAGAAGTGGTACAACAGGGTATTAGAGCCTCCATGCCCACATGTATCACATCTTGTATGCAACCTAAAGGCAGCCAACAGGGTACTAGAGCCTCCATGTCCCTCTGTATTACATCTTGTATCCAAGCTAGAGGCGGTACAACAGGGTACTAGAGCCTCCATGCCCGCCTGTATCACATCTTGTATCCAAGCTAGAGGCAGTACAGCAGGGTACTAGAGCCTCCATGTCCCTCTGTATTACATCTTGTATCCAAGCTAGAGGCGGTACAACAGGGTACTAGAGCCTCCATGCCCGCCTGTATCACATCTTGTATCCAAGCTAGAGGCAGTACAGCAGGGAACTAGAGCCTCCATGCCCACCAGTATAACATCTTGTATCCAAGCTAGAGGTGGTACAACAGGGTACTAGAGCCTCCATGCCCGCCTGTATCACATCTTGTATCCAAGCTAGAGGCAGTACAACAGGGTACTAGAGCCACCATGCTTGCCTGTATCACATCTTGTATCCAAGCTAGAGGCGGTACAACAGGGTACTAGATCCTCCATGCCCCCTATATCACATCTTGTATCCAAGCTAGAGGTGATACAACAGGGTACTAGATCCTCCATGCCCACCTGTATCACATCTTGTATCCAAGCTAGAGGCGGTACAACAGGGTACTAGATCCTCCATGCCCACCCATATCAAAGTTACAATCACTCAAAGAAAGTTTCATTTAATTCCGACAGCTCCCTCTAGGGAATGGGTTGGTTTTGACAATGAATATAATGTCACCAGCATGCTGGACATCGCCTGAACAATTAAATGTTGTCATGAGTGCCCCACATGTAAGCGCCCCATTCATCATATACATTATCATGGAATACTTTGTGCCAAGCACAATCAAGCCAAAATATTAGATATAACAGTGAACTTTCCTCACCCCATTGTAGATCAGACGGGTACGGTGTAACATGACATAATGATGGGCCCAGAGCTACTTCAGCACTCAGTATGTTTGTCTGCTCTGCTGCATGTTGATGTGTTATGTAACACTAATGTATGGCGGAGCACAGAGTCTCATGGATTATGTAGTACAACTGTGCCCAGCATGCTGGTAATGTCATACTGAGCATGTGCTGGACGGTGACTGTGATCTGGATAGCAGTTATTGATTTAGCAGGGCTCGGCGTCCTGCTCGGAGCGCAGTGGGTAACTTGCGGACACATCGGCATCCTCCCCACGTATTGCATTGCCGTCTAATCATGGCGCCTGCAGCTACTTGTATTTTTGCGCTGCTACATGTCGATAGCACCACAAACTCTAATGTTTGCTTTATGTCGGGTAACACTGTATCCGTCTGCTCCATAATGGGGGGAATAAAGTTCACTGTTATCCTCTAATATTTTGGCTTGGTTGTGTTTGTCATGCAGCACTCCATGATGGTTTATATGTTGTATGTGGCGCTGACATGTGTGACATTTATGACATTATTACCGGTGCAGGCGTATCCATCATGCTGGTGATATTATACATCAGCTGGATGTGGATTGTGATCGGTGATAGTGGCGATGGATATAGCAGAGCTTGGTATATCGCTTGGAGCTTACAGAATACCATGGCTGCCTATGTGCATACCATGCATTGGCGCGTGCATTGGTGTACAGTTATGGCGCCCACGGCCACCTGAGCATTTTATATGTTTATGCCAGCACAGGTTGGTAGCACCACAAATTCCAGCATTTGGCTTATTTTATATGACTTTAAGTTATCAGTTTATAATAGAGTGAGCAAAAAACGCAGTTATTATTATTTAACATTAACCCCTTAATGCTCCATGATGTTACATCATGGAAGTTCAGGGAGGTTGTATGGATGGGGGATCGGGGGTCGATCCTGCTCAATACCATGCGGCTGCCGTCTGTCTTTGTTGAGCTCTGCTTCTCAGCTGAGGAGCCCACCAGGGATCTATTGGTTCCCTGGTGGGCCAATCTGAGCCTTAATGGCCCACATAGTGACTTCAGTAGTAAAGCTGACTCGCATAGTGACCCCAGTAGTAATGGTGACCTCCATAGTGACACCAATAGTAATAGTGACCCCCATAGTAGCCTCAGTAGTATTAGTGGCCCCCATAGTTGCCTGAGTAGTAATAGTGACCTCTATAGTGATCCTAGTAGTAATAATGACTCCCATATTGACCCCAGTAGTAATGGTGACCTCTATAATGGACCCAAGAATAATGCTCTCCCCCATAGTGGCCTTAGTAGTAATAGTGACCCCCATAGTGGCCTGAGTAGTAATAGTGACCTCTAGTGATCCTAGTAGTGATAATGACTCCCATATTGACCCCAGTAGTAATAGTGACCTCTATAATGGACACAAGAATAATGCTCTTCCCCATAGTGGCCTGAGTAGTAATAGTGACCTCTAGTGATCCTAGTAGTGATAATGACTCCCATATTGACCCCAGTAGTAATAGTGACCTCTATAATGGACACAAAAATAATGCTCTTCCCCATAGTGGCCCCAGTAGTAATAGTGACCTCCATAGTGGCTCTATTGGTAATAGTGATCTCTGTAGTGAACCTCCAGCAGGTCAGAACCCAACACATCATCATTTTCACTCACTCGGTCTGTAGCTTATGCGGTCACTGCTGCTGTAATCAGTCTGTGACCCCTGACCTCTGTCTGGTGTCTGCATGCAAGAACGCAGATGCAGGGAGGGAGGGAGACATCAAGGGGCACAGACGAGTTTGACTTGAGCTACTACAGACCCCATGAGTTAAATGCTTTTCGGGTTGCTGTCCGGCCCCCTCACAGTCCATAACTATGTCTAGTAAAAAATAAATATTGGCCACAATTAACAGCCAGGTGGCAACCCTAGCACCACCCCTCTGAAGTCCTGCAAACTGCCATCTGAGATGACAGACTCTGGTCGATTCATGACAGGGGCTCCCCTGCCAGTGGCTTTCAATCCAGCACTGGAACTTTAATGCCCAACGCTTGGAACCCAGAAGAAGTAGCGGTCGATCATGTGCCATTCCTGGTGCATATTACTGCTCAGCCAATCATAAGCGACACTGCTGTTTCTTTCATGGCCACTGAAGCTTGTGCTTGGTTAAATAGTGACCTGGATGATAAACGACATGTAACTGGCCACCGGCGTCCTCAGAGTTCTGAGTGGCAGGTACTGGGGTTCCAAAGCTGGATGATGAGTCACATGAATAGGCGAGTATTCATTGTTTTTGTACTGTTTAAAGTTTGCAAAAATGTTGTTACATTCTCAGAAGACCCCTTTAAAGGGGTTGTCCCGCGAAACAAAGTGGGGGTATACACTTCTGTATGGCCATATTAATGCACTTTGTAATGTACATTGTGCATTAATTATGAGCCATACAGAAGTTATTCACTTACCTGTTCCGTTGCTGACGTCCTCCTCTCCATGGTGCCGTCTAATTTTCAGCGTCTAATCGCCGGATTAGACGCACTTGCGCAGTCTGGTCTTCTTCTTTTCTGTGCCGGAGAGCGGCTCCTCGTAGCTCCGCCCCGTCACGTGCCGATTCCAGCCAATCAGGAGGCTGGAATCGGCAATGGACTGCACAGAAGACCTGCGGTCCACTGAGGCTGAAGATCCCGGTGGCCATCTTCACAAGGTAAGTAAGAAGTCACCGGAGCACGGGAATTCAGGTAAGCACTATCCGGTTTTCTTTTTTAACCCCTGCATCGGGTTTGTCTCGCGCCGAACGGGGGGCTATTGAAAAAAAAAAAAAACCCGTTTCGGCGCGGGACAACCCCTTTAAGGCCTTGTTTGGAATTCCTGTAGTCTGAAATTCAAATTGGAGCCAAATTAAAGAGAATTCTACAGTTTTTCTGTAGGTCTTTTGATCATGATCCCCACTAGTTTCAGCTACCAAAAAAAATACTAAAAAATTGCCCGAGCCCTAAGCGTTCTTCCGGCGAAATGCTAGATTTATTCGATAGCTTTTCCTAATTGTATTTGTTCTAAATCTAAAAAGTCTGAAACCAGATAATTAAGAATTGAAGTGCATTAGGGTAAATAACCGAAAAAACCCATCTGGTGCACGAAATGACGGAGCAGACTGGGTGCCATCTTCCTACATCTGTCATTCATATCTGCTCCGCCACAACGTGTTACCAGGATCATTTTTTGATCTCTTAAGTTCTGGTTGTGCATCTTATTGTCAGTTAATATAATATCGTCCGTTGGTGACTATTAATGAAACAATTTGTGTTACTGAACTTACGGGGCGAAGACTGGAAAAGAGTATTGAAAACCTTAGTAATGTGATTTCAATTTAATCAGCTGTCTGAAGTATAATGAGCTCTCGGCTTTTCAAAAAATGTGTCTAGTGCTTGATATGACAAAGCTCAATTTCCTAAAACTGATGCTTTCTGTAGATAATTACAATAAGTGATCGCCGGCGCAAATGGAAAGGCGAAAAAAAATCCACAAATATCCATTTTATACTAATGGGATTATTTAAAGATCATCGCGTGGTCATAGGGCAAGCCAGAAGTCGATGCGAAGAGAGGAGACCGGTTGTAGAGCAAGACGGGGGCATTTATTTCCATTTCATCGCCCGGGGCCGAATCTCTCTGATTATTATCTCTACATATTACAAGGCAAATATTCTGAATGCTGCGGATCATTCAGTGTCAAGTCCCGTTATGTTGTTGTTGTTTTGCTGAAGGCTAACAGCTAATGGTCGTCGAAAAATATATATTTGTTCACAAATTAAGGGAAACAGACAGATTTTATTAGTGGTTTTTGGTTTTGTGATGACACAGATTTTGTTTAAAAAATATGTTAAAGGGGCGGTCGGGGGGGAAAAGTCTCGGGGGTCTCCGGTCAAGCAGCGCCGTACCCTTGTTGATCTCATCCTGACTTCTGCTCTAACCCTTCAATGGGATAAAACGTGTGTATTCTCTAAAATAAAAGTTTTATCTCCCCATCGAAGGGTTATTAATAGAGATGAGCGAGCACCAAAATGCTCGGGTGCTCGTTACTCGAGTCGAACTTTCAGTGATGCTCGAGAGTTCGTTTCGAGTAACGAACCCCATTGAAGTCAATGGGTGACTCGAGCATTTTTGTATATCGCCGATGCTCGCTAAGGTTTTCATTTGTGAAAATCTGCAAAACACAAGAAAGTGATGGAAACGACACAGAAACGAATAGGGCAGGCGAGGAGCTACATTTTGGGCTGCATCTCAAGTTCCCAGGTCCCACTATTAAGCCACAATAGCGGCAAGAGTGAGACCCCCCCCCCCCACTGTCAGCGTAAAGATCGTTCTCCTCTGCCACAGCTGTAACAGCTGTGGCAGAGAAGAACGATGTTAGCCCATTGAATTCAATGGAGCCGGCAATGGCTCTATTGAAAGCAATGGGTTGCCGGCGTACGCGGGATGAATTGTCGGGAACAGCTTACATATATAAGCCCTTCCCTACAATTCATCCAGAAATGTGTAAAAATAAAAAACATATATATACTTACCTGGTCCCGGCAGAACGATGTTAGCCCATTGAATTCAATGGAGCCGGCAATACAGCCGACTCCATTGAAAGCAATGGGCTGCCGGCGATCACGGGATGAATTGTCGGGAAGGGGTTAAATATATAAGCCCTTCCCTGCAATTCATCCAGAAATGTGTAAAAATAAAAAATATATATATACTTACCTGGTGCCGGCAAACGGAGTTCAGCGCGGCAGGCTGCAGTTCTCCTGAACTGCTCTAAACAGCTGGGAGTAGTATTCAGCAGCCGGGGATTTAAAATCCCTGCCTGCTGAATGAGATGCCTCTGATTGGTCACAGCCTGGCCAATCAGAGGCAGCCCTCACTCACCCATTCTGTGAGTGAGGGATGCCTCTGATTGGTCAGGCTGTGACCAATCAGAGGCATCTCATTCAGCAGGCGGGGATTTTAAATCCCCGGCTGCTGAATACTACTCACAGCTGTTTAGAGCAGTTCAGGAGAACTGCAGCCTGCCGCGCTGAACTCCGTCTGCCGGGACCAGGTAAGTATGTATATATTTTTTATTTTTACACATTTCTGGATGAATTGCAGGGAAGGGCTTATATATTTAACCCCTTCCCGACAATTCATCCCGCGATCGCCGGCAGCCCATTGCTTTCAATGGAGTCAGCTGTATTGCTGGCTCCATTGAATTCAATGGGCTAACATCGTTCTGCCGGGACCAGGTGAATATATATATATTTTTTATTTTTACACATTTCTAGATGAATTGCAGGGAAGGGCTTATATATTTAAGCTCTTCCCGACAATTCATCCCGCGTACGCCGGCAGCCCATTGCTTTCAATACTCGAACGAGCATCAAGCTCGGACGAGTATGCTCGCTCATCTCTAGTTATTAATGAATTTATGTGTTTATTTGGAATATTAATTTATAATTTTAATTGGATTAAAATGGTCAAACATGTAAAAATGTATAAAAGACAACAAGAAAGTGTAATTTAAGCCACATTTATAGATGTTCTTTTAGCTCTTAAAGAGGTATTTTGGCAATGGGGCATTTATTTCAGTTTTCACTTATCCACTAAATGGGTGAAAACTGATAGATCGGTGGGGTCCGGCCGCTGGGACCCCCACAGATCCCTCCTTTCCACAGTTCACATTCACTTCTCCCACTTCTGTAATGGAGTCTCCGGTCACATGTGTGCAGTAGCGGCTCCATTCATCTTAGCGGTGCTAATAGATGGCTGAGCGCTATGCTCTGCTACGTTTGTCTGCCCCATGGAGATGAATTGAGCAATGCTACGCCATTCACTTTAATGCGGATGACGGGTAGCCATCTGTCTGCGCCATTGAGGTGAGCGGAACCGCTGCATGTGCCACCAGAGCTTCCATTCACCAATACACTACAGAAATGTGAGAATGCATTGTAAACTGTGAAGTAGGGGGGACGTGGGTCCTCCATTCCCGCCAGCATACCCCTTTATGGCGAGATTCACCCGAACCTTTATAATGAGAGCCACAATGTCTTACCAGATCCATCATATCAAAGAAGCAGAGCTGCAATTCCACACGTAACCTGTGGACTGTTGTGGTGCTGCTCTTGAGATAGGGCAGCCATGTTTTTGTAATCCTGGACACCTGTTTTAAGTGCATGTATTGTAATTTAGTATAGCAGCAAAGCGGGTGGGAGCTAAAGAAATGTGGGCCGAATGTTGCAGTATTACCCCCACTTGCACTGTTGTAAGGCCCTCACCACTGCAAGCCCGCCCCCTCCATAGCCAAGCAAAACCCCCCACTCATACTCACCTAGCCAAGGCCCAGCTGGCTCCAGGCTCTTCTGTGGTCTCCTCCAGGCACAGCAGTCATGTGTCCATCTAAGTCCATGATCGCTGCAGCCAATCACCGGCCTCAGTGGATATTGAGAATGATGATTGGCTGCAATGATCACGTGCTTCCACAGACACATGACTGCTGTACCCAGAAGTGCGTGGGGACTATAACAGCGCAGACCATGCAATAAGGGAGCTTGGCTTGGCTTTTTATTATTTTTTTCACCTCCTTAATATTTTTCAACTGTATGCACGCCCTGAGGGCTCAGTCACATGAGCGCCGATGCGCCCGTGTTCCTGCACGATAAGACGGCCGCACTGCAGGTGCGAACGACTCTCCGCACCGCCGGAAGAAAGAACACATGACTGGCTCCATTGCCGGTCATGTGTTCTTTCTTCCGGTGGTGCGGAGAGTCGTCCGCACCTGCAGTCGGGCCATCTTCTTCATCGGCGCCCGTGTGACAGAGCCCTGAAAGTGCAGATTGAAATTGACGCTGCTACCAGTAGACCCAGTGCAGATGCACCCAGTGGCGTAACTATAGGGGATGTAGTTGCACCCAGGCCCAAGAGCCTTAGGGGGCCCATAAGGCCTCTCCTCTCCATATAGGGAGCCCAGTACTATGAATAAAGCATTATCGTTGGGGGCCCTGTTACAGGTTTTGCATTGGAGCCCGGGAGCTTCATGTTACGCCTCTGGATGCACCGTTTGCCCTATGGGGGGTAATAGGCTGAACTGGATGGACATCTGTCTGTTTTCGGCCTTACATTCCATGTTATTATGTTAAAGCATCACTACGCATAGACACATGACTGCTGCAGACCAGGGAGGAAGTAACAGGTAAGACTCCATACAAAATGGGGAGAAGTTGAAGATAAATATCCTAATTTTTTGGGTTCCAATTTGCAAGCAAATCGGTGCCAAAAAGCTTTGGATTTGCCGCTGTGGAATTAATTGCAAATTTGCTGCAGAAAACTTTAACCAATTTTCTGTAGCAAATCTATCCCATGTGAGTTTACCCTAAAAACTAGAACTTAAAAAAAAAAAAATCTTAGAACCATAAAACTTTTTATTTGTAGCTATTGGATGTTTTCACTTTTCCACTTCAAACCCGTCAGCCATAATAACCTCCGATCAGCATTTCTACGCAGCGTATGAGGAGCCTTATCCTCTAAGCACTAAGTATACGCCGTGTATTCCTGGACATCTAGTAATGCAGCAACGTTCCATAATGCTCCTGGCTCGGAGTTTTGATGCTGCCCACAGTCTTACATAAAGAAATGCCTTTTAAATCGCTGCCTCAACCGGGATGTACAGTATGTGCTAACAGGTCTGTCAGAGCAATTCACAACTCAGCCCCCAAAGCCAGAGATTTGCATATCAATTTGCTAATTAAAACGCCTGCTAATTTCTCCAAGACCCAAGTACTCTGACCCATTCATCAATGAAGGGAAAATTTCAGCTCTGGGAAACGAGCCATTGCCAGAACAAAAAAGTAAAGTGGTGATCCTTCTGCAATTGTAGATTTGTTTTATCGTTCTTCCCCTCTATACTAGATCTTCAGATCCGTGACCCACATTAGCAGGCTTTGTAAACACATTCAATGGAGCTAATGTTTTGTTGGTTCTTCAGGGTTAAAGAATCAAAAGCAGATTTTTTTTCCATTTTGCAGAGTCGGCATATTGTTAGTCAATGAAAAAACACAAGATACGGATCAACACCCACTTACACACCCATCATTCATGAGAGGGCGGATGCCTGGCACTCTAATGGCACGCAAAGATGGCATCTCTAAGGTGTTAATTACATGGATCGGTGTAGTGCTTTATGGTAAAAGCTTATGAGTCGCTCACACATCATTAAAGGGGTTATCCATGGAAGGAAAACTTTTTTAAACAGGTCTAGGGTGGTGTAATAACCTAAATGAAGCCATACTCACCTCCCACAGTCCTCCACTGTGCTCTCTTTGCTGATGTCCGGTCTCCCACGACTCGTTCTTTGGGTTGGCGCAGCAATGACGTCCCATTGACCACTGTAGCTAATCAGAGGCTGAAGAGAGCCAATGGTTATCTACAGTGGTCCCATGGCCCTGGTGTCAGAGACATCATTGTTATCTCCTTGCATCAAGAAATGAAGATCAACGGGGTACGGGGTATGGGTGGAATAGGAGCAGCGGGAAGGGAAGGGGGGTTAGTGTGGTTCTTTTTACAGTAGGTTATCACACTACACTGAACCTTTTTATGGATTTGGCCAAACGCCAGACAGATAAGGCCAATTTATGCAGCGGGAGCAGACCTGCAGCTCTAGTGTGTTCTGCTCCTTCTAGGTAGCTTATTAAGTTATTTCCATTTACTGTTTCAACTAGGAAATGACCTGTTACAGAAAATTCTTCATTGGGAAACCACAGTCTTAGATTCCTCAGCTGCCCTGCCAGGTAATAAGGTTTGAGATCTGGGATGGCCATACCTGCCTGGTCTTTAGGTCTTTGTAACGTAGATAGTTTCATCTTTGCATGAGAAGAGCCCCAGATAAAAATAGTAAGTATGGAATTCATAGATTGAAAGAAGTGCAGCGGGATCTTGACCGGCACATGCTGCATGATGTATTGACAAGTAAGCTGCATTACCATTTCAATGAGATTTGTTCTCCCTACCGCAGAAAGGGGAAATGTAGACCAAAGTTTGAGTTTGGTTCTGATTAAATTCTATAGTGGGTCAATAGTTTTGGCCAAGGCATATATGTGGTCACATACCATTGTTATGGCTAAATATTTACATTTAGATACCACAGGTAACTTATATCTTGTTACACATGAGTTCATAATCGGGTTCCACACAGTGAACATTATTGTGGATTTTTACCAGTTAGTATATAGGCTAAAGTAGTGATTTGTCTAGGTTTTGAGGAAAAAGTATCATATCGTCCGCATAATGACCAACTACCCTCTCTCGGTCCCCCCATTCAGCCCCTCT
The DNA here is from genome assembly GCF_035609145.1 of Eleutherodactylus coqui. Lineage (NCBI taxonomy): Eukaryota > Metazoa > Chordata > Amphibia > Anura > Eleutherodactylidae > Eleutherodactylus > Eleutherodactylus coqui. The sequence goes on from NC_089839.1 coordinate 306,722,128, forward strand.
GATGATGACAAGAGTGTCTCTTAGTGTTATTGACCTTGAGTGTTAATCTACTACTTCTCTGGGACTTCAAGGTCCGAGTATCATTGTTATGGAGGGCTAAGTATTAGGAGGCCATTTTTCTAAGAAAAAACGTGTCAGCGTAACAATGCTCTTGATCTCACGTGTCAAAGTATCATTTGACTTGACCTCAGGTCATATTGACCATGTTTTGGGATTTCAAGGGTCGGTATTCCACTGCTTTTTGGACAGAAGTATCCAAATATCATTGTTCCGCAGTTCCAATTCTTAGGTGGTCACATTTCTTCGACTCTGGTTGTTAATGTGTCATTGTTCTTTTACCATCTATCCATTACTCTAACTGTCAATGTGATTTTGTTCATGGGTCTCCAGAGTCCGAGTACATTGTTACACGAGCGCCTATATATGTCATTGGTGAGGCAGTGGCATTGTGTACTACTTCAGAAACTATCAAGGAGTTGCTTCCCTACATCAAAATTATTTGTCATCTGGGTCAAAGAATAAGTTTTTAAAGTCTACATGTCTGGATCATTAGTTTTTGGGCTCAGCAGTTCCTTCCATTTGTCATATTCTGTCAGCAACAGGAAATTCAGAAATATTGAACAATTCCCATCTTGCCTTTTTCTTAACGCTGAAGATATTCAATGTATCAGTGAGCTACATTCAGTCTTGTACAATCTTTAATCTCCTTTGGCGGAAAGGAATTAACACCACTCAGTATGTGCTGCAGACCAAAGGACTGTGATATGAAAATCATTATTATAATAGATTATATTATAAGGTACACTTCAAAAACACCATAGAGCTATCCATACACTTCTGCCCTTCAGAGAGTTAGAAGTACAGAAAAAAGTGAAAAAAGTTTAAAGACTACATCGTTCTGTTAACATTTTCCGAGACTGGAGAAAAGTTCAGAGGAATATTATAAAGGGAAAAGGTACAGTAGATGGTTGACTTTTATTTCTTCTTAAACCAAGACACACAAACAAAACAAAAAAAGAAGAGAACGATTTCTCTCGTCTTCAAGGAAAGGGGAAATGTCTTAAGAATTACCTTAATGTTAAAGGTAAAGTCAAAATTAAAAAGTGTAATATTTTTGTCTATAACCTTGACATTACCCCCAAAATCACAACTCATACCTGCTGACCAGACATTCCTCTTTTACCAAAGTTTTGAAGTATAAAACTTTTCTCAAAGACAAAGCCTGAATTGAGTAGTTTGTATATTATATATTGTCATTTTGTTTCTTTTTTGATATTACGCATCATGGTAGACGCTATAGTCGAGGCTTGTGCAAAATTGAAGGATTAAGCCAACACAGTCATATCCTACTAGATCAGTGCATATCGCTCTTATGGGCCTAATTTGCATCCCATGGGCCCCAGCAGAAGATAAATTCGTACTGTATGATGCAGCTGCCGCTTTCAAGAACATGATCAAACATGATTACTGCAGCATGTTGGGCGCATCGAGCTACTATAAAGGACTGAATATCTCCGTCATAGTTATGGGCTACTATGGTATCATTCCCATCTCCGAAGGTTGTGATGTTTGTGTTGATCTATGATTGTCTACATGACTCTATGTATGTTCTCTTTGATACATTTGTATATGTGATCTGTGTTCATGATTTATGTATTTTGTTACAAACAAGAAAAAAAAAGTTGGAAGATCATTTTGGAATTTGTTTTTTCCAACCCGTCTCTAGCTAAATATGGAGAAAAGTGTTGCAATAAAGAGATTTATTAACTTTACATAAAGGCATTATGATTAACATGTGACTGTTTTTTAATTGCACCGGGTTTATAATTCTGATTCTCTATTCCATGAAACAAATTGAATCACCTTATTTACAAGGGTGATGTTTGCAAAGAACAAACTCCCAACAGCACCTAACATCTATCTATTTATCCAGCACATTAAATGGGTACTTTGTTAGAGACATCGCACCTCCCTGGGCTTTAGGAATTGAAGCAATTTGTTGCGACATAGATTCTAGGTGATAAAATCTATCTATAGATCTACAGTATGTATATGTTATCTACTTCTGTCTACTATCTCTCTCATATCTATCCATCTATCTATCTATCTATCTATCTATCTATCTATCTATCTATCTATCTATCTATCTATCTCATATCTATGTATCTATCTATCTATCTATCTATCATATCTATCTATCTATCTCTCTATCTATCTATCTATCTCATATCTATGTATCTATCTATCTATCTATCTATCTATCTATCTATCTATCATATCTATCTATCTATCTATGTATCTATCTCATATCTATCTATCTATCTATCTATCTCATATCTATCTATCTCATATCTATCCATGTATCTATCTATATTTCCATCTATCTATTATATCTATCTATAGCTCTATCTCCTATCTATCTATCTAGCTATGTATCTCATATCTATCTATCTATCTATCTAATCTATCTATCTATCTCATATCTATCTATTTATCTATTTAATAAATATCTATCTATCTATCTCATATGTATCTATATATCTCATATATATATATCTATCTTTCCATCTATCTATCTAATATCTATCTATCTCATATCTATCTATCTATCTATCTATCTATCTAATATCTATCTATCTCTATCTATCTATCTATCTATCTATCTATCTCATATATATCTATCTTTCCATCTATCTATCTCTATCTATCTATCTATCTCATATCTATCTATCTATCTATCTATCTCATATCTATCTATCTATCTATCTATCTATCCCATATCTATCTCCTATCTATCTATCTATCTATCTATCTATCCCATATCTATCTATCTATCTATCTATCTATCTATCTATCTATCTATCTATCTATCTATCTATCTATCTATCTATCGATCTATCTATCTATTTATCTCATATCTATCTATCCCATATCTATCTCATATCTATCTATCTCCTATCTATCTATCTATCTATCTATCTATCTATCTATCTATCTATCTATCCCATATCTATCATCTATCTATCTATCTATCTATCTATCCCATATCTATCATCTATCTATCTATCTATCTATCCCATATCTATCTCCTATCTATCTATCTATCTATCTATCTATCTATCTATCTATCTATCTATCTATCTATCTATCTATCTATCTATCCCATATCTATCTATCTATCTATCTATCTATCTATCTATCTATCTATCTATCTATCGATCTATCTATCTATTTATCTCATATCTATCTATCCCATATCTATCTCATATCTATCTATCTCCTATCTATCTATCTATCTATCTATCCCATATCTATCATCTATCTATCTATCTATCTATCTATCTATCTATCTATCTATCTATCTATCTATCTATCTATCTCTGGAGCTCTAATAAGCTATTTTGCGTTGTTTAGGGTATTTATATACAGGGCAAGGGCAAACAAGACCTTTGCCCCGGGTGAAGAAACGCCTTTCTACAAGTCTTCAGTATCTCAGAAGAGTTTAAAGAAATCATTAGGAATAAACGGAATGCAGTAAGGTCCATTAATTCCTTGGTTGAAAACAAGCGTTATAGATGTTCAGATTCGGGGGTTTAATGGTATCTTCAGCGATCGGCTATTCCAGCCCTGCTAATGGTTTGTTGCTGTTGAATATATTCAAGCTGCAGTAAGAGGAAGAAAATGTATATAGCCTTCTATTAAACCGCTTTCACATTTAGCATAGGAAATACACTTTCCAAAAGCGACAAGTAGTTTTTTTTCCCTGGCTCCACCAATCACGGCGCCTCCCTCGACGTTATAATCATGCTCTCTGTGGGTGAGAGTGCCCTGGACGGATTCATTCCGCTCCTCCACGCAGCATTAAGACACTGTTCTTTATAAGCTATTCAAAATTATATATGGCCTCCCTACGAGGGGGGAATCGACGGCGAGATGTGAAATGAGACAATTGGAAAATGAAAAAATATTATTATTTTAAGAATTGTAACATTTTAATATAATGTGAAAAATGATGAGGGGCTAAGAAAGGCATAAAAAGCAGCTAATAATAAAGAAGGGCTGCCTGGGAGATCCCGCTGACATATTTGCATTTACTGTTAAACTAATACGGCGCACGTTCCAGAATGCAAATAATTCACGAGAGGAAGCTATACGAGGGTTTTAATAATCATTTTGTTTTAATGAGAAGATGTACTGTGATTGAAGACGGCTTCAAAATGTTCTGAACGAGGTCTAATAAAGGACATTTTTTATGCGCCTTTTGCTTTTTCTTTTTAAAGAATTGTCTGGGAGTCGCAGTGTTGTGCTTTAAAATTTATGGCGTGCTTCCGAATCCTTATCACAAATTAATAGAAAACCGTAATTAAGGGGGTTTTCCTAGTTATTGATTTCCGTACCCAAGCTATATTATATAATTAATGTACTCAGAGACTGTGCATCTATCTAGTTATTTTGTATAGCGCCAACGCATTCACAGCTCTTTCAGGTAATTTATTTTATACACCCACCAAGCTGGGTACTCATTTTACCGACCTCAGAAGGATGAGTCAACCTTGAGTCGGCTACCTGAACCATGCAGGGATTGAACTTGCAACCTTCAGGTCGTGAGAGAGAGCTTAAAGGGGTTGTCCCGCGAAACAAAGTTGGGGTATACACTTCTGTATGGCCATATTAATGCACTTTGTAATGTACATTGTGCATTAATTATGAGCCATACAGAAGTTATTCACTTACCTGTTCCGTTGCTAGCGTCCCCGTCTCCATGGTGCCGTCTAATTTTCAGCGTCTAATCGCCCGATTAGACGCGCTTGTGCAGTCCGGTCTTCTCCGTGTTGAATGGGGCTGCTCGTGTTGGAGAGCTGCTCTTCGTAGCTCCACCCCGTCACGTGTGCCGATTCCAGCCAATCAGGAGGCTGGAATCGGCAATGGACCGCACAGAAGACCTGCGGTCCACCGAAGGTGAAGATCCCGGCGGTCATCTTCGCAAGGTAAGTAAGAAGTCACCGGAGCGCGGGGATTCGGGTAAGTACTATCCGTTTTTTTTTTTCAATACATGCATCGGGTTTGTCTCACGCCAAACGGGGGGGCTATTGAAAAAAAACAAAACCCGTTTCGGCGCGGGACAACCCCTTTAAGTTTGCATTTCTACTGCCTTAACACCCTTCGGCACACGAGGAGAGATATACATGCGTCTGTCTATCTCACCTGTAGTCAGTGAATCACTAGATCTTAGAGGAGTTGTACCAAGTTTCCATTTGACAGTAAAGTTTCTGAAGTCCTCATAACTTGTACATACACAATAGCTGTACATTCACTAACTTCATCTGCCTGTTCCCTTCCGGTCTTGGTCCCCCCCACAGCTCTAACAGCACTGACCCTTTTAAACACTTCTGTGGGCGGTCCTGCAGCCTGGAGCTATTAGGTACTGAAAACTACAATTCCCATGAGCCCCCTGTGAACTTGTGTTCTAGGCTCCTCCCACCAGACTCAGAACCAGTGTCCAGAGACATCAGTAAAGTGGTTGAAAAAGTTTGTGTCTGTGTTATCTCTGCATCTGTTTTGTTATACTAGTGGCCTTAGATATGTACAGGAAGAAGATGGTATGGTATTGCATTATACATTATGAATGCTCAAACGATCACTTGTTTAAATCTTCTATTGGGGATTAAAAAAATAGTAACAATGAGTCAATATGTTTATTAATCATTAGAAAAAATAAAAGGCAATAAAAGTTAGAAAAAAGCCTTTCTTATACTTCTAATAAAAAAATCAAAACAAAAAAACCCTAAAACATATTTGGAATCGCTGCATCCGTAAAAGTCTGATCTAAGAAAGTAACATAATATTTATCCTGCATGGTGAATGTCACGTGAAAATACTACACAATGCCAGAATGGCGCTTTTTTAGTCCCCCCCCCCCCCTCTCAAGAAAAAATGCAATAAAGAGCGATCAAAAAGTCAAAACAGTATCAATAGAAAATGCAGGATGTCTTGCAAAAAACGAGCCCTTACCCAACTACACTACCGTTCAAAGGTTTGGGGTCACATTGAAATGTCCTTATTTTTGAAGGAAAAGCACTGTACTTTTCAATGAAGATAACTTTAAACTAGTCCTAACTTTAAACAAATGCACTCTATACATTGCTAATGTGGTAAATGACTATTCTAGCTGCAAATGCCTGTTTTTTTGTGCAATATCTACAAAGGTGAATAGAGGCCCATTTCCAGCAACTATCACTCCAGTGTTCTAATGGTACAATGTGTTTGCTCATTGGCTCAGAAGGCTAAATGATGATTAGAAAACCCTTGTGCAATCATGTTCACACATCTGAAAACAGTCTAGCTCGTTACAGAAGCTACAAAACTGACCTTCCTGTGAGCAGATTGAGTTTCTGGAGCATCACATTTGTGGGGTCAATTAAACGCTCAAAATGGCCAGAAAAAGAGAACTTTCATCTGAAACTCGACAGTCTATTCTTGTTCTTAGAAATGAAGGCTATTCCATGCGAGAAATTGCTAAGAAATTGAAGATTTCCTACAACGGTGTGTACTACTCCCTTCAGAGGACAGCACAAACAGGCTCTAACCAGAGTAGAAAAAGAAGTGGGAGGCCGCGTTGCACAACTAAGCAAGAAGATAAGCACATTAGAGTCTCTAGTTTGAGAAACAGACGCCTCACAGGTACCCAACTGGCATCTTCATTAAATAGTACCCGCAAAACACCAGTGTCAACATCTACAGTGAAGAGGCGGCTGCGGGATTTTGGGCTTCAGGGCAAAGTGGCAAAGAAAAAGCCATATCTGAGACTGGCCAATAAAAGAAAAAGATTAAGATGGGCAAAAGAACACAGACATTGGACAGAGGAAGACTGGAAAAAAGTGTTGTGGACGGATGAATCCAAGTTTGAGGTGTTTGGATCACAAAGAAGAACGTTTGTGAGACGCAGAACAAATGAAAAGATGCTGGAAGAATGCCTGACGCCATCTGTTAAGCATGGTGGAGGTAATGTGATGGTCTGGGGTTGCTTTGGTGCTGGTAAGGTGGGAGATTTGTACAGGGTAAAAGGGATTCTGAATAAGGAAGGCTATCACTCCATTTTGCAACGCCATGCCATACCCAGTGGACAGCGCTTGATTGGAACCAATTTCATCCTACAACAGGACAATGACCCTAAACACACCTCCAAATTGTGCAAGAACTATTTACAGCAGAAGCAGGCAGCTGGTATTCTATCGGTAATGGAGTGGCCAGCGCAGTCACCAGATCTGAACCCCATTGAGCTGTTGTGGGAGCAGCTTGACCGTATGGTACGCCAGAAGTGCCCATCCAACCAATCCAACTTGTGGGAGATGCTTCTAGAAGCGTGGGGTGCAATTTCACAAGCTTACCTCAACAAATTAACAGCTAGAATGTCAAAGGTGTGCAATGCTGTAATTGCTGCAAAAGGAGGATTCTTTGACGAAAGCAAAGTTTGATGTAAAAACAATGTTATTTCAAATACAAATCACTATTTCTAACCTTGTCAATGTCTTGACTCTATTTTCTATTCATTTCACAACGCATGGTGGTGAATAAGTGTGACTTTTCATGGAAAACACAAAATTGTTTGGGTGACCCCAAACTTTTGAACGGTAGTGTATGTCGACACAAAAATAAAATTATAGCTTTCTGAGGATGGCGGCAGAAAATAAATTTATGTTTTTCCAAAGATTTTTTTTTCCTGAAAAGTATTACAGCAAAAAAAAAAAAAAAAAAACTATACAAATTTTGTATTGCTGTAATGGTGGAGAGACCCATAGAATAAAGTCATCATGTCATTATTGCTGTAGACTGTAAAACAAGACCCGCCCCCCAAAGATGGCGGAATAGCATTTCTTTTAAATTTCACTCCACTTAGAAATTTTTGAAAGTTTTTCAGTCCATTATATTAAATAATACCATGGAAAATGGAACTTGTCCTGCAAAAACAACCCTCAGGGTGCATTCACGCGAACGTATATCGGCTCGGTTTTTACGCCGAGCCGATATACGTCGTCCTCATCTGCAGGGGGGGGGGAGCCTGGAAGAGCCAGTAGCAGGAACTGAGCTCCCGTCCCCTCTCTGCCTCCTCTCAACTCCTCTGCACTATTTGCAATGAGGAGAGGCGGGATGGGGGTGGGGCTAATTCTCGGAACTTAGCCCCGCCCCCATCCCACCTCCTTTCATTGCAAATAGTGCAGAGGGGCCGAGAGGAGGCAGAGAGGGGGCGGGAGCTCAGTTCCTGCTCCTGGCTCTTCTATCTTCTTCCCCCCTGCAGATGAGGACAACGTATATTGGCTCGGCGTGAAAACCGAGCCAATATACGTTCGTGTGAATGCAGCCTCAGACAGCGACCTCGAGGGATAGATAAGATACATTTTTGAAAGTGGGAAGGGAAAACCAAAAATGATAAACAAGGGTTATGTTCTTAAGGGGTTAATAAATATCTGTGGACATATTTCCTGGTTTCGGGAACTTCCAGTGCCATCCAGCAGCGCCATTGATGGTATAATTACGTTATTTGTTGAGTCTTAATTGGACAAAATAACTATGATAAAAAGGAAGCCACCTTTCTGGTCATCTCCGTAGCCCTTGGTACCCGACCACGCGGCCATATTATCGGCAAAGTGAATGGATCCCATCTGTTGAAAGAGATCATATTTTTAATTTCAGCACGAATGAAAAATATGACCGTGTAAATGAGGTTTAAAGAAAATCATCCGAAAATACATGTTTTCTGTTGCACCTTGGCATTCTTCTTCAGTAACGGCAATGATTGGGCGATGGCTAACGGTCAAGGCTTGTTAGGTCCAGACATTACAAATGTAATCCATTGATTCCCTGCTAATTAGAGAAATCAGATTATAGGTCTCCCGGGCCGAGCCGGACAATACTTGTCTATAAGAGAAAGGAATGTGAAATCAATATGAATTATAAGACCCTGGAAGGAGTTAAGCAGCTTTCTAAATTAGTCTTGCTACTAAATAGTCTGCCATTTTATTGTCAGTAAATATAAATGAGTTCAAGTTATCCTTTGGTCTGTACAATGTTTTATGGTACGCTTATCTATCCATGGTCATTAGGCACAATCCTTCATCGTTTATTACATTTTTGCTCTTAGTCAAGTAAGCCTTGATGAAAGACCCGTCTAGAGAGCGGTAACTACCAAAATAGGTTGGATGACAAGGCTTGTCAATGAATCGGTGGACACCATGGTAGTGTTTCATATAGTGAGAGGATTCCCCTCCTGGAGTAAGTTCATGCCACCATATCCTATCCATCATGGCAGGAGTACTAGTACTTGTCTTCTCCTCATACCAGGATGTTGCTTTGACATGTACCACCGGCTAAAATATTTTTGCAAGCCAAGTATTCCCTTCCTTGGCAGTAGTATTCTCTCTTGCATGGCAGTGATGTCTTTCAGCAGGATAATGTGCCCTGCCATACTGCAAAGTTGTTGAAGGATGGGTCGAGGAACGTGACAAAGAATTCATAGTGTTGATGGCCTTCAAATTCCCCAGATCTCAACCGGATTTAGCACCTGTGGGATGTTCTGGGTAAACAAGCCCAATCCGTGAATGCCAATGTGTATTATGCAGCTGACTTATGTAGCAGTCTCTGTTGTGGCCTCGTTCCCAGATTCAGTTGCTAAAGGAAGCGGACATAATACCCAACCTTGCACCAACTGCTCACGCTTGCTTGCGCACTTCTCTACCTTGACAAAACAACAACTTGCATGCCCCAGTCCACCTTTGATACCAAAACAGACACCCCCTTGCAGGGCAAGATGTTTACTACTATTCTTCCATTAGCTACACATACCTCACCCATCAGTTCCTGTCTTGGTATAATAGGTGGCGTGTGTCATGGAAGTTGTTGTTGTATTGTTGATTGAGCAGTCGAATTGTGAGCCAAGAGAGAAATCCTGGAGCCGGCTGAAAGATTGAGTGCAGCCTGACCATGTGAGCTGAAAGAGAATCCCTGGAACCTCCTCATCCAAAGTCCCCAATCAGTCCAGACCAAGGGCGTAACTATAGGAGATGCAGGGGATGCGGTTGCACCCAGGCCCAGGAGCCTAAGGGGGCCCATAAACTCTCTCCTTCCATACAGAGGGCCCAGGACTATGAATAAAGCATTATAGTTGGGGGCCCTGTTACAGGTTTTGCATCGTGGCCCAGGAGCTTCAAGTTACACCTCTGGTCCAGACCATCAAGCTGCAGTAATTCCAGTCATTGACTTGCTAAATTACTGCATCAGAGAGAGGTCTTGTGGAGACTAAATGAGTCAGAGCCTAGCCAACCTCAGCTACGGTTGACCTGTGTGGTGTGACAGGTAGATATAGGCTGGGGTGATTGCCCTCGTTAGATCTGCCCGGCGAGATGATCTTCTTCCTTCATGATGCAGCATCTTGTGGAGCTACAGGACTCATCCTCTTGCTACTGTATTTATAGTATAAGCTTGGCTCTGCAGCTATATTTATGTCATGCATTTAGTTCTGGTATTGTATCTATATACTGAGCTTGGCCCTGGTATTGCATCTATGTATTGAGCTAGGTTTATACTGCAATTATTTTATGAGCTCAACTCTGATCATAAAATTGTCACATTTCTTACCAGTGGACTAATTAAGTATTTACTTCTCTGCTCATCCTGCCTGGTATTGTTTTAAGTGCAAATTAGTTTCGCCATGTCGGTGCCTTTTCATGTGTGTACATTTATATATACTCGTATAGATTCCCCACCCAGATCTGTTTCATTAAGCCTGAGGAAGGATCCTGAGAGGTCTGAAAGCTCGCTGTAACATCATGTATTTTTGTTAGCCATTAAAAGGTATCATATCCACAAGAATACTTGGTTCTTACTGAGAAGAATCACATTTTGCTCTACTGGCCAAGGCCAAGGCCATTTTCATTTGAGCTCAACTCTGGTACAGTACTTTTTCCTAGAGCTGTTCTGTTGCTGTATTTATGCAATGAGCTTGGTTCCAGTATTGCATCTATGTACTGAGCTTGGTCCTGGTGCTGTATTAATGTTATGAGCTTGCTTTTAGTGCTGAATTCATACTATGAGCTTGTTTCTGGTATTGTATCTTTCTACTGGTGTTGTATTTATGTTACGACCTTGGTTCTGTTGCTGTATTTATGTTCTGAGCTTGATTCTGGTACAGTATTAATTCACTGAGTTGTTCTGGTGTGCGTATGTTGCTATCTTGCTGCTTTCTGCCAAATCAGAACATAGGCAAACTGCTTATCAGTGCAATATATATAAGTTTTTTGTTCTTATGAGGGAAGGGCTGAACAAATTCCACAAAGAGTGTTATTTAACCCAAGGCCGGCACTGGGCTAGTGCAGTTTTGTCATCAAAAGGAAGGCCTACACAATAATGTTATGGCTGACTGGTGTATTTCGGCCCTGTATAGTATGGTTATTGGGGTGGAGTATAAGAAGAGGGCAACAGAAAGAACCATACAGAGGACATCTAACATAAGGCTGATGCTACTGCTGTGTATGTGATCCAGCCCTTCACAACCCAATGCATGGAAATTAGAGATGAGCGAACGTGCTCGTTTAGAGCAATTACTCGATCGAGCATCGCTTTTTTCCAGTAACTGCCTGATCGGGCGAAAAGATTCGGGGGGGGCGCCGGGGTGGGCGGGGGGTTGCTGTGGGGAGTGGGGGGGAGAGAGAAAACTTCCCCCTGTTCACCCCTGGTACCCCCCGCTCCACCCCGGCACCCCACCCCCACCCGGCGCCCCCCGAATCTTTTCGCCCGAGTAGGCAGTTAATCGATAAAGGCGATGCTCGATCGAGTAATTGTCCTAAACGAGTGTGTTCGCTCATCTCTAATGGAAATCACAGCAAGGACAATAATTATTGACTAGAAGAAAGTAAAAAGATCCTCACTTTCTATGGATTGAGTCTCATTTGCAGAAGCTTTTGGGGTCTCGGCGTAGCCCACATGCCCCTCTACAAATGCTACAATTGCATGATTTTCAGGGCAGGCAGTTTAGCATGAAAAAGGCAGTAGGTAATTAAGATGCATGTGCCGGGGATAAGGAACTCTTACATCCCTTCCAAGGAGCGGCAGGTTTTTTTCCTGTTGGGAGCCTTGGACTGAATAGGGGGCTCCACAGAAAAGGCTGATTGAAATTTCATATCCCTCAAATGACAATTAGATGATTTGCAGATTATTGTTATTAGTTTTTGTCGTCGCTTTCAGGAGAGAGAAGTTTGCTGGTATTTTTTCATGAACAGTTTGCTTGTGTGACCTGAAGAATTCAGCTGACACATAGAATTCAGTTTGAATGGATGGTAGTCAGAACACGCACTCCCCCTCATGTCTCTGCGCACTACAATAGCACTTGGCAGGCAGCCACAACTACTGGAAAGCTCTTAACGCACCTACATAAACAGAATTAATATTCCCGAATATTAGTAGAATTTTGAAAATGTCTTGGAAACCTTATTTGACTTGGGGAATTATACTCTCTGTGTTAACTAGATGTTGCAATTGTATCCAAAATCTGCACCCATTCCTACCCCATGAGGGTGAATAAAGAGGGAGAATTAAATAGATTGTCGAGTTGTAAACTATTGATGGCCTATCCTCAGGATAGGTCATCAATAGTAGATTGGCAGTGGTCCATTGCCTGGGCCCCCTGCCTGGTCGGTGTACTCCTGTGCTGAGCTGAATTCTGCAGGGTGCAGACAGCTCCATTCTTGCTGTAGTGGCAAGGCTTGGTACTGCAGGCCAAGTTCTCATTGAAATGAATGGGAACGTAGCCTGCAATACCAAGCTTTGCCACTACAGTAAGAACAGAGGTGTCTGCTTCCTGCAGAAATCAGCTCAGTGCATAAGCTTTCCAGCTTGGCAAATGCTGATCAACAGGAGTCCCAGGGAATGGACTCTCTGCCCATCTGCTATTGATGACTTATCTTTAGGATAGGCCATCAATAGTTTACAACCTGACAATCCCTTTAAGGTATGCAAATGGAAGATGATAGAATGCCTCTGCAAAGCTGTACCCATATATATATATTGTGTACATGAGCCCTTAAAGGCATTGTACAAGATTAGGAAAACCTTTGTCCAAAAAAGGACCACATTTACTCATGGGTTGTGTCTAATACTGTAGCTCAGCAGCATTAATGGGAATGGACCTGAGCTGCAATACTCAACCTCTGTGCATAAACTGTAATCTATGCCTCAGACCACAAGGATTCTGCGTGCTACCATATAGGCTCAGTGCAGCACAGATATATTGTGAACATAAACCCTTAATCCCTTCTCAGCCCATGACGTACATATACGTCATAGGAGGGAAGGAGTTTTTGTCAAATGCTGTCCATGTATGGCATATGGATGGCGAGGGGTGAGGAGCAGAGCTCAGAGCATCTGCTGCTAGAGCCAGCTGTAGTTGGCAGCAATGGGAATCGCAGAAAGCTATGATCCCCAACTGGTAATCTCTTGTATGCTACACGCAATGATGATCGTGACATGTACAAGGTTAACAGAAGAAGGGAACTCCCTCTATGATGTCATCAGCCATGGACTCACAGAATGCCGATAGGATGTCATGGCATTCGGATGCCTGGCAGTGGTTTCTCAGTATGCCATAGCTAGTATATTAAAAAAATAGAGATCACTCAAAGAGGTAAAAAAAATCTTCTACCGCCTTCTTACGTGTGCGGGTAATATATTAAATCTATTGTATAATACTGTCGGGTTATGACAGTTCTCTCATTTGGACTATAAGATCCTGGGTAAGAGCGCGGTAGAAGATTTTTTCACCTATTTGAGTGCTTTCTTCCCCATCTCTGGTTTCATACCTGTTGGGGTCTTTCTTTCTGTGGCATCTCCTGGACGTACAAGGATTCTCGGGGATCTTATATATTTTACAAGCATACTAGGATCATCGGTGCAAGCAGGCACACCTCTAATATTTTTTAGGGGCCCCGCTTTGCACCAGGTGAGTTAAACCTTATTGTGGTTCTATTGGATTGTGTGGTGGCGCGGATCTTCACTATATTAAAAAATAGAGATAATACACTGAAGTACTGCAGTGTATTATCTGTGCGATTATAGTATCACAGGTTCAAGTCCAGTACAGGGTCATACAGCAACTTGTTGTGTGTAGTTTCCCCTTTTTTTGTTAAAAAATAAAGAAATCATGTTTATATTATCGCATGCATAACAGCCTGTGCAATAAAAATAAATGTAAAAAAATGTATTCTTGCCTCCAAAAAAAATCAATATAAGTGATCAAAACAGTCATACGTACCCTAAAATGATATCAGTAAGGGTGCATTCACACGAACGTATATCGGCTCGGTTTTCACACCGAGCCGATATACGTTGTCCTCGTGTGCAGGGGGGGAGGGTGGAAGAGCCAAGTGCAGGAAGTGATGGAAGAGGCGGGGAGGGGGCGGGGCTAAGTCCCGAGAATTAGCCCCGCCCCGTCCCACCTTTCCACATTGCAAATAGTGCAGAGGGGCGGAGAGGAGGCAGAGAGGGGGGCGGGAGCTCAGTTCCTGCACTTGGCTCTTCCATCCTCCCCCCCCCCCTGCACACGAGGACAACGTATATCGGCTCGGCGTGAAAACAGAGCCGATATACGTTCGTGTGACTTCACCCTTAAATCTACAGCTTGTCTAAGTCTCCTCATACAGCTCCATTCATGGAAACATAGAAGTGTTCTGGGTCTTTATATGCAGCGATGCAAAAACAAATTATCTCCCAAAAGAAAGATTTTTATTGTAAAAAAGTGGAAAAAGCTTATATATAATTTTGGTATCATCGTGCTCATAATGACCTGCAGTTATCCTGTTATTTATACTGCATGGTAAATGTCGTAAAGACAAAAAAAAAATGGCAAGATTGATATGTTCTTTCACCCTGTCCCCCAACCAAAAACATCAAGGAAAGTTATACAATACATTGTATTACCTCAAAATGGTACCAATAAAATCTACAGCTCGCCACACCGCAAACAAGCCCTAATATGGCCAAGTCGGCAGTGAAATAAAAAGGTGGGGCCTTTGAAAAGTAGAGATAAAAATCCCCCAAAATCGTTGTGTCCTTTAAGGGGTTTTCCCATTACTTACAACTGCTTCCCAACCACTCTGTCCTTCCTGGTTGCTGCTGATCAGAGCATATGACTGTGGCAGCCAATCACTGGCTACAGCAGTGACCTTCTGTAGCCGATGATTGGCTGCAGCAGTCACATTTCCTGGCCAGCAGCAACCAGGAAGGACAGAGTGGTTGGGAAGCAGTTTAAAGTCTTCCAAACCCCCCTTTAAAAGGGTTGTCCAGGGTTAAAAAAAAACATGGCTGCTTTCTTCCAAGCACAGCGCCAACCTTGTCCATGGGGTTGTGTCTGGTATTGCAGCTTAGCTCCCATTCACTTCAAAGGAGCTGCAGTATCACACTCAACCCTAAGGGTGGCGCTGTGTTTGGAAGAAAGCAGCCCTGTTTTCCTGACCTTGGACAACCCTTTTATGTACTAATTAGAGATGAGCGAACTTACTCAGTGTTTTTGGACCTGAGCACCGCTTTTTCCGAGTAACTGCCTACTTGGACGAAATGATTCGGGGTGCGCCGGGGGTTGCAGAGGGGAGTGGGGGGGGGGGAGAGCTCCCCCCTGTTCCCCACTGCTACTCCATGCTCCACCACGCCGCCCCCCGAATCTTTTCGTCCGAGTAGTCAGTTACTCGGAAAAAGAGGTGCTCGGATCCAAAAACACCCGAACCGAGTTAGTTCGCTCATCTCTAGTACTAATCTAAGCTGCACCCTTAAGAGGTTAAAGACAATATGTAGGATTAGAAAAATATGTTGCGTTTTGTTTTGTTTTTTTGTTTTTTTTTTAATCAGCACCCGCCTGTCCACAGATTGTGCTGCTATTATCGCTCCACCCTTTGGAAGCGAATGAGTTGCAATACCACACACAACCTCCAAACGGCCATGGCACTGTTTTTGGAAAGCTGCTAAATCTTTCCCATCCAACTTTAGATATCTTTTCTTGTAAGTCTTCCATAAAAAGTACTTCTATGCTGAAATAAGCGCAATTGTAAGAAGCCCGTGGCATTATCGCCACTAAATATTAATGAGCTTGATGACATTTACTCCATATAGGAACGTTCACATGAACCGGGAAAGGAAGAAAGACTGCCCATTGATTTTCTACATCTCTGCATGGATTCGGTGTGTTCGCTCCCGATAGACTGTTTTGTGCCTTACATCAAATATTCTCCAGCTCAGGCCTCCGAGAAATGGAAAATACAGCTGGGATTGGCGAGCGCCTTCCTTCTGCATCATCCGGCACCCCAGACATTTGTTTATGCCGAACAATTGCTAAGTTTGTAAAGTGCTTCGGCGGGGTACACTCCGGCTCCTAAATGTGAGATTGCGCTATAATATTAGAAATTCATATCAACACAGCATGGAGTTTTGGTTAATGATTTCTCCACACCTGATAATGATTCAGGAGAAAGCAATATTGTGATCATGCTTTGCATCAAATGCTAATGGATACAAGAACAATTTAAGCTAAATCAGCTCTGCAGAGAACTGACAAAACATTATTCTGCCTCTCATAACTTCTATTTGCCAACAGAACTAAACTCTGCAGCAGGAAGGCGATGTGCACGGATCTTTCCAGAGAAATATGAAAGGACAAAACACCCTATGAGGTGCAATAGTCTGCAGTGAACTTAAAGTGAACCTCCGCTTCCGAAAAAAAAAAAGGTTTTGCAATATCTTTGGTTTTTTTCTTTTTTAGTAACTTTCTGAAATTGTGTAAATAAAAATCTGCGACCGTCTAATATGCATTTATTTCCTCGCCGCCTCCAGAACTCGGCTTTAGGGTTGAGCCATTTATTGAAATATTTGGGTCAGCTATGGCCGACCCGATTTTAAAAAAAAAATAACGGATGACCCAAAGCCAGCGAGCATTAAAGGTAATGGGAGTAAAAAATGGGGATAGCTAATTTACCCTCCAGAAGAATAGTGTTGGTTCCTCAATGAATGTGGCTCAGTGGTTAGGACTAGAGATGAGCGAGTATACTCACTAAGGCACATTACTCGAGTGAGTATTGCCTTAGCCGAGTATCTCCCCGCTCGTCTCTAAAGACTCAGGGCCGGCGCGGGTGACAGGTGAGTTGCGGCGGGGAGCAGGGGAAGGGGGCGGGAGAGAGGGAGATCTCCCCTCCGTTCCTCCCCGCTCTCCTCCGCCGCTCCCCACCCCCCACCGGCCCCCCAAATCTTTAAAGACGAGCGGTAGGTAATAAAAATCTATCTTGGTACAACCCCTTTAAGTGGCTGGAAATCTATTTAGGGACCTTTCACGTGGGATGGAATGGGCCGCAGGACGCGCTGCAAGCCGCGGTAACTTCCGCACCAAGATTTGCAGGCTACTTGCTTATTTTGATGCAGAATTGAAAATCTCTTATAACCTGCCTGCAATTCAGCATCACAATCCGGAGTCAGACCTGCAGATTTTGATGTGCAATTACAGAGTTGTAGATTTAGCCGTGTCCTGCGTATAATTCCACTCCATGTGAGAGGTCCCTTAACCCTTTCTAATCCACTGTCTAACGTCTTCCTACATTCTGATCGAAGCTTCTACAGCTCCAATGTCAGAAGACATCTGACAGGGTATTCTTACCGTCTATCGTCAGCCACTCCGCTGTCGGAGCCTCTCCGGCGCACTCACACTGGATTTAGCCAGCAGGTGGCACCGTTGTATAACAGCAAAAATAGAAAACCTTTTAGGAAACCCTGAATCCAAAATTGGATTGGAAAGGGTTAAGTGCCTTCTATCATATACCTGTAAGGGCGCCCACCCACTAGCGTTTTTTTTACTGCGAAATTCGCAGCGTTTTTTTTTCTGCAGGGGGTCTATGGGACTTGAAATGTTAAAATCGCGATCGCGCAAAATCGCGATTTTGCGCGATCGCGATTTTAGCTTTACAAGTCCCATAGCCCAAAGACCCCTGCAGAAAAAAAAAAACGCTGCGAATTTCGCAGTAAAAAAAACGCTAGTGGGTAGTCACCCTTAGGGCGCATTTAGACGACCGTATATCGGTCGAGTATTCACGCCGGCCGATATATACAGTGTCTCTCTCTGCAGGGGGAGGAGGCTGGAAGAGCCGGGAGCAGTGCTCTGAGCTCCCACCCCCTCTCCGCCTCCTGTCCACCCCCCTGCACTATTTTGAATGAGGAGAGGCGGGGGCGGAGATAATTCGCAGAACTTAACCCCGCCCCTGTCCCACCTCCTCTCATTGCAAATAGTGCAGACGGGCGGAGAGGGGGTGGGAGCTCAGAGCACTGCTCTCGGCTCTTCCAGCCTCCTCCCCCTGCAGAGAGAGACGTTGTATCATGGCCTGCGTGAATAGCCGGTCGATATATGGTCGTCTGAATGAGTCTGTGACCCTTTTATTTTTAAGTGTTGCAAATTTTGACCTGATGTATCTCTATCCGATTTTTTCAATAAGGAGATAAAGGGATTGTCTGAGTTAATTTTTTTTTTTTTAAACTAGTTCCTCATGACTCTGTCATTGGCTGCAGCAGCCTGTAACATCAGTAGACAGGCTGCTGTAGCCTGTAAACAACGTGCCAGTAAAGAGACCTGCAGGGAGCGGGGAGAGGTGACTATGAGCTGGCTTATTATTTTGGAGCATGGAAAAGTTAGTTTTAACAAAAATATTGAACTCTGACAACCTCTTTAAAATAAAAAAAATGTGCATTCCCCTTTAAAAAAAAAAACAATACCACTCTAGACATGTCTAATAAATTCTCTTACAATAATGACAAACCGGAGTTGTGTTTTTTGAGGCACTTTTTCTGCCATCCGCCCCGTCACCATGTGCTCTCCATAGCGTATTGATTAATGCTCCTCAGGCCCTCTAACACTAATACATTAATCAGATCGGCATCCGATAGATCAAATGATAATTTTGTTATAAATCAGAAATGTTGGAGGCTGAGATGATTACTTCGAAACCTCAGATTTTGTCATTGTTCCACTTGAAAGCATGCAATTATACCGCCTTAATTGGAGGCACTGATGTGTTTTCATTAGGGAGGTTTGTTTGTATTCCAAATAATGAGATCTGTGCGAGGGACAGCGCTGCCATTTTAACTTTCCTGCCTTTGCAGAGTTTTTTTGTTTTCTGTATTTCCTTTGTGTTAATAATCTTGACTGTTTTATGTAAATGCGCTGCTGACGAGCTACAAGAACAATCCTCTGTTATGCTGAATAAAACAGACAATCGTAATTCTGTTTAATGCTGATCCTAAAAATGTAAATCTCCGCTTAAAGTGAACAAAAATATCATTTTTTTATATTTTTTTTATTTATTTTTGTCACCTTTTCTCCAATATGTTGTTTAATGGCAACATAAAATAGTTAAAATCTGTTGATTTTTTTCAAATTCATTCCTTATGTAGCCCCCCCCCCCCCCCACCCCACACACCCCACACACCCCTACCCCGTGCATATATAAAAATAAAAAATAAATCTGCGGAATAAGTTAGTATAGCGCTGACTTATTCTGCTGCACTTTCGAGTAAGCTGGACACTCATTTTACTGACCTCAGAAAAAGGTCAAGTCAACCTTCAGCCAGTTACCTGAACCATGCAAGGATTGAACTCACAACCTTCAAGTCATGAGTAAGAGCTTAGGATTGCATTTCTGATATTTTAGCACTCTGCGCCACATAAGACTCTAAGTTGACTGGTGTTACCTGGTTTTTGATTAGCGGGTTTCTCACGTGATATAGTACGTGTGAGAAAAGAAAGGGCGAGACCCATCTTCCTGCCTTTTTAAAAAAAAACTTGCGCGCCATGTTGAGTTTGAATAGTTAAAAAAAAAATCACTAGTTCATGCGCAAGCATGCTCAGTAGCGGCATTGCGTGTTTTTGCATGCGCCCCCGTGTTTAAGCCCTCGGACTTGCAGATTTTGGTGCAGTATTCCGTCGCTGTGTCTTCTGATACATCCCGCTGGAATAATTCCGCCTGCGTGAAAACTCCTTCACGGGCGATAAATGCTGCGCAATTTCCTCTCGAAAAATTGCAGTGAAGCGTCGGCAGTTATTACCGTGCGAGCCGTGCGGAGGACATGTAATAAATATTCGGTGACAAATTCGTAGCGTTTTTGGAAAGCGCCGCAGATACTAAATCCGGGTCTATTTCTGCTGCGGACTTCAACCCTCAACTTGTTCCGCATGTGAAGACATGGCCAAGTCTGCAGCGCTTGTTGCGGAATAGCTGCAGGTATTCTGGCCCATTGGAAGGCACTAGAGATGAGCGAGCGTACTCGCTAAGGCACATTACTCAAGCGAGTAGTGCCTTATGGGAGTACCTGCCCGCTCGTCTCAGAGGATTCGGGTGCCGGCAGGGAGTGGGGAGCGACGGGGGAGGGCGGGGAGCAACGGGGGGGGGGGGGGGGGGGGATCCCTCTCTCACTCTCTTCCCCCTGCTCACTCCCGCAACTCACCGCTCTCCCCCACCAGCACCCGAATCTTTTGAGACGAGTGGGCAGGTACTCAAATAAGGCACTACTTGCTCGAGTAGTTTGCCTTAGCGAGTACGCTCGCTCATCTCTAGAAGGCACCCTTAAAGGGATCTCACACAGGACGGAATATTCCTGAGGACACTGTGGGGTATTCTGCTGTCAAAATCTGCACTGAAATCTGCAGGTTTAAAAGCTTCAGACGGCCAGATTTTGAAAGCCACGCCCACAAAATGGGATGAAACTAAACCGTTTCATTGTCACTAGATTTATTCTTGCATAATATAATTGCACACGAGAAATAATAACCCTGCAGGACCTAGCTTACTGTTTTTTTTTACCTCCACAATAGCGTGCAGTATAACCAGTAAAAGAAGAAAAGGCTTTTGACTCTTTCCTGCACAAATACGCTCAGTAGCAGCCAACGTATTTGTGCATGCACCTCCCTGAAAAAGGCCTTAATGCGGATTTTAATGCAGAATTACCAGCGCAATTCTGTCATTTTCAATTCTGCAGGATAACCCGGTATCACATGAGCATATCTGCACATTTGTGTGTGCAAAACGCATAGAATACAACCCATTGTTTGCAATGGGTTCATTCTCAATTTTCGTTTTTGCGCACTGTATCATTTTTGCGTGAATGCGCTCGTGTGAGGCTGCCCTCAGGCATGAAGACATTGGTGGGGATTTTTCTGCACGAAAATTCCATGAGTTAAAGCCCAAATTACTGAAGCTATACAAATAAGGAAGATGGAACAATACCTCTGCAGCGCCACCTATTGGACGGCAGTATTCCTTCAAATTAATGCTTGACTCTTTATAAAGGTCTGCAGAGCAATGATTGGGAATTGAAAACCTAATCATTGCTCTGCAGACCTGTATAATGGGTCAAGCATTGATTTGAATGAACGTTGCTATCCAATAGGTGGCGCTGCAGAGGTATTGTTCCATTTTCCTTATTTGCATATTACCCAGCGGAGCATGCATGGCCATGTAAGTCTTCTCATCCACTCATCTTCTTGAAGCTATATAGACATGCTATTTTTTTTACATAGACTGTAAAAAGAAAACCACAGCATGCCCCAATGTGGCCCAATTTCTGCAACGTGACGTGAGTAGATGAACAGTCTTGCCACCTGAGCCCTAAAAGTGGTTCCCTCCTTGGCCTATGAAAGGCTCTTGGAGGCTCCTTATGTGTAGTGACATCTTCTTTCGCTTCTTTAGAGCTTGAGGATCGTCAGATCATCCGGCAAGCAAGAGCAGCTCTGACTGTTTCGTTGTCCGCCATCCAGAGACAGAGGTGCCATTGTGCCACCCCTGTATCTTTCAGGAGTATTTTCAGGTGCTTGGCTGAAGGACATTTGGTCTCAGGGCGCCCATTGCATGTATTGCCCTTAACACCCACCGTTGCCTCTGTTTGCAGTGGTGTCATGAATGACGAACCTGGACACTACGGAGTGGATGAAGCCAGGTTTCGTTTAGGCGCTGATGACAGTCATGTTTGTGTTTGAGGACCTCAGGGTGAGCACCTCAATCCTGCCTTTGCTGTGGAGTGGCACAAGAGGCTTCCAGCAGGATAATGCTCGGCCGCACAAACAAGGGGTCACAGGAAGCCCCCCCAACATTGTCACACTTCTGTCGCCAACTGATTACCAGATTTATCACCAATAGAACATGTATGGGACCATCTGGGATGCCAACTTCAACAGCCTACCAGTTTGTATCTGGAGGCTCAGTCACAGCAACTGTAAACCGATATACCGCAGGATACCATACAGAACATGTATGCCTCCATGTCTGCCCATATCACATCCTGTATCCAAGCTGTAGAGGTGGTACAACAGGGTACTAGACCTCCATGCCCCAGTATCACATCTTGTATGCAAGCTAGAGGTAGTACAACAGGATACTAGAGCCTCCATGCCTGCCTGTATCACATCTTGTATCCAAGCTAGAGGCGGTACAACAGGGTACTAGAACCTCCATGCCCGTTTGTATCATATTTTGTATCCAAGTTAGAGGTGGTACAACAGGGTAGTAAAGCCTCCATGCCCATCTGTATCATATTTTGTATCCAAGCTAGAGGTGGTACAACAGAGTACTAGAGCCTCCATGCCCGTCTGTATCATATTTTGTATCCAAGTTAGAGGTGGTACTACAGGGTACTAAAGCCTTCATGCCACTTCCCCCCGTATCGCATCTTGTATCCAAGCTATAGGCAGTACAACATGGTACGAGAGCCTTCATGCCCGCCTGTATCACATCTTGTATCCAAGCTACAGGCACTACAACAGGGTACTAGAGCCTCCATGCCCACCTATATCACATCTTGCATCTAAGCTAGGAGGCTCTACAACAGGATACTAGAGCCTCCATGCCTGCCTGTATCACATCTTGTATCCAAGCTAGAGGCAGTACAACTGGGTACTAGAGCCTCCATGCCCGCCCGTATCACATCTTGTATCCAAGCTAGAGGTGATACAACAGGGTACTAGAGCCTCCATGCCCACCTGTATCACATACTGTATACAAGCTAGAGGTGGTACAACAGGGTACTAGAGCTTCCATGCTCACCCGTATCACATACTGTATCCAAGCTAGAGGCAGTACAACTGGTTACTAGAGCCTCCATACCCCATGTATCACATCTTGTATCCAAGCGAGTGGCGGTACAACAGGGTACAGGAGGCTCCATGCCCACCTGTATCACATCTTGTATCCAAGCTAGAGGCGGTACGACAGGGTACTGGAGGCTCCATGAGCACCCGTATCACATCTTGTATACAAGCTAGAGGCAGTACAACAGGGTACTAGAGCTTCCATGCCCACCTGTATCACATCTTGTATCCAAGCTAGAGGTGATACAACAGGGTACTAGAGCCTCCATACCCCCCATATCACATCTTGTATCCAAGCTAGAGGCGGTACAACAGGGTACTAGAGCCTCCATGCCCACCTGTATCACATCTTGTATCCAAGCTAGAGGTGATACAACAGGGTACTAGAGCCTCCATACCCCCCATATCACATCTTGTATCCAAGCTAGAGGCGGTACAACAGGGTACTAGAGCCTCCATGCCCCCCGTATCACATCTTGTATCCAAGCTAGAGGCGGTACAACAGGGTACTAGAGCCTCCATGACCACCCGTATCACATCTTGTATCCAAGCTAGAGGCGGTACAACAGGGTACTAGAGCCTCCATGCCGCCCGTATCACATCTTGTATCCAAGCTAGAGGCGGTACAACAGGGTACTAGAGCCTCCATGCCTGTCTGTATCAGATCTTGTATCCAAGCTAGAGGCGGTACAACCGGGTACTAGAGCCTCCCTACAAGGGGTCGGTTCTCCACATTAAATGTTCCTCTTGCTCTGATATTCTAATCACTTACTTATAGTAACATTACAATCACACAGAGAAGGTTTCACCCATCCGACAACTTCTGGGGGAGGGGATGTTACTGACAATGACTGTATATGAAGTGGTAGGACAGCTGCAGGCTCCTTCATCTAACGATGAGAATAATACTCTGCATGTAAGGAGATGAACCCTCAATATTTTGTCTGCTGAGAGTGAATCTGAGCTGACACTCTGGGGATTAAGTGAAGGGATTTTAAGGCCGAGTCATTAATGGAGATTCCTGGCAAGGAGCCATCAATTACCAGGAAAGAGCTTAAATCATGCAAAGTCAGCAGACGCCTGGAGATCACTAATGTCCATCTCATGGAGCTCCGACAGGGAAAACATACAGCAACGAAAGGGAAGAAACTGTCCTACAAATAAAGGGGGGATGATTTAGGGTGTATGCTCACGAGATGGAAATGCAGCAGAACATCTGCAGCAGAGAATTCACACCAATTGGGTCAGATCTTGATCTGGATTTTGGAGCGACTTTCATCCCTCACTTGAAGAGGCTGATTTGTACTGTAGATTTTGTCCACAGCGTGTGGTGGAATTTCTAAAATCCCATCCACAACGCTTGTACTGAAATCCTATAGCATTTCCCACCCATGGGAACATACCCTAAAGCAGAAGTGATACCATGCTTAACGTGTAGCAGGTGTGAGGGGCCCTGGTATCTGGCTTGGGGTTTCCCTGATGATCTGGGATGGTGTTGGTAGCACAGAAGTTCTGGGGAGAGATCACATAGGGCCCGGGAGCCGGCATATATGCTTTCAGTAAAAAAAACTTTAATGACACATAAAAAGAAAACAGATTAACAATTTAAGTTCCATTCCGGGGTGAGTCACGACCAAGTACTTGTCAGCTATTACAGAGGATCCATTTTAGCTGTATGGTCTTAAAAGTCCAGTGCCCATATATCATAATTTAGCAAACTCCTTACCAGGTAACTTGGATTTCAATCTAAATTATCTTTTTTTTATATATATAATGGGTTTCTCAAAAGTCCTTACCCGGTCACCAGTAATGCAGCCTCCTGCAGCTTTGTATCCTATCCAGATTGTTGGGCAGAAGGGAAAAGGGGAGCCAGGAGGCAGAAGTCTGTCCAATTTTTGTATTCCGCTCATCCTTTATCCAAAAGAGATGTCTTGAGGAGCTCAAGCCCATAGGGATTATCCTGTACACCACTGTTTCTCCCACATCAGGGGGTATCCCTTGCTCCTCACGTCACAGCATTACTGCACAGACACAAAGGAGTATCCCCAGCTCCTCACACTGCAGCATAGCCGCGCTGACATGGAGGACTATCCCAAGCTCCTCACTCCACAGCATTACTGCACAGACACAGAGGAGTATCCCCAGCTCCTCACACTGCAGCATAGTTGCAAAAACTACTTCCTGTCTCTACTTCTTGATCCTCATTCCCTTCCCTCTTTAAGTCATAGTTGTTAACACATCACTGACACAACAGAACATCAAATGAAGAATAACATAGTCAGCAACAACCATACCCCCTTACACAGGTGCAATATGTAATAAAAAGGGGTCTAGAAAACCCATTTTCATAAACTACTTATTGAATTCTCAGTTAATAGAGAGGGGTCTTCAATTCAGCGTCCTCATCACTTGGTAGAGCTCAGAGTGGTTTAAGAGTGTCTCTTACTCTGGAGGACTTGTCCTGTCTTACTTTACACTGCTAACACATTGATGTGAATGGACGCTGTGTAATACCTTATTTTTCCTGTGAAGGCACTGCAAAGAAATTGAACAGTTGCTGCCAGGTTTTCCCAAAGATCATAGGTGATAACTTAGGGCATTCGACAGAGGAACATATGTGCAAATACGCTTGCTGCAACGGAGTGTATTTGTGCATAAACAAAGTTTGGAGATGGCAATAATCAGGCTATTACACACTTGTCTGCACATAGTATTGTCATTTTTGTGCCAGTTCCCACATGCGCAACATTCCCTTTCCGTGAAGCCCCCTACCCACTGATTTTTTGAACCTGCCATTGACTTCTATGGCAGCTTGCTGCAAAAAACGCAGAAAGATAGTGCAAGTTTTATCTTTTCACATGCTCATGAGGAGGAACCCATTAACCCCTTCATGACGCCCACCCCCTTTTATTTTTTCAATTTTCGTTTTTTCCTCACCCCTTTAAAAAAATCGTAACGCCTTTATTTATCCATCGACGTCACTGTTTGAGGGCTTGTTGTTTGCAGGGCGAGTTGTAGTTTTGAATGGTGCTTTTTAAAGTACCATATAATGTACTGAAAACTTTTTAAAAATTCTAAGTGGAGTAAAATGAAAAAAAAACACCATTCCACCATCTTTCAGTGCGTCTTGTTTCTACGGCGCACAAACTGCAACAAAAACGACATGATAACTTTATTCTATGGGTCAGTGCGATTACTACGATACCAAACGTATAGTTTTTTTTTTACTATACTACTCTTTGTTTTCAAAGCCGTCATCTTGTGTGCGCAATAACTTTTTCATTTTTCCATCGATGTAGTTGAGCGAGGGATCATTTTTTGCGGGATGTCCTAAAGTTTCCGTTAGTACTAATTTGGAATACATACAACTTTTTGATCGCTTTTTATTGCCTTTTTGTCTGGGAGACAGGGTGACTAAAAAAGTGCATTTCTGGCATTCTTAATTTTTTATTTCAGACAAAGCTCACCGTGTGGGGTAAATAATGTGTTACTTTGATAGAGCGGACTTTTACGAACGCGGCGATACCAGATATGTATTTTTATTTTACTATTTAGATTTTTTAATAATAGATATGGCAAAAGGGGGGTGATTTAAACTTTTATTCCTTTTTTGTTTTTTACAACTAAAAAAACTTTATTGATCTTTTTTTTTAACCTTACACTCAAGTCCCCCTGGGGGACTACAACATGCGATGCTTTGATCGCTCCTGTAGTATGACGTAATGGTACAGCATCACGTCATACTGCAATTTCACATGCAGCCTATCAAGCCACCCCACGGGGATGGCTTGATAGGCAGTCTCTCAAGGCAGCCCTGGGGTGACACCTGCATGGCTCCCCTGATCTCACCGCGGGGGGGGGGGGGGGGGCGTGCGGGACCCCAGGGAATTTAAATGCCGGCATTTAAAGGGTTAATAGCCGCAATCAGCCGAACGGCCAATCGCGGCTATTGCCCGCGTGTGTCAGCTGTAATAAACAGCTGACGCCCGCGCTGTATGAAGAGATGTCGCCCCGTGACCTCTCTTCACACTTACCCCGATGCTCCAGGACGTAAATGTACGTCCTGGAGCGGGAAGGGGTTAAAATCAATGGGTTTGATTCATCATGTTTTACAAGGGTGATTTTGATGCTTTTGGGGAAATAAAAGAATGCAGGCTGTCTATAGGCAGAGAGATTGTGAGGGATCACATAGCTAACTTAAATGAATTCAAGTCTCAAGCTCCAGATTAATTACATCCTAGGGTACTAAAGCATGCAGCAGAGGTAATTGCTGAGCCACTCGCCATAACCTTTGAATATTCCTGGAGAACAGAAGTCCCTGAAGATTGGAAAAGGGCAAATGTTGTCCCTATCTTCAAAAAGGGAAGAAGCTGGATCCAGAAAACTACAGGCCTGTGAGCCTGACTTCTATGCCGGGAAAGATCTTTGAACAAATTATTAAACAGCATGTATGCAAGTACTTGGATAATAATGGAGTAATTAACCAGATCCAGCATGGGTTTGTAACAAATACGTCATGCCGGACTAATCTAATTTCCTTCTATGACAGAATCAGTGACTGGGTTGATCAGGGAATGATCAGCATTTGACAAAGTATCTCATACCATACTTATTGAAAAAATGACCAAATATGGGATTGACAAGGCAACTGTTACAGGATTCACAACTGGCTGAGTGATCTACTTAAAGAGTGGTCATAAATGGCTGAACATCCAAGTGGAAGAATGTATCAAGTGGGGCACCACAAGGCTCTGTCCTAGGCCCAGTGTTGTTCAACATTTTTATAAATGATATGGAGGAGGGAATTGATGGGAAACTGATCAAATTTGCCGACAACACAAAGCTAGGAGGCATAGTTAACACTAGGGAAGAGAGGGAGAGTTTTCAAAAAGATCTAGAAAAGTTTGAACAGTGGGTGGTGACTAACAGAATGGTATTTAACAACGAGAAATGCAAAGTCCTACATCTGGGCAGGAAAAATGAAAAAAGCACATACAGAATGGGAGAAATTGGGCTAAGCAGCAGCACAAGTGGAAAAGACTTGGGTATACTAATAGATCATACACTGAACATGAGTCAACAATGTGATGCAGCAGCCAAAAAGGCAAACACAATTCTGGGATGTATTAAGAGAAGCATAGAGTCTAGATCACGTGAGGTCATTATCCCCCTCTACTCTCCCTTAGTCAGACCTCATCTGGAATACTGTGTCCAGTTCTGTGCACCCCAATTAAAAAAAGACATAGACAAACTGGAGCAAGTTCAGAGAAGAGTTAGCAAGATGGTGAGCGGTCTGCAAATCATGTCCTATGAGGAACGGTTAAAGGATCTGGGAAAGTTTAGCTTGCAGAAAAGAAGGCTCAGGGGAGTCTTAATAGCTGTCTACAAATATCTGAAGGGCTGTCACAGTGCAGAGGGATCAGCCCTATTCTCATCTGCACAAGGAAAGACTAGAAGCAATGGGATGAAACTGAAAGGGAGGAGACACAGATTAGATATTAGACAGTGAGGGGGATCAATGAGTGGAACAGGTTACCACAGGAGGTGGTGAGTTCTCCTTCAATGGAAGTATTCAAAAGCTGGACAAATATCTGTCTTGGATGATTTATTGAATCCTGCACTGGGCAGGGTATTTGGACCCTGGAGGTCCCTTCCAACTCTACCATTCTATGATTCTATGCCTTGGCATACCTTCCCTCAAAAGTGGCTTTAGGCTCCCCGAAATGAGTTGCTCTACAACCCTTCCTCTGCATTCCGAGTGATGGTGGTAGCGGTCTCCTGATTGAATGCTACAACTGTCACTCCGAGTGCCATTGTTTGGTACTTCTCTAATGCGATATGCAATGAACACGCCACGATTTTTTTTCCTCATAGATTCCATATACAATTGGAGGTACACGGAGATACAGCACAGCCCCATAATGGTCCAGAGGCACTATATTAACAAATTATCAAGCCAAACAACACAGATCTGTAATATATCAAGTAGATGAGGCTTTTCCATCATGATAAGAAGACATTTGGCATATTTTGAAAAAATTGAGTCCCTATTTTAAAAAAACCCTCACATTCTAACTAATAACATTTCCCGCTCTATCTATACTCTCCTCTATGCAGTTAATGATGCCGTTTTTCTCATCGAGGGCATGAACATACTGGAAGAAGAAGAAGAATGATTCAGACATGTTTTTTCACACTCATACATTTTCTAATTTGCTCTGTGAACTCTTTAAAACAGGATCCATATGGAGGAACCAAAGACCAAACGTGTTCTTACAATTGTGTTCATCTAAAAGGAGCCTCACACATTTCTTTCTGTTCACATTCAGCCAGATGATAAAAAAAAGAACTGCGAATCTGCTAAAAAATGTGTCGATGTGTATTTTCTTATATTATTTTTTCAGTATAATTTCTTTTGGGGCCAGATTATGAAATTTTCTGGATTTATCAGGTAGTCAAAGAAAAATGTATGACATTTACTCGCAAGAAGGGTGTAGTGTCCCAGAACAACATCCTGGTCTCCTCCATAAATGTCATACATGTTTGTCTTATGTAGATGTACTGTGCAAAGCTTGTCCTGTCATATCCAGTGTGTGTGTTGCACAGCTGCGGTGCTTGAGAGGTTAACTCTAATAAAATCATTGCTTGCATGTAGATGTATCAGTCTGTCATGTCATGTGGTGTGAGTAAAGGTATAAATGTGAGGATTTGAGAGCGGGAAAGGAGAGTAGAGTGAGCTCGGGGTCCATCTTCAGAGTTAGTGCTAACACAGAGCCACATGGAAGCACCTTTAGCTTCCATGTAGGTGAAGATCGAGGAGAAGGAAAGACTTCCAGTAGCATTTGGAATCTGGATATGAGTGGAGTAAGTCCCTAGATCCTAAGAGAGAGAGAGCAGCTTCCAATAATTCTGTATACAGAGACCCATCGTACAGGTACCAATTCATATTACAAGTTTTCCTATGTGGCTGTCCAATTCCAGGATCACCATATAGAGGTATGCTGCTGAGTCACACCTGCGCGCCTTCTGTGTGGGGTGTTATAAGTAAATAGTGTCCAGAGTGCCTGTGGAGTGACCACTACCCCTCTTCCTCCTCCGGAGTGCTCCCAGTGCAGTAGCGGTACCATACAGATAACATGGACTGTAGGACCAGTGTCATCCTATGTATCCTCCCTGACCTCTGAGTTCTAGTCTGCTTGCACTTAAAATAATTGTACCTGCATTGTTTTAAATAATTGTTTGCATAAGTTTTTCAAGTAAAGTTACACTGGGCTCTAACCATTCCTGGGGACCCGAGGTGCTATACACAAGTCTCTGTGTTTTTTCTCCGCCGTGTAGCATACCGGTGTGTGGGAACAGTGGCGTCATGAGTGATAACTACGACTACTCCCCTCATACCCTTTATCGGTATACCCTATCCTAGGGATGTCGAAGGTGGCCTGCAATCCTGCTTTGGCCTTTGCTACGTGCCATCCCTCCGGGACCAGACTCTGGTAAGTGACGCCATGGCAAGCCAACACTTAAAGGGGTTGTCCCGCACCGAAACAGGTTTTTTTTTTTTCAATAGCCCCCCCATTCGGCGCGAGACAAACCCGATGCATGTGTTGAAAAAAAAAAACGGATAGTACTTACCCGAATCCCCGCGCTCTGGTGACTTCTTACTTACCTTGCGAAGATGGCCGCCGGGATCTTCACCCTCGGTGGACCGCAGGTCTTCTGTGCGGTCCATTGCCGATTCCAGCCTCCTGATTGGCTGGAATCGGCACACGTGACGGGGCGGAGCTATGAGGAGCAGCTCTCCAGCACGAGCAGCCCCATTCAACACGGACAAGACCGGACTGCGCAAGCGCGTCTAATCGGGCAATTAGACGCTGAAAATTAGACGGCACCATGGAGACGGGGACGCCAGCAACGGAACAGGTAAGTGAATAACTTCTGTATGGCGCATAATTAATGCACGATGTACATTACAAAGTGCATTAATATGGCCATACAGAAGTGTATACCCCAACTTTGTTTCGCGGGACAACCCCTTTAACCCTCCCAGCTTTTCACGTTAGCCAAGTGTCCGGGGTAAAACTCCTCTGAGGTGTTGCAAGGGTAGAGAAGGCAAGAAGGATCAAAGACTGATGCACTCATACTATGGGGCTCTATGGTGAAGGCAGGGGTGCATCTAGACTATATAGGGAAATGGAGAACTTGATTGTGGTTAGGAAATATTATGCAAAACCACTTAACGTGTTTTCCATAAGCATGTGTCTTATTTAACCCCTTAAGGAACAAACGCTGTAAATTTACAGTGCTTGGACTTGGGCTTTAATCCCGGCCGATAGCAAAAGTATATGGTGAAGGATTAAAGCCTCTGCTGCTGCAATTAAGCAGGGGCAGGTTGGGTTCTCAGCTGTTAGTCACAGACGAGGATCCGGAGGAGAACGGAGAAGCGTTTTTTAACCATTTCTGCCTTCTCCTTTCCAGGGTACATAGTGCTCAATGAGTGCTAAATACTAAAAAGTGAAAGTATAATTTACACTATGCGAGCCGGCGATCACGTGACCGTTGGTTGCCCCCTTTTACAGCAGAGCTGCAGGGTCCTATAAGACCCTGATCAGCTCTATTAGGGACTATTGTCAATACAGGGGGATGTTTTCCCTGTAACTGGGGCTCCTATGGATGTGGCTCCTATGAATGCCCCAGCTACAGGGGAGAAGTGTGTAAAAAAAAAAAAGACTATGTAAATGTACCAAGAGGTCTTAAATGATGTCATCGGGGATATAGATGGTAAAAAAAATAGTTACAGGAATAAGTAAAAAATTACAGAATAAAATAAAAATATATATGAAAAAAGAAAAGCCAACCAAAGCCGTCGCTGTATGCGCACTGTAATCCAAAACCATACATATTATATATCAAAACACCCGAAACAAAAATGAGGAACCCGTTACCGTACTTAATTTTAGCATAAATATACAATTTTTTTTTAAAAAGTCAGTGAAAAAGATACTAAAATATAGCCCTATAAATTACAGGGGAAAAAATGCAGCAAAAATAATTTTGATAGCTAAATGTTTAAAAAAAGGCAGTAAAACCGCCACAGGGGTAAAATCCCTAAAAAAGTGTCTCATTCTTAACCCTTTCCAATCCATTTATTTTTTCTCACCCATTCTCCCCAGCTCCAAATAAATTGGAGCTGGGAGAATGGGTGAGAAAAAATACATTTTCCCTGCACCCTACTGATCTGACAGAGTTCAGGAGGGTGCAGGGAGGGACCTGCTTACCTGACCGGCGTCTTGTGCATTCTCCTTCTGCCTCCCGGCTCGGCGATCATGTGACCGCTGGGGTCAGGTGACACCTGGCGGTCACATGATCGCCGGGTCGGGAGACAGAAGGAGAATGCACAAGACGCTGGTCAGGTAAGCAGGTCCTTGCACGGTGCAGGCTCCCGGCTCAGCGTTCATGTGACCGCCGGGGGTCAGGTAACACCGGCGGTCACATGATCGCCGGCCGGAATCTATGCATTGCATAGCGCTAATTGAGCGCTATGTAATGTATAAAGAAGTGGGCAGAAAGGGTTAAAAACCCTTTCTGCCTTCTCCTCGGGGGTCCTCGATGACGACCAGTAAAGGAGTGCATCTGCACCCGATGTGCCTGACGATCGGGTGCAGATCCACTCCTGCACTGCAGTGTCGGGCCTACTCCGACATCGGAGCTGTGGAGGAAAATGATGATGTCTGGGCAGGCCCGACATTGGACTGGAAAGGGTTAAGGTACAAAGTAGCCTGGTCCTTAAGGGGTTAAGCAATACATATCTCCTACAACAGGCAGGCTTTCCTTCTTGTCTGAAAGTTGAAAATGGCGATGTTGTAAGGACTAAAATTGTTCTTAAACGGACACTAACTTTTCAGACAACTTCTGCTCATCAACTAGCTTGTGTAAGTCTCATCATTTCTGTAATATACTTGCATGAAGAGTGTTGTTGCTTCACTGCTGTAAATCATGCTTGAAGTGGCTGCCACTAGGGGCCTCCCTTCTAGCTTTCCTAAAATCTACTCTCTGTTGTTAGGTATAGTGCTTCCTTAGTGACAGAGATACAGGGATGCTTCCATAGAAACAGGGGGAGGGGCTACCTTCAAGGCAGCTCCCATGCACTCACAGGCTGCAGGCTGACAGATCTGCAGAAACTGTGATAAGGATCTACAGATCTGTGGGTGTGTGTTTAACTTTATACAACCTATTACTTGTTGTCACAGTATGCAGCTGCAGGTACCACCACTTACCTGTTGTTGTCACGCCACATCTCTGGCCGGTCTCTGGACTCAGCTCATAGGGCTCACGCGTGCTCCTTTAAGACTTAAAGGGTCGGTGCATGCTTCACTAATTGTTCTTCCACCAATCTTCTGACACCTCTGGCTACATTAGGCCTCCACACCCAAGGGTTCATGTCTAAGCAATTAGGTTCCACTGCCATTGTGAGAAAGCTTGAGTTAGTGTATTCTCCTTGTTAAGACCTCTGCTTGCTTCTGACTACATTAACTTCTATATTCCCTGACCTCAGCTATGTTTCTGGACTTTGCTGTCTGCCGCCTGCCCCCATCTATTAGCTGATTATCTGGTTGAAGTATATGCTGCCAGTCTGAACCTCAGCTTGTCTTTGGATTTGTCTTTCTGACCCATAGGAACCTCGGCCTTGTATAGCATCATCAGCCATGCTACTAAGACTATACAAGTAGCAGCTTGGGGACCCCGTAGCAAAGACCAAATCCCACTTAGAGTGGCTAAGGGTGAAATCCGGGGTTCCCCAAGTGCTGCCCCCAGTCATAGCCCTGAACCAAATCATGTGGGGCGTTTTTGGATTCAGTAGGATTCTTCTCTATAGGACTTCATATAAACAGAAAAAAAATATGTGTTCCAAATGTTATAAAATAAAGAACAGCAACAAAAATATTGGTAAAATCACTTAAAATTCACAGCGTGTGAAGGATCCCTGAGCCAGAGTTGAAAGCAACTACAAAGGGCGTCTGTCTCTCTTTCACTCTGAAGGACCAAGCACTGTCTGCATTATTGATTTCAATGGATGCCATGTAGTACTTTATATCTCCTGTTGGGGCGCTGCAAGGAAATGGTTGTCATGTTCCTTGCAGATGACAGCTGAACATTGCTGGCCCTAGCAATAGGGATCAATGGGATCAGCTTATCTTCAGGGGCCCTTCTTACAAAAGAAAAATTGTCCAAACCAGCTAGTTCCACACGAGCGATCGCGATTTTGCCGCTAGAAAATGGCGTCTTTTTCCCCGTGACATTCACGATTTTGCCGTGTTTTTATGGTAAAAGTCAGTAGGATTTTCTAATGTTAAAATCCCATTGCAACGGAAATTTGTTCCGTAGCGATGTGATAAAAAGGAGGCTCCATACGGAAACATGGGAGATAAAAAAAAGGGCACATCTGAGAAAGATAGAGCGTGCCGCGATTTTTTTCTCTCGCGACATCGCAGCAGAAAAAACATCGCTAATGGGAAGAAAAGCAGTGAAAATCATTGGTTTCATAATCTGTTTTTTACTGACTCTCGCATCACGTGGAAATTACGAGATTTTCTCGCCTGTGTGAAACCACCCTAAGGGCTTCTTCACACCAGCGATTGCGGATGTTTCCCTATGGGGCTTCCTTTTTATCGCATCGCAAAGCACGAACTTGCGATTTTCGGGGAGAGGCGATGCGTTTTTAACATTAGAAAACCCTATTGACTTTTGTGTTAGAAAATTGCGGCAAGATCGCATGAAAAAAAAACATGAGAAAATCGCAAGTGGCAGGAACAAAGATGCAATTGTGTTGCGATTTTGCCATGTGAAACTAGCCTCAGGGCTCCTGCACACTGGCGAGGGCCATATCGGGCCGAGATTCATGGACCAATATCGCCCTTGCAGTCCTGAAAATCCCTGGATGTAAGGCGTTTTCACAAGGAAACCCCCTTGCATCACTACAGGGGTTCCCTTAATCTCCACCATGGCTCACGCAGCAGCAGCAGGAGATTGCGATCTTCTCCCATTGTTTTCAATGAGGCCGCTGTTGCTGCTGCCGGCCCCATTGAAAACATGTGGAAGCCCCTGGATGTGACAGCCTCACATCACTGTGAGGCTGAAGGAATCCCCTGCTGCAGCGGTCACAGCCGCAACAGGGGATTGTGATCTTCTCCCACTGAAAACAATGGACGATAGAACCAAAAGAATGGACATGTGTTTCCTGCATCGCATCGCAACGCAAGTGTGGACCCCATTCAAAAGAATAAGTTTCATATTAGTGCGAGATTTTTGCATCTCGCAATGCTGAGATCTTGCATGATTTTCCCGCCAGTGTGAAGGAGCCCTTAGGTGGTTTTTGTATCAGCGGAATTCTCGGCCCAATATAACAAATGCTGCTTACCACGTATGTCAACGCATGTTGATCAGCACTTCGTTACTTTTGTTTTACATGGGCCAAGAATTACTGTTGGCAACATTCCCATAGGATGCCGCTCGTCTCCCCGTTCTTCTTGGAAAGATGTACAGGCGATCACAGAGTATTTTTATGCTTGCTGAATGTCAATGATCAGCCAACTAATGAGCATTCCCTTGTTGGCTGTCGTATTGGTAACACGGCCCACGGATTGGACAAACAAACATTCGCAGGAACCTTTGTCCTCAATGACCGATCCATGTTAAAGGGCCTCTATGTTAAAGGGCCTCTGCTGTCTCTTATGACTTGAATTGCTCTGAATGTCAATGATCAGCCAACTAACGAGCTTTCCCTTGTTGGCTGTCGTATTGGTAACACAGCCCACGGATTGGCCGAACACAAATTCGCAGGACCCTTTGTCTTCAACGACCCATCCATGGTAAAGGGCTTCCATGTTAAAGGGCCTCTTCTGTCTGTTATGACTTCAATTGCTCTCGTCCTATAACATTGGCTGTTTTCCATGGAGACTCAGCATCACATGTGTGTTTTTCTTTACTTCTCTCCGCAGACTTGTGCACGAATAAGCCTATAATATATAGAAAACCCTTACGATCTCTTAACTCAGTTTAACAAACGGCTGTATGTACATTCTTGCTGTGAGGTTCACGGCGGGGCTGACATAAAAAATCTGCCCTGATTGTTTTCATTGGACCAAAGAAATCAATTTCTATTCCACAGAAAGAGACTCAACGGTTCAAAATATCTGTGAGTAGACCGTAACTCATCCTCCTCTCTGTAGCCGTATATACATTGACCAACATAGTATGGAGTATGACAATTCATTAAACCCCCCCAATGGGGTTTCCACCCTCCTGCAACTTTTAATTCCTTAGCTTCTACATGATGATTTACAAGTGTTTATGGAACCCCACGTCATATCAGTTATATAGGCTTATGCTATATTTCCTTTAGGTTCTCTCTGTCATCTCCTGTGCGGGGCAATGTTTTGAGTTAAATCTGCATATTTTGGGCTGACAATAATTTTTGCAACAGGGTTTCATTAAAAATTTTGCAGCGCTTGCCTTCGGCAGTCTCTACTAGAGATGAGCGAACACCAAAATGTTCGGGTGTTCGTTATTCGTAACGAACTTCCCGTGATGCTCGAGGGTTCGTTTCGAACAACGAACCCCATTGAAGTCAATGGGCGACCAGAACATTTTTGTATTTCGCCGATGCTCGCTAAGGTTTTCATGTGTGAAAATCTGGGCAATTCAGGAAAGTGATGGGAATGACACAGTGACGGATAGGGCAGGCGAGGGGCTACATGTTGGGCTGCATCTCAAGTTCACAGGTCCCACTATTAAGCCACAATACCGGCAAGAGTGGGCCCCCCCCCCCTCCCAACAACTTTTACTTCTGAAAAGCCCTCATTAGCATGGCATACCTTTGCTAAGCACCACACTACCTCCAACAAAGCACAATCACTGCCTGCATGACACTCCACTGACACTTCTCCTGGGTTACATGCTGCCCAACCGCCCCCCCCTCCCCCCCACAGCGCACACCAAAGTGTCCCTGCGCAGCCTTCAGCTGCCCTCATGCCACACCACGCTCATGTCTATTTAGAATTGCGTCTGCCATGACGAGGGACCGCAGGCACACACTGCAGAGGTTGGCACGGCTAGGCAGCGACCCTCTTTAAAAGTGGCGGAGCGATAGCCCACAATGCTGTACAGAAGCAATGAGAAATATAATCCTGTGCCACCGCCATCAGGAGCTGCACACGTGGGCATAGCAATGGGGAACCTATGTGCCACACACTATTCATTCTGTCAAGGTGTCTGCATGCCCCAGTCAGACCGGGCTTTTTAATTCATAGACACAGGCAGGTACAACTCCCTATTGTGAAGTCCCTGTCGACCCACAGCATGGGTGGCTCCCTGGAACCCACCGGCGGTACACAGAAATATCCCATTGCATTGCCCAACACAGCTGAGGTAGTAATGTCGTGCTTAATGCAGGTGGGCTTCGGCCCACACTGCATGCCCCAGTCTGACTGGGGTTCTTTATAAGTGTACAGATGTAGTAAAAACTCCGTGTGCACCTACAGCATGGGTGGGTGCCAGGAAGCCACCGGCGGTACATAGAAATATCCCATTGCATTGCCCAACACAGCTGAGGTAGTAATGTTGTGCTTAACCCTTTCCAATCCAATTTGTATATGGTTTTCCTAGGGGGCTTACTCTTTTTCTGCTGTTATACAACGGCGCTATATGCTGGCTAAAGCCAGTACTGCATGAGCTGACACGTAGGATAGGCTCCGACAGCAGAGAGGCTGGCAATATACAGTAAGAGAACCCCGACGGACGTCTACCAACAACGGAGCTGTACAGCCTTAAACCCTAATGTCTTCACAGGTCACACAGTGGACTGGAAAGGGTTAATGCAGGTGGGTTTCGGCCCACACTGCATGCCCCAGTCAGACTGGGGTTCTTTACAAGTGGACACATGTAGGTTTAACTCCCTGTAGACCCACTGCCTGGGTGGGTGCCAGGAAGCCACCGGCGGTACATAGAAATATCCCATTGCATTGCCCAACACAGCTGAGGTAGTAATGTCGTGCGTAATACAGGTGGGCTTCGGCCCACACTGCATGCCCCAGTCAGACGGGTTCTTTAGAAGTGTACAGAAGTATTAAAAACTCAGTGTGCACCTACAGCATGGGTGGCTCCCTGGAACCCACCGGCGGTACACAAAAATATCCCATTGCATTGCCCAACACAGCTGAGGTAGTAATGTCGTGCGTAATGCAGGTGGGCTTCGGCCCACACTGCATGCCCCAGTCAGACTGGGGTTCTTTACAAGTGGACACATGTAGGTTTAACTCCCTGTGGACCCACTGCCTGGGTGGGTGCCAGGAAGCCACGGCCGGTACATAGAAATATCCCATTGCATTGCCCAACACAGCTGAGGTAGTAATGTCGTGCGTAATACAGGTGGGCTTCGGCCCACACTGCATGCCCCAGTCAGACGGGTTCTTTAGAAGTGTACAGAAGTATTAAAAGCTCAGTGTGCACCTACAGCATGGGTGGCTCCCTGGAACCCACCGGCGGTACACAAAAATATCCCATTGCATTGCCCAACACAGCTGAGGTAGTAATGTCGTGCGTAATGCAGGTGGGCTTCGGCCCACACTGCATGCCCCAGTCAGACTGGGGTTCTTTACAAGTGGACACATGTAGGTTTAACTCCCTGTGGACCCACTGCCTGGGTGGGTGCCAGGAAGCCACGGCCGGTACATAGAAATATCCCATTGCATTGCCCAACACAGCTGAGGTAGTAATGTCGTGCGTAATACAGGTGGGCTTCGGCCCACACTGCATGCCCCAGTCAGACGGGTTCTTTAGAAGTGTACAGAAGTATTAAAAACTCAGTGTGCACCTACAGCATGGGTGGCTCCCTGGAACCCACCGGCGGTACACAAAAATATCCCATTGCATTGCCCAACACAGCTGAGGTAACGTCAGCTGTAATGCAGGTGGGCTAAAAATTAATTTGATTACACTGTAGGCGAGGGCCCACAAAAATTGCTGTATCAACAGTACTAATGTACATCCCAAAAATTGGCCATGGCCAGCCAAGAGGGCAGGTGAAACCCATTAATCGCTTTGGTTAATGTGGCTTAAGTGGTAACTAGGCCTGGAGGCAGCCCAGTGTAACGAAAAATTGGTTCAAGTTAAAGTTCCAATGCTTTTAAGCGCATTGAAACTTATAAAAATTGTT
The DNA here is from genome assembly GCF_035609145.1 of Eleutherodactylus coqui. NCBI lineage: Eukaryota > Metazoa > Chordata > Amphibia > Anura > Eleutherodactylidae > Eleutherodactylus > Eleutherodactylus coqui. Next base: position 306,761,487 of record NC_089839.1, read on the forward strand.
CTGAAAAATTATTTGAGTGAGCCTTGTGGCCCTAAGAAAAATTGCCCGTTCAGCGTGATTACGTGAGGTTTCACGAGGAGGAGCAGGAGGAGGAGGAGGAGGAATATTAGACACAGATTGATGAAGCAGAAATGTCCCCGTTTTGGATGGTGAGAGAGAACGTAGCTTCCATCCGCGGGTGCAGCCTACGTATTGCTTACGTATCGCTGCTGTCCTCTGGTGGAGAACAGAAGTCTGGGGAAATCCAGCCTTTGTTCATCTTGATGAGTGTTAGCCTGTCGGCACTGTCGGTTGACAAGCGGCTACGCTTATCTGTGATGATTCCCCCAGCCGCACTAAACACCCTCTCCGACAACACGCTAGCCGCAGGACAAGCAAGCACCTCAAGGGCATACAGGGCTAGTTCAGGCCACGTGTCCAGCTTCGACACCCAGTAGTTGTAGGGGGCAGAGGCGTCACCAAGGATGGTCGTGCGATCCGCTACGTACTCCCTCACCATCCTTTTGCAGTGCTCCCGCCGACTCAGCCGTGACTGGGGAGCTGTGACACAGTCTTGGTGGGGAGCCATAAAGCTGGCCAGGCCCTTAAAGACTGTTGCACTGCCTGGGATGTACATGCTGCTCGATCTACGCACATCCCCTGCAACATGGCCCTCGGAACTGCGCCTTCTGCCACTAGCGCTGTCGGCTGGGAATTTTACCATCAGCTTGTCCGCAAGGGTCCTGTGGTATAGCAACACTCTCGAACCCCTTTCCTCTTCGGGAATCAGAGTGGGCAGGTTCTCCTTATACCGTGGATCGAGCAGTGTGTACACCCAGTAATCCGTAGTGGCCAGAATGCGTGCAACGCGAGGGTCACGAGAAAGGCATCCTAACATGAAGTCAGCCATGTGTGCCAGGGTACCTGTACGCAACACATGGCTGTCTTCACTAGGAAGATCACTTTCAGGATCCTCCTCCTCCTCCTCCTCCTCAGGCCATACACGCTGAAAGGATGACAGGCAATCAGCCGGTGTACCGTCAGCAGCGGCCCAAGCTGTCTCTTCCCCCTCCTCCTCATGCTCCTCCTCCTCCTCCTCCTGTACGCGCTGATAAATAGACAGGAGGGTGCCCTGACTATCCAGCGGCATACTGTCTTCCCCCGCCCCCGTTTCCGAGCGCAAAGCAGCTGCCTTTATGGTTTGCAGGGAATTTCTCAAGATGCATAGCAGAGGAATGGTGACGCTAATGATTGTAGCATCGCCGCTCACCACCTGGGTAGACTCCTCAAAATTACCAAGGACATGGCAGATGTCTGCCAACCAGGCCCACTCTTCTGAAAGGAATTGAGGAGGCTGACTCCCACTGCGCCGCCCATGTTGGAGTTGGTATTCGACTATAGCTCTACGCTGTTCATAGAGCCTGGCCAACATGTGGAGCGTAGAGTTCCACCGTGTGGGCACGTCGCACAGCAGTCGGTGCACTGGCAGCTTAAAGTGATGTTGCAGGGTGCGCAGGGTGGCAGCGTCCGTGTGGGACTTGCGGAAATGTGCGCAGAGCCGGCGCGCCTTTACGAGCAGGTCTGACAAGCGTGGGTAGCTTTTCAGAAACCGCTGAACCACCAAATTAAAGACGTGGGCCAGGCATGGCACGTGCGTGAGGCTGCCGAGCTGCAGAGCCGCCACCAGGTTACGGCCGTTGTCACACACGACCATGCCCGGTTGGAGGCTCAGCGGCGCAAGCCAGCGGTCGGTCTGCTGTGTCAGACCCTGCAGCAGTTCGTGGGCCGTGTGCCTCTTATCGCCTAAGCTGAGTAGTTTCAGCACGGCCTGCTGACGCTTGCCCACCGCTGTGCTGCCACACCGCGCGACACCGACTGCTGGCGACATGCTGCTGCTAACACATCTTGATTGTGAGACAGAGGAGGAGGAGGAGGAGGAGGGTGCTTTAGTGGAGGAAGCATACACCTCCGCAGATACCACCACCGAGCTGGGGCCCGCAATTCTGGGGGTGGGTAGGACGTGAGCGGTCCCAGGCTCTGACTCTGTCCCAGCCTCCACTAAATTCACCCAATGTGCCGTCAGGGAGATGTAGTGGCCCTGCCCGCCTGTGCTTGTCCACGTGTCCGTAGTTAAGTGGACCGTGGCAGTAACCGCGTTGGTGAGGGCGCGCACAATGTTGCGGGAGACGTGGTCGTGCAGGGCTGGGACGGCACATCGGGAAAAGTAGTGGCGACTGGGAACTGAGTAGCGCGGGGCCGCCGCCTCCATGATACTTTTGAAGGACTCCGTTTCCACAACCCTATACGGCAGCATCTCAAGGCTGATGAATTTTGCGATGCGGACGGTTAACGTTTGAGCGTGCGGGTGCGTGGCGGCGTACTTGCGCTTGCGCTCGAACACTTGCGCAAGCGACGGCTGAACGGTGCGCTGAACTACACTGCTGGATGGGGCCGAGGACAGCGGAGATGAGGGTGTGGGTGCAGGCCATGAGGCGGTAGTGCCTGTGTCCTGAGAGGGGGGTTGCATCTCAGTGGCAGGTTGGGGCACAGGGGGAGAGGCAGGGGTGCAAACCGGAGGCGGTGAACGGCCTTCGTCCCACCTTGCGGGGTGCTTGGCCATCATATGTCTGCGCATGGTGGTGGTGGTGAGGCTGTTGGTGTTGGCTCCCCGGCTGAGCTTTGCGCGACAAAGGTTGCACACCACTGTTCGTCGGTCGTCAGGCGTCTCTGTGAAAAACTGCCAGACCTTAGAGCACCTCGGCCTCCGCAGGGTGGCATGGCGCGAGGGGGCGCTTTGGGAAACACTTGGTGGATTATTCGGTCTGGCCCTGCCTCTACCCCTGGCCACCGCACTGCCTCTTGCAACCTGCCCTGCTGATGCCCTTGACTCCCCCTCTGAAGACCTGTCCTCCTGAGTAAGCGTTGCACACCAGGTGGGGTCAGTCACCTCATCGTCCTGCTGCTCTTCCTCCGAATCCTCTGTGCGCTGCTCCCTGGGACTTACTGCCCTTACTACTACCTCACTGCAAGACAACTGTGTCTGATCGTCATCGTCCTCCTCACCCACAGAAAGTTGTTGAGAACGTTGGCGGAAGTCCCCAGCCTCTTCCCCCGGACCCCGGGAACTTTCGAATGGTTGGGCATCAGTGACGATAAACTCCTCTGGTGGGAGAGGAACCGCTGCTGCCCAATCTAAGCAGGGGCCCGAGAACAGTTCCTGGGAGTGTTCCCGCTCCTGAGCAGGTGTCATTGTAGTGGAGTGAGGAGGCTGGGAGGAAGGAGGAGCAGCAGACAGAGGATTCGGATTGGCAGCAGTGGACGGCGCAGAACTGCGGGTAGACGATAGGTTGCTCGAAGCACTTTCTGCCATCCAGGACAGGACCTGCTCACACTGCTCATTTTCTAATAACCGTCTCCCGCGTGGACCCATTAATTGGGCGATGAATGTGGGGACGCCAGAAACGTGCCTCTCTCCTAATCGCGCAGCAGACAGCTGCGACACACCTGGATCAGGAGCTTGGCCTGTGCCCACACCCTCACTTGGCCCTCCGCGTCCTCGGCCACGTCCACGTCCACGTCCTCTAGGCTTACCCCTACCCCTCAGCATGCTGTATTACCAGTGATTAGATTTCCCAGGCAGGAAATAAATTGGCGCAAGACTGCAGGGCAAATATAATTTTTGCCCTTTTTGGAAAACGAAAGGCCCCACTGCCTCTAGTGAATGAATTATCTAAGTTTAATAACTGTGCTGTGTCCCTGCTTATGTGTCACAGAACGTGAGGGTAGCAGAGTTATTAACTGTGGCAGAGCAGGTATTTTTTTTCCCAATTAAGGAAAGCAAATGGCGAAGCCAGCAGTAAAGCGTAGCTGGCTGCGTATGATTTAGCAATGTTTTTCACGCAGCTCACACGTGTCCACCGCCCGTAAGGACGGACAGAGGCTGGACAAATAGATTTGTTTTCAGTTTTTTCCCACCAACAGGCAGCACTGCGTATATTCAATGAACCTGAGAAGTTTAATAACTGTGCTGTGTCCCTGCTTATGTGTCACAGAACGTGAGGGTAGCAGAGTTATTATAACTCTTGGAGAGCAGGTATTTTTTTTCCCAATTAAGGAAAGCAAATGGCGAAGCCAGCAGTAAAGCGTAGCTGGCTGCGTATGATTTAGCAATGTTTTTCACGCAGCTCACACGTGTCCACCGCCCGTAAGGACGGACAGAGGCTGGACAAATAGATTTGTTTTCAGTTTTTTCCCACCAACAGGCAGCACTGCGTATATTCAATGAACCTGAGAAGTTTAATAACTGTGCTGTGTCCCTGCTTATGTGTCACAGAACGTGAGGGTAGCAGAGTTATTATAACTCTTGGAGAGCAGGTATTTTTTTTCCCAATTAAGGAAAGCAAATGGTGAAGCCAGCAGTAAAGCGTAGCTGGGTGCGTATGATTTAGCAATGTTTTTCACGCAGCTCACACGTCTCCACAGGCGTAAGGACGGACACAGGCTGGACAAATAGATTTGTTTTCAGTTTTTTCCCACCAACAGGCAGCACTGCGTATATTCAATGAACCTGAGAAGTTTAATAACTGTGCTGTGTCCCTGCTTATGTGTCACAGAACGTGAGGGTAGCAGAGTTATTATAACTCTTGGAGAGCAGGTATTTTTTTTCCCAATTAAGGAAAGCAAATGGCGAACCCAGCAGTAAAGCGTAGCTGGCTGCGTATGATTTAGCAATGTTTTTCACGCAGCTCACACGTGTCCACCGCCCGTAAGGACGGACAGAGGCTGGACAAATAGATTTGTTTTCAGTTTTTTCCCACCAAAAGGCAGCACTGCGTATATTCAATGAACCTGAGAAGTTTAATAACTGTGCTGTGTCCCTGCTTATGTGTCACAGAACGTGAGGGTAGCAGAGTTATTATAACTCTTGGAGAGCAGGTATTTTTTTTCCCAATTAAGGAAAGCAAATGGCGAACCCAGCAGTAAAGCGTAGCTGGCTGCGTATGATTTAGCAATGTTTTTCACGCAGCTCACACGTCTCCACAGGCGTAAGGACGGACACAGGCTGGACAAATAGATTTCTTTTCAGTTTTTTCCCACCAACAGGCAGCACTGCGTATATTCAATGAACCTGAGAAGTTTAATAACTGTGCTGTGTCCCTGCTTATGTGTCACAGAACGTGAGGGTAGCAGAGTTATTATAACTCTTGGAGAGCAGGTATTTTTTTTCCCAATTAAGGAAAGCAAATGGCGAAGCCAGCAGTAAAGCGTAGCTGGCTGCGTATGATTTAGCAATGTTTTTCACGCAGCTCACACGTGTCCACCGCCCGTAAGGACGGACAGAGGCTGGACAAATAGATTTGTTTTCAGTTTTTTCCCACCAACAGGCAGCACTGCGTATATTCTATGAATAATAACTGTGTTGTGGCCCTGCCTATACAATTCTTTCCCTGCAGTATCAATGGAGGGTGGAATGCTCTGCAGAGGCGATTTTGAGAAGCCCAAAAAAAATGCAGCACAGCCAACAGCAGCCTGGACAGTACTGCACACGGATAAATATGGCCCTAGAAAGGACCGTTGAGGTTCTTGAAGGCTACACTCACTCCTAACACTCTCCCTGCCTATGCAGCACTTCTGTCCCTAATGCCAGGTGCAACGGTCTGCAGAGGCGATTTTGAGAAAAAAAAAATCCCACTGCTAACAGCAGCCAACACACAGCTATCAGTGGCCCTAATAAGGACCTTTGGGGGGTCTTGAAGCCTACACTAACTACCAATTCTTTCCCTACAGCAGCTCCGGTATAAACAGCACTGTCCCTCATCTAACTCACAAGGCATGTGTGGCGAGCCGCGGGAGGGGCCGACTTTTATATTAGGCGAACACCTGATCTCGCCAGCCACTCACAGCAGGGGGGTGGTATAGGGCTTAAACGTTGCAGGGGGAAGTTGTAATGCCTTCCCTGTCTTTCAATTGGCCAGAAAAGCGCGCTAACGTCTCAGGGAAGGAAGTGAAAGTAACCAGAACACCGCATGGTGTTCGTCACGAATAACGAACATCCCGAACACCCTAATATTCGCACGAATATCAAGCTCGGACGAACGCGTTCGCTCATCTCTAGTCTCTACATATCACTGTATATAGACACTGCAATCTAAGTCTAAATAGGGGGTCCATCACTGAGGCTGGACTGATGCCTTAGTTTCCCTCTGTTCTCTCCTTTCCTGCACCTTCTTATTAGTTAATTTCTGACCACAAAAAAAGTTCATGGTCATAAATTAGCTGATAAAAAGTGCAGGAAGGGAGAGATTAGGGCTAAAAACTAAGCCATCAGTCCAGCCTCACTGACAGCTCTCCTATTGAGACTCAGTGTGCAGTTTCCATATACAGTTGCAAATAAAAACTGCAGAAGATAAATGGTGCAACATTTTTAATTAAACCCTTCAGCAAACATGATTGGTGTTTTTTTGGAAAATGCAAAAAGTTATGAGGGGTCAGAAGATGCTGACAAAACCTTCTTTTAAAAACGCTATGGCCCTTGGAAGGCAGGAATGAAAAAGCCAGAAGGGAAATTCCCAAAAATTGCTTGTCATTAAAGGGTGAATGGCACAATTCCTTTAAACAGATACAATAGGAATCTATAGACTGGAGACGTTCATCGACTTCTAGGGAAGAGTTTTGGGGACATGCTCTATGGTTTGGACAGCGAGGAGGAGGTTTGCTGTGACATCACCTATTGTGAATGGTGGATCCTGTGTTATCTATATATACCTGTCATCTGTAAATCTGCCTGTGATGATAATGAGAGGTTGGGTGAAATGACTGCTGAGTTTTCCCTACAGAACAGGAAGTATCAGGCTATTATTAGGCTTATTGGCCAGTGTGCAGGGAGGGGTAGGAGGTGATCTGTGACATTAGATATGGTGAATGTTGGATCCTGTGTCATCTATAGGTGTCCCCTTTCAGTTTTATCCTGCCTGTGATGCATTGATCCTTAGTAGTTTTCTCTACAGAACAGGAAGTGTCTGATTATTATTAGGCCTAAATTCCTTTTGCACGGGCCAAGAAATCGTTCAGGTTCGGAGAGAATCTGAATATTTATCGTTCAGTCTAAATGCATATAAATTCGTCTATTATTCAGTTTCTGCATGTATAAAAACGGGACGACTTTTATGTGTGAACAGGCAGCATCACTTATGAAAAACTGCCTGTTTACTGTGAATGAACCATCCCCAGTCCGCTCCGCCTCCATTCACTAGCGTTGATCATTCCTGTGTAAAACCACAGGAACGATCATCACTGAGATGATCTATGGGGATTCTGCACCCAACAGGCTTTCCCGTGTAAAAGCACCCTTAGTGGTCAATGTGAGAATTGCAGGATTTTAGGATTTTTTTTAAACAGATCATGATATTTAGAATAAAAAAAGAAAGATCAACAAAAAATCCAAAAAATATGTTTACCATAAAACCCTTATTGATACAATCGCCCTTTTTTGACGACACATTCCCTTTAGGCACATGGCAGTCCACAGAGAAATCCGGTGCATTCACCTTTAAAATGATATGTAACCTTCTCAAATCCTGTGTTATGACATTGCCGCTTATTTCTGAGATGTTCGCTTGTGCTCTGCGCCGCTCTGTAAGACATGCTGCAATGTTTTGGTCAAAGTACTAAAAATTTCAAATGGAATCCCCAAAGAAGAAGAACTTGTTGTAAGCTTTACAAGAATAGCCTCAGGGAAGAGTCTATGCTATTGCAAATTCAGTTCCTCAGGAGAGGGAGACAGTTTGCTTTGTCTTATCCTTGTTGAATTGAACTTACTTCCCTCTAATACAAAACTACATTCTTTATCCTCTAAGTTAGTGCAGACATTAAAGTTGACTTGAGCTCCATGGAAATCTAACCTGCAATGCCCCTCGTGAGACAACCTGAGATAAACGTTTTTGGCAGTGAATGTTGGGGGTCGCAAATTGCATGGAATTAATGAGAAGATGAAAAATGTTCCTGCATCGCATCAGGTATTTGTTTCCATAGATAGAATTTTTTTATTTCCAGAAATAGCGCCCCTCTAGTGCATGTAGGCTATATGTGGTATTACATTTCAGTCCTATTCCCTCCAATGTAGGGTGTCATCTTCTGAGCATTAAAGTGTCAGCAGTAGTGGCTAGACAATCACACATGGGAAGGATACTGTGGTTAAAGGGGTAGTCTGCCTTCCTTTTCACTTGATAAGTCATCAGTAGTTGGTGAAAGGGTATCTGATTGTCATAAGTGGACAGGGGAGGAAGTGTATGCATTGGCTTCATTCTGGTTGAAATCAATGGGACCACCGTGTTCCTATTCCACTTCCTGCTCCTCTCCTGGTCATGGCTGGATGTGATGTAGGAAGTACTGGAGCGGCATTGTTCTCAAATTAATTTCAATGGGAGTGAAGCGGGCGCATGCACCTCCTGCGCTGATGGGTAATGCAACGTTCAGCCCGCTAGATGATCAGCTCACGGACGAGGGTCCCCCGGCTATCATCTACTGATGACTGTTCCAGAGGATAAGTCATCAGCGAAGAAGTGAAGAATGCTACCACCCCACGGAAATGGCCAGGTTGAGAAGTAATGTTTATTCAGCTTGTTTAACCCCTGGAATGCCACGATCAATAGCTTTTACAGTATTATTAAAGTGAAAAAATTCCCTTTGAATCCCAACTGTAAGCCGATCCTTTGCAATTGCTAGGGCTGACCGTTTTACAGGACAGCCAAGGTCTTGGCAAAGGCCCCCAGGCCTAACCTGAAAGGATGCCCTGAGCTATGCCCTAACAATTGCAATACAGAACACATACATTCTAGTGCATTATAATGACCAAAAGAAGGGGTTCAGAAGATGGGGATGGTCTGCACACTAAACTGGAGATCCCGGGAAGATGCAGTTAGAGAACTTCTTTCGGCAACAAGTTTCACTGTCGTATCGGCACCTTCATCCAGCCATTAGTGGGACTGAAACATATTAGCACCATCATCCAGCCATTAATGGTTGAGCGCCATCTTGGTCCTATACTGCAATGTTAGGAGCATGCAGGCTGAGCACCTGAACCTTTGGTGTGCACATCCCTGTCTGCTTCTCCCGTTAAGCCTATCTTGCAGTACTGTAGGGGCTCAGACCGTGAAGCAGCTTGTACATCCCTGCTGCTCCCTACTACCATCCTGCAGAGGACAGTCTGTTCCAGCCTGTCTGCCCATATCCTGTAAGCCTACTGCACAGATCAGAGGGGATGTTGTATTATGCTGATGCTTAACTCAGGGAGCGAGGGCTTTGCCCTAAGCAATTTTTTGGGAATGTTTCACCAGGTTCTCCTGAATCCCATAATTTTTCCTTTTTTTCTGACTACTTGGCAGTTTAGAATCAAGTGACTGTGTTTGTGAACTTGTGCCCCAATTTTCTGGATCAAAACCTTGCTGTGGTCTGTCTGTTCTCCTCTCCTTTCCCTTTTTAAACATATCCTTTAAAATACTGTCTTAGGCCTTAGTCACACGGGCGTTTTTTCACGTGATTTGCGGATCGCATGACGGATGCGCATCCGCAAACCGCGTGACCGGTGCCCGCAAATCGCCCGAAAATCTGCTCCTTGCCGCGTTTCATTAGAAATGGGCCGGAGCTGTCCAGCGCATTGCATTCAATGGAGACGGCAATAGAGCCGGCTCCATTTAAAGCAATGCGCTGCGGGCGAGCCCGGGATGAATTGTCGGGAAGGGCTTAAATATATAAGCCCTTCCCTGCAATTCATCCTAAAATGTGTAAAAATAAAAAATATATATATACTCACCTTCTCCCGGCAGCCGGAGCTCCGGGCGGCCGTCCTGGAGTGGGTGTGAAGGGGGTGTGAGTCAGACCTGCCCCTGATTGGCTCAGCGCTGAGAGGCAGCAGTCACTCACCCATTCATGAATTCATTAATCGCGGCTAAAAACGCCCGTCTGACTAAGGCCTTAGGGCTGATTCACAGGAGCGTATATCAGTCGCCCTTTTCATGGCCGGCTGATAAACGCTACCATCTAAACTGTCTTCCCCCTTCACTCCCCCTCACTGACTCTCTGCCTTTCTTCTCTGGCTATTTGCAATGGGAGGGGATTGAATGGGTGCGGATCTAAGCACTCGCCCCTTGCCCACAGCCAGTAATGAGAGGGGCGGGACAGGGCAAAGCTTAGCTCCACCCCACCTCACCCCATCCCATTGCAAACTGCCGGAGGGGAGGAGAGAGACAGAGAGCGGGAGAGGAGAAGAGAGGTAGAGAGCCGGCGAGGGGGAGGGAAGAGGGAAGACAGCTCAGATGGTAGCATACATTGGCCAGCCGTGAAAACAGCGGCCGATATACGCTCCTGTGAATAAGCCCCTATAATTACAAACAGCCCTTTGAAAACAACCAAAATGTTGATGTGGTGAAAATGAGTTCGCACCCCTGATTTACACCATGAATCACTTTTTTCCAATACAGTATAATGCACTACTAATGATAATGTAAAGAAAATGTCCCATCGTGAACAGAAAAAAACCTGAACTTCCTCCCCCCCACAATCCGTTTTTTTTAAAGTAACTTTTTTATTTTTTAGCAGCATAGTTCCGCTACCAGTCAGAAGTTTGGAGAAATCTTTCATTCTATGTTTTCTTTTATTTTCTTGTTTCTTGCTACATTATAAATTCATACTGAAGACTTGAAAACTATGAAGGGAAACTTATGGAATTCAGTAGTAAACAAAAAAGTGTTAAACAAACGAGAATATGTATAATACTGTATTATAGATTCTTCACGGTGCCCCCCCCCCCCCTTTTGCTTTGATAATGGCTTATAGCCTTGATATGGACATTTAAATGCAGCTGTCACAATTAACGGTGCCATTTACATGGTTAACAGCTGTGATTGGAGTTCTCTCTGATTGCGGCTGGTGCGGTGGACAACAAAGACAGCCAACATCCACTTTGTATCAAGTGGGCTCCACTCTTGAGCCCATTGCTTCCATTGACACCCAACATGTGCCGTACATGTGTGAAGCATATCGGGGGAGGGTTACTAATTATACCCACAGAAAACAAAAAACATATAAAGTACAAGTATAAAGACAAATGAATTAAAGTCATAAAAATGCCAAAAAAAATCCCTGTAATTATTACAGCCAGGACAGTAAATGTAGCAAAGTTTAATAAATTGCTACGAGTTATCTTATTTAACACAGCAAAAGCCATTGAAAACTGTTGGAAATATAAGAAACCATTCTGTGCCACAGTTTACCACGTTGTCAAGTTAAAAGGCCATCCCAGTGAAAACACATTTTCCCACCCCTGTGCCCCTCATCTGATTGCCTCTCACACTTTGGAAGTCTCCAATGTGTATTGCAGCCTCTTCCATGCAATGCAGCCACCTGTCTGATGCTTATCTGCCACCATTTTTATGGAGAAAATGTTGCTTTCACTTTCAATCAATCCCATGATGCATCAGTACATCATTAGCTAGAAGGTATCTCATTTCTGCCTGCTGAGGGGACCATTACCTTCTATATTCACCTTTATAATTTACATATCATCAGCATACAGTCAGGGGGGTGAACTGTGATCTCCTCTATTATAGTTGTGTGACATGAGCAGTGTGATCATCATAAGTAATTGTGACAGGAGTGTGAGTGTTCCCCCTGTAGGCAGTTTTCCTGGTAGATTTATGTAAAAGCATCATACAAAGTGAGAAATTGACTAGAAACTTCACACATAGACCAAAGTAGATCTGAGTTGGTCAGAATTGAGATCACATGACCATCTGAGGAGAAATAGGCTGTGAGACACACAAAAAAGAAAAGATAACCAAAGTGACACTAGCCAATGTATATATACTGGGTGGGTAGCTACATGATGAATGACAAAAATCCCCGGAGTGGGTTCTATTAGGACATAAGTTCAAAAATTGCAAAAAAAACCAAGACCTTACCCACTAACATCAACGAAAAACAAACAGGTATGGCTCTTAGAGTACGGTGAGGCAAAGACTTAAATCCTTACACCTACATTTTATTCAACTAATTAAAACCAGATAGTAAAATATTTTCCATTTCTGTAATTAGTTTTTATTTTCTGATTGTATTTTATGTTTTATTTTATTTTATTGCCTGTAGATAACAGTGGGGACCGCCATCTTGTTTGAATTGCAGTTAACAGCACTAAAGGATAAGCTTTACAGCAGCTTGGTGGGCCATTTCACACAATGGACACATGGTGACCCATTAACTTCTACGGAAGGTTGTTGTGGGCATGCTCTGTGATCTGTGCACAGAGGGGGAAGAGGTGAGTTTTGACCATCCAATGTAAACCTCTATGGTAAAGCGTAATGAGTATGCTCTCTAATCTGTGCAAAAAGATGGAGTAGGTTAGTTGGGAGATCACCTATGTGTTTCTATGGTTGACTGTTGTGGGTATGTTCTGTGATCTGTGCAGGGAAGGGGAGGAGGTGAGCTATGACACCACCTATTGTGGATGGTGGATCCTGTGTTATCTATATATAGGCATTATCTCTCATTGTAACCCTGTCTGTGATGATGATGAGATGACTGCAGAGAAGTTTTCCTTACAGAACAGGAAGTGTCAGACTATTATTATTAACCCTTTCCAATCAACCATCTGACATCTTAAGACATTCTGATTGAAGGCTGTACAGCTCTGATATCGGAGGACGTCTGAGAGGGTATTCTTACTGTATATTACTGGCCAGTCTGTTGTCGGGGGCCTCTCCAGCATGTCCCATACTGCAATACTGGCTCTGGCCAGCAGATGGTGCCATTGTATAATGGCAGAAAGAGAAAACCCCCTAGGAAACCCTGAATCCAAAATTGTATTGCAAAGGGTTAAGCTTAGTGGTCAGTGTAAAAATTAAAAAAACGCAAAAAAAAAATCATAAAAACTTGTTTAGAAAATAATAAGTCATTTTTAGATCATATAGTGGTTGAAAGAGTAAACACTTTTTGTCTGATTCCACCATAAGCTATAGCTGATTGTTGGGGTCTGAGCAGCAGGAAATCCTGTGATCAACTTATCCTGGGGGACTCCTTCTAACACAAAAAAGATTGTCCAGAACTTCAAAAGTCCTTTGACTCGCTGTAAGAAAAATCAACTTTTGTTCAAAGGCCAAATAAAATATTGAGGGGCACCAAACTTAAAGGGGTTGTCCCGCGATGACAAGTTAAGTTAAACACTTCTGTTTGGCCATATTAATGCACTTTTTAATATACATCGTGCATTAAATATGTGCCATACAGAAGTTATTCACTCACCTTCCCTGCGCTGGCGTCCCCGTCTCCATGGTGCCGTCTAATTTCAGCGTCTAATCGCCCGATTAGACGCGCTTGCGCAGAAGGGTCTTCTCCCTTCTGGTCGGTCCGGGCATGAGCGGCGTTCTGGCTCCGCCCCTTCTACGCGTCATCGCGTAGCTCCGCCCCGTCACGTGTGCCGATTCCAGCCAATCAGGAGGCTGGAATCGACAATGGACCGCACAGAGCCCACTGTGCACCATGGGAGAAGACCCGCGGTTAGAGATGAGCGAACACCAAAATGTTCGGGTGTTCGTTATTCGTAACGAACTTCCCGTGATGCTCGAGGGTTCGTTTCGAACAACGAACCCCATTGAAGTCAATGGGCGACCAGAACATTTTTGTATTTTGCCGATGCTCGCTAAGGTTTTCATGTGTGAAAATCTGGGCAATTCAGGAAAGTGATGGGAATGACACAGTGACGGATAGGGCAGGCGAGGGGCTACATGTTGGGCTGCATCCTAAGTTCACAGGTCCCACTATTAAGCCACAATAGCGGCAAGAGTGGGCCCCCCCCCCCTCCCAACAACTTTTACTTCTGAAAAGCGCTCATTAGCATGGCATACCTTTGCTAAGCACCACACTACCTCCAACAAAGCACAATCACTGCCTGCATGACACTCCACTGCCACTTCTCCTGAGTTACATGCTGCCCAACCGCACCCCCTCCCCCCCACAGCGCACACCAAAGTGTCCCTGCGCAGCCTTCAGCTGCCCTCATGCCACACCACGCTCATGTCTATTTAGAATTGCGTCTGCCATGACGAGGGACCGCAGGCATACACTGCAGAGGTTGGCACGGCTAGGCAGCGACCCTCTTTAAAAGTGGCGGAGCGATAGCCCACAATGCTGTACAGAAGCAATGAGAAATAGAATCCTGTGCCACCGCCATCTGGAGCTGCACACGTGGGCATAGCAATGGGGAACCTATGTGCCACACACTATTCATTCTGTCAAGGTGTCTGCATGCCCCAGTCAGACCGGGCTTTTTAATTCATAGACACAGGCAGGTACAACTCCCTATTGTGAAGTCCCTGTCGACCCACAGCATGGGTGGCTCCCTGGAACCCACCGGCGGTACACAAAAATATCCCATTGCATTGCCCAACACAGCTGAGGTAGTAATGTCGTGCGTAATACAGGTGGGCTTCGGCCCACACTGCATGCCCCAGTCAGACTGGGATTCTTTACAAGTGGACACATGTAGGTTTAACTCCCTGTGGACCCACTGCCTGGGTGGGTGCCAGGAAGCCACCGGCGGTACATAGAAATATCCCATTGCATTGCCCAACACAGCTGAGGTAGTAATGTCGTGCGTAATACAGGTGTGCTTCGGCCCACACTGCATGCCCCAGTCAGACTGGGATTCTTTACAAGTGGACACATGTAGGTTTAACTCCCTGTGGACCCACTGCCTGGGTGGGTGCCAGGAAGCCACCGGCGGTACATAGAAATATCCCATTGCATTGCCCAACACAGCTGAGGTAGTAATGTCGTGCGTAATACAGGTGTGCTTCGGCCCACACTGCATGCCCCAGTCAGACTGGGATTCTTTACAAGTGGACACATGTAGGTTTAACTCCCTGTGGACCCACTGCCTGGGTGGGTGCCAGGAAGCCACCGGCGGTACATAGAAATATCCCATTGCATTGCCCAACACAGCTGAGGTAGTAATGTCGTGCGTAATACAGGTGGGCTTCGGCCCACACTGCATGCCCCGGTCAGACGGGTTCTTTAGAAGTGTACAGATGTATTAAAAACTCAGTGTGCACCTACAGCATGGGTGGCTCCCTGGAACCCACCGGCGGTACACAAAAATATCCCATTGCATTGCCCAACACAGCTGAGGTAACGTCAGCTGTAATGCAGGTGGGCTAAAAATTAATTTGATTACACTGTAGGCGAGGGCCCACACAAATTGCTGTATCAACAGTACTAATGTACATCCCAAAAATTGGCCATGGCCAGCCAAGAGGGCAGGTGAAACCCATTAATCGCTTTGGTTAATGTGGCTTAAGTGGTAACTAGGCCTGGAGGCAGCCCAGTGTAACGAAAAATTGGTTCAAGTTAAAGTTCCAATGCTTTTAAGCGCATTGAAACTTATAAAAATTGTTCTGAAAAATTATTTGAGTGAGCCTTGTGGCCCTAAGAAAAATTGCCCGTTCAGCGTGATTACGTGAGGTTTCAGGAGGTGGAGCAGGAGGAGGAGGAGGAGGAATATTAGACACAGATTGATGAAGCAGAAATGTCCCCGTTTTGGATGGTGAGAGAGAACGTAGCTTCCATCCGCGGGTGCAGCCTACGTATTGCTTACGTATCGCTGCTGTCCGCTGGTGGAGAACAGAAGTCTGGGGAAATCCAGCCTTTGTTCATCTTGATGAGTGTTAGCCTGTCGGCACTGTCGGTTGACAAGCGGCTACGCTTATCTGTGATGATTCCCCCAGCCGCACTAAACACCCTCTCCGACAACACGCTAGCCGCAGGACAAGCAAGCACCTCAAGGGCATACAGGGCTAGTTCAGGCCACGTGTCCAGCTTCGACACCCAGTAGTTGTAGGGGGCAGAGGCGTCACCAAGGATGGTCGTGCGATCCGCTACGTACTCCCTCACCATCCTTTTGCAGTGCTCCCGCCGACTCAGCCGTGACTGGGGAGCGGTGACACAGTCTTGGTGGGGAGCCATAAAGCTGGCCAGGCCCTTAAAGACTGTTGCACTGCCTGGGATGTACATGCTGCTCGATCTACGCACATCCCCTGCAACATGGCCCTCGGAACTGCGCCTTCTGCCACTAGCGCTGTCGGCTGGGAATTTTACCATCAGCTTGTCCGCAAGGGTCCTGTGGTATAGCAACACTCTCGAACCCCTTTCCTCTTCGGGAATCAGAGTGGGCAGGTTCTCCTTATACCGTGGATCGAGCAGTGTGTACACCCAGTAATCCGTCGTGGCCAGAATGCGTGCAACGCGAGGGTCACGAGAAAGGCATCCTAACATGAAGTCAGCCATGTGTGCCAGGGTACCTGTACGCAACACATGGCTGTCTTCACTAGGAAGATCACTTTCAGGATCCTCCTCCTCCTCCTCCTCCTCCTCAGGCCATACACGCTGAAAGGATGACAGGCAATCAGCCGGTGTACCGTCAGCAGCGGGCCAAGCTGTCTCTTCCCCCTCCTCCTCATCCTCCTCATGCTCCTCCTCCTCCTCCTGTACGCGCTGAGAAATAGACAGGAGGGTGCCCTGACTATCCAGCGGCATACTGTCTTCCCCCGCCCCCGTTTCCGAGCGCAAAGCAGCTGCCTTTATGGTTTGCAGGGAATTTCTCAAGATGCATAGCAGAGGAATGGTGACGCTAATGATTGTAGCATCGCCGCTCACCACCTGGGTAGACTCCTCAAAATTACCAAGGACATGGCAGATGTCTGCCAACCAGGCCCACTCTTCTGAAAGGAATTGAGGAGGCTGACTCCCACTGCGCCGCCCATGTTGGAGTTGGTATTCGACTATAGCTCTCCGTTGTTCATAGAGCCTGGCCAACATGTGGAGCGTAGAGTTCCACCGTGTGGGCACGTCGCACAGCAGTCGGTGCACTGGCAGCTTAAAGTGATGTTGCAGGGTGCGCAGGGTGGCAGCGTCCGTGTGGGACTTGCGGAAATGTGCGCAGAGCCGGCGCGCCTTTACGAGCAGGTCTGACAAGCGTGGGTAGCTTTTCAGAAACCGCTGAACCACCAAATTAAAGACGTGGGCCAGGCATGGCACGTGCGTGAGGCTGCCAAGCTGCAGAGCCGCCACCAGGTTACGGCCGTTGTCACACACGACCATGCCCGGTTGGAGGCTCAGCGGCGCAAGCCAGCGGTCGGTCTGCTGTGTCAGACCCTGCAGCAGTTCGTGGGCCGTGTGCCTCTTATCGCCTAAGCTGAGTAGTTTCAGCACGGCCTGCTGACGCTTGCCCACCGCTGTGCTGCCACACCGCGCGACACCGACTGCTGGCGACATGCTGCTGCTAACACATCTTGATTGTGAGACAGAGGAGGAGGAGGAGGAGGAGGGTGCTTTAGTGGAGGAAGCATACACCTCCGCAGATACCAGCACCGAGCTGGGGCCCGCAATTCTGGGGGTGGGTAGGACGTGAGCGGTCCCAGGCTCTGACTCTGTCCCAGCCTCCACTAAATTCACCCAATGTGCCGTCAGGGAGATGTAGTGGCCCTGCCCGCCTGTGCTTGTCCACGTGTCCGTAGTTAAGTGGACCGTGGCAGTAACCGCGTTGGTGAGGGCGCGCACAATGTTGCGGGAGACGTGGTCATGCAGGGCTGGGACGGCACATCGGGAAAAGTAGTGGCGACTGGGAACTGAGTAGCGCGGGGCCGCCGCCTCCATGATACTTTTGAAGGACTCCGTTTCCACAACCCTATACGGCAGCATCTCAAGGCTGATGAATTTTGCGATGCGGACGGTTAACGTTTGAGCGTGCGGGTGCGTGGCGGCGTACTTGCGCTTGCGCTCGAACACTTGCGCAAGCGACGGCTGAACGGTGCGCTGAACTACACTGCTGGATGGGGCCGAGGACAGCGGAGATGAGGGTGTGGGTGCAGGCCATGAGGCGGTAGTGCCTGTGTCCTGAGAGGGGGGTTGCATCTCAGTGGCAGGTTGGGGCACAGGGGGAGAGGCAGGGGTGCAAACCGGAGACGGTGAACGGCCTTTGTCCCACCTTGCGGGGTGCTTGGCCATCATATGTCTGCGCATGGTGGTGGTGGTGAGGCTGTTGGTGTTGGCTCCCCGGCTGAGCTTTGCGCGACAAAGGTTGCACACCACTGTTCGTCGGTCGTCAGGCGTCTCTGTGAAAAACTGCCAGACCTTAGAGCACCTCGGCCTACGCAGGGTGGCATGGCGCGAGGGGGCGCTTTGGGAAACACTTGGTGGATTATTCGGTCTGGCCCTGCCTCTACCCCTGGCCACCGCACTGCCTCTTGCAACCTGCCCTGCTGATGCCCTTGACTCCCCCTCTGAAGACCTGTCCTCCTGAGTAAGCGTTGCACACCAGGTGGGGTCAGTCACCTCATCGTCCTGCTGCTCTTCCTCCGAATCCTCTGTGCGCTGCTCCCTGGGACTTACTGCCCTTACTACTACCTCACTGCAAGACAACTGTGTCTGATCGTCATCGTCCTCCTCACCCACAGAAAGTTGTTGAGACAGTTGGCGGAAGTCCCCAGCCTCTTCCCCCGGACCCCGGGAACTTTCGAATGGTTGGGCATCAGTGACGATAAACTCCTCTGGTGGGAGAGGAACCGCTGCTGCCCAATCTAAGCAGGGGCCCGAGAACAGTTCCTGGGAGTGCTCCCGCTCCTGAGCAGGTGTTATTGTAGTGGAGTGAGGAGGCTGGGAGGAAGGAGGAGCAGCAGACAGAGGATTCGGATTGGCAGCAGTGGACGGCGCAGAACTGCGGGTAGACGATAGGTTGCTCGAAGCACTTTCTGCCATCCAGGACAGGACCTGATCACACTGCTCATTTTCTAATAACCGTCTCCCGCGTGGACCCATTAATTGGGCGATGAATGTGGGGACGCCAGAAACGTGCCTCTCTCCTAATCGCGCAGCAGACAGCTGCGACACACCGGGATCAGGAGCTCGGCCTGTGCCCACACCCTCACTTGGCCCTCCGCGTCCTCGGCCGCGTCCACGTCCTCTAGGCCTACCCCTACCCCTCAGCATGCTGTATTACCAGTGATTTGATTTCACAGGCAGGAAATAAATTGGCGCAAGACTGCAGGCCAAATATAATTTTTGCCCTTTTTGGAAAACGAAAGGCCCCACTGCCTCTAGTGAATGAATTATCTAAGTTTAATAACTGTGCTGTGTCCCTGCTTATGTGTCACAGAACGTGAGGGTAGCAGAGTTATTATAACTCTGGCAGAGCAGGTATTTTTTTTCCCAATTAAGGAAAGCAAATGGCGAAGCCAGCAGTAAAGCGTAGCTGGGTGCGTATGATTTAGCACTGTTCTTCACGCAGCTCACACGTCTCCACCGCCCGTAAGGACGGACAGAGGCTGGACAAATAGATTTGTTTTCAGTTTTTTCCCACCAAAAGGCAGCACTGCGTATATTCAATGAACATGAGAAGTTTAATAACTGTGCTGTGTCCCTGCTTATGTGTCACAGAACGTGAGGGTAGCAGAGTTATTATAACTCTGGCAGAGCAGGTATTTTTTTTCCCAATTAAGGAAAGCAAATGGCGAAGCCAGCAGTAAAGCGTAGCTGGGTGCGTATGATTTAGCACTGTTCTTCACGCAGCTCACACGTCTCCACCGCCCGTAAGGACGGACAGAGGCTGGACAAATAGATTTGTTTTCAGTTTTTTCCCACCAAAAGGCAGCACTGCGTATATTCAATGAACATGAGAAGTTTAATAACTGTGCTGTGTCCCTGCTTATGTGTCACAGAACGTGAGGGTAGCAGAGTTATTATAACTCTGGCAGAGCAGGTATTTTTTTTCCCAATTAAGGAAAGCAAATGGCGAAGCCAGCAGTAAAGCGTAGCTGGGTGCGTATGATTTAGCAATGTTTTTCACGCAGCTCACATGTGTCCACAGGCGTTAGGACGGACAGAGGCTGGACAAATAGATTTGTTTTCAGTTTTTTCCCACCAAAAGGCAGCACTGCGTATATTCTATGAATAATAACTGTGTTGTGGCCCTGCCTATACAATTCTTTCCCTGCAGTATCAATGGAGGGTGGAATGCTCTGCAGAGGCGATTTTGAGAAGCCCAAAAAAAATGCAGCACAGCCAACAGCAGCCTGGACAGTACTGCACACGGATAAATATGGCCCTAGAAAGGACCGTTGAGGTTCTTGAAGGCTACACTCACTCCTAACACTCTCCCTGCCTATGCAGCACTTCTGTCCCTAATGCCAGGTGCAACGGTCTGCAGAGGCGATTTTGAGAAAAAAAAAAATGCCACTGCTAACAGCAGCCAACACACAGCTATCAGTGGCCCTAATAAGGACCTTTGGGGGGTCTTGAAGCCTACACTAACTACCAATTCTTTCCCTACAGCAGCTCCGGTATAAACAGCACTGTCCCTCATCTAACTCACACCGCATCTGAGGCGAGCCGCGGGAGGGGCCGACTTTTATATTAGGCGAACACCTGATCTCGCCAGCCACTCACAGCAGGGGGGTGGTATAGGGCTTAAACGTTGCAGGGGGAAGTTGTAATGCCTTCCCTGTCTTTCAATTGGCCAGAAAAGCGCGCTAACGTCTCAGGGAAGGAAGTGAAAGTAACCAGAACACCGCATGGTGTTCGTTACGAATAACGAACATCCCGAACACCCTAATATTCGCACGAATATCAAGCTCGGACGAACGCGTTCGCTCATCTCTACCCGCGGTGCATCGTGGGTGAAGATCCCGGCGGCCATCTTGGAGGAAAAGAAGGAAGAAGTTGCAGAGAGGGGATTCGGGTAAGTAAATTTTTTTTTTTTATTTCAACACATCCCTTGGGTTTGTCCTGCGTTGAACGGGGGGCCTATGCAAAAAAAACAAAAAACATTTCGGCACGGGACAACCCCTTTAAAAAAGAAAAAGCACAAGTGATGGGGTTTGTTCCAACTGGAGATGGCTTGAAACCCCTGCGGTGGGACTGTAACCCCGGCACTCTGTCAGATGGGGTTATATATTTTTTATTGATCTCTATTTTTCTTACTGACAAGGAAAATGTAACTAATTTTTTATTGCCAATAAATTTATTCCTGGCCGACAACCGGCTGCATCGCCATCATTACAGTCCACTGAGGCTTGCCCTGTAAATCAGACCCAGCTTTGGCCTTATGCTGTTTGTAGCATGTGTATATCTACACTGAATGGTCACCTTATTAGATGCCCCCATCTAGTAGTGCGTTTGACCTCCTTTGGTGATGAAATCATTCTGCAGGAATATCGGCCCCTGCGGACAGGAAGTTGCAGCAGATTCGATGGAGGTGCTGACATGTTCTGACGAGCTGACAAGATGGGTGTCATGTATCAGGGCCATTGTCTCTGACTTCCATCACCTCCTCCAGCCTTGTCTTCCTGCCTCTGTCCGTGGTGGAAGAAGCTCCAGCCGCTGTCATCTGTCCTCTTTCTCTGCCATCAGAAGGCCTAGCATGCACACACAACTTTTCCATCCTCAGCCAATCCTGATGGGACCTGCCTTATTTTTAGGCTCCCTCTTGCACCTGAGGCTGCCTGAGCAATTAGTCTATGTAGTGTGTAAAGGCACTTACTATTCTCCTGGTTTTGATCCTTGTTTGCCTCACCCAGCTTTTCTTGACTTCCCCACTCCTGACCATCGGCCTCATATCTATGTATCTCATAGCTCTATTATTATATGCAAGACAGGTCACGGCTCTAATTTGCATACAGGGAAGTGCCAATTGTGAGAGGGTCGTGGCTCTCATTAAGGGTCCATCCAGTGTATATATGAAAAAATACAATGAATAATATGTATAAAAATCAGTGCGGTATAAATACAGTTGTAACTTGGAAACCATAGAGCCAAAAAAACATTTTTTAACCCCTTAACATGACAGTACGTAAACTTGCATCCTGTAGATAGCGCAAGTTCAGAATCAATCAGTGATCCCCACTGTTAACCCCCTACATGCCACGATCTATGTAGATCTTGTATGCTTGCTATGATAAGCAATGCATCATCATAGCGATTATAGCTGTTATGGTTCAAGTCCCCTACATAACAGCATAAAAAAATGTTAAAAATAAAGTAAAAACAAGAAAAACTTTTTTGCACACTTTTCTCTATTTAAAAAAAAAAAAAATGACAACAGCTGTCCACCTGGGCTCCATGGCTCCTTTTACCACCTTTCTACTAAATGTACATTGTGCAATCTACCGCCTGGCCACACATTCTTATACTGTTCAGACAGTGAGTTGGAGTTTATTCTATCGCTATTTACTCACTGACTGTTTCCATGTCTGACACACACTATAATGAAGGCCCGTATAATGAACGTGGTCATAATATGAATCTGTATTTTCAAGATCTGCTATATGGTGACCACAGCTTACTATAGCCAAATATTGTAAGTCCATGAACAATTTCATAATGAGGCACTCAGAGAGGTTCTGTCTCTCACTGACTAATACATAATTGAGAGATAGATAGATCGATAGATAGATAGATAGATAGATAGATAGATAGGAGATAGATAGATAGATAGATAGGAGATAGATAGATAGATAGGAGATAGATAGATAGATAGATAGATAGATAGATAGATAGATAGATAGGAGATAGATAGATAGATAGATAGATAGATAGATAGATAGATAGATAGATAGATAGATAGATAGATAGATAGATAGATAGATAGATAGATAGATAGGATATATAGATAGATAGATAGATAGATAGATAGATAGATAGATAGATAGATAGATAGATAGATAGATAGGAGATAGATAGATAGATAGATAGATAGATAGATAGATAGATAGGAGATAGATAGATAGATAGATAGATAGATAGATAGATAGATAGATAGGAGATAGATAGATAGATAGATAGATAGGATAGATATGAGATAGATAAGAGATAGATAGATTGATTGATAGATAGATAGATAGATAGATAGATAGATAGATAGATAGATAGATAGATAGATAGATAGGAGATAGATATGAGATGGATATGAAATAGATAGATATGAGATAGATAAATAGATAGGAGATGGACAGATAGATAGATAGATAGATAGATAGATAGATAGATAGATAGATATTAGATAGATAGATAGATAATGATATAGATAGATGGATAGATAGGTAGATAGATAGATAGATAGATAGATAGATAGATAGATAGATAGATAGGAGATAGATAGATAGATAGGAGATAGATAGATAGATAGATAGATAGATAGATAGATAGATAGATAGATAGATAGGAGATAGATGGATAGATAGGATAGATATGAGATAGATAGATATGAGATAGATAAGAGATAGATAGATAGATAGATAGATAGATAGATTGATAGATAGATAGTTAGATAGATAGATAGATAGATAGATAGATAGATAGATAGATAGATAGATAGGAGATAGATATGAGATGGATATGAAATAGATAGATATGAGATAGATAAATAGATAGGAGATGGACAGATAGATAGATAGATAGATAGATATAAGATAGATAGATAGATAGATAGATAGATGGATAGATAGGTAGATAGATAGGTAGATAGATAGATAGATAGATAGATAGGAGATAGATAGATAGATAGGAGATAGATAGATAGATAGATAGATAGGAGATAGATAGATAGATAGGATAGATATGAGATAGAAAGATATGAGATAGATAAGAGATAGATAGATAGATAGATTGATAGATAGATAGTTAGATAGATAGATAGATAGATAGGAGATAGATATGAGATGGATATGAAATAGATAGATATGAGATAGATAAATAGATAGGAGATGGACAGATAGATAGATAGATAGATAGATAGATATAAGATAGATAGATAGATAGATAGATAGATAATGATATAGATAGATGGATAGATAGGTAGATAGATAGATAGATAGATAGATAGATAGATAGAAGATAGATATGAGATGGATATGAAATAGATAGATATGAGATAGATAGATAGACAGATAGATAAATAGATAGATAGATAGATAGATAGATAGATAATGATATAGATAGATGGATAGATAGATAGATAATGATATAGATAGATGGATAGATAGATAGATAGATAGATAGATAGATAGATAGATAGATAGAAGATAGATATGAGATGGATATGAAATAGATAGATATGAGATAGATAAATAGATAGGAGATGGACAGATAGATAGATAGATAGATAGATAGATAGATATTAGATAGATAGATAGATAATGATATAGATAGATGGATAGATAGATAGGTAGATAGATAGATAGATAGATAGAAGATAGATATGAGATGGATATGAAATAGATAGATATGAGATGGATAGGAGATAGGATAGATATGAGATAGATAGATATGAGATAGATAGATATGAGATAGATAGATATGAGATAGATAGATAGATAGATAGATAGATAGATAGATAGATAATGGAAGTATAAGATAGGACTGGACAGGAGTTTGTAAATAATAAGTCAATCACAATACATTATAATGACATTATTGGGAATGCTCTCTACAATTATCTTTGTATCAGATCGTTCATTTTGGGTTCTTCTTATTCTGAGATTGGACCATTTCTCACATCTGGATTTGTTTTTATGGATATTTGTATTTTTCTATAGCAGAAATGAGCACTTTTCCTCCTGTCCGCTCATCCCCTCCTTGCGCTCCTCATTGTATTTTCTCCTCTTGTATCTGTAAGTAACATTAGTCGTCACAGCAACCAAAAACTCCAGTTAAACATTTATTGCACTTCGTTCCCTAGGTGAGAAAGCTTAATGGGCTCTTTGCGTCCATCTATTTGCACCCCTGACTGAACGTCCTCTTATTTAACCGCAGCTCATAGCGAGTGTCCATGAAACTGTAGCCATTGAGTGTGAACAAGTGCAAATTGCTGTTGGTACACATGCAAGGTAATGCACACTTATGAGGATGTCGCTTCGGCGGTGCATTACTCTCCTGATGTTAAGCTTGTTTTACACGTAATACCGTACTGTAGCCTCCCGCAATGATGGCTCTATGGAT
Organism: Eleutherodactylus coqui; assembly: GCF_035609145.1. Classification (NCBI taxonomy): domain Eukaryota; kingdom Metazoa; phylum Chordata; class Amphibia; order Anura; family Eleutherodactylidae; genus Eleutherodactylus; species Eleutherodactylus coqui. The sequence goes on from NC_089839.1 coordinate 306,786,501, forward strand.
AAATAATGCACACGGGGAACTTCTCAGCCGCTAAAGTGCACTCATTGTAGGGGCTGACGAATTGTGATATGTGTCAAGACATGGACGACTTTTAAATCTAATTCAGAGTGATCCGGGGACATCACTGACATGCTGGGGGAGTCATCATGTTCATAGAACATGATCTAGCCATACATTTACAATCGGTTTGGAAGGTCTTCAGACCCTTTTTTACACTTTGTTATGTTGTTTACTTGTGAAAATCCAAAAATAAATTAAATTATACCCCCCTCACTCTGCACTCAGTACCCCATAATGACAAAGTCACAACGGAATGTTAGAAATTTTTGTAATTTTTAAAAATATGAAAAACTACCATTTTGCATTGACGTTAGTATTCACACCCCATACTCAGTACTTAGATGAAGCCCCTTTGGCAGCGATTCCAGCCCCAAGTCTTCTTGGCTATGATGCCACAAGGTTTGCACTGCTGAATTTGGGAATTTCCTGCCATTCTTCTCTGTCAGGTTGGATGGGACAACAATTTTCAGGTCTCTCCAGAGATGCTCCATTTGGTTCAAGTCAGGGCTCTGGCTGAGCCACTCAGGGATATTAACAGAGTTGTCCCTAATCCACTCCTGTGTTGTCTTGGCTGTGGTCTTAGGGTCATTGTCTTGTTGGAAGGTGGCCCTTCTGCCTGGTCTGAGGTCCCAGCACTCTAAATCAGGTTTTCATTATCTCTGTACTTTGCTCCATTCAGCCTTCCATCATCCATGACCAGTCTCTCCTCCCCTAGCATGATGCGGCACCACCAGGCTTCACTGTAGGGATGGTATTGGGCAGGTGATGAGTGGCACCTGGTTTCCATCCACCCTGACTGGTCTGCCATCCCCCAGCATGATGCTCCACCACCAGGCTTCACTGTAGGGATGGTATTGGGCAGGTGATGAGCGGCGCCTGGTTTCCACCAGACATAATGTCTAGAATTGAGGTCAAAAAGTTCTATCTTGGTGTCATCAGAACAGAGAATCTTGTTTCTCGCAGTCTGACAGTCCTTTAGGTGCTTTTTGGTAACTGCAGGCAGCTTTCATGTGTCTTTTATTGAGGAGAGGCTTCTTTCTGAGCGCTCTGCCATAAAACGTGGAGTGCTGCAGCGATTATTGACTTTCTGAAAGTGTCTCCTATCTGCACACAGAATCTTTGGAGCTCAGCCAGAGTGACCATTGGGTTCTTGGTCACCTCTCTTTCCAGGGCCCTTCTCTCTCGATGATTTAGTTTGGTGGGTTGTCCAGTGTTAGGAAGAGTCTAGCTTGTTTCAAATTTCTTCCATGTAAGAATTATGGAGGCCACTGTACTCTTGGGAACTTTCAATTTAGCAGAAATCTTTTTGTACCTTCTCCAGATCTGTGCCTCCCCACAATCCTGTCTCTGATCTCTACAGGCAGTTCTTTCCCCCTCATGGTTTGGTTTTGGATCTGATATGCATTGTGAGCTGTGAGGCCTTATATAGATAGGGGAGTGTCTTAAAATGATGTCAAATCAACTAAATTTATCACAGATGACTTCAATTAAAGTATAGAAACATCTCAAAGATGATCAATAGAACTGGGAGACCCCCAGAACTAAATTGCAAGTATCATACTAAAGGGTGTGAATACTTATGTCAATGCAAAATGTTAGCTTTTCATTAACAAAAAAAAATATATATATATATATATATATATATATATATATATATATATATATATATATAAAACATTCTGTGGTCACTTTGGCATTATGGGATACCGAGTGTAGAATGATGGGGAAAAACTTGAAAACTTATTTTAATTTGCACAAGGCCGCAACATAACAAAATGTAAAAAAAAAAGTGAAAGGGTCTGAAGACTTCCAGACTCACTGTATATCATAGGACTTGTAGGGTTTTGTGATAGTTAGTAAAGGCTGAGCTCAACACGAAACATACCTTTCGTAGAACTGTTGTGTTTGTGTGAATGCTATTAATGCAGAACATGAATGGGAGGAAGTCAACTGAGATTCTACTTGGCTCCAAGGCCGTACTAGTTATGTCATAAGTCACGGTGCACTGACATCTATGTGAGAAACCAAGCTGGCAGGATTCTCAATCGTTGTAGCCATATATTGTAAAGAATATTATCTTTCCTTTGCTATGTGCAACCCACACAGAGCTCTGGTCACCAGCTGAGTGGGTGAAGAATCAAGTAAAAGTGGGCACGGGCGATCATTCCCCTTAGGTCTGCCTGGCAAGATGATCATGTTCCTCAATGTAGCAGTGTCTTATGAAACTACATGAATCATCGTCCTCCTGGCTGTGTCTCCTCTTTACTAATGTCTCTCCCCAAAACAATCACTGGGGGGAAGAGCAAAAAGAGTAATATGGGGCAAGGCAATGCAGACAGTGACCTAAGACCAAATATTGGGAATGGGGGTCGAGCGGGGAGAGTGGTTAGTACAGTTAGAACTGATAGAGCAGGTAATAGGACCATAAGTAGCATAATGAATACAAAGAATAACAACAGTATAAATTGTATGGCAACAAATGCAAGAAGTCTGATCAGTAAAGTGGGCGAGCTTGAAGCCAGAATGTCTGAAGAAAATTATGACATAATAGGAATAACTGAAACATGGCTTGATGATAAGTGCGATTGGGCGGTGAATTTACAGGGTTACAATCTATTCGGAAGAGACCATGAAAGACAGAAAGGGGGAGGGGTATGTCTGTACGTTAAATACTATTGCCGAAGCTATGGGAAGATAAAGGGGTAGGAGAAGAACATGTGGGATCTCTGTGGGTAGAAATTCAGGAAAGGAAAAATAACAAATCCTGATAGGGGTTTCTATAGGCCACCAAAAATTAAAAAAAAAGAAACTGAAAACATACTAACAAAGCAAATAGAAGAGGTGTCAAACCGCAATGAAGTAGTTATTATGGGAGACTTTAATTATCCAGATATAATATGGGAAAATGAAACCTGCGAATCTCACAAGAGTGATAAGTTCTTGAGAACAATTAAAGATAACTACCTTACTCAGCTTGTACGGGAGCCAACTAGGGGGAGGGCCATCCTGGACTTACTACTAACTAACAAACCAAACCGAATAATGGGGGTGCAGGTTTAGGGACACTTGGGAAATAGTGACCACAACATAATTAATTTCCAGCTGTCATTCAATAAGAAGCCTTATCAGGGAGCAACAAAAAAATAAATTTTAGTAAAGCAAAATTTGATCAGCTCAGAACTACTATCGGTAACATTAATTGGGACAGCAAATAGAAGAGCAGGACAGCAGGATTATGGTGCCAGGAGATCAAAACATCCCAAGGATGTGTCTTTATTTCCTCACAATCGTATAGACAGGCAACGTTTTGACTACTTCTCTGTAGTCTTTGTCAAGCTTGACAAAATCCATAGAGGAGCTTAAGAGGGGACTAGATGTCTTTCTAGAGTGCTATGATATTACAGGATATAGACATTAACTAATGAGCGGGGTTGTTGATCCGGGTCTTGGAGTCAGGTAGGAATTTTCAAACGTTGATTCAGAGATTATTCTGACTGCCATTATGGAGTCAGGAAGGAGTTTTTTCCCCCAAAAGGGCTTCTGCCCCATTGGGTTTTTTGGCTTCCTCTGGATCAACAAGGGGGGGTGGAAACAGGCTGAACTAGATGGATGTTGTCTCCCTTCAGCCTAACATACTATGTTACTTAGTTCTGCTACTGTATTAATGTTATGAGCTTGGTTCTGGTGCAGTATTTATTTCTTGATCTGTTCTGCTGTGGGTATGATGTTATTTGGCTGATTTCTCCCCACGCAGAGTCCAAGCAGATGCCTATCAGTGCAGTATTTATAATTTTCTTTTCTAATGATGGGGTGTCATCTAAAGGTACCTTTACACAGGCCTATAGTCACCCAAATAATCGCTCAGTGATTTCAGGCGACTGTCAGCCCGTTTACATACGGCCAATAACAGGGCACTGAGTGAGAAGTCGCTCAGTTGTCAGTAGTTCTAATTCAGCTCACTGAAACGGAACGACTACTGAGCAACTTCTTGCTTGGTGTAAACAGGAGTCACCCAATATATGAACGACTGCCTGTTTACAGTGAACGAAGGTGGGTGGACAGGAATGATTCCAGGCCCGCTCTGACTCCATTCACTTGAACAACTATCGCTCCTGTGTAAAGCACAAGAGTCCAACAGTCGTACCATGTAAAGTTACTTTTATCTAAGACTATACTGCCAGTTATTAGCCTTGACCCTTTGTTCTGTCTTTGACTCAGCTGATCCCTTGTACTCCTGCCATCATGCCTGACGTCTTCGAAGCTTTGCCGATGCCAATCAGGGAATATACTAAAGGCTGGGGTCTAGGAATTTGAGAGGGAAAGTACCTCAATGAGGGGTTAACAATGAATCACTGGTCTACACTTTAAATTTTTGCTGATTTTACCCAAAGGAAATTTGCTGATTCCACATATGAAGTCCAAAAATACACAATACGTCAATTTTTTTCACAAATAAGAACTGTTTGATTAGAGCTTATAAAGTCAAATATCAGGGATAATAGGAAGTTCTACAGAAGCGATGGCTCGTAATACATTTGTTTTCAAGCAAAAAACGAATCTATTGTCTAACCAAGAAATTTTAATTGTTAGGGAGAAATGTTCTCTTTTTGGATGCTCTGCAGTAGTTCTGTCCAGGATTGTCACGCTGTAACCACCAGCAGTATCTGCCTTGATGTTTATTTTCCATGGTTTTGATGCCTTGGTGAAAGTGTTCTCCTTATTCCTCACTCATAGATACAAGATTAATGCCTCGGTCACACGGGCGTTTTTTCCCGCGATTTGCGGATCGCATAACGGATGCGCATCCGCAAATCGCGTGACCGGGGCCCAGGATTCGCTAAAAAAGCTGCACCTAGCAGTGTTTTCAGTGAAACCGCCCCGCACTGCCCGCTATCCTCTGCCACAGCTGTTGCACAGCTGTGGCCGAGGAGAACGATGTTCGCCCATTGAATTCAATGGAGCTGGCAATACAGCTGCATTTTTGGGAAGGGCTTAAAAATATAAGCCCTTCCCTGAAAACCATCCTAAAATGTGTAAAAAAAAAAAAAATGTATACTCACCTTTTCCCTGCAGCCAGAGTTCAGCTGCGTCCGGCCGGCAGTTCTCCTGAACTGCTCTGTGTAGTATTCAGCAGGCGGAAATTTAAAATCCCTGCCTGCTGAATGGGCTGCCTCTGATTGGTCACAGCCTCACCAATCAGAGGCAGCTCTCACTCACCCATTCATGAATTCATGAATAGGTGAGTGCTGCCTCTGATTGGTTGAGCACAGGGACCAATCAGAGGCAGCTCTCAGCTGTCATTTAATTGATCTGCCATCAACTTCTGAGGCCACAAAATCTTCGGCACCAATGACTTTAGAAAAATTGGAATGACAAAGTTCATTGTCGTCGGAAATTTCCATAGGAACAGGAACTTTGTAGCAGAGAGTAACCGGTTTTGAGCTGAGGAGACATTTGGGTACTGGATGAAAGATTTTGTCCTTGTGTTCATGCATGTAATATTTACCATGCAGAAATAGCAGTCATCAACATGGTTTTGAGGTTCTCGCCACACCATTGGAAGTCCAAAGCTTAGACTTTTTCTCTGACCCTTAGTCCACTGTCTCTGATTTTTAACGCATGTCCTGTACACTTTATGTGGTGTCCAAGGTTTTTCTTGGTCACCCAGTTCAACCCCGAAATATGCGTGATAAGCTTTACGCACAAAGTCAGATATATTTGTCCTTTGTTTTGGTGTTATGAAGCAACCACAAAGGTAACAAAATATGTCAGGATTAGAGTTGAGCAAACATACTCTGGCGAGCTTGATGCTCGTTCCAGTATTAGCATACTCACTAGTGCTCGTTACTCGAACGGTACAGCAAATCGCGTTCGACCCCGCCCCAGATTTTGGCTCCTCCACAGCGCACGTCATTTGAAAATTTTTGGTCTGGCAGGGAGGGGAAGAGAGAGAGAGAGAGAAAGAGAGAAAAAGAGAGAGAGAGAGAGAGAGAGAGAGAGAGAGAGAGGAGAGAGAGAGAAACACGAACCAAGAAAAAAAAAAGCTCGGGACCCTGCGCTGCACATACAAAAATGCTCGAGTCTCCCATTGTAGTCGATGGGGTTCGTTACTCAAGTAGAGCTCTCGAATTTTACGAAAAGCTCGACTCGAATAACGCGGACCCGAGCATTTGGGTGCTCGCTCATCTCTAACCAGGATCCTTCCTGCACTGTCCATGAGCTGTTTGAGTGTTGGACGACATATTCAACAAAAATGTGTGTGCGTATATATATATATATATATATATATATATATATATATATATATGTTACTGATAGTGTTAACCAGATTACTTGAATAATGTGTAAACTGCTTCAGCTTATGAAACACACAGCAGCATGTGCACTTCCAAAAAGTGCGTTTATATCAATTCCGCCAGTTTTATAGTATGTTTAACAAAAGGGGTGGGAACATCTTACATAGTATAATTTCATTGGTTACTGAACTTTTGTGGGCAGGAACCTCTTTCATTTTAGTCACTGTGAAACATGTCTTGATCGACATCCCATATACATTCCAGAGACCACATACATGCCAATACTACAATAAATTATAATTTCGCTTACATTACGTTTTTACTGTAACAGTTTATTAGTAAACAGCATTTTGCAGAAAAAACAGATGTGACTTGAGGAAATGGATATGATTTTTGGATTCACCAAAATACATAAAGATCACATGTTATCTTGTCAGCAAAATTGATGTAGACCAATAATTTAAAGGGTTCCCTTGACTGCAGGCCCTAGCTAGTCCCTAAGAAGAGAAGAAGCAGCCCTAGGAGAGCAATTTTAGATGACCAACTTCAGATATTGAGCCCAAGTTGTGGTCTACTGGACGTTGGAGGTACAGCTTTGGAAAGGGCGGTCCTGTTGTCAAAGCAACCATACAACACCTAAAGCTGTTTCTGCAGAGATTGCCTCAGCAACCAGATCAACCATCTGCAGGTGCAGCTTTGGGCATCTTAAAGTCCTCTTAGCAGTCTGTCCGCCTTGTTTGATGTTGCATATCTTGCAGCCAACTGCAAATTTTGGTAAGAAATGCGGGTAATAGATTGTGAAAGTGTCACTTTAAGTGGAATATCACTTTTATTTAGGCTTTTACTTTGAATTCTTCATTTTAATAAGATGTTAAATAAGGACACTGCCAGGTCTCAGTCTTAATCCACTCTTCCCTGTGTATGCTTATCCCTCAGGAACATTGTCCGTTTTGAAAGGCACATCACATCTCACTACAGTGCATTGTTTGAGGTGTGAGAGATCTGTAAGGAGCTGCCAACACTTTTTCAATCAGCGACACTTTTACAAGACATGGCACAAGACATTGAGGTCTATCACCCTTCCTCGGCCTTAACAAGCTCAGTCAACTAACTTCTTGAGTCTCAGCTTTCAGCAATGTAATTACTACTATGACCCATGCTTGCACCATACACTCCTCTTTTTTGCCCTTTATATGTTCCCTCACTGGGTTGTCCACTCCTTACCCACATATGACTGCTAGGCCTAGCCCTCCCATTAACCCCTTTCAATCCACCTTCTGACCTCTGAAGACATTATGATTTAAGGCTGTACTGCTCTGATGTTGAAGGATATCCGTTGGGGTTCTCTTACTGTATATTGCCAGCCTCTCTGCTGTTGGAGCCTATCCAACGTGTCACCACATGCAGTACTGGCTTTAGCCAGCAGATAGCGCTGTTGTATAATGGCAGAAAAAGAGTAAGCCCCCTAGGAAAACCAGGATACAAATTGGATTGGAAAGGATTAACCCGGTGATTGGTTATTCCAACCTGCAACCAAGGCCGGGACAAAATAATTTGCCGCTCTAGGCAGGTTAGGCAAATTGTCTTCCCACCCCCGCCCCCACAACTCTTAGAATCAATTAAAAAGTACCTAGTCTCAAATTTTAAAAGAACCTGATACAGACAGAGTGAACATTTTCACTTTACCTTTTTTCTCCAGGCAATTTCTCCCAAACAATGCAGTTTTCTGCCAAAACATGTTTGGTCTGGGTGCAGAAGTAAAAGTAGTAGTCACACCTGAACCTTGGAGCCAGAAGGGTCCCAGAAGCCCATGTGACACAAAAGTATTGTAAGTGGCACATGGTAGCTGGGGGGTCCTGTTGCAGATTTTCCACTGGCGTTCAGTTCCTGTCACATAATTAATAGAGACCATATATCAGCCCCATAATTAACATAAATCCCCAGATCAGATCCCACAATTAAAACAGAACCCTGATCAGACCCATAATAAATTGACATCCAGACCAAAGTCCCAAATCTATCCCCATAATAAAAATCCATTTTAGATCAGACCCCATAATTAATATAGCCCAATCCCCTTTTCAGGCCTCTGTTCAGCTGCAGCTCCCATCATTCTGTGCAAGCTTTGCATGCCGCTGCTGATGCCACTTTAGTCCTCTGGATCCTCAACTGTACCACGGCCTGACCCCAACACACATTACGTCCTGACATGGGCAAAGTCTGAACCCAGTGGAACGCTGGCACCTGAAGCACAGGAGAGCCAGCTTGGAGCGGTGAGCAATACAGGGATGTTCACCGCTCCCTGAGACTCCTATAACAATGAGTCCGTCCATCACTGCTGGAAGCATCCATTGTATAGAATGTTAAAGGGGTTGTCTAGCATTAGAAAATTGTGGCTTCTTTATTCCAAACATAGCGCTACCCTTGTCTGTCGGTTAAATCTAGTATTGCAGCTCAGCTCCAATTTACTTCAATGGATCTGAGCCGTAATACCAGACACAACCCTACAGACAATTCGCTGTGTTGGAAAGAAAACGTGTTGTTCTAAGCTTGGACAACGTCTTTAAGTGTCAAAAAAAATTACTAATAACTAGCGATGAGCGAGTATACTCGCTAAGGCCAATTGCTCGAGCGAGCATTCCCCTTAGCGAGTACCTGCGCGCTCAAGACAAAAGGTTTGGGTGCTAGCGGGGAGCGGGGAGTGGCTGGGGAGAGCGGTGAGGAACGGAGGGGAGATCTCTCTCTCCCTCTCTCCCCCCCGCCCCCCCCCCCCCCCCTGCTGACTGCCGCTACTCACCGCTCCCCTGCGCCGGCACCCAAACCTTTTGTCTCGAGCGGGCAGGTACTCGCTAAGGGCAATGCTCGCTCATCTCTACTAATAAGATCATTCCCCCTCTCATGTGTGGCAAGACGGTGCTCTAAGCGGTCGCCTTCCTATCATCCCGGCCTTGCCTTCAACATTGATACTGTACCAAGGCGAAGAACATTTTCAGACATCATACATCCCGAAAAAATACTATCGGACACGAATCAACAGTAAAAACATTATTCCCGCCTGCATTCACAACAACCTGTAGAGAAGGCTTATCCCTTCATCGCCCTTACATTTAGGCATATAGCTATGTAAGAGGACAACCATTGGGCCCAAAATGCTCCCATTGAAGAGCTGGAGAAATATATTTAATGTCCAGTCAATCTGTATGTCTTGGCCATTTAACCAAGTACAGTATAAGACACCCATTCCCCATAATGGCTACCAATATCCTAAAGGAAGTTCTTCTGGCCTGAATGTTTTCGCCCATTGCCCCAAAATAAGATGGGAGTTAAATAATAAGCCCCAATGGGCACAGAGATGTAAAGAAGTGAATGTATTCTGTCCTGCAGACTATGTGGGAGCAAAGCGGATGATAATATCAATACAATATGACAACGCTTTACAATATACAGAATACAGCGATGCATCGACTAAGCAGAGCGCCAACTCCAGTCTACTCAGATGTTCTGTACGGACACATAATAATGAGCTCAAGTAAATAGATGGCAGGAACTTTCTGTTCCTCTGCAGATTCTGCCTACAAACGAGTGACAAGGGAAGGTC